>NC_064638.1:604450265-605075265 GCF_023864345.2 Schistocerca serialis cubense | reverse complement strand
TCTTCTGGCATGGGCATCGTCACATATCCACAGTGTTTCTCGACAATAGTGCACCACATGTCCCGGTCATCCACAGTGGAATCATACTGGTTAGTTGTCCTTGGTCCTCCAGACATCAGTCTTCCTTGGTGCCCAAACAGGTTCCTCATGCAGCATTGTAGGAATGTAACTTCACCTGGGTCTCTGCTTTTTTACCATTTTAAAGGGAAATGAAGGATGAGAGATTGGGTTCAATGTCTGTTCCACTTCCTCCCTTATGACCTCCTGAAGTGTCTCAGTTTTTGGTCGCTGTGCAATCCAAGTGCCTTCTGAACTTCCTCTCTCACTATCTGATGAAGAACACTTGTGAAATCAGTCTCTTCCTCCATCACAGACATCGATACAATGTTTGGAAGTCGTTCAAACTTCTTGCGTGTAATTTTTTTTTATACATTGTCTCGATATACTGGCACCATTTTATGAAATCGTCTGCTATCGAAACGTTCTTCAGGAGTAGGGCTTGGTACATGTCCTCAGCAACACACTTCATGAGATGTGCAACCTTATCTTCCTCCTTCTTTCTAGGATCCACTATTTTACACAGCTCAAAGACGTCTTGAATGTAAGATGCTGTCTTTTCTTCTGGAAGCTGTGCCCTGCACTTAAATTTATCTGCAACCTTTCACTTTTGTCATTGTGTGTCATTGAAATACTTGAGTAGTTCCACCTGGAATACTTCCCAGCTTGTGAATTTCTCCTCGTTGTTCTCATACCATTGCTTGGCAGTGCCCTACAAGTAGAAAAATACATTAGCCAAACACACGGTGTCATCCCATTTGTTCAATTTGGTTATACATTCATATACCTTCAGCCACTTGTTTGGATCATAGCCATCATCACCAGAGAACCTGGAATGATGTCTCATGTGGTGGCATACAGTTGGTGTCATCGTAATGTCCTCTTCTTCTGTCTCCGATAGATTGTGATCTGTTGAATATGGCTCGAACTCGGGTTTCTCACCATGTAAACAGCGGCACTGTTGTAGCCTGATGGGAGCCACTGTGTCGTCAATAATGTGTGCTATCACAAGTTCCAACACCCAGTGTCTCCACCAGAATAATGTCACGTAGAAGAAAGTGTAATCAGATGAACGACGAACACTAACTTCAGTTAATGAAGGTTTATTCAGCACTTGCACATATAAGAGCACAGAGTGAACTGCCTCTGGCGAGGACACATATGGTATGTATACAGTTACAGCACATTCCAGTACAATGATTCTTGATGTTTGTGGATACTTCTAGAATGTACTCAAACTAAATATAGAAATTAAAATTTTACAGTTCAGGTGAGTTTTGAACCCGCAATGTGCCATGCAACAATCTAGTATCATAACCACTACGTTACAGTGACTGTGCTACTCAGCTTCTTCTGTGACAATATGGCAGAGAGTACATTGTTTACCACTATCATTTCCCAATGAGCTATAAACTTAAAACTCTCAACATAGCTCGGTACTGGATGACAATGTAGTATTAACTCATTTTCTTGTCTGCTGTGTGGTGGAGGTTATGTTGTTCACTGCTATCATTACCAATGAGTTAGAGACATGGAACTTTCAGCGTAGTTTAGAACTCGATGACAATGCAATATTAACCCACTTTCATGTCTGGTACGCAGCGGAGGGTACCGTGCTATTTCCCACTTTTTCTGTACCACTTGCGAAAGTTTTATGGTAAGAACAGTTGGTGGTAAGTCCCCACGTGAGCTTGTTTCTCTGTCATTTTTACCTTTGATGTCTTTTCATGAGAGGTCATAGGAGAAACAAATGTACCGGTGGACTCATGTGAAGAGAAGCTGAATTTATCCTGACACTACCACATTTCTCTGTTGTAAGTCATCAAAATGTTTGAAATTGATGGAAAAATTTGACACACACAAGACTACAACGAACAAAATAATTATTTAAAT
This sequence comes from Schistocerca serialis cubense, assembly GCF_023864345.2. NCBI lineage: Eukaryota > Metazoa > Arthropoda > Insecta > Orthoptera > Acrididae > Schistocerca > Schistocerca serialis. The sequence continues at coordinate 605,073,315 of NC_064638.1, read as the reverse complement.
AAAAAACTTATTAACATAACATATTTTTAAAACAGACTAATAAGTATAAAACAATTTCCCCTAACCCATGCAGATTCATAACCCCATGCAGATAGTTCTAAAAATATGTACAATTATTAACAGCTAAAATAAATAAATAAAAATAAAAAATTTAAAAAATGGGGTGCATGCAATACATAACTGATACAGGAATAGCTCACCTCCTTGTTACTATCAGTGGCATTATATTTAAATAATGTTATCTGTCTTTCACAATCAGTTTTAACATTTCTAAATGTTAACACTATAGCTGCTTATCTGTAAGAAGTTCCAATATCTTATGTATTCTCTTTCTTCAGCAAAATGAGAACTCTTGCTTGCTTTAGACACTCTGGAAATCTACCTTGCCTTTTTACTCATTTACTGTATTTGTCTTAATTTTTGTTGTTTTTTTGTGATTCTGTGGTGGGCAGCAAGATAATTTTACTTTCAGCGTAATATATATACATGGGCTTTGTAGATTTACATATAACATTTATCTCCATGATATTATGTTTTAGTAAATATTACATTTAAATGCATTTTTAAGATTATTTATGGAAGAATTTTATGAGTTTCAATATACAGATGCTGGAAATAGATGTGGAAATAATGGTTAGAAAAAAAGATCGGACATTAATATCTGAAGTCCTACCACTGGCTCTGGACAAGTATAGGAAGATAACAGGAGTGAAGAAATTGTATGTAAGACTCTGTCCTGAGGAAAATACAAATGAAAAATATTTTGATGAACAAATAGGTGGCATATATCTTTTTGCCAGAGGAGGCAAAATTACTCTTGATGATACATTTGAAACACGTCTGATTGTAATCATTTCACAAATAATGCCAGAGGTTAGTACAATTCCTGAATGTGTATGTAATGTAATTTTACTATTTAATGACAACATAAATTACATTCTGAAGATCACATTATGCTGAGAGCCTTCAGTGTTGCAGAATGAGGCAAAATATAAAGGAACAGGTTGAAACATCTGGCAGAACTAATACTGTAGCCTGTTTTGATGATACCTGTTTTTAGTTGCTGTATCCATTCATTCAGCATGTTCACAGATCCTATCATAAGGACGAGTCCTGAGTTATGTAGAAAAAGTCCAGGTACACATTAACAGATGCAAAACAACTCATAGAACGTTAACTGTATACTATTCTAGTGAACTTTGCAATGCTTCACAGTTGCTTAAGATGTATGGGACTTTGCCTATATATTCTAATCTGAGGTAACCCTGGAAATTGTGCCAGGATGCAAATTTGAGATTCACAGTGTGACCTCAAAATTATATAGAATATAAATGAAAAAGACTCCATTGTTTTAATTTTTAATTTTTATTGCTTTTAAGTTTTTCTTTAATTTATTTTACACAGTACTTTTTTATGGTGTGGTAAGAATATGAACTGGTTTTCTGAACTACCAGTTCATGAAAAGGTAACATATACAATTAACCATGCAAAAAGCACACAAATAATGAATCAGTCCCAATGTATTTGAATATCTACCTTGAAACTTGGCTATTGCCAACAAAACATTGATTGGAAATTGAAGTCACTTAAAATGAATGAATAAATTGGTTGGGATCATTGATATGTGGGGTATGAGAGAGACATACCCATCTGGATTGATACTGTGAGGATAGTAGCTTCAATGACATTATTGTACATAGTTTAAATCTGTGAATGGCTACCATTATAAAGTTTTGGGTGATTCAAGACTGCATTGTAGTATTCTGATCATGAACATAAGGCAACTCTCCTGAAATACAGATTTTCTGTTAGAACTGACTGTGAGGAAGAAAAAACAGCAAATTATATACTTTTAACAGAGAAGATGTACATTGTTGTTTAAAAAATAATAGCCTATGTCTGTGTTTATGACCAATTCTAGAAAAAGGATAGATTACTACACAACATACAGAAGACACTTTGAGTTGTAGACAGGCACAGCAAAAAGACTGTTACACATTTAGCTTTCAGTCAAAGCCTTCTTCAGAAAAGAAATGCACTCACATTCACACAAGCCAGCATATCTTACACTCATATGAACTGGCAAATGGCGGCACATAGTGAGGGTGATGGGACAAGAATAGGGGGAAGATGATGGGACAGAGGGTGAGGAAGTAGTTGGGCAGAGGGTGGAGGTACACAGGGTTACTGTAGGTTGAAGCTAGGAGAATTGTGGAAGTGGAGAATGTGTTGTAAGCGTATATCTTACCAGTGTAGTTCAGAAGAACTGGTGATGGAGGGAAGGATCCAGATAGCCCAGCATGTGAAGCACCCACTGACATCAAGCACATGTTGTGCCACAGGGTGGTCCACTTTGCTCTTGGCCACAGTTAAGCAGTGGTCATTCGTGATAGTGGACAACTGGTTGGTAGTCATACACAAATACAAGATTTAAACAAAGTTGTGTAAAAATCCTTAAGAATAAGTTAGTAAACACTAGTCTACACCATAAAGTACACAAGTATAATATAGTTCCTCACAAAAATACATGATAAACAGAAACTAAACTAAATTATTGTGTCCAAATCATCTCCTCTTCTATAGACCATGCCAGAGTGATCCCATCCCCGAAGTCCAACATAACCTCAAACCCTGCTTAAAGTTTTAGGCCCTTGTCCGAACCTCTTCCCTTAATCAGTTTTCCCTCTCATCCTTAATAACCTCACACATTCAACTTATACATACTGTCAATCCAAGAAGTACCATTATAGATGTTGCCCCAGCTAAAAGAATTTTGGCCTAAGGAAACCTTCCTAGTCTTCCAAAACCTGAAACCCCTGGTCTGGTTCAGGTTCATGGATAACATCTTCATGATCTTGACTCAAGACCAGACACCCAATCCTCATTCTTTAATGATATCAACATTTACTCTCCCATATGCTTCACCTGTGGTCTGGTTCAGGTTCATGGATAACATCTTCATGATCTTGACTCAAGACCAGACACCCAATTCTCATTCTTTAACGATCTCAACACTTACTCTCCCATATGCTTCACCTGGTCCTCCTCAACCCAGGGTACTACCTTCCTGGACATTGACCTTCTCCTTTTGATGGCTTCAGCCACATCTCTGTCTGTATTAAACCCACCAACCACCAACAGTACCTACATTTCAACAGCTGCCACCCCTCCCACACCAAAAACTCACATCCTGTCATAGCGGCCCCTTATCAGTTAGAGGGCCCACACAGCAGACAAGCAAGACTGCTGACCTCCCTTCAAGAGCTCAGATCAAAACATTGCCAATGGATGTAAACATCAACAGAGTTTCCACATAAACATGGCACTACTTTCTGAAAAGCCATGTGACAGAGCTCCATCAATTGGAACTAATGGGACTTCATAGTAGCACTCTGCCAAACTGGTGTTTTAAGCACACCGGTAGTCAGACCAGCAGTGTGCACCTACAGCTAGAACAGCTCCGACCAATACCTACACTGGCTCTAGCCTAGTAGACTGTCACCATAGCCTTCAGTACAAAGTTGTAACTTGTTGGACATAACGCCACTTTGTAATTGTGTAGTGTAGTATTTTGGTTATTATTTCTTTTCATTGTCTTGTACTCTTCTCTGGTTTTTGTCACCACAAGAATTGTTGTGTTTCTTGTTGTTCTTGCATTAGGAAATTAGTGCATGCCAAGAAGGCATTTTAGTTAAATAAAGTGTGTTCAAAAGTGTGATCATTAATTCTTTCCTGCCGACTGCAAGACACTACAGTTATTGGCAGTGATGATGGGATTTTCATTTTCCTTACAGGACATTCTTCAGCCCTTGACATAAACTCTACAGCAGATTCAGGCAGTGCTCACACGATCAGAACATTGCTCTCATTCCCCAGCATTGCAATATGTAGCTCATAGAATTGATTCCATCATGGGTAAACTTGACACTTTGCACATAGCTCCACTGACCTTTCTGGCTTTTGATAGGTCTGTTGACCCATGGTCAAATTATGTTGAATGATTGGAACAACATTTACTGGCACATGGGATCCATGACAAAAATTGAAGTTGGGCTTTCTTTTAGCAACAGTTGGTCCAATGTGTATCATTTAATTCAACAATTGAACCCTGAGCAGTCACTTCAAGACCCCTCGTTTGCCCATATTAAGGGCTGCCTTTTTGAGTACTTTGATGCATAAATACATGTCACCTCTCCCCATCATATATTCTTTTCTTGTCGAAAGTCCCCAAGTCAGAAACATCGGGATGGGTTACAATGCTCCAGGGTCTCTCCCATGATTGCAAATTCTGGTGCACTAACGTTGCCTGCAGGCAGTCTTATGCCTCTTTGTCGATCTGTGATATGGTGGTGTTTTACCCCTCGTTTGCCCATATTAAGGGCTGCCTTTTTGAGTACTTTGATGCATAAATACATGTCACCTCTCCCCATCATATATTCTTTTCTTGTCGAAAGTCCCCAAGTCAGAAACATCGGGATGGGTTACAATGCTCCAGGGTCTCTCCCATGATTGCAAATTCTGGTGCACTAACGTTGCCTGCAGGCAGTCTTATGCCTCTTTGTCGATCTGTGATATGGTGGTGTTTCACACACCAGATGAGGGTTTTCAGGCTGATCTTTCAAGTTACAGGACCTGTCTGTCAACACCTGTCTGTTAATCATTCATACATTTTTTTTAAGTCTCACCAGCTTCAACTGCCATGTCTTAATCTGGCTGTTTTTGTGGCTTGCCAGTTGCCTAGTGACAAGCAGGAGTCTTGCTGGTCTGTTGGTCCAACCCATGTCAAAAAGTCTTTCACACATTTTCCATCATGTCCAGACTGTTTCTAGATTCACCAATGATCAGAGTGCCCCCACTGGCAAGCAAGGTTCAAGGCTTGCACCTGAACGGGCCTTATTGGTGTTGTGTGTCAGGCTTTGCAGAAAGATCGCATAGATGTCAAGCTTCATGCAGACACAAAGGCTCATCACGATAGGACATAGAAGTCTCACATTCCATTGCTGGACAAGTACACAGCACAGCACAGTCTCTTTTTCTGCAGTGGAGCCATCCTTTTGCGCAGTGATTCAGACATTCCCTGGGTCAGTCATCCTACATGCACTGGGTGCCATGTTCTCCATCTCCTCAATGGTAGCCATTGGGGAATCATCCTCACCAGACAGCTGGCCCACCAACAGCTTTATTGACGTGGATTGGATAAAGACATTGCCTTTCTCATGTCAGCCTGCACTACATGCCAATCACATCAAGCAGCACCCATGTGCCAGTATTTTTTGTGGCTAGATGCAGCTGCTCCATGGGAATGTCTCCACTTGGATTTCACAGGGCCATTTCATGGTTCCCAATGGCTCATCCTGATCAACTCCGGGTTGTGATACCCTTATATATCCCGGATGATGAACACCACTTCTGCTGAGACTATCAAAATTCTCCTGCACCTCTTTGCTGTTAAGGGCCTCCCCAAAATGATGGTTATGGATAACAGTCCACAAATTACTTCAAATGAATTTAAGCAATTCTGTGCTGCCAATGGGAGCTCAATAAGCTGCTATGCCATCACCATCTGGGGGAGGCTATCCTTCTTTTTTGGCTACATTCCACACTGCCCCCAAGCCGATAAAAGTCCAATGGAGATACTTCACAGTTGACCATTCCACTCTCCCCTATCTGTCCTTGTACCTGAGACTTCTCACCCTCCTGCCTGTACTCCAGTGCACTCCTTCTGTATTGGGCAGGAGGTCTGGGTGTGGATCTTCTCTCATCCACAGGTGCGCTGGGTGCACCATGATGCCCTGGGTTAGCTGCCAGTGCCTGACGCCGACTGCCCTGTGATTGAACCTCCACTTCTGCTTCTGTCTCAGCTGCTGCCTCTTCACCAGATGCCCCTATGGATATTGACCAGGATGCCCCAACTCCTATGGATGTTTGTGGTTTTGCGAATTCCCCCCCCCCCCCCCACCCCACCCCCCCCACCCCCACCCCCACCCCAGTGGAAGAAATGTCAAAGTGGCATCATATCAGTTAGTGAGTAGTTAAAAATGGTTTAAGTACCTGTGAATATCTTGCCTTTGGTGTCCTTCGGTGTCCCTTGAAGACTGCATACATGAGCTAAGATACGCTTTTCAATAAATACAGGATACTATAATGGATTTCACTACAATGATGTAGGGCACAACTGAAGTAAAGTAAGTACATAGATTTATTCACTTCAAAACCTATATCTTATGAGCTCATGATCAATCTTCAGTGTAATAAGCCTTGTCTTACTGCTACAGCTAACCAATGGGAGCACATACTACACTGGCAATATTAAATAATCCAGATGCAGTCATTTGATAAAAATGTGTGTGTGAGGTCCATTGCATTATTCAACACTAATACCCAACAAAGTACAAATATAAAGTCACATATCATCCTGCCTTTTGTGATATTAAATCAAACTGTTTAACACTCTGAAATAATCCATCTGTATTGTTCTAACATGCTGTTTTAGACTATGTCTGGCACATGAGTTGCTCTATTGTAAATCCAAACCTGAATCATGCACCAAGAACTTATCTCAACTGTACACACAGATCTGTCCTCTTGTGGGACCAACACACATCTGCCCTAACAATACTCAAGGCCGAGTATTTATACTCTTCCTACAATGTACTACTGGTTATAATAATGCAAAACATAAATTATAATAGGAAGTAGTTTAACAACATTATCAAACACTCCTGAACAAGTTTGCTATAACAAGTTTAAGACATTTTCTAAACACATAAAAATTATATTAATATTGAAATTGCAGAAATAAGTATTCTACCAATGCTAAACAATCAGTTATCTATATTTTGTTATTTAGGCTCGAGATTTAATTCCTACCATTGACAGGTGATGAGAAATAAATATATTATTCTTTTATCTAAACATTTTCCAAATATTAATTTCCTTAATCTGTATGTTGATGATGCTGCAATTGTCGCAAACTCTGCAGAAGAGCTGCAAGAGCTAGTATCAAGATTTAGTCATGCATGCCACCTATTCTCGATGAGTGTAAACAGCAGTAAGACCGTAATTATGGTTCAGGGTGCTAATACAAAGCTGAATATCACACTAGATGGCACTACTCTGCAAATCATAGGTAACTTCTGCTACCTTGGATCTACTATAGAATCAAACATGTCTGTTGACAAGGAAATTGATGCTCGCATTGGAAGAGCTGCGACAACTTTTGGCAAACTTTCTACTTGTGTTTGGAAAATAACAAACTCTCTTTGACTACCAAAATTCTTGTATATGAAACTTGCGTCCTCAGCATCCTTTTGTATGCATTGGAAACATGGACTACCTATGCCAAACAAGAACGTCACCTTAATGATTTCCACATGCAGTGCCTGAGATCCATCCTCGGAGTAACATGGAAGGACCGAGTGACCAACGAAGCTGTGCTATCTAAAACTAACTGCAATGGTATTTCAGCTATCTTGAAGCAGAGACGACTCTGCTGGCTGGGACACATCCACTGTATGGATCCTGACAGATTACCACATGAGGTAATACTTGGAGAGATCTCTATAGCCAAAGGACCCATAGGACATTCTGTATTGAGGTTCAAGGACTCCTGTAAACGAGATATGGAGAGCTTTGGAATCGACACAAACAGATGGGAGGCATGGGCTAGCATGAGACCAGAGTGACGTGATGATATATCATCTGGAATGTTGAAGCATGATGAAGGTTTGTTAGACAGGTTAAGGCAGAAAAAGCTTCACAATGCTACCACTGCTCCTGCCTCAGCAGCCAGATACACTTGTGACAATTGTGGCAAGAGATGCCGTGCTGCCATTGGCTTGACAAGTCATATGAAAAAATGCAATCCATAAACACACAGACACTGCAACAATCATCTACCAAGATGTCGTGGCCAATATATATATATATATATATATTGTTTATTGTACAAAGGATATTGTAACTACTATTGTTTGGTATTGCTATTATTCTTCTAAAAGCCTTTTCCCTATTATTGAAAAGTAATTGAATTTAATTATAGCTGGAGATATAAGAGAATTGATCTAGTAATACATAATGCAGGGGTGGTAAGCATAAGTCTGGAATGTTACATGCCAACTCCCTTCAAGAGTTCAGATCAAAACATGGCCAGTGGATGTAAACATCAACAGACTTTCCACATAAACATGGCACTGCTTTGTGAAAAGCCTTGTGACAGAGATCCACCAATTGGAACTAATGTGACTTCATGTAGCACTCCGCTGAATTGGTGTTATAAGCACGCCAGCAGAGTCAGACCAGCAGTGTGTACCTACAGCAAGGACAGCACTGGCTCTAGCCTAGTAGACACTCACCATAGCCTTCAATACATATTGTATCTTGTTGTGTGTAATGCCACTTTGTAATTGTGTAGAGTAGTATTTTGGTTATTATTTCTTTTCATTGTCTTGTACTCTTCTCTGGTTTTTGTCACCACAGGAATTGTTGTGTTCCTTGTTGTTCTTGCATTTGGAAATTAGTGCATACAAAGAAAGTGCTTTAGTGAAATAAAGTGTGTTCAAACTTGATTGTTATTTCTTTCCTGCTGACTGCAGGACACTACACCTTCCATACAGCCTGACCGTCTGGGGACAGTGTACCTGCAGTGACAAAAACTCCTTTTCCTGGTAAGCTGTAGGTCTCACAAAGCCATTCACAAACAGACATTATCCGACAGACCTAGTCTGCCACTTCCCCACACACTGCCAGTCCTTGCATCAACCCCAAAATCCAGCTACAAAGGACAGCCCCTTCATCACCCAATAACTCTCTGAACTGGAGTAACTTGTCAGGGCTGTGATTACCTATCATCACACCCTGAAATTAGGTACTTCTTACCCAAGATCCTTCCCATCACTGTTAAAGTTTTGTAGACAAATTTGAAGTCAATCTTTTCAAGTTTTTTGCTAACACCATTTCCCCTTTTATAACGTACATCTATACCTTACTAGCTGTTCCCCATACATGCATTGCTGTGGCTCAGTCTGGTTAAATGGAAAATAAAGGAAAGAGAAAGCATGTGTTTCTAATACATGTCCATCTCCTCCCCCCCCCCCCTTCCCCCTCTCTCCCGCCATCTCTTTCTGCTCCCTCTCTCTCCCTCTCTTTCCGTGCATCACCACCTCCTCCCTTTCACTGCACCTCTTCTCTTACCCCTCTCCATCTCTTCCTGCCTCGTCTTTCTGTCCATTTTCTCCTTTCTTCTATCTATATCAATTTACTCCCAACCTCTATCTGTCTCCTATTCTGCCTCTCTCTAATACTGAGCCTTGTTTATTGTTATTGCAAATTCAGATTCTGTACTAATATTATAATCATAGGCTGATAAGTCATAAACACAACTTTCCTGTTTGCTAACTACATTTATGCCTGTGTGTGTGGGTTTGTGTGTGTGCGTGTGTGTGTGTGGGCATGGGCATGGGCACGTGTGTGTGTTCTGTCAAATTTCAAAACATTTGGTAAAGAACTTTAGAAGATTTTAGTTTTTGAACAAACAAACAGTTACATTTTTAGATTTCATCTGTAATTATTTATTATTTATCCAGGAGTTATATAAAAACATGCGCATATTCAAATGCAAAGTGGTGTCAAATTTCAAAGCAGTTGATGAAGAACTTTCAGAGATTTTAGGTTATGAGCAAACAAACATTTACATTTTTATATTTCACTTATTGTTGTTACATATATACACTACTGGCGATTAAAATTGCTACCCACGAAGATGACGTGCTATAGGCAAGAAATTTAACTGACAGGAAGAAGACGCTGTGATATGCAAATGATTAGCTTTTCAGAGCATTCATACAAGGTTGGCACCAGTGGCGACACCTACAACATGCTGACATGAGGAAAGTTTCCAACCGATTTCTCATACACAAACAGCAGTTGACCAGCATTGCCTGATGAAATGTTGTTGTGATGCCTCATGTAAAGAGGAGAAATGCGTACCATCACATTTCTGACTTTGATAAAGGTCGGATTGTAACGTATCATGATTGCGGTTTATCATATCACGACATTGCTGCTCGCGTTGGTCAAGATCCAATGACTGTTAGCAGAATATGGAGTAGGTGGATTCAGGAGGGTATTATAGAATGCCGTGCTGGATCCCAATGGCCTCGTATCACTAGCAGTCGAGATGACAGGCATCGTATCCGCATGGCTATAACGGATCGTGCAGCCACGTCTCGATCCCTTAGTCAACAGATGGGGACCTTTGCAAGACAACAACCATCTGCACAAACAGCTCGACAATGTTTGCAGCAGCATGGACTATCAGCTCGGAGACCATGGCAGCGGTTACCCTAGACGCTACATCACAGACAGGAGCACCTGCGATGGTGTACTCAATGACAAACCTGGGTGCACGAATCGCAAAACATCATTTTTTTGGATGAATCCAGGTTCTGTTTACAGCATCATGGTGGTCGCATCCATGTTTAGTGACATCATGGTGAATGCACATTGGAAGCGTGTATTCATCATCACCATACTGGTCTTTCACTTGGCGTGATGGTATGGGGTGCCATTGGTTACACGTCTCAGTCACCTCTTGTTCCCATTGACAGCACTTTGAACAGTGGACGTTACATTTCAGATGTGTTACAACCCATGGCTCTACCTTTCATTCGATCGCTGCGATACCCTACATTTCAGCAGGATAACGCATGACCGCATGTCGCAGGGCCTGTACAGGCCTTTCTGGATACAGAAAATGTTCGACTGCTGCCCTGGCCAGCACATTCTCCAGATATCTCACCAATTGAAAATGTCTGGTCAATGGTGACCGAGCAACTGGCTCGTCACAATTTGCCAGTCACTACTCTTGATGAACTGTGGTATCGTGTTGAAGCTGCATGGGCAGCTGTACCTGTACACAGCATCCAAGCTTTGTTTGACCCAGTGCCTAGCAGTATCAAGGTTGTTATTAGGGCAGAGGTGGCTGTTCTGGGTACTGATTTCCCAGGATCTATGCACCCAAATTGCGTGAAAATGTAATCACATGTCAGCTACAGTATAATATATTTGTCCAATGAACACCCGTTTATCATCTGCATTTCTTCTTGGTGTAGCAATTTTAATGGCCAGTAGTGTATTTATTTATTGTATGTGGTGCTCCAGTAGGCATATAAAAACATGTGCATCTTTGAATGAAATATTGTGTCAAATTTTGAAACAATCAGTGCAGAAATTTCAGAAATTTTAGATTTTGAAAAAATAAACATTTACATTTTTAGATTTCCTCTATAATTATTACATATATATTTATGTATTGTAGATAGTGCTCCAGTAGATATATATAAAAACATGTGTTAATTCAAATACAATGTTGCGTCAAAATTCCAAAGGAATTGGTGGAAAATTTTTCAGATTTAAGATTTTGAACATACAAACCTGAGGTTTTTGCTAACAGCATATACCTTCTATTATTATATATGCATCTACATACCATATGGCACTCTAGTTGTTATATAAAAATATGCTCAAATTTTAATGCCCCATTGCGTCAAAATTTCAAAACACTCAGTGAAAAACTTTTGGAGATAAATGATTTTGAATGAACACACACACACACACACACACACACACACACACACACACACACACAGCCTCTTTCCATCTGAAATATTTATTAGAGTAGTGGGTAAGATTTTGAAGCAAGTTGATCAAGAACTTTTGAGACTTTTGCTCACAGCATTTGCCATATAAAAATTATGACACTAATAGAAGTTCCTGGATGGAGCAGTATGTAAAATAAGGAGAAGGCACCACTCAGATATAGTGGATCAATGCGGGGAGTACAGTAACACATGTCTTACTGCGCTCCACAAACCAGTCAACTGTAGGTGAGTGGTTGCCTTTGCCTTATTTTACGTATGCACACACATACACACACACACACACACACACACACACACACACACACACACTTTAAAAATATATGATTCTGAATGAACAAACATTTACATTTTTATATATATATCTGGTGTCTTCAGCACACACACACACACACACATATATATATATATATATATATATATATATATATATATATATATATATATATATATATATATATAATTAAGATGAGATGGCCAATGATCTCTTCAGTGCAGGTGCACACCAGATTTGAACTTTTATAGGAATCAGCAAAATGCTTTGAGTAATTAGGCTAATGCACAAGGGGCACTACATTAGTAATGTGTGGATAAGTTGAGAATTTGTGTCTGACAGGCATTGTGCTAGAGTATTCCGTGCAGTTGCGATGACCACTGCTGCCGGGATGACCTAGTGGACAGGGCACCTGCCTGGTAAGCAGGAGCCCCAGTTTCGAATACCAGCCCAACACAGATTTTCAACTTTCCTCATTGATTCCTGTCAATACTCACTTACAGACAATGCCTGTAATTCCTTTGTGTCTTAATATATATGTATAGTCTGTGACTGTCAAAACGTTTATTAGAGTATTGTGTAAAAAATTGAAGTAAATTGTTCAAGAACTTTTGAAAATTTTGGAAGAAACACTTTCCATTCACATAGTACTAGCTCTTACATGTGGCTTCACTCACATATCAGTAGTTTGTTATGTGATGGTGAATTAGTAAACTATTGTCAATTGTACATGCAATGAAATCAGTTCCCCTCACACATTGTCTATTTGGATAAGCCTAGTTCATGACGTGTGTACCCTCCTGCACCCATGAATTGTGATTTTGAAATACTATACATTATACAATGTGTACATTAGGCAAAAAATTGAATAATTTTTTAGCATGGTTTATTTCATCGATTTGGAAAAAAGTTAAATTCCATACTTTTCCCTACTAGAAATCAAATTTTTGTAATTGTTATTAGTTACCTTTCTGAAGTAGCTGTTGTTCTTTCTCAGAGTTCAGGCTATCACTGAACCAAATTTCATCAAAATTGGTTGAGTTACTTAGTCATTAAAATGGAACAAATATAATTACCTTTGCATTTAATAATTTTACTATGGAAGTGTAGGTTAAACATGTTGAAGACTCTATAAGAATTGTATTCATTATGTTGAATTGTATTACGTAGAACATATCAACCACTAATAGCAAATGATAAAAATCAAAGAAAAAATAGCTTTTTCAAATGGTAAATATTTTCCATAAGATGCATAATATTCTTCAGATTAATAAATATTTTCTTCTACTCACTTTCTTCCTCATGTTCAAACTATCTCCATATCAAAGTTCATTAAAATTGGTTCAGTGGTTTAGTCATGAATATGTAGCAGAGACAGTTACTTTCACATTTGTAATTTCTGTTGCTGTACAGTTTAGTATTATTTGTACTTCCACCAACTAAACATAAACTAGTAAATTAGAAGGAAAGCCACTGTGAGGGGCAATTTTGTGTATTACTTTAGAATTATAATTTTCAATTTAGAGGTTTCCTAATTGACTCCTGTTTCAGACTATGTGTCCAAATTAAATTCTATTAATGCCTCCATTTTGGAAACACTCTCTGTTCAGTTAACAATAAATCAAATATTTCTTTTGGTGTACATCTACATTCTACAAGCCACCTTTTGTATCACTATTTGATCACTTCTTAGCTGTTCCATTCATGAACGGTATTTGGGTAGAATGATTGTTAATGAACCTCCATATTAGCTCTAATTTTCAAATTTTCTCTTTGTGTTTTGCAGTAAGTATGTGGGAGGAAGTAATATGGGGCCTGGCACTTCTTGGAATGCACACTCTCAGAATTTTAATTGTAAACCTCTCCATGATGCACTATGTTTTTCTCATAGTATCTCACACTGGATTTTCTTGAGTTTTCAGATATTTATCTCTTCTATTGATCTAACTACATGAGGGTCCCAGACTGATGAATAGTATTCAAGAATCATTCAAAGAAGTGTTCCATAATCCACTCAATTTGTGAGTGAATTATGGTTCCTTAAGTTTCTTGCTATGAATCTCAGCCTGTCATCTGATTTTCCTACTATTTATTTTATCTGGACATTCCAGTTCAGATGGTTATTACTAGGTATTTTATGGTACTTACTGTTTCCAGTGATTTGTCACTGGTAGTGTAATTGTGCAGTAGTGGATTCTTCATCTATTTATGCACAATGTCAATATGTTACTTACATTTACATTCATTGTCAACTGCCAGTCCATGCACCATTCATCAACCCTCTGCAGGTCTTCCTATAGTTCAGTAAAATCTTCTGGCCTTGCTGCCTTCTTTAGACAGCCACATCATCTGCAAACAGACTCATGGACCTTCCAGTATGATGATTTACTGGGTTTGAAATTTAGCACATGGAGCTGCTATTTTTGCCAGCAACAGTGAATCTAACCTGGCTGGGTGTCAAGTCAAACTGAGCTGAAATGACAGATAAGTACTACATGCTGCTTCAAATCTATGGCGGAGCTCATCAGTGATAGTGTGTTTAGGGTAGAAACATACCAGTCTCTTAGTAACACGTGGCCAGATATTTTCAGTGGACAAGAGATCTGCGGCAAACATGCCAGAGAGGGACAGTTGCACACCCTCTTACTGAGGCATGTTGGGTTAGCATGGGTAATATACACTCTTGCCTTGTCCTTTTCGAAGATAATGCCATTAAGACCTCCCAGATAGGGCACAGTCACCAGTCTTAACATATTAGGGATGTAACACCTGCTCTCTAAATTGTCAGTTATGCAAACCACAGGTGATCAGTTTGTGTAACCAATATCATACCATACAATCATGCTAGGTTTTTGGCCCATAATTATGAAAGCAGTCTGGTAACATTCATCCTCCTTGTAGCCTCCATACATGGACCTATCCATTGTGATTCTGTACACAGAGTTGGAACTGGAATAGTGATAGAATATATTGGGGGGGGGCATAAAAAAATATAATGGAAACTGGTTAAAAATTGCTGCTTGAATAATTAAAGAAATTAATTGGAAAGAGTAAATGAAATAAACTGGAAGCTACACATATCCTGGGTGAACTTTAACTGGTACTAATAGACCTTCAATGTCAATACATTTAAGTTCAATATTCATTATTTAAAGTTATGTATTTCTTCCCAAAAGTTCCATTGTACATAGAGAGATTATGAAAATACTGTTACTGGATAGCCCCTCAAATGCTCAAGCAAATTCATCTTATCTGTTTCGATCCTCTTGATGTAGGATTCTCGATGCATGCATAATGATGAACAGGTGCGGTTATTGATTTAAATAATACAAATAAACTTAGTCTTCCTAGTAACTTTTATAACTCCTTTTAATGTACCATTGGAATACACATTTTTTGAACAATACTGTCATGGTGGAGCTTGTCATACGTCCACCCACTACTGTTTATAGAGCCAAAAAATTGAAGATACAGAAGTCAATCAATTGAAGAGCATATCTCTCCTTTTTTGTTTTGTATCACAACATTATCACTGGCACAAAATAACTTATTACTTTACTGTTGGTTATGTGTGGATTACATGTATAAAAAGAAAAGAACAAAGAAAAAAAATAAAATGATCCATTACAATTACTCCCCACTGTGCACTGATGTCATACAGAGGTGCACAGTGTCTGAGCTTATTTCCCTTTTTGAGGGTTGATAACCCTGGCCGGTATGGGCATAGCCTTTATTTTTGGCCATTGGAGTTATCCTGTATGGTTATCAATTTATATGGGCATGTCAGCTTGCTTTAACACATAAATGCATAAGTTTTCCTTCATAATAAAGTGCCTGATGTAACTGCATAGTCCCATTGTTGTCAGTCAGTATCTGCACAGTGTTTAGCTTGCGAAGCATGCATGCACAGCTTGACATCTGTTACCATCTTAGTTTGTGCTCACGTGTTCAAAATGAGACCCAGAGTGTCCATGTTGTACATTTACAGTAGCTATCGCTGCAGAAATTCATGAAGTTCATGTTCAGCAGCATGATACGTTGTGAAATCTTCAATGCGGTGACAAATGGTTTCCATATCAGTTGCCTGAGGAATTTATTTCAACTCATTGCTCTCACTTATTGAGTGGGGACTCCAGCCATTCATCCGACATATGTCGACAAGGTAAGTTTCTTGCCACTTTTACAGTGTTGTCGAGCACAGAAAATTCATATTTTTACGAAATTGTTGAGAACAGAAAATTTGTGTTACACAAAGTATTGTCATCTTTAGTTTATCACATGCACACCCACCTATATCACATGTACACTTATTTCTTTACAGCCAGGTATCATATGTTTTTGCACTGTGTTTTAGAGTGTCTTCCATGCATTTGCATTACATAAAGTTTCTGCAGTGTTCTTTCCACATACTATACACATAACAAAAAAATACAAATACAATTGCAAAATACACTTATCATATTCATTTGCTGACATGCCATTATCATCACTTTACATGCTTTATAGTCTGCTTGTCATTTTGTTTTAGTACATTTTGTTAAATTACAATTTTGTTTCATTGTTCAATTCCAGTTATATGAGTACACCTTTTACTCTCATTTGTTTTTACATTCTTCACATAACATTCATACAATAATAGATTCTGTTTTCCTTTATGGCATAAACTGACATACATTTCATTTCAGTTTACAATGACTTCTTGTCGGAGCTTGTTTATCAATTTCAGAGATATAAGGAAGTAAACAATAGTCATGACAACAGACACTATGCACCACTCAGGTAACTATGCATGGGCTCGCGGCTCTAGCATTGTCCAGGAAGGATCTACACACTACAGGGTTGAGGAAATTTCACAGAAGGCATTTATGTGCTTACGTCTCATTACTAGACTTAACTGTAATCCCAAGAACAAAATAGTTTGTTGTTTATAAACACAACTCAAATCTGATGATACCAATCATATCAAATACTTATTCAGTGTTTAAAAGTGCAGCTTAATATTCACTTGTTATGTTCATTGTATAAAGGATAACCATTTCATATGCTGACGCTACAGAGTTGAATCATCAATACAATATGTTCAGTACAATGAGTGTAAAACAGTGCTAACATAAATAACAAACATGCATAAAAATTTCAATATAAATCAGGTGTTTGACACTTTCATGGGTAGCTGACGCTAACAATAGTTTGGTTTTGACCCCTTGATTATTTGATGGTGCTCATCCTTAGTTCAGCATTGTGATATGTGACGTACTGCAACTGTTTTCCTCTTCACATACTTTCACACTATTGCATTCGTACGTATCCTGAACTTATAACTATATTTATCTTGTGGTGTGGTCCTTTCTTATGTTTATATGGTACCTAACAGACTACAAGCATTTATCTGTGTTCACTTTAGGATGTGCCGATGCATCATTCCCTGGAAGAAAAACTTAATACTAATTTAAAATTAAATCCTCATAGATAAGTGCATAGTGGCTCAATGTCTACTAATACCTTTTACATATATTCAACCATGTATTCATTCACTTCAGTATGTGGTCAGTGCTATCAAAAAACTTATTCAATGTCACATGTGCATCTCTACTTACCTTATAGGGGTGAGCAAAATAATATAATGGAAACTGATTAATTATTGCTGATTGAATAATTAAAAGAAATTGAAAAGAATTATTGAAAGAAATTGGAAGGTATGCATATCCTGGCTTAATTTTAACTGCCACTAATATCAACAGACCTTGAATGTCAGTATTTTAAAATTAACATTCATCATTTAAATTTACATATTTCTTCTTGTTATCTCCATTGTGCACAGAGCTGGTTATGAAAATGCTGTTACTGGATCACCCCTTCGCTGCTCATGCAAATTCCTCTTGTCTGCTTCGATCCTCTTGATGCAGCTTTCTCAGCATGGGTGAAATGATGAACAGATGGGGTTATTCATATAAATATCTATATATAAACTTGGTCTCCCTAGTAACTTTTATAACACTTCTTTTTAATGTACTGTTGGAATACACATTTTTGAATAATACTGGCATGGCAGAATTCGTCATATGTTCGTCCACTACCACTTATAGAGACAAACAGGTGAAGATACAGAAATTACTCTATTGAATAGCATATCTCTTCTCTAAGAAACCATTATCTTTGCCATGAAATAACTTATTACTTTACAGTTGGCTTTATAGGCCAAGAATGAAGAGAAAAAATAATGTGATCCATTACATATTCAGTTTGCCACTTATACTGGACTCACTTGTTTACTTGCAGCAAGACTTTTCTGGTCCTACAAATATGATTTGTGCATGTCTTTCACTACTTAAATTAGTAAATATTGTACACATATAGATATAATGTATATAGTAGCATAAATTCAGTCAATATCTCATAGTTTAGGCTCCCTCTCCATGTATATCATCCCTTAGCTTATCTTTGTATTTGTGCATTGTGCAGATAGTCATAGTTGTAGTATAGACTCTCTCTTAATTTTCTATGTCCCTGTTTATGCAATAGGCTCTACAAATGCTAGTGCAGGCTGTAGCTCATAGGGTTTGTTTGTTTTAGGTGCTCCAACACTCCCAGCTGTGTCTGTCTGGCATGCACATGCTTGCCATTTGTTGACAAGTTTGCTCGCCAATGCACATGTGCTGTGTCGCTCTGATACCACTTATGTCACAGCAAGTTGTGTATTGCATTATGCTCTACTGTGCATTTCAAAGGTTCATTTATTTGTTTACAGCTGGGCTACGTGCAAGGCAAAGCACTGTATTTAAAGTATCGTTGTCTCTAGACACATAAAAGTAAAATTCTTCATTGTTACATCCACTCATCTTATCATTTACACATTTGACATATAAGAAAAAACACAAACAAAAATTATGCTTATCAGCTAACAACATAAACTCTGGAATGTGATTTTCCAGCATCCTAAATCTAATATTATTATACATGTATACAACTTAGAAGGTATAAAGCCCTTCTTCAGTACATAAACATCCTCAAGTCTTTGTATGGGTAAAGGCCCTTGTCCTTACCTGTGTTCATGTGTACCAGTCTGTACGCTCCCAGGTAGGGGATTTTAGAAATAGTGTATGGTGCAGTATATAGCAGTTGCCAATTACAGTTCAGTATGCCAGTTTTTGTGGATTTGGGAAGTGTTCTAAGTAACACCTTTTATCTCATATAAAATTATGTTGTATGTCTCAGCTTTCTGTCATATAATCCTTTCATTTATATTTAGCGCAGGTGTCAAGGTTGATAACTGCTTGCTGTATTTTATCATCCAGTGATAATTCCATTATCTGTATTCTGAGCAAAGGTTTTTCCCACTTGTCTACCTGTTTGCTATTGAACATCAGCTCATTTGGTGTAAATCCAGTTGATGTATGGGGAATGTTGTTAACAGCTTGTGAGAAGGGAGTGACATATTCAATCCACTCGGTATTTGTATGAGGTATATAGGTCCTTGCAAACCTGTTGAATTCCTTAAAAACCTTTTCCGTGGGGGATGCTCGGGATGAAATTTGGATACTAAAATGGGTTTGGTTCAAATGGCTCTAAGCACTATGGGACTTAACATCTGAGGTCATCAGTCCCCTAGAACTTAGAACTACTTAAACCTAACTAACCTAAGGACATCACACACACCCGGATTCGAACCTGCGACCGTAGCAGTTGCAGGGTTCTGCACTGAAGCGCTTAGAACCGCTCAATCACAGTGATCAGCAATATGTGTTTGATTTAGCTGGAATTTATGAACTCTTTCCATTAACATTCAACAAAATATGAGGAAATATCTGTTAACATGACTTCTGGTTTTCTTGCTCTTGCAAAATAATCCTCTTCACTTCATCTTATAATTGAATTGGCTGTAATATTCTGTACAGCATATAATTTTATACATTTTGTGAAAATATGATGCAAGTCTTCTATATATTTTACTCCCCCCTTACCTTTGGGATAGGGTCCAGCCATATCTACTGATACCTTTTCTAGGTGCTTATTAGCTACAGTGGGATGTAGTTCTATCTGTTTTGAGATGTTAGAATGTGATGCTTTCTGGAAAACAATACACTTTCTTACCTGTAATACTCTTCATCTACGGTTGCTGAAATAACAATACTTACCTATTTTGTCAGTGCATTTTGCAGTGCCATAACGCCCCAAGTATTGTGTGTGTATAAGATAAAATCATCCACATATTCCTCTGGTAAACACAATTGTTCTTGTTTGGGCTGGTTCCTGTGGAACAGAACGTCTTTGTGCATAGTGAGAAACCTTTTTAACTTTTCATCACCATTATGCATAAGTTTTACTCTTACCTTAATCCAGCATGTGTCTTCCTGCTGTAATTGCTCCATGTGTCTACACACGTGGATATAATATGTTCAGAGTGTTTTGTTTCCATCAACATAGCTCTTATTTCACCTTCCTTCTCTAAAAGAACATTGAATTCCTCTAAACCTTGTGGTCATTGAGAAAGATAATCAGCTACTATGTTCTGGTTTCCTTTATGTACACTATTTCAAAATTTAATCCTTGAAAATACATACACCACCTGGCTATCCGTCAGAGTAGTAATTTACAAGTTAACAAAAGTTATAGGGACTGATGGTCACAGTGTATTTTTGTATGATACCACAAGGACCAAATTACAGCCAAACCCTCCAACTCTGTGACTGAATACGAACATTCATCTTCAGATAAGCTGCGGCTGGCAAAGCTAATTACTTTAGGGATGAGATTTCCCTCTTCTTCTACCATTTGAAAAAGGCATGCACCCAGACCTTGAGAAGATGCTTCAGTGCACAAACAAAAATCCTTCTTCATACCTGTCTGCTGCTCGTGGTCCAATGGCTAGAATTGCTGCCTCTGGATCACTGTGTCCCGGGTTAGATTCCCGTTCGGGTTGGGGATTTTCTCTGCTCGGGGACTGGGCTTTTGTACTGTCCTCATCATTTCATCATCATCATCATTTGTGACAGTGGCTATATTGGACTGTGTAAAAAATTGGACTGTGTAAAAATTGGGACTTTGTACGGGCGCTGATGACCCTGCAGTTGAGCACCCCACAAACCCTACAAACCAAACATTATCATCATACTTCTTGTCTGGTTGTGTTAAAATATTAGCATTTAATTAAGACTTGCTTGATGTTCTTGAAACTGGTTTGACATTGCTTGTCCCATAATCGAGGTCTGTGTTTTTGGCGAAGATTGGCTAAAGCATCACTGTTCAAACGTTGGTTAGGGGTGAATTTCCTCAAAAATGAGACTAGGCCTAAGTATGACTTTCATTGTCTCTTGTTTTGAGGAACAGAACAGTTCCTACTGACAATAAGTTTTTTAGAATCTTGCAGTATGCCTTACAAAGAGATTATGTGTCCTAATAATTTTGCCTTTTCTTATCCAAAATTAGATTTCTTGAGATTTACTATTACTCTATATTCATAAAAGTGGCTCACAACTGGTTCAATTAATCTTAAGTGTTCTACCCACGTGGCTGTAGTGACTAAAAGGGCACCCACATATACTGTTACCATACTCAAAAGTTTTGGCCCTAGCACTCTGTCCAGTGCAGAGATAAATACACCTGCATTTATGTTCAGTCCAAATGGTAATACTTAAAATCCAAAGCTCCTGCCCCCAAATCTGAAGGTGGTATACTTCCAACTTTCTTCTTGTAGTTTTATTTCCCAATATGAGGACCGGAGTTGTTCCTCTAAATTGTCTGGATGTGTTTGGACTGGTAAAATAATCTTATTAATGTTACATGCACTGAGGACCAAGTGTACCTTGCCATCTGGCTTACTCACGGCCAAAATATGGCTACAAAAAAAGGAAAATGATGGCTGTATTACGCCCCATTCAAGCATCCTGTTAATCTCTTTTCTTATTGCTTCCCTCATTGTCCATGGTTTTGGGTATGAGGTAGAACAAAAGGTTTCATTGTGTTGATGGTTACTTCTTCGGCTGTTGACTGTTTGTTATTGTCTGTATTGACAAATATAATATGGGATTTACCAACTGAACTTCAAAGTCATGAGTAACTTCAGTTTTACATCTATTAGAACTTCCCTGATTTGGTCTATTACAAATAATTGGTTATTTACAGTGGAATGACATTGACCTTTTCCTATATCAATTGGTACTTGGTATGTCCTAAATTTATCCATACTGATTAAACTATCAGCTATAAATTGCCTCCAGGGGCTCAGCATTCATTTGCTGGGTACGGGCGTGATGACCCTGGGGTTCCTGAGCTGGGGACTGGTAAGTGCTGCTGCTAGTCCCCTGTCACTGTAAGTTCTGGGCATGCTTCAGTAACCACCGTGCAGTGTGGCAGTGGAACGTTGTGTGTCTCAGGGAATAGGGATCTTGGCTTGACTTCCCAGTTCGTGAGGATGGAATAAACCCGTATAAAAAAAACCTCAATCTCAAGTTATGCTGCGCGCCGATGAGATGCATGGCTGTTGAGGTGGAACAGCTGTTAGCGGGTAGCCTCTGGGCAACCTGCCACACCTCAGTTGTATAAGGCTTACCTAGGCATGCGGGACTCTGTCTAGGTGGCCTTCTAGTTCCCTAGCTGCTTGTGGGACCAAGAAGGATCCTTCAAAATCTTCTTTGCCTCCTACCAGTGGAAAGGGTGGACCGCTGGTAGGTACCAACACCCAGTCCAACAAGAGGACACGTGTAGCCAATCCTCCTGACTCAGGAGTGAAATATGAAAGTATCATGACTAGTAACAGAACACATTCTGGTGGTCAGAATGTGTTTTTAATCATTAAAAGGAAAGAGGGCAGCTTTGAGAAAGTTTCCTCTTTCTGTATTCACAAAGGCCTCGAGGGCATTGTTGGCAGTTTGAAATCTGTTAAGCAATTGCATAATGGGACTAGTTCCCAACAAGCCAAGAATCTACATAATCTGCAAGCCCTTGGGGAATATGCCATCAAAACTGAGCTGCACACCACCTTGAATTACACCAAATGTGTTATGATGTGCAGGGATCTGGTGCACATTCCCAAAAAGAACTGAAAGGTGAGTGGGCTCCAGCAGGAATAGTTGACGTGTAAAATATCATGAAGAGGGTGGATGGGGTTCTTGTTAAGTCTGAGTCCTATATCCTAAAGTTTAATAACACAAAACTTCCTGAGTGTATTAAGGCAGGTTTCCTTCGCTTAAGTATGCGTCTTTATGTACCCAACCCAATTTGGTGTTTTAAATGTCAGCGCATTGGGCGTACTTCTCTTGGGTGTCATGGAGAAGCTACTTGTGGCAGGTGTGGTCAGGCCACTCATGAAGGTGTTCATTGTTTATCTTCATTGAAGTGAGTGAATTGCTCTGGACCTCATCCCATCTGGAGTTGGGACTGTAGTGTGTATCTCGAAGAATGGAAGACTATGAAGCGCATCCCCTATACTGAATCAAAAAAACTATATAAAGCCATGCTGCCCCTGTTTTCCTTACGTCTTATTTTCTTATACAGTATTTTTCATCTTACACACACACACACACACACACACAAACACACACACACACACACACACACACACACACACACACATGCTATTAATTTTTCTACCATCAAAAAATTGCACCTTACAGAAAACTGTCCTACATGTATCGGAATTAAGGCTTGTAATTTGACTCTTTTCAATTTCTGACCAGTGGCAGTTTATATCTTGCAATTTTGCACTGACATTGTGGGTATAAGCCCACATTTCTTCAGTTCTTGAAAGAGTCCCTGTGATATCAAATTAGTCATGGCACCTGTGTCAAGCACAATGGGTACATCAAGGTCAAATATTCTGGCTTTAATAGTAGCTTGTACTTTGACTTCTGTGATGTCTTTCTGTGTAACCTCATTACCTTGATACAGATCATCTTTCACATCACTTCCATGATTGTATCTGATAAAGCAAGTGTTGATCAAGCTCATGCCCCACTATCCACCAAAGCCACGAAATGGGGGCCTCCAATGACCGATTCAAGTTTTCCAGTGTTGTGGTGGCATTGTTCTCTCAGCTAGGTGTAACTTCTACTATATCCACTGTCAGTGTTTAATTATGCCAATTAGTATCCTGTGAGGATCTCAACTGAAAGTCTCTTTGCCTTTGCACATTATTCGGCACATGCGCATTATTTTGCTGGCTGAACCCCACTGACTGTGAGTTATTTGGGTGTCTGGTATTGTTTTGTGTTTGCCAAGTGATCAGTTGATTATTGTCAGTAGCTTGTG
Organism: Schistocerca serialis cubense; assembly: GCF_023864345.2. Lineage (NCBI taxonomy): Eukaryota > Metazoa > Arthropoda > Insecta > Orthoptera > Acrididae > Schistocerca > Schistocerca serialis. The sequence continues at coordinate 605,049,138 of NC_064638.1, read as the reverse complement.
TTTGTACATATTGCAGAGACTGGCCATACACTACTTGCCTGTTGTAGTTGTTTTTGTTAAATTTTTTCTCATTTCTTTTATATCCACCTTTGAACCGTGGCTTTCTCAATTGCTGTTGTGATTACCATTACCGTTACCATTACATGGTCTGTGTCAGGTAAGGGTGCCATCCATGTTTTACTATGAATCTGTTGTTCACTTGTTGGTCCGTAAATCTCTGTGGCACTATCTGCGTATTAACAAGCTTGGGTTGTACTGGTCTCTCTTCATATATGAAATCTACTGAGTGCAGTAAAAAGAAAGTATTCTGTGTCGTGTTCCAGAATGGTAGTGAGTTTTTCCTTATTGTGGGCAGAAAGATGGCACTTTAAAATTTTCAGCAGTCTACTTGAGATACAGTTCATCCAGTATCTGGTTGCATTAGAATATTTTTCAAAATAGCCCCTTAAGCATCCATGTTTGCTATTGAGCAGAGCTGAGTTGAATACTACATGTCTGAGCCTCTCTTGTATGGCCTCAGACCAATATTTATCCAGAAAGGCTCTCTCAAACTGTTCATACTAGTGGCAACGTTCCACCCTGTCCGTAGCCCAAAGCAGAATGTCACCCTGTGTGTATTCAACAACAAATATAACTTTCTGGGCTTCAGTCCAGGTATGAGGTAAAACATTTTGAAACGCCTTGATAAAGACCATGGTGTTTGTTTTTTTCCCTTCAGAGGTAAATATCGGAAATTGTCAATGCCCAAATAATATAATGGAAACTGGTTAATAATTGCTGCTTGAATAATTAAAGAAAATTAATTGGAAAGAATAACTGAAATAAATTGGAATTTACAAGTATCCTGGGTAAACTTTAACTGGAACTAATATCAACAGACCTTCTATGTCAATACATTTAAGTTCAATATTCATTATTTAAGGTTATGTACTTCTTCTCTTCTCAATAGCCTCTCTGTTGCTCACGCAAATTCCTCTTGTCTGCTTCGATCCTCTTGATGCAAGATTCTCGGCATGGGTGAAATGATGAACAGATGGGGTTATTGATATAAATATATGTAAATAAACTTGGTCTTCCTAATAACTTTTATAACACTTTTTAATGTATGGTTGAAATAAACATTTTTTCAATAATCCTGGCATGGTGGAGCTCATCATACATCCCCTGCTATCACTTATAGAGACAAAAAGGTGAAGATACAGAAATTAATCAATTGAAGAATGTATCCCCCTTTTTTTACCATTGGTTATATGTGGTTTACATGTATAAAAAGAAAAGAATGAAGAAAAAAAAGAATAATAATGATCCATTACAAATTCTGCTGAGAAGATAACACAGTGCCACTCCTGAGACCAATGTTGTTGTTGGAAGCACAACTTCAGTGTTCCTCTCTCTGCTGGCGCACTAAGGAAAGCTGCAGCAATTGTCACCCTGCTGACAGCCCATGGTGCTCTTAAGCACTGACTATGTAGATTATTATATTGCAGCAAACAAGCTTGTTTGGTGGCTTGATGTAGGTTGTGACTTGCCTGTAAAGTCCTACAAGGCCAAACAAACAATTTGTTTGTCCCCTTGTGTGCTGTTTATTTTTTGCCATTGAAATCCAACATGCACTTCACAGAGATTTGCATAAGTGTAGATGTTAAGTATAAGTCTCCTGAATGTATTAATTACATATTTGTATGAGAGTCATGGGATCCTGGCCAATGTGGGCAGTAATATGGCAGAATGATAAACCACAGACTCGATAAGTCACAAATATGCAGCTGTCAAATTGTGACACATGCTGGCAGATGATTCTCTTCTTACACAAGACATAACATAACAATGGAAATAATCAATTATTGATTATACAATGTAAATAGACAGATAAAAATCTACTCACCAGGTGGCAGCAGGGGAACCACACACACAAAAGGATTTAATTTTTACAAGTTTTTGGAGCCAGTGGCTCCTTCTTCCAGCAGAAGAGTTGAAGGAGAAGGAATAGGGGTGAAGAAAAAGGACTAGAGAGGTTTGGGGAAAATAATGTGGTTCAGAAAGGTCCCCAGAACCCCAGGTCAAGGGAGACTTACTGTACAGGATGAGAAGAAAAGAGTCTTTCCTTCTCATCTCATCTGGGATAAATTTTTTATTTATCAATTTACACGGCATAATATGTATCTTCTTACAAACAAGCAACATTCAGATTCAGTTCCTGAATGAAAAATGTGCTGCATAATCTTTCCTTATATGCAGGTGATATAGGTGACATGATGTAGGTGATATAGATTATGTGCCCCCTAATTGTGTTGTGCAGTTGTGCTAAAATGCTGATCTTAGCATACCCAGTATGTAATACACTTCATGCCACTTTGTCATTTGTTGTCAGCTGCCTTCATAGAGATGACACTTAGATGTCCAGCACTGCTTACAATTCAGTGCACTGATAGTTTTTGAAGAAAGTTATTACCTATATCTGTAAGAGCAGAAAACAAGTTTATAACATATTACTATTTGTCACGTAACTTTAGAATGATGTTGCTACTTATCAGGTAGTTAACAAGAATTTTTGCTCCAGGAGCCAGGACAATCACATGATTTGTGCAAGATGTGGCAAAGCATGTATGCTTTTGATTTGCTTTCTAATGGTGGGGATTCTTAATTTCTTGCTTTATGTTAGACAGGAGCTCATTGAAAACCTGAATATTAGACTACATGCTCCATTCCAGCACCTAGACAGGGAGGCCAGGTCTAAATGAAAATTATTTTTGTGTTTTGTATTGTCATTGTGCAAATCATAATTCAGTTGATATTTATTTAAGAGAAACTAAAACCACTAAGAATTAACTATTGTGGAGTGTAAGTGTAAGAATTCCAACATCCTTACAGAGACCTCTGTAAGATATGCAGTTATCTAGTTTACATAATATACTTTGTGGTTGCTTCTGCTGAATAGCTCTTTATCTTGAATAAAATGAACTCCATTATGCTTACAATATACACTTACACTATGCTATTCAAATTGTGCACCAACATGCCAATTTTCCCTTCCCTCTCATTTGTACTAAATATCTCTGTATAACCAATATGTCCCACAAACTTGACTCTAACAATTCTACAATTTCCTCACGATTTAACAATCCTCTCTCTGCACAACAGGAGGAGCCTCTCCTGTCCAGACAAAAAAATTCACCTTTACATGTAGCCTTCCTGTCAGTCTAATCCCTATCTCCATATGCTTTTTCACATCAGGCTGCCCTCCTCCTTACTGAGCCTACACTTCACCTTTCTCCCATTGCCCCTAGGTTGGCTTCCATGCTACACGCCCTGTCCCAAATCAAATGCCACTGACCACCCATTCCTCCACAGTGCACATCTTCGCGAACTAACCCACAAATTCCATTACCACTGCTCCTCAAAACACCACTTGTCATCCCTACTCAAATCTTTCCTTTCCTGATACAAGTGCTAAAACATAGTGCAGGGATTCAAAATGGTTCTTTTTACTATGGAAACTATCATAAAGTTTTGTCTTTTGCTTCTACAGTACTCAGCCATCCTTTTTAATAATTTTAAAATAAGCATGCATATATATTTTATTATTAATATTTTTAAATTAAAATTATTCTGGTATATTTTTATAAATGTTCTTGGTGAAAAGTGGTAATGTACCACTGCAGATTGACCCTAACCTGTCATGCAAGGGCCTGAAAGAACAGCAGAAAAATAGCATAGGAATGGCAGTTTATTTATAATGATAACTGCTAACTGTGGTATATTGCAGGTATGAATATGTAATGAAGAAAAGCAGCTAGTTTGAAAAAAAATTCACTGCCCCGCCTCTTATACTACCCAATTGCTGTATTTATCTACTGCATAATATTAAGCAAACACATAACTTAATTGATTTCAGATAGCAATATACACTGGAAAAGTTAACTACATGTGTACTATAAACAGTAGTGTTTTATCCTAGAAGTGAAATATGCAGATAAATTATAGGAAGAGTGGCTCATAAGATACTCTTTTAATTTATTTTTTGATTTCTACTTCTTGTCTAGGGTTTCTGTACAAGTGATTATTTTTCTGGCAGCCAACATTTTAACCCATGGATTCCGCTTGTGACCATATCATATTGTCAGCTTATTCCCAAGAATTTTCAGAGTGTGGCCAACAAATAAAATGGAAATAAAGGATCTGCTAAGTTCAAATGAACTGCGCAGATAGCCCCCTGTTTTGAGAAATTCTGGAGCATTTTGTTAGTGATCTTGAGTTATTAAATTTTCTTTCTTGCTCAGAGCTGTTGTCTGCTCGTGAAAATATTCCCATGATGTGTGCACTGGAACTGACCTATGTTGCAGGCCAGGTTACCTGTACCACTTAGGGACTACTAGTGAGGTGCAGTTTACACTTATTGCTTACAGCAACAAATGGAACTGTGGGAAGATGGTCACATGCAATTCTGAGGGATGTGGGCACAGCATTGGTTCAAGAAGGAACGCTCTCTCTGCTTTCAGCCTCTGACCTGACAAACACAACCTTCCTTTACACTCCTAATGATCCAGACTTCAGTCCACTGTAACTTAGCTTACCTCCCTTTGCACCCTATATACTGAAGTATACCATGTTTTTTACCTATTTCATTTTCCTGTTATTATTTAAAGCTGTCCTGGTTGAATGCCCACTTCCTCATCCTTCCCTGTACCTACACAAAACTGAAATAAGTTTAGCATGAGTGTCCACCTTATGATCCTTGAACTAACATATTTTCAAGCTGGAGGCCACCATATGCATGTAGTCATTGGTCAGGTATGGAGTAGGCCTATGCTTGGCCTGCCTGTGTCTGGTTTTTGTTGGTTGACACTGTGGGGCATAGATCCTCTGCCTGTCTCACCATGCACGTTCCTCTGCTGATAGATGACCAGGCGGCTGCCACATGTTTATCACCAGTGTGCTTGTGTGGGACCCACCAGGTAGCAGCCCATGCATCAGCCACGCTGAGATGCAACCACAACCTCCCTGCCACACCGTGTCCCTGCCAGCAGTGCATCCTGCCTCCAGCCTCAATTTCAATGGTTCAAACTTCAACACTGACAGAGCCATTGTATCCCTGTCTCTTTGAGGGTCAGGGATCGTCAGATCGTCACTGTATGACACCACTAAGTACCACGAAGCTGTCGTCACAAGTACATGTTGCTAGCTACACATTTCAATCATCCTGTCACTGCTCTGCCAGTGGAAGACAACAAAAACACAACAGCTGAGATGAATCAGATAACTTTTTTCTTTTTCAGGTGTGACCCCCAGAGGACAATGTTTCTTTGCCTTACTTTATCATATTCTCGTTAATTGTTAAGTTTTCATCCCATTATTTGTAACAATGCCTCCTGCGCACTCACAATTAGAGTGTGGAACAGAAAGTGATAGTGAAGACCCCATTAGGGTTTTGCAAGAGCAGATGTATAAACTCACTCTTAAGAATAGTGACATAGAGAAGAAGTTCAAGCAGACACTGGAACAATTATCTATGCCAAAGAAAGATTCAAAATTCAGGCTACCCCTGAGGGGCCTAGGAAACTGACACTAGCACTGCCAACACACAGTCTAACATAGTGGGCAGCTTCCCTCTCATTACTTTTAACCCTTCATTATCAGCGAAACCTACAGAGAATATGCCTACTTTCTTACAGAAGTGTCTCTGATGTTCATTATTTTTGTTGAGCAGACGGCTTTCTGCTGAATGTGGTGCACCTGAAGCTTTTGAGTGACGCATGTACCTGAATGGAGATAGTACATGTATTACAAAATACAGAAAGCTTTGATGTGTCAGTGAATGAGTTAGCAGAGAGGTTCACACACAAAATGAGGTGAGGTATTACCAGGACCAATTACCCATGCTTATACACAGGATGGGAGAAGATTTCATAGCATTTGCAAACAGGACTCATATAATCTTGTGTTGATTACAGTACTACAAATGTAGTGTGGGACCTAATCAGGGAAATGGCTGGGAGAGGGGTGGGGAGGGGGGAGGGAGGCAAGTATAGTCACCCCTCTGCACCCTCATTAGGAACAATGAACTTTGTTAATTTTCATTGATTGAAAGAGATGACAAATGTTATTGTCCTTCAGAAAATTCATAAAAGGAGTGTAGAATCTTGATTGATACAGGCACTCAAGTGAGCATAATGTTTTTACCCCCTGGTGATGACTGGATGTTAAAGCCTCCTTCCTGCTGCATTAGTAGGTTAGGGGCAGAAATAATTAAGCTATGGGAACTTGCTATGTGAAACTAACAACTGCAGGGAAAAAATATGAGTTTGAGATGGAAGCATTAAGGAAAAGGAGGCAGGATTTTGATGTCATCCTGGGAATTGATCTCCTGTGCCATTTTCAGGTTGTTATTGACTATAGGTGTTAAACTCCCCAATTCAGTGAAGCAATTCACTGTTTTGGCAGTGACAGCACTACACAGTCTCGACCAACTCAAGAAAAAAGGCCTTAATTTCCAAGTTTCTACTGAACCACGTAGCTTGGTGTAGAAAGCAAGCATCCCTGCAATGGTTTGTGGAATTACTGTAATAATTCTCTCTGTGACAGCCAAAATTCAGGAGCTTGAGAGCATTATATTCCTGGCACAATGGCCATTGATTTATCTTAGTGGGGCAAGTTGAAAATTTGTGCTGGATGAGTATTCAAACCTGGGTCTGCTGCTTACCTTGCATCTTGTGCTGACCACTATGCCAGCCAGACACAGTGGTCACCACAACTACAAACTGTGCCTCCCATCAGACCCAAATTTCTAAACCTATACCAGACACTACTGATGCAGTGTCCCTGCTCATTAGCCTGATTACTCACTGCATCTCACTGATTCCTGTAAGACTTTGAACTTGGTGTGTATCTGCACTAAGGGATCATTGGTTGTCAGCAGCTTAATTAATTATATATGTGGTGCCTGTTCTTTCCAAAAGACCAGACACCACATATATAATGATCTTCCTGGTTGACTCACTCACCCAGAATGAAGTTCTAAATTATCACCAAGCTTTTGTGGAACAGGGCCTTTGCAAGACTGAGACCATAAATGGAAGAATGTGTGTCCCATTGTGTTCAAGTAGTTCTGAGATTAAGGGTTGAAATTTCATGTGTAGCTACCTATACTGCCAGTATAAGGTAATAGTTGCAACCTCCAGTTGGAGGAAAGAAATTCCAAGAGATTAAGTTTTCGTAGTTGGGGTTGAGACACTCCTGTCTAATGCCAAACAAATAATTGGAAAAATAAAGTTCAAAATGAATACACCGTTTTAGCTAACATGAATGTGCAGCTGATAACTAAGTGAGAAATAATGGCGCTCATTACCTTTTCTTTTTGTTCCTTGAAGAAAATCTTGCTTGTAAAGCATTCTACCTTGCTGCAAATAACAAAGCTCATGTCTGGTACTTATGATCAGGCTGAATAATGCAGTTTGGACACTGATTGTGCCTGTTTCTTCATCACTTGATTTATTTTCTTTATTTAACACAAATTAAATTTACATTGGAAAACAAATATTAACAAAATATTTTGCAGCCAAAACCAAATGGGAACTCAGCACAACAGGTCATACCATAACTCATGAACTTGCAGCTTACTAATCCATAACTGACTCAACTGTTGACAAATACAAAGATATGGATATTTTACATACAAAAATATGTACGTGCACATTTTATGTAATCAATGTGAATTGTGAATTGTGATTTATTAGTCTCATAACATACACTTACAAATCATGTGATTATGGTACACGAGACATGCCAAAAATTAGAAACCAGAATCTAATATTAATTTTTAAAACTATATTTAGTCTATGTAGTAGTATCTATATTTTCTTATTCTCCAGCATAGGTAAATATCTATCTTGATAATGGACAATTTGGTTTTTTTTTTCACAATATAATGCTAATTTGCGGTTGGATTCTGCTCAAATGATCAGCTCATCTTCCATGAACTCTTCTAATGAGTAATAACATTTGTATATAAGAATTTCATGTACTTCTGTTTTAGTATTGTATGGAACTACATGTTTAGAATGATTTCGCCTTTAAGTTTTGTTGTAGACTGAGCATATAATTTCAATCTATGGGCAGGAAGCATAAAATTATCTTTATTCCTTGTACTGTCATAAATCTTGAAAATAGATTTGACCTGTTGCCTCAGTCAGAATCGGATAAGCCTCATGTAGCTGAAGCTGTAGAAAGGGCACAACAAGCTTTCAAGGACTTGAAAAAGGTAGGGAAATTTGTAAAGAGAAAGAAAGTTCTGTTGTTTGGTAGTTCCCATGGTAGAGGTGTTGGCCAACTACTGCAGGAAAATCTAGGTCCAGAGTACCAGGTCACAAACTTTTTCAAGCCTAGTGCAGATCTGGGTCAGGTAACAGAGGATGTAGGTTCTTTATGTAAGGATTTCACAAAGGAGGATGCCGTGGTTATAGTGAGTAGTCCGGGAAATAGCATTGACAGAGACTCTGAATATTTCATAGAGAGTGACCTGGTGAAGAAAGCATCAGCAACGAAGCATACGAGTGTGGGATTTTTGTCTGTGTTGAGATGCCATGATCGGCCTCATTTGAACTTTTCTGTAGGGAGGGTGAACTTGGAGATGGAGTGGCTGCTTAGGATGGATATAGGGTTCCATATTGGTTTGATTCCTGTGGATGCTGTCGATAGGTGGGACTACACTAGAATGGCCTTCACCTCAATAGGAAAGGGAAGGGAAAACTGTCCGGGCTGATTGCAGAAAACTTAAGGGGGGACACTGTCACAAGTGGTAAAATACCAGTGGTCACAGGTGCCAGAGGGATGCCTTTTTTAGGATAGGGAAGGGGGAAAGAAATTGAGTTTTAAGAGAGATTGGCAGACACACTCCGTTTGAGAAAACAGATGAACAGGAGTCAGATTTTAGCATACAGCCTCCATTTAAACAATGTTTAACAGAAAGTAATCGGAAACAGCCAGTTCATCTTCGCCAAAGCAGTTATAATCCCATTAGTATTCAGTATCAATTATCTTTATTACACCAGAACATTCCAGGACTCAGAAATAAAGTTGATGAACTACTCATTTTTCTCGATGAAATGAATTCATCTAACCAAATTGACATAACCTGCCTCTCTGAGCATCAAGTGACCACTGGTATAGATATGTTAGACATTTCAGGATTTAAGCTAGCTTGCTACTTCTGCAGAGTAGATATGGATGGAGGAGGAGCTGCCACATTTATTAAAAACTGCCATAAATTGAAAAACATTGACATTAATAAATTCTGTTTAGAGCAGCATCTAGAAGCAAGTACAACAGAAGTAGAGTTCCATAACAGATCCTATATAATAGTAACTATTTACCGAGCACCTGCAGGAAATTATAATCTATTCATAAATCATCTAGAAGATCTTTTGCGTTATTTAACAGGAAGAAACATAGAAATTTTGATTGCTGCTGACTTTAATACAGATTTTCTAATGCAATCTTCCAGTAAACATATACTGCAGTTAGTAATGTTGTCTTTCAATCTAACTCACACTGTAAATTTTCCAACTAGGATCACTAAATCCTCAAGGACAGCCATTAATAACATTTTTACAGACAAATCAAAGGAACAAAATTATATCATAAAACCTGTTATAAATGGACTATCAGATCATAACATGCAGCTCCTTGTTTTAGATGTAAATTCTAAGCAGATTTTCAAGACTGCTAAATCTGAGTACAGGAGAGTAGTCAATCAACCAAAAATTGAGAGTTTTAGAAAACTGCTCAAAGATATGAACTGAAAAGATGTTTATAGTGCTCATGACATGAATGAAAAATATAACACATTCATGAACAATGTCAGTACCATGTTTGAAAACTGTTTTCCTCTAAAAGTTACTCAAATTAAACAGAAGTCTATAATAAAACCATGGATTACACAAGGAATAAAGATTTACTGTAAGACAAAAAGGAAAATGTATCTGTCGACCAAGAATAGCTCCAATGCTGATGATTTAGTTAAATACAAGGAATACTGTAAAATATTTAAAAAAAAGTAATTCAGACATCTAAAGAAATCACTATGAGAAGAAGGTAGCAATGTTGTGGAACAAAATAAAAACAATATGGGATATAGTGAAAGAGGAGACTGGTAGAACCAGAAAGGAACAGGAGCAAGTAACTGATGGGCATAGTGTGGCAAATCTATTTAACAAGTACTTTATATCTGTTACTGATAGAATGGGATTGTCAGGATCAGTAAATAATGCCCTTGAATATCTGAAACTAGCCTTTACAAATAGCCTCAGGTACTTGAATATGTCACTCACTTCACCAAAAGAAATAACTCATCATCATCATTTCCTCATCATCATTTAAGACTGATTATGTCTTTCAGCATTCAGTCTGGAGCATAGTCTCCCTTATAAAATTCCTCCATGATCCCCTATTCAGTGCTAACATTGATGCCTCTTCTGATGTTAAGCCTATCACTTCAAAATCATCCTTAACCGAATCCAGGTATCTTCTCCTTGGTCTCCCCCGACTCCTCCTAACCTCTACTGCTGAACCCATGAGTCTCTTGGGTAACCTTGCTTCTCCCATGTGTGTAACATGACCCCACCATCTAAGCCTGTTCGCACTGACTGCTACATCTATAGAGTACATTCCCAGTTTTTCTTTGATTTCCTCATTGTGGACACCCTCTTGCCATTGTCCCCATCTACTAGTACCTGCAATCATCCTAGCTACTTTCATATCAGTAACCTCAACCTTATTGATAAGGTAACCTGAATCCACCTAGCTTTCGCTCCCATACAACAAAGTTGGTCAAAAGATTGAACGGTGCACAGATAACTTAGTCTTGGTACTGACATCCTTCTTGCAGAAGAGAGTAGATCATAGCTGAGCACTCACTGCATTAGCTTTGCTACACCTCACTTCCAGTTCTTTCACTATGTTGCCATCCTGTGAGAATATGCATCCTAAGTACTTGAAACCATCCACCTGTTCTAACTTTGTTCCCCCTATTTGGCACTCAATCCATTTATATCTCTTTCCCACTGCCATTACTTTCGTTTTGGAGATGTTAATCTTCATACCATAGTTCTTACATTTCTGATCTAGCTCTGAAATATTACTTTGCAAACTTTCAATCGAATCTGCCATCACAACTAAGTCATCTGCATATGCGAGACTGCTTATTTTGTGTTCACATATCTTAATCTCACCCAGCCAGTCTATTGTTTTCAACATATGATCCATAAATAATATGAACAACAGTGGAGACAGGTTGCAGCCTTGTCTTACCCATGAAACTACTCTGAACCATGAACTCAATTTACCGTCAACTCTAACTGCTGCCTGACTATCTATGTAAAGACCTTTAATTGCTTGCAAAAGTTTGCCTCCTATTCCATAATCTCATAGAACAAACAATAACTTCCTTCTAGGTACCTGGTCATACGCATTTTCTAGATCTATAAAGCATAGATACAATTCCCTGTTCCACTCGTAACACTTCTCCATTATTTGCCGTAAGCTAAAGATCTGGTCCTGACAACCTCTAAGACGCCTAAACCCACACTGATTTTCATCCAATTTGTCCTCAACTAATACTCACACTTTCCTTTCAACAATACATGAGAAAATTTTACCCACAACACTGATTAAAGAGATACCTCTGTAGTTACAATCTTTTCTGTTTCCATGTTTAAAGATTACTGCTTTCGTCCAGTCTGATGGAACCTGTCCCGACTCCCATGCCATTTCAATTATCCTGTGTAGCCATTTAAGACCTGACATTCCACTGTATTTGATGAGTTCTGACTTAATTTCATCCACCCCAGGCGCTTTATTGCACTCCAATATATTGAGCATTTTCTCCACTTCCTCAAGTGTGATCGTATTTCCGTCATCATTCCTATCCCATTGTACACCAAAATCTGAAACATTACTCATCATATTTTCACCTACATTGAGCAACTCTTCAAAATATTCCCTCCATCTGCCCAAGGCATCAACAGGATTCACCAGCAGTTTTCCTGACCTGTCCATAATACTTGTCATTTCCTTCTTACCTCCCTTTCGAAGACTGCTAATTACACTCCAGAATGGTTTTCCAGCAGCTTGACCCAAAGTCTCCAACCTGTTTCCAAAGCCTTCCCAAGACTTCTTCTTGGATGCTGCAATTATCTGTTTGGCTTTGTTTCTTTCTTGAACATACCTTTCTCTGTCTACCTGAGTTCTACAAGGTGCAGTCAAGCTCTAAGGCCTCCGAATTTTTTTCTCCGGACTGGAAAGAGATAGAAACATGCGCATTGTTTTAAAATGAGGCCGCATTCATTGTCAATACGTCCCAGAGATGGCAGCACTGTACGGCAGATGGAATTTTACCGCCAGCGGCGAGAATGTTAACTGTTTTAAATACTTAAAATGGCGACGTTTTCCTTACTTGAACAGTGCGCAATCATTCCTTTTCTGAATTTGCGTGGTGTGAAACCAATTGAAATTCATCGACAGTTGAAGAAGACATGTGGTGATGGAGTTATGGATGTGTCGAAAGTGTGTTCATGGGTGCGACAGTTTAATGAAGGCAGAACATCGTGTGACAACAAACCAAAACAACCTTGGGCTCGCACAAGCCGGTCTGACGACACGGTCGAGAAAGTGGAGAGAATTGTTTTGGGGGATCGCCGAATGGCTGTTGAACAGATAGCCTCCAGAGTTGGCATTTCTGTGGGTTCTGTGCACACAATCCTGCATGACGACCTGAAAATGTGAAAAGTGTCATCCAGGTGGGTGCCACGAATGCTGACGGACGACCACATGGCCGCCCGTGTAGCATGTTGCCAAGCAATGTTGAAGTGCAACGACAGCATGAATGGGACTTTCTTTTCGTCGGTTGTGATGATGGATGAGATGTGGATGCCATTTTTCAATCCAGAAGCAAAGCACCAGTCAGCTCAATGGAAGCACACAGATTCACTGCCACCAAAAAAATTTCGGGTAACCGCCAGTGCTGAAAAAAATGATGGTGTCCATGTTCTGCGACAGCAAGGGCATAATCCTTACCCATTGCATTCCAAAGGGCACTACGGTAACAGGTGCATCCTACGAAAATGTTTTGAAGAACAAATTCCTTCCTGCACTGCAACAAAAACGTCCGGGAAGGGCTGCGCGTGTGCTGTTTCACCAAGACAACGCACCCGCACATCGAGCTAACGTTACGCAACAGTTTCTTCGTGATAACAACTTTGAAGTGATTCCTCTTGCTCCCTACTCATCTGACCTGGCTCCTAGTGACTTTTGGCTTTTTCCAACAATGAAAGACACTCTCCGTGGCTGCACACTCACCAGCCGTGCTGCTATTGCCTCAGCGATTTTCCAGTGGTCAAAACAGACTCCTAAAGAAGCCTTCACCACTGCCATGGAATCATGGCATCAGCATTGTGAAAAATGTATACATCTGCAGGGCAATTACATTGAGAAGTAATGCCAGTTTCATCGATTTCAGGTGAGTAGTTAATTAGAAAAATAATCGGAGGCCTTAGAACTTGAATGCACCTCGTAGCCATTTTTGATACACCATCTTTTTCCTTTTACAGGTTGCCTTGACTGTGTCATTCCACCAAGCTGTTTGCTTCATCCTACCTTTACACACTACTGTTCCAAGACATTCTTTAGCCACTTCTAGTACTGTGTCCCTGTACCTTGTCCATTCCTTTTCCAATGACTGTAATGCCTACATTCAACTAACTGGTACCTTTCTAAGATCACTGTTATGTACTTGTGCCTGATTTCCTTATCCTTAAGTTTCTCCACTCTTATCCTCCTACATATGGACCTGACCTGCTGCACTTTTGGCCTCACAATACCAATTTCACTGCAGATTAAATAGTGATCAGTGTCATCAAAGAATCCCCTGAATACACGTGTGTCCCTCACAGCCTTCCTGAATTCCTGATCTGTTATTATATAGTCCATGGCAGATCTGGTTCCCCTGCCTTCCCAAGTATACCGGTGAATGTTCTCATGTTTAGAAAATGAGTTTGTGATTACTAAGCCCATCCAGAAATCCAAGAGTTGTTTCCCGTTCCTGTTGGCCTCCATATCCTCTCCAAACTTACCCATAACCTTTTCATACCCTTCTGTTCGATTTCCAGTCCTGGCATTAAAATCACCCATGAGCAGAACACTGTCCTTGTCCTTTACTCTAACAACTATGTCACTGAATGTGCCATAAAAACTATCCATCTTATCTTGATCTGTCCCTTAACAATGAGAATATACTGACACAATCCTAATTTTTTTGTTAGACACTGTCAAATCTATCCACATCAGTCGTTCGTTTACGTATCTTACTGCAACTACGCTGGATTCCATTTCTTTCCTGATTCCTGCTTTGACTCCTGACAGGTAAACCTTGTATTCTCCCACTTCCTCTTCTTTCTCACCCCTTACCCGAATGTCGCTAACAGCTAAAACGTCCAACCCCATCTTACTTGCAGCCTCTGCCAACTCTACCTTCTTCCCAGAGTAGCCCCCATTGATATTAATAGCTCCCCATCTCGTTACCATTCGTTTGCCGAGTCGTATCTTATGAGTCCCTGGTCTGTCAAATGGAGGTGGGGCTCCGTCACCTCCAAAGGTCTGAGGCATTTTGTTCTGATTATTGCCAGCATCATATTTAAAGTCCCAGGGAAGCAGGTTGCTAGCCTTACTTGCCCCGGGTCCCATTGGGTTTTACCCCTAACGGCTGAGGGACTAACCGGTGGATTTGGTAGTCTTTGCCGTCTGAGCACAAAGGTGACCAGGACTCAGAATATGTCTGAGATGCCCAGCCTTATTCCAATGTAACTGGTATCCTGACTGTCAGGACCACTTACTTGGCCACTCATACATTGCCCGTGGTTCACGAACTAGGACATGACAACAGGAACCCACACCATGAACCACAAGAAATAACTTCCATAATAAAATCTTTAAAAACAAAGCATTCTAGTGGTTACAATGAAATATCAACAAAGTTAATTAAGGCATGTTCTTGTGAGTTTAGTACAATTCTGAGTTACTTGTGTAACCAGTCAATTACGACTGGGACATTTCCTGACTGGCTAAAATATTCAGATGTTAAGCCTCTATTCAAGAAGGGGGATAAAGAGATACCATCAAACTACAGACTAATTTCACTTTTGCCAGCATTCTCAAAAATTTTAGAAAAAGTTATGTACAGGCAGCTTCTCAACCATCTGACCACGAATAACATATTATCAAGAACACAGTTTGGATTTCTGAAGGGTTCTGATATCAAGAAGGCTATTTACACCTACAGTGAAAATGTGCTTAATTCATTAAATAACAAGTTACAAGCAGCAGGTATTTTCTGTGACTTGTCAAAGGCATTCGATTGTGTGAACCACAACATCCTTTTAAATAAGTTAGAATTCTATGGTGTCATGGGCAGTGCTGCAAAATGGTTCAAGTCATACCTCGCTAACAGGAAACAAAGGGCGTCAGTGCAAGGGGCTAGTGAATTAAGTCATCAGTCATCATCAGAACGGGAAGAAATTACATGTGATGTCCCACAAGGATCCATCTTAGGGGCATTGCTTTTTATTGTGTACATTAATGATCTCTCATCAGTGACACCTCCAGAAGCAGAGTTCATTTTGTTTAGAAAGATCTGCTAATGATATTTTCATGGCTATTAATAAATGGTTTAAAGCCAACTCACTGACATTAAACTTCGAAAAGACTCACTGTATGCAATTCAGAACCTGCAAGAGGTTTCCACCCAGCATATGCATAAAGTATGAAGAAGAGCAGATAGATGAGGTTGACAGTCTTAAATTCCTGGGATTACAACTTGATAGTAATTTCAGTTGGGAGGACCACACCACAGAACTGCAGAAACACCTTAACAAATCTGTATTTGCAATTCGAGTGTTAGCAGACATAGGTGACATAAAAATGAAAAAGCTTGCATACTTTGCCTACTTTCATTCCATAATTTAATATGGTATAATATTTTGGGGTAACTCTTCAAGTCAAACAAAAGTTTTCAGAGTCCAAAAGCGTGTAATATGTATTATTTGTGGAGTAAATTCATGGACGTCCTGTAGAAACCTCTTCAAAGAACTGGGTTTACTAACTACTGCCTCTCAGTATATTTACTCCTTAATGAAATATCTCTTTTTCCAACAAACAGCTCAGTTCATACAAACAATACCAGGAACAAAAATGATCTGCACAAGGACTTAAAAGCACTTACTTTAGTTCTAAAAGGGGTCCACTACTCAGGAACACTCATCTTCAATAATTTTCCAGCAAACATAAAAAATTTAGTTATTTCTCACTGTCCAAATCCTTGGTCGGGATGTTCGCATGCAGGTGGATACTGGTTCTGCTGCCACTATCATCAATTCTCAGACGTATCTTCAGTTGGGTTCTCCAATCCTGTCACCTGTCACTAGGCAATGACAGACTTACAATAAACAGAAGATTTCTCTCTTCAGACAATTTAATGCAGAGGTATCTTACAAATCTGTCATTCGCACTGTTCCTATATTTGTGGTCGACCACAGTAATGCAGAGAATCTTTTTGGTTTCAATGCCTTTCGTGTTTTTGAGTTCTCCATGGATGACTCTGTCAATATCGTCTCTGATGCTATTCCTTATGCTCAATTGGATTCCTTGTCGATGACATTTTCGTCCCATTTTTCTCCTGGGTTAGGCCATGCAAATGACTTTGAAGTTCATGTCACGCTCAAACTCACTGCTCAGCCTAATGGCCAATGCATTCGGCCCATTCCTGTGGCCCTTTGTGATCAGGTCAAACGGGAGCTATATCGTCTGACTGCTTCAGGGGTCTTGCTTCCTATCACTTTCAATGAGTGGTCCTCTCCTGTCATAGTCGTTGCTAAGCCAAATGGTGATATTCGTCTCTGTGGCGATTTCAAAGCCACTGTAAATGCTCAATGCCTTATCGACACTTACCCTATGCCTTGACATGAAGAATTGTTCACTAAACTTGCTTGAGGCCAGTATTTTTCTAAACTTGACCTGTCAGAAGCTTATCATCAACTTCCTCTCGACGCTGCTTCCTGGCAGTTTCTGGTCCTTAACATGCCCTTTGGCCTCTATCAATACCAATGGTTGCCATTTGGGCTTGCAGCGCCTGTGCTCTCTTTCAGCGATTCTTGGAACAATTATTGCTCACTGTCCCTGGGTGTATAAATTACCAGGACAATATTGTTGTCACTGGTTCCACCACTGACGAACATCTTCAAAATCTCTGCACACTTTTTCATGTCTTACAGTCTGCCAGTCTTAAGTGTAATCTTCAGAAATCCAAATTTTTTCAGGCATCTATCACGTACATGGGGTTTCAACTCTCTTGGGATGGTATTCGTCCACTTCAGCAAACTGTCACTGCAATCCATGCCCTTCCTCACCCTACATCTGTTAACACATTCCGGTCGTTGCCCGTAGAAACTACGAGCGCGCATTTATTGCCGTAACAGTCGGCGCTCGGAGATTCTCCGAGCGCCGCCTTCTCGATTATTATTTCAGGTTGCGGCGCATTATATCCGTGCAGTGACATCTGGAGTTGAGTGTTTTGGTCTTGTAGTACATCGGACAACTGCTAGATGGTGTTCCTGCATCCTCTAAGCGCTATGTCACTGAAAAAAGGCGCCAAAACAATTCCCGCACATTCACTCTTGCAGTGTGCTTATGTAGTTGTCTTTATCGCAAACGTTTGTCGTAAAATGGGGGACAGTTTGACTGAAGAGGAAATTCTGAGGCTGCTGGAAGAATCTGGATCTGAAATTGACGATGATGGATTTCAAACTGAAAATAGTTCTTCTGAAATAGATGGTAATTATAATGGTCAGTCATTGTGTTTACGAATCACAATTATAATCTCGGCAGTTTCACTGACTTATGTCATTTATTTCGAAGGTAACAACGAGTGGTCCGAAAATGAAAATGAGCCATCAGACGTATTAGATGAGTGTGAAGCTCCCATTCAAAAAGGCAGAGGCAGAATACAACAACAGCAGTCCCAAAACAACGTTGTTGAATGGGTAAATGATGATGTCCTACAACAATTACCGCTCTTTGAAGGCGTAAGTAATGTCTTGGCACCTTTGAGCGCCGAAAGCACTGAATTTGACTGTTGGAGCGTCTTTATTGACGCAAATGTCATCAAAAATATAAAGACAGAAACAAACCGATACGCTGCAGCAACAATTTCCAAAATTGCGGATGCAAAATAAAATAACTTCCAGGTCGCTTTGGGCCAATTGGTCTGCTGTGAAGCTACATGAGATGTATCAGTTTTTTGCTATAATTATTCACATGTGCCTTGTACACAAACCAAATATTACAGACTATTGAAGCAATGACCTAATGCTAGATTCCTCCTTACCTGCAAAAATCATGAAAAGAGACAGATTTAGGTCAATTTACTTTATGCTTCATGTAAATAACAACGACAATTATGTACGAAGGGGTCAACCAAACCATTATCCTATACACAAAATCCGACCTTTTTTTGATAACTTTGTACTGAAAAGCAAGAACAGTTTTTCTCCTGGCGAGAATCTCACAGTTGATGAAGGTGTATGTCCATTCAGAGGGAGAATTCGATTTCGAGTATGTATCAAGAACAAACCGAGCAGGTATGGTATAAAATTTTTCATTCTAAGTGATTCAGCAACAGGATATGTTTTGAACTGTGAAGTATACACTGGTGCAGGTGAAAAAGACAACAGTGTAGATTCAGTGGTGCTACGTTTGTGCAACAGTTATCTTCGTAAGGGTCATACATTGTACATGGACCGCTTTTATACTTCTGTAAAATTATTTGAAAAGTTGTTTGATGAGGGCACATCTGCTGTTGGCACAGTAATGAGAAACAGAAGAGGCCTACCACAGGAATTCAAACAGAATAAACTAAGAAGAGGTGAAATCGTATTCAAGAGAAAAAATTCCGTGCTAGCACTTCACTGGAAAGATACTAGGGATGTGTTTGCCCTTTCTACCAAACATAGAATGACAAGTAGTGTTACTAAGACAAAATCCAAGGCTGGAATGGTAGAAAAACTGAAGCCTGATCTCATACTTGATTATAATAAAAATAAAACTGGTGTTGATCATGGAGATCAGCTGGTGACCTACTATTATTTTCAACGACGAACAATGAAATGGTGGAAAAAGGTATTTCTTCATGTATTTATGATGTGCGTGGTCAATTCTTACATTCTGTACAAGAAACTTCGGCCTGTCTCTCACAAACGAACCAGCTTGTTTACTTTTATGGTGAACCTGGGAAAACAAATACTGGAGAAATCCGGCGAAGTTTTCAATGAAAATGAAAAGCAGGGTTCAGCAGCAAACAGGCTAACAGCAAGGCATTTCCCCACTCACGTCCCATCGACAACAAGCAAGAAATATGCATCAAGATATTGCATTGTTTGCTCTGAGAAGGGCGCACGGAGTACTGGCAAACGAGTGAGAAGGGAGACGAGATGGTGGTGTGAAGAATGTAATGTATGATTGTGTCTACCTGACTGTTTCAAGCAATATCACACAAAGACAAATTTTACTCAATGAAAAGAGTTGTAAAAATTCAATGAAATAATTTTGTACATTTATTTTATAATAAATTCTGATTTCTTGCAATTTCAAACTTTTTTTCTACCTCTGAATCATCTAATTTTCAAAATATAATAATTCTGTAAATATATGATATCTTACAAAAACTTTAAACAAATGTTTAGATATAGGATGATAACACACACATCAGTTAAAAAGTTTTGCTTTCCTTCATTACCTTTTGGTCAGGAGCCATGTAAAAAAGGCGCAAAAGTCTATGACTTCTGAGGGATTGCAGTAGTATCTGTGGCCCGACTGCAATGTGTTAAGGAACTGCAGGCCTTCTGGGGCAAAATGGCATACTATCACAAGTTTTTACTGTCTGCTGCTTCGGTGGCTCAGCCGTTGCATCACCTGTTGCATAAAAATGTGCCTTTTCACTGGTCCGCGTCATGCGATGCGGCTTTCCAGAAATTGAAGACTATGCTGAAACAGGCCCTGTGCCTGGCTACTTATCAACCTGGCCAACATCTTGTTCTTGCCATGGATGCCTCTCAATACGGGGTTGGTGCAGTCCTTGTGCACTGTTTATCTGACGGTTCTGAACAACCCATTGCTTATGCCTCCAAAACGCTCACGGATGCCCAACAAAAATATTCTCAAATTGAAAAAGAAGCTTTAGCTATTATTTATGCTCTTTGTAAGTTTGGTGTTTTTCTCTATGGATCCAAATTTCATCTTGTTACAGATCACAAACCACTTGTTTCCTTGTTTCATCCATCAACGTCACTACCCGACAAGTCTGCACACCGCCTCCAGCATTGAGCTCTTTACTTGTCTCGTTTCAATTATGAGATTCGTTTCCGGCTGACAGCTCAACTTGCAAATGCTGATTCACTGTCTCGCCTTCCCATGGGTCCTGATCTGGCATTCGATAGGGATGAACTGTTGTGTTTCTACCTGGGTGTTGCCGAGCAGTGGGTTCTGGACGGGTTCCCCATCACCGAGGACCGGCTGGCAGCTGCTACGGGTTCTGACCCTACCCCCTACTGGGTTTTACGCTGTATTCAGAAGGGTTGGACAGATCGTCCATCTGCTAAGACTTCTGATCTGTTGTGGAACTACTATGCTTTGCGTTACCGCCTCACGGATAGGGATGGTGTTATCTTCCTTTCTACCAACAATGCTTCACCGCGTGTTGTTGTACCTGCGTCTTTGCATGCTTTGGTCTTACACCTCCTTCACCAATGGCACTGGGGTGTCTCTCACACAAAATCTCTGGTGTGCTGTCATGTGTACTGGCTCGGCATCAACTCTGAAATCGCACACACGGTCGCTGCCTGCGGCCCTTGTGCATCACAGGACGCCGCTCCGAAGGCATCTTTGTCACTGTGGCCTTCACCTGAGAAGTCCTGGGAGCGTATTCATGCTGACTTCGTGGGACCTTTTTTAGGTACTTATTGGCTTCTCCTTATTGACGCCTTCTCTAACTTTCCCTTCATTGTCCGTTGTACGTTGCCTACCACCGCGGCAACCACCAATGCTCTAGCTCGCATTTTCTCTTTGGAAGGCCTTCCCTCTACCCTTGTTACTGATAATGGTCCACAATTTGCCTCTTCCAATTTTGCGGATTTTTGTGCCCGTCACGGTGTCATGCATGTCACAGCCCCTTCGTTCCATCCACAGTCAAACGGTGACGCTGGATGACTGGTCCGTAAATTTAAGGCTCAGACGAGGAATCCTGACTTCTTCTGCTGATGATGTGCTTCTCCAATTTCTGGCTTCTTACGATTTCACCCGCATGGGCAATCACAGCCCGGCTGAGCTCTTACATGGCCAACAGCCCCGCATGCTACTTCATCTTCTGCGGCCTTCCACCTCACGGCTGCGGGTGCCTTCGCTTGGCCAGTTCACTGCTGACGACCTTGCACGAGTACGGGGATATGGCAGGCGGCCAAAATGGAGTCCTGGCCGCATCTTACGACACTGTGGCCAACGCCTGTATGAAATCCAGACGTGCACGGGTGTTGCAATGCGTCATTCAGACCAGCTTCGTCCTTGTGTGCTGGCAATGCCTGTTCCGGATGCCGCTACACCACCTGCGGCTCTACCTGACACTCGGGATACTGGAATCTCTCATTACTCACAACGCAGTCCTCTCACCATCATATCGGAGCCAGCACAAGAACTGATGCCACCAGGAGACGTGCCCATGCAGGAACCAGATGAACATCATCTGTCAGAGAAACTCTACTCGCCTCCTTCTCCTACGGATGTGGACGCATTGCCCATGTCTCCTTTTATAACAACCGGACTTGCCACAATGGGCTGATTGGTGCATGGGGCCCCAGCAGATTCGACCCTCATGTCTCCTGTCATCTCGACCCGTTATCATCGGGGACATTTCCGTCCGTACGGGAAGCCTCCTCCTCGAGACTTAACGGCCAGTCAAACAACACCTATAGACGTTAGCAATCTACAGGCCACCTCCATCAAGACCTGTACAAAAAATTCAAAGGGAGGAAAAGTGTTGTGACTCGCCGATCTTTCAAAGTGCTGCCACACATTTACGCACATCCTCTACATGCGGCACTGTCTGCCAGCCATGCAGCAGTGGCTACTGGACTTGGACTCAGTTATGATTTGACTGTTAAAGTGTACACACCTCTTCCTCTGTTTACTTGATCCGTGACTTTCATGTATTGCGTCTTCCTTGAAATATATTTGTTCAACTTGAAGTTATTACATTATGAGGGGAAAGAAAAAAAAAAAAAAAAACAGCTCCATTATATGTTTCACAGTAATTTTGAATTTTTTGTAGAATATCATATTTGCCATTGACTGTAGAGCTTGTTTATTTCACAATTGCAGTTTTAGCTTAAGGCCATTATGAAATGGCACAGTAAAAGACTGTGCTTCAACACATGTCAGACTTTAAAATCTTCTGACATGTGTACATATAATCATCAGAACAGAGCCTTTTCACTGCAAACAGTGTGTAATAAAATCAATTTACTGCAGTTTATGTAAGAATGTGAACACTGGCAATATTTCACGTAATTTACTTTATTTTATGATGTTCAGACCTTCATGCCCTTTCAATGCTGCTGTATTCTTTACAGTGAAAAGGCTCAGTTCTGATGATTAATGCATATATCTCAAAGGATTTTGAAGTTTGAAATGTGTTGAACCAAAATTATTTCCAGCACCACCAGCCTTAATGCTAAAATTGCAGTTATGACATAAACAGTCTCTACAGTCAATGGTGAACATGAAGACCTTTAAAAAATTTCAAAAGAATAGGAAGCAGAAGTCATTACCCATGGGGAAGTTTATACAGTCACGTAACATCATAAAAATTGCATTCAAGAAAAAATGTCACATTTATCGGTATCAAATCAAAGACTTCTACAAGGGTTGACTGAAAAGTAATGGCTCCACCTTCTTCAACAGTTGGCAGAATTGGTATGAGGCAGGTACTGGCTTGTTCTGTAGCCTCTTCTCTACAGCTCCAGTTGGCATGAAGCCTTAGCATTGAATGGTTGTGTTGTTACAGTGTAAAGTATGGAACCCTCCATAGATGGTTGGTCAATGCGATTTAAGTAATGTGCAGTCACTGTGTGTCATTGTGTAAGTAAATTTAAAGATGTTGAGGCAGGAACATCTGACCTGCATGACAAACAAAGAGTTGGACATCCTGTGACAGCAACCACTGAGTTTCACAAGCAAAATGTTGACTCATTGATTCAGGACAATCATCGTATCACTCAGAAATTGTAAGCACTATTGGCATTTCACAAGAACGTCTGGGTCACATTATTGCTTTGCTTGGCAAACCACACACTTCACATGGCACCACAGCAGAACTTCAGAGACTGAATCTCACCACCGTACACACTTGGCACAGTCCAGATTTAGCACTGTCTGACTTCCATCTGTTGCTGATAATAAAAGACAATCTGGGGTACACCATTATGCTTCTGATGAAGACGTTGAGAGAACTGTGAGACTGTGGTTGCAGAAACAGAGTGTCGACTTCTTCCATGACAGCTTCAGAAAACTTGTTCATCGTTGGCAGAAATGTATCCAATTGGCTGGTGATTATGTGGAAAAGTGAATATTGGTAATTAAAGATCACATTCTAAGAATTATTTCTGAATTTGATTTATTAAAATATTCCCATCCAAACCCAATTAATGAAAGTGGAGGCATTACTTTTCATTCAACCCTCTTATATTCGTATGTGATGCTGGAGGAATCTGCATGACTTTCTTAGGAGAGGTAATACTTGCCAAACACAGGACATACCACGAAATTTTCACTGGGAATGCTGGTCTGACAGTGCAAAAATGGTATCAAGTGCCCTATCACCTCCTATCAGTGGTGGAAGAAAGTATTCAACAGTACTTAGACTCCAGAATCATTCAGCCATCATCTAGCCCCTGGGACCCATCTATAATAATTTTGCCCAGAAACCCTGTTAATGGTAAGAAAACTATCACTTATGTGCTATATCAAGCAGTGTATAAAGTGTATGAAATGAGAATATCCTTAATTTCCTGTTGTGCCTTAAGACAGGCATATAACAGCATTTTTAGGGCTCTCAGAGTTGTATGAATTTCTTAGAATGCCATTTGCTTTGAGGAAAGCAC
Organism: Schistocerca serialis cubense; assembly: GCF_023864345.2. NCBI lineage: Eukaryota > Metazoa > Arthropoda > Insecta > Orthoptera > Acrididae > Schistocerca > Schistocerca serialis. The sequence continues at coordinate 605,024,890 of NC_064638.1, read as the reverse complement.
CCAGTGCATTTTAGTAGTTTGCAGAGTTATTGTTAAGGGGCGTGAAACAAACCACATGTCTGGCTTACTTAGACAGTATCATTGTCTTTTCACAAACATTTGAAGAACATATTGAATGGTTATGTTATCGTGAAAGTTTTGTAGATCAGGCCACAATTACTGTTGCAAACCTTGCCTGAAGCCTTGGAGTAATTTTAGATTATTGTGTTCAACATTATGGGACCCATTCTGCAGGTAAACAAGTATATTCTGTCCATTGTTGAGCATTTTTCATGCGATTTTGTATTGGTTCCAGTTACCAAAACGACAGCAGAGACAGTGGCAGTAGCCTCAGTCACGCTCTTAGTGTTGCCTTTTGTAAGTCATGATGCTATTATCATGGGTGTTCACATTTAAAAAAAATAAAGCTGTCAGAATCATATTAAGAAGAAAAACACGAAGAAACTGCTTCAAAAGACTAGGCATCTTAAATATTTACTCCTTGTACTTATATAAAAATATACCCAAGAGTATATGTTACCCAAGAGTATATGTCTAACATATGATGACAAGAAGATAGAAGAAGTGGACAGTGTTAAATTCTTGGGATTACAGCTTGATAATAAATTCAACTGGGAGGAGCACACCACAGAACTGCTGAAGCGTCTTAACAAATCTCTGTTTGCAATGCGAATTTTGTCAGACATAGGGGATATAAAAATGAAAAAGCTGGCATACTATGCTTACTTTCATTCCATAATGTCATATGGGATTATTTTTTGGGGTAATTCATCAAGCCAAGCTAAAGCTATCCGGGCACAAAAACGTGCAGTAAGAGTTATATGTGGTGTGAACTCAAGAACATGCTGCAGAAGCCTGTTTAGGGAACTAGGGGTACTAACTACTGCTTCCCAATATATTTATTCCTTAATGAAATTTGTCATTAAAAATATATCACTTTGACAAACCAACAGCTCATTTCATGGAATCAATACTAAAAATAAGAATAATCTTCACAAGGATTTAAAGTCACTTAGTCTTGTACAAAAAGGTGTGCATTATTCAGGAACACACATCTTCAATGGCTTACCAGCAGCCATAAAAAGCTTAACAACCAATGAAATTCAGTTTAAGAGAATATTCAGTTTAAGAGAATATATGTTGACATTAATCACTGGTTTCTAGCCATTTCTTTGTCACTAAACTTTGAAAAAAACGCACTACATGCAGTTCAGAACTTGTAAGGGGTGTCCCATGAGTATATGCTAACAAACGATTACAAGCAGATAGAAGAAGTGGACAGTGTTAAATTCTTGGGATTACAGCTTGATAATAAATTCAACTGGGAGGAGCACACCACAGAACTGCTGAAGCGTCTTAACAAATCTCTGTTTGCAATGCGAATTTTGTCAGACATAGGGGATATAAAAATGAAAAAGCTGGCATACTATGCTTACTTTCATTCCATAATGTCATATGGGATTATTTTTTGGGGTAATTCATCAAGCCAAGCTAAAGCTATCCGGGCACAAAAACGTGCAGTAAGAGTTATATGTGGTGTGAACTCAAGAACATGCTGCAGAAGCCTGTTTAGGGAACTAGGGGTACTAACTACTGCTTCCCAATATATTTATTCCTTAATGAAATTTGTCATTAAAAATATATCACTTTTTCAAACCAACAGCTCAATTCATGGAATCAATACAAGAAATAAGAATAATCTTCACAAGGATTTAAAGTCACTTAGTCTTGTACAAAAAGGTGTGCATTATTCAGGAACACACATTTTCAATAACTTGCCGGCAGCCATAAAAAGCTTAACAACCAATGAAATTCAGTTTAAGAGGAGCCTAAAGGATTTATTGGTGGCCAACTCCTTCTACTCCATTGATGAATTTCTTAGTAAAACCAACTGATTTGTGTATAAGTACAACATAACTTCTGCACAATTTCAGTGCAGTAATGTGTTCATTGAAAATTTGTGTGTGTGTGTGTGTGTGTGTGTGTGTGTGTGTGTGTGTGTGTGTGTGTGTGTAAGTATAATCTAGCTTCTGCACCATTTCAGTGCAGTAATGTGTTCATTGTAAATAAGTACTACAGTAGTTGTATTACATGTTTATTACCTTATAAATAAATAAAAAACTTTTTTATTTTAAATTCAGTGCATTAGCATTTGTAAAATGATTCTTAGTGTTCATTAAAAAATGACGATCATTCCACTTGGGACCTGTGGAATGGTACATTAGCTTATTTGTTTTAGTTGTAATTATTTGTCGTGTATTGTTGTTTTTCTGACATGTTCCACATCCTGGAGGACCTCCTCACTATGGATCAATTGGAATGAAAGTAAATCTAATCTAATCTAAACTGTATGATTAATGGAAAATCTCATATATTACTGTTTTATATGTACAAGTATGTATAATTTTAAAAATTAATATTTTTAAAAATTAATAAGTGCAGAACTAATGCCCTTTCACACTAAAGTTAATGACAGAATGTAATGAGTTCATGAAATGATTGTAAAAATGTTATTTTATTATGTGAACAAGACATACAACGATTGGGATATGTATTTGCCATACATTTTGTCCGCTAATAACAGTACAATTCATGATTTAGTGGGGGGTGCATCTTGAAAAGTAAGATATGGACACCGTAAGTTCTCTCTTTGAGTTAAATTCTTTCTGGGTGTTGATTTGGGGGAAATGAAGAGTTTAGCCCAATGACTTAAAATGTGTTGATGAAAAGTACAGCAGGGTAACTCAAAAGTAACTGTAGATTAGATTAGATTAGATTAATACTAGTTCCATGGATCATGAATACGATATTTCGTAATGATGTGGAACGAGTCAAATTTTCCAATATATGACATAATTAAGTTAATTTAACAACATAATTAAGTTAATATAACAACATTTTTATTCTTTTGTTTTTATTTTTTATTTTTTAAATTTTTTATAATTCTTTTGTTTGGTTTTTTTATTTTTTTCTTAATTTATATCTAAAAATTCCTCTATGGAGTAGAAGGAGTTGTCATTCAGAAATTCTTTTAATTTCTTCTTAAATACTTGTTGGTTATCTGTCAGACTTTTGATACTATTTGGTAAGTGACCAACGACTTTAGTGGCAGTATAATTCACCCCTTTCTGTGCCAAAGTTATATCTAATCTTGAATAGTGAAGATCATCCTTTCTCCTAGTATTGTAGTTATGCACACTGCTATTACTTATGAATTGGGTTTTGTTGTTAATAACAAATTTTATAAGAGAGTATATATACTGAGAAGCTACTGTGAATATCCCTAGATCCTTAAATAAATGTCTGCAGGATGATCTTGGGTGGACTCCAGCTATTATTCTGATTACACACTTTTGTGCAATAAATACTTTATTCTTCAGTGATGAATTACCACAAAATATGATGCCATATGCAAGCAATGAGTGAAAATAGGCGTAGTAAGCTAATTTACTAAGACGTTTATCACCAAAATTTGCAATGACCCTTATTGCATAAGTAGCTGAACTCAAACGTTTCAGCAGATCATCAATGTGTTTCTTCCAATTTAATCTCTCATCAATGGACACACCTAAAAATTTTGAATATTCTACCTTAGCTATATGCTTCTGATGGAGGACTATATTTATTAATGGCGTCATATCATTTACTGTACGGAACTGTATGTACTGTGTCGTATCAAAATTCAGTGAGAGTCCGTTTACTTAGTAATTTTCTGAAAGACATTATTGACAATTTCATGAGTTAATTCTTGTTTGTCAGGTGTGATTACTATACTTGTATCATCAGCAAAGAGAACTAACTTTGCCTCTTCATGAATATAGAATGGCAAGTCATTAATATACACTCCTGGAAATGGAAAAAAGAACACATTGACACCGGTGTGTCAGACCCACCATACTTGGTCTGGACACTGCGAGAGGGCTGTACAAGCAATGATCACACGCACGGCACAGCGGACACACCAGGAACCGCGGTGTTGGCCGTCGAATGGCGCTAGCTGCGCAGCATTTGTGCACCGCCGCCGTCAGTGTCAGCCAGTTTGCCGTGGCATACGGAGCTCCATCGCAGTCTTTAACACTGGTAGCATGCCGCGACAGCGTGGACGTGAACCGTATGTGCAGTTGACGGACTTTGAGCGAGGGCGTATAGTGGGCATGCGGGAGGCCGGGTGGATGTACCGCCGAATTGCTCAACACGTGGGGCGTGAGGTCTCCACAGTACATCGATGTTGTCGCCAGTGGTCGGCGGAAGGTGCACGTGCCCGTCGACCTGGGACCGGACCGATCTCCTACAATGGCCGTACACCACTGGTGATCATCGAGGGGACACTGAATAGTGCACGGTACATCCAAACCGTCATCGAACCCATCGTTCTACCATTCCTAGACCGGCAAGGGAACTTGCTGTTCCAACAGGACAATGCACGTCCGCATGTATCCCGTGCCACCCAACGTGCTCTAGAAGGTGTAAGTCAACTACCCTGGCCAGCAAGATCTCCGGATCTGTCCCCCATTGAGCATGTTTGGGACTGGATGAAGCGTCGTCTCACGCGGTCTGCACGTCCAGCACGAACGCTGATCCAACTGAGGCGCCAGGTGGAAATGGCATGGCAAGCCGTTCCACAGGACTACATCCAGCATCTCTACGATCATCTCCATGGGAGAATAGCAGCCTGCATTGCTGCGAAAGGTGGATATACACTGTACTAGTGCCGACATTGTGCATACTCTGTTGCCTGTATCTATGTGCCTGTGGTTCTGTCAGTGTGATCATGTGATGTATCTGACCCCAGGAATGTGTCAATAAAGTTTCCCCTTCCTGGGACAATGAATTCACGGTGTTCTTATTTCAATTTCCAGGAGTGTATATTAAGAACAACAAAGGACCCAAGACCGACCCTTGTGGAACCACATTCTTGATAGTTCCCCAGTTTGAGGAATGTGCTGATCTTTGCATATTATGAGAACTGCTTACTTCAACTTTCTGCACTCTTCCAGTGAGGTACGAATTAAACCATTTGTGCACTGTCCCACTCATGGTTTCTTATGAGTATATTTATTTCTGACAAGTATATTTAACTATTTTCTCGAGGAAGCAGTTTTCAAATGCATTTACAAAAGTTTTCAACTTCTGACTTTTTGTTCATAAAGTTTTCATTCAATTTGATGGTAATACTGTCTTCCTGTGCTCTTGGTTGACCTGTTTCTCTTTTAATAATATTCCAAATTGTTTTAATTTTATTATCAGAGTTGGTGATTTCAGACATGATACACATACTTCTGGATTTTTTAATAACTTTTCTTAATATAGCACAGTAGTTTTTATAATGTTTGATAGTTTCTGAGTCACTACTCTTTCTTGCTGTCAGATACATTTCCCTTTTCCGGTTACAAGATACTTTTATACCCTTAGTAAGCCATGGTTTGTTACATGGTTTCTTACGAGTATATTTAACTATTTTCTTGGGGAAGCAGTTTTCAAATGCATTTACAAAAGTGTCATGAGACAAGTTCAGAGAGATAGTAAAGCAGCAGTGCTGCTCAAGTATCCACCATGTGATCGGGTCTTGTTATGGAACACAATGATCATAAAAGGCAAAACAAATAAATTCTCCCCACCCTATAAAGGGCCATACCAAATTACATGTCTGACATCCCCAGTAAACACTGAAATACAGTTGGCAGACCAATTTGTAATCATGCACGTCAATATAATGAAGCGTTATTGTGGAAGACCAGTACTATTCCCATCTGTGGTTTCATGGAACCATTGTAAGTCAATCCTCACACGCTAAAGTGCGCAATGAAGCAGAGAAAACGTCTACCCTCGCACCCTCTAGCTATGTCCTGGTCTAAGCACCCTTATGCCCTGCGATCATGAGATTAGGCATGATAATCTCTAATTTTTTTGAGCTGTCGATGATGTTCAGTCACAAAATGAAAACTAATCCTCCATGACCTCGTAACTTTCAGAAGTTGACACAGCCATGGTATTTTCCAGCAGGTTGTAGCAGTCCTTCAGTTTCTGTTTTCCTGTTATGATTAATCATGTACTCTGTCATCCTTGCTGTCATTGTGTCAGCAGTGAGCCCAAATTTGGGAATTTAACCTTGTTAACCTCTTTAACTTGTTCTATTGTATATGATTCTGTGACTACTAGCACATCAAGTGTTGCTAAGCTGCATCTTTGGTTCCTCCCATGGTATGACATCCCATTAACAGAACTGGCACTGTTTCTAATATGTTAGTTAGGGTGCACTTCATCTCACTTTGTAGCTGTTCACATCGTCATTCTGCTGAATGTGTGTATAATATTCAGGATGTAGGAAATGCAGTTATTTGTAAGCAATGGGAGTAGACACCCTTCTGCACTTTGATAAATTGCCAAGGCCAGCCTCCTGCCTTTCTTTACTCTGGAATGAGTAAGTATTTACATCACCAGATGTCTTGTCCCACCTTGCTCCCCAGCTCTTGTTTCTTCATGTGATTATTATTATATTCAATGTTTTATGTCTGGTTTGCACACCTGTAATGGGTGTATGGTTTCTTTGTCACATTGTGGAGGTTGTACAAACAGAGGTTCCTGCTGTTATTTTCATTAGCTCACTGATTCTGCTCCCTCATGTGGAGTGTCACATTTGAAAGTTCGTATTTCGCTCTTCAGCTTAGCCCCTGAGCTAAGCATCTATTGTTATCAGTACATTCGTCCCCCCCCCCCCCCCCCCCCCCCTCCCCAAGTCAGCAAACCATTAAGATCAAATAGAGAAGTGAAAGTTAGAGACATGATTTATAGTCAGTACCAGTACTTAAAATGGAAAAGTAGGTACCTGCAACTGTGCTGTTCAATTTTGTTATTCCCTGCCCTCAATTCACAGAAAAGCTCAGCAGCCTCTAGTGCCCTTCATTGCCTTTACACTAGTCTACTGTCTTTCTTCAGAGTGTGATGGAGTGTTTCATTATATAGCGTCTGCATGAAGAGTCGCATTGTCTGTTTAACTCTTCACACATCTCTTATCACACTGCAGCTTCATTTTACACACACACACACACACACACACACACACACACACACACACACACACACACACACACACACAAACCATGTATTACACTTTTATTGTGAATGCAAGAATTATAATTCTTAACAATCCTACACCAGTTAACTATCCTACCCAGTGAATGTGTGTTGTGTGTCTCAGGAATACCCTCCTATTCATTGTTTGTTAACTGTTTGTGTCTCCCTGTCCTTAATATCTTTGCCATTTCTTTGCCGAACCCCCCCTGGCAAGATTTTCAAATCATCTCCAAGTATTCTGAAACTCTTAAAACCATATTCCTTTGTGCAGTGTGCTAATGTCACACTGACAACTGACAACCACATGCTCTGAACCAACATATGCAGCAGGCAAGAGAGTAGAGGTTCTGGGAATGAGCTGCCAGCCATAATGGACATCACTATCATAGTCGCATCTCAGTCCCTACAGCTATTGCACATTACCGAGTGTTGCCATAACTGCCCACACTGCCCTTGTGGCCATGTACTGTCACCAAGCAGCAATTATTAAATTTTTGCGAAATGAAGGAAGACCAGCAGATGATTGATACTAGGTGCAGGGAGTGGCTACTGACCCTCAACACAAACAAAAGTAATGTATTGTGAATACATGGACAGAAAGACTATTTATTGTAAGATTATGCAATTACAGAAAATAACTGGAAGCAATTACTTCCATAAAATATCTAGGAGTGTGTGTACAGAGCAATTAGAAGTGGAAATACCAAATAAAACTAATTGTGCAAAGGCAGATGCCAGACTGAGATTCAATGGAAGAATCCTCAGGAAATGTAATCCATCAACAAAGAAAGTAGACAACAAAACACCTCTTTGACCAGTACCTGTGAGTACCAGTCTGCGTTCAGAACTAGATAGGATTGATAGAGAAAATAGGGAATATTCTAGAAGAGCAGCACATTTAGTAAGTGCGCACCCTTCAGGAAGATGAACAGCCAGCTCCAGTGGCAGATGCACATGCACAGCTAGGCACATGTGCATGCCCCCCCCCCCCCCCCCCCCCCCCCCACACACACACAATTTCCTAAAATTAGCCTTCCAACATCTATTACAAATTATCAGTTGCTTTTTGCATGTAGTGGTAAGAATTGACAATACAGATAAAGCTGAATTAATATTTATTGTGCTTTCATAAGGCATGCCTGCTAATAGTTCACAATTTAGCAAAAATGAAATATGAAGACTGTGGTTCCCAGCCAAAATCACTACCACTAAGGACAAACATACATGTCATTTGTTATTTGATTCCTTTGACATTCATTTGAATAATATCTACATTTCATTTGAAATTGTGGATACATTAGAAGAAATAGGAAATAACTGTGATGATTCCATGAATTGTGGTTTAGACAATGTCTGTTGTGCCAGTAGCAGTTCTGAAGAAGAATACCTTCCAAACATAAACAAAACATGTACCGGTATTGCAACAGCTTTCAGTGACAAAGAAAAGGCAGTGAAATATTGGTTAAATGAACACAGTGTGCAAAGTTGTTTTTGTTTCATAAAATTGGAGCGTGAGCCGTACAGATGAAAGAATGAGTTACATGAACAAAGAAGTATGCATCAAGTGGAAACCCAAAACCACCTGAATGAAAAACAGTTGAAAAGACTTAGAATTGCTCATGAGAGGATATGCACCATTACCAATGTAGATCTAAGAGACTAGGACCTCCAAATTGCAACTGATATGAACATTGTTAATTTCCAGGCTTTGTCGACCTGGCTAATCAGGTTCAAGAAATCGTACAGAATAGGAAGTCACAAAATTACCCAGTTTACATCATGTAAACATGTAGTTCAGTTGCCAGTTATAGACAATGCTATAGAGAAATTCATAGCTAATGTAAAGATGAAACTTCCTGTTATTCCCACAACTGCTGTTTATAATGTTGATCAGTCATATTTCGTGAAAGAACTGCTTGCACACCACACTTTATCATTTTGGGGTGAAAAAAAAGACAGGGTTGGTTGCCCAGTCAATGAATACAATGACACATTCATATACAATAATGCCAGTGATAATTATGAGTGGTTAACTGTTTCCGCAGCTGTATATCTGCCTTCAAGAGCTGCAAGGCAGATTATAACAAAAATCTTGTAATCAACATATCAAAATCTGAAAAAATGGGAAAGAATAAGTAGTGGTTCACCTGCTGTAATTCTTCATTGATTGTCCTTGGTGTCAACGTACTGTCTGAAAAAATAGTGGGTGGAAGTGCAGTACTGTCTACTGTAAATGACGTATTCGACAAGTGCACATTTGCGTTTCACAGTTATTTACTTTCACTTTTCACAACCCCCACATATACACATTTAATATGGCCAGTGCACTATTGTTTAACTTTTGATAAGCCTCATTAATAGTTTTCAGGTGAACATCCACATACTGCTTCAGTAGTTTACTGTTGTACATCTACGGGAAGTAAAAATCTAAGCACAAAGTTCACAGTTCTTGAAGAATAGAAAGGTACATATGGAGCAGACACTGTCAGTGTTTTAACACATGGCCAAATTGTGTAGCACTTATTTCAGTGTTAATTTGATGCATTGTTGTTGTTCTAACCAACACAGGTTTCTCGTGTGCAACTCGGCCATAGACTGAATGTTTCAGGACCAAGAATTGGGCCCATATATATCCTCACAATAATGGGTACTGAAACTCCACATTGTTCGAAGTTCAATTTACACAAATTACAATTAAAACTTAACTCATTAGATTAACTGAATACATTGAAAAATTCATTCCTTTTAACAGTTTCTGCTACTACAGTGTTTTGGATGAGTTATTTGTTTAAATGATGAAATTAACATATATCATTATGCAAACAATACTTTTCCCAAAACTGTTAATCACTTTGGAATCAATTAAGGGCTGGCTTTGCTAACATGTTTTTGAATAGAGCCAAATAGGTCCTTGTTCCTCCAAACGTTTATAATTAGTACATAATTTATATTTTTTTATACATCAAAAATAGAATTTATGTTACAAAACTATTACTGATTTCCTCCTATAACAAAAGATATAGAAAATCAATTAGTTACATACAACTAAGCACAAAAATTATTAAAATGTCTTGTGGTATTGATGGAATTCCAGACAAGGTAATCAAACAGTTCTACCAGTATAGGTACTCACCTATCTGACATTATTAATACTTCTTTCAGGACTGGGGTTTTCCCATCAAAACTAAAACTCTCCATAATAAAGCCACTTCAGAAAAAGGATAGTACAGCTGACAAATAATTATATGCCAGTGTCATTATTGTCAGGTTTCTCTAAAGTAATCGAAAGAGTAATGTGTGAAAGGCTAGGACTTCCTGAATAAAAATAAAATACTGACTAATGATCAAAATGGGTTTAGAAAGAACAGATCCACAGAAACAGCTTCCAATTCATGAAAATGGTTCTAAATGCCTTGGACAAGAATGAATTAAGCTGTGGAATATTCTTAGATTTATCTAAAGCATTTGATTTAATCAGCCATGACTTACAAAACTAGAATGTTATGTCTGGGGACTTGCCTTCAAATAGTTCAAGTCTTATCTCACTGACAGACAACAGAGAGTACAAATATGTCATGAAGGCAAAGAGTATCTTTCAGATTTCAAAAAAAACTAACTATGGAGTGCCCCAGGGTTCCATGTTAGGCCCTTTGTTGTTCTTGGTGTACATAAACGATTTGCCAAACCATCGGACAGTTGCAGAGATGGTGATGTTCACTGATGACACTAGCATTTTTATAAAAGTATACACTGAGGACGATCTACAGCAGAGTGTCTCTAGGACAATAAATGAGACAGAAAATGGTTTAGTGATAATGCTTTGATCATAAATAAGGGTAAAACGGTATTGATGAATTTCAGTAATATTAAAAGTAAAGCTAGAATAAGAGTAAAAGCTGAGTTAGGGAACTATGTTATTGCACAAACTCTGTGCACAAAATTCCTCAGTATATGGGTGGACGACCACTTGAGATGGGAAAAGCATCTAGAAGTTTTGAGTAAAAAATTAAGTAAATGGTGCTAAGTGCTAAGAATGCTTCAGGAATGCTGCAACATTTGCTTAGATATGGTGTGATCTTCTGGAGAAATACAGGTACGGCAACACAAGCTTTCAAACTTCAAAAAACAGCTATTAGAATAATGAAAGGGGTTCCCTGCAGAGTATCATGCAAGGAAATATTCAAAGAATTTAAAATAATGAATGTGTATGCTTTCTGAAAACTCACCTGGAATTTTCAACATTAAATAATCAGGTTCATAACCATGAAACAAGGAACAGGGATGATTTTCACAGAGACACCCACAAAGGAGCACTCTACCAAAAAAGTGTAAACTACCAGCCCAAAATAATTTTTAGTACATTGCCTTCTGCAATAAAGAAAATCAAAGAATTTCGTAAATTCAAGGTAGATCTTAAACAGTTTTTACTAACACATAGTTTTTATAGCATTGAAGAATATCTGAATATGGAAAAGTAATATTACATATATATATATATATATATATATATATATATATATATATATATATATATATATATATATATATATATATATATATATATATATATATAGTGATATAAAATATTTGTATTTATTATTCAAGTTTTTGAAACAAATTAAAAATAAGAAACTATATTGTAATTGACTACATCCACACAATGATTATTGATTATTGTTAACGGATGAATAAAGAGATGGATTGATTGATTGATTGATCTTGTTTCCTCACATCATCTCCTCATTGGATGGACCAGATAGATATTTCTAATAGCTAACTCAGCAATTCAATGACCACAAGTGATGCCAGAAATTTGGCTAAAAATCCACACAAAAAAATTTTACATAAGAAATCTTATAAAAAAATACAGTACATATGTTTTTTTTTTCAAATATATACTTACATGAACTGTCCATGTGAAAGTCCCCACACAACATATTTACATACAGTGTATTGTACAATTGCACAAAATATCCACAAGTTATACTTTTAAGAGCAATTACGCATCTTCATCGTAAGTGATGTCCTTTTTGGGTAAACAAAGACTACATTTTAAAACAAATACCACTTTGTATAAGTGCAGTCTTGCTCAACAAAATAAATTGTCGTGGGTTGCAATAAACTAAATTACACTGCAAATTAGATAGAAAATTTCAGTTGCTCAATGTTTAGTATTTTCCTCAAGCACTTTCACACTTTTAATGAGCTTTTACACACTTTCTCACCAAGTTTTCCATGCCTTCAGCGGGTCAAAGTGGCAGTTAGTAAGGAAATGCACTGCTATCACTTCCCTTGGAGATGGTTCTCCTCCACCACAGTACATAAAAAAATTAGACCAAATGCCCAACTTTAGTACACTTACTTTTACTTCTGACTTAGGTATAAGAAACAATATGTTCAACGCTAATGGCAAATGATAATCATTACATCATATAAAGATACATTACATAGATCTCATGACATTAGAATAATGAGCACTAAAATTGACCATAGTACAAAATGAGTTGACTGTTAAAATTTTACAATGAAGTGCACATTACATTACTAAACATTAATCTAAGACAAAACTGTCTGAAACTTGTTAAACTTGAAAGATTTTCGTTTCTTTCCCATTTGCAAAATAGCAAAAGCTCAAGATTTGCAGTAGCATAGACTTACTAATCATTATGTTATGAGGAAAGAATAGAGTCACCATCACATAACAAACGTACTATTCAAATCAAAGTTCCTGGGATGGAAGTTGTACCTAATCATCACCCCATTCCTCTACTCAACTCTGAGCATTACTCTTGTGAAGATTGAGATGTTATGTATGGTAATATTGAACCCAACATTAAGTATTTGCTCATTTATAATGAATTAACTTTATTTTGATCATGTCGGTACAAACACATCTGCTCGAATACAGAGTTCGGAACACACTGAGATCAACAGTTTTCAAAGAAGTTCGATCTCAAATATGAGGCGGTCAACTCTTGCAGTCAATAACCGCCACAGAGCTCCTGCTGGTAGTGCAGAGCATGGTAAGGATGATGAGAGGCATGTGTGCAACCGGCCGGCTGATGGCACTGGTGCGCGTGACCAATCGTGTCATGGCAGGCGCTAGTGCGAGGCGCGATTGGACCATTTCTCGATGTCTTGGTAGGCACAACGAGCAGAGGGAAGGAGGCGCAGAAGGTGTCCACAGGTTGACCGTGCCATGCTGCTGATGGCACAATAGAAGCAGAAGGTGGCAGTGTGTCAGTGGGGGGAACATCGTCATGCCGAGGCCGTGCGACGCAGCGGGGTTTTGATCCGATCAAAGACGCGGAGTACATCAAAGATGCGTTGCGATGTATTGCCAACGTATTTGCCGGCAAGCACCACGGTAAGTGCAACGTGTCCAGTACCAGTTTGTTATTGGCCATATGAAATAAAGGAGCAAGCATTTTGTGGCTTAACAGGATGCAGAGATGCCGGATGAGCAACACTCGCGGTAATGATGGAGTTATAGAGGTGCTTGATGTCACAGCAGGGGAGAAAATAGCAAGCTGCACATGACTGACCTTGGTGGTGAATGACTTTGGTGTAGATGGAAGCATCACCTCAGAGTCCGTGGATGGTGAGTGTGTTACAGCGGTAGATGGCACGATGTTCCAAGCGGAGTTGATAGTGTCGGTGTTTTGATGTGCAAAACAGCCATGTTCGAAGGTAGGGGGCGAGGCCGCTAGCCCTGTGCATGAGGCATGGCGACGGCGAGAGGTAGTGGAAGGCAGACGTGGTCGGCGAAACCATGTTCGGAGCAGGAAGGTGATAACGTGTAATGTGAATGTGAAGAAGTAGAATCGGCGAATGAACTACTGGTCCATGGTGGAGAGGCGACACAGTTCGATGGAACTGGAGCTGTGTGTGTGCTGTCACTGTCAGCGCTGCGGTGGAGTTATAAGGCTGCAAGCTGCTCACACGAAACTGCTGCATGATCGTGTGTCAGGGCGGAAAGATGCTCACTCGTCGAAGCAGAAATGACAGATGTGTTGCTCGTACATTGCGGAGGTAGTGAAGAGGACAGCAAAGCAAGCAGCACTGGAATGCAGCGGTACAGAAACGAAGTGTCTGGAACTACCAAGGAAAGGTGGCAGCGGCATAAATAAGTTGTGCATGTATCACATCAGTAACGTAGAATTTCCACTTGAGGCGGCGTGATGATGACAGTTGTGACATCTTGGACATAGATCAATGTAGCGTGATCATCAGGGTATTAGTTGTAGGTGGTAGTAACAGCAAAGGATCATCAGCAGTCGGAGGCGGAACAATGACAGGAGCATCTTGTTGCATGTCGTGCTCGGTCAGTGTCAGCTGCAGCATGTGTAACTGATCTTGTACCAACAAGTTATATGTCACAATTTGCTCATGTAGCTGTTGCAGTTGTTCAGGCGAAAATGTATATCGTGAAGCAGTCTGCTGTGTATCACTGAGTGAGATGGGGTTGAAACCAGAATCTATCTCTATCAAAGGGTAACCTGGCGTACAAGACAAGGTCGGCGGCACAGTATTGACGTAACAGTTCGAGTAGAAGAGATGGTGTATGCAATCGCAAATGCAAAACTCAGTACTTGACGGCAGTGGAGTGAGAACACGTTCACTGCTGTATGAAGCATTGATACGGCTGAAATCATCTTCTGGGGTGGGTGAATAAGTTGTGGGCGCGATCGAGTAGTGAACGGCCAGGCGGTAAGCGTGCATAGTGTCGGCGAGTTGTTGACAAGATGCGGGTGCAGTAGCCGTAGTGGGATCATATGTCGTGCAGCTGCAGCTGTTTGTTTTGACTGGATCGAGGTCAGAGAGCCAGCAGGCGGCAGCCGTGACGTCGCTGTCGGTAGTGGTCGAGCAGAGTCGGTTCGGCTCAGGTGCTGCGTAGAGGGAGGCGTGGCATGTCCAGTGTTGCACTGAGAAACAGCCAGCATTGTCGTTGGTGTAATTAGTGCATTGTCGTTGATCAGTAGGATGTCCTAGATGAAATTGTACCTGTGAATTCGACCAGGCATGGGATTTAGCCGTAGTTCGGGGTTCGTGCAAACTGGGATTTGCAACATAATCCCTGTTTGTTGCAGTCCATTGTTTGGCATGATTGTCTGGTATTGAAGCGCTGCAGAGAGTTAATTAATTACACAAAAGCAATTCAAAATTGTCCAAATTAATCGGCAAGGAGTACTGCACAGTCCGGAAGTGAAATTACCAATGTGTTTAGTGGATTTCGAAGGACGACGTGTGCGCCTCAGTCGCATTGTCGATGTGTGAGAAGGTGACGAAAGTTACCAAAAAGCACAATTCATACAAGAGTCAGAAATTTACACACTAATTACACTTCCTGTACACTGCATCCAGATGCGGCGCGATGCGAAGTCGATGTACGTAGAAATCCGACAAAGGGTTGCTACATTGTTTGTCCATGGCAATGTTCCAGTACACATTTCTGGCATTGTAAGAAGCGTTTGTGAGCATTGGGGTCACCAGTGTGGGAATCAAGGTGTTTCGTATGGTAATAGTGAACCCAACATTAAGTATTCGCTCGTTTATAATGAATTAACTTTATTTTGATCATGTCGGTACAAACACATCCACTCGAATACAAAGTTCGGAACACACTGAGATCAACAGTTTTCAAAAATGTTCGTTCTCAAAGATGAGGCGGTCGACTCTTGCAGTCGATAACTGCCACACTCTCATTCAAACAGAAAATTAAATCCTCACAAAATCCCAAATGACCTGTCAGAAATATTCACATCACTCTAACATCACAGTTCTCATTAATCAGGAAACATATTGTTCTTCATTCCAGTATTACCACTTTAAGTTCATAATTCCTCAGCACAAATAGAAGTTTTCAGATAATCTGTAGATTTAATAATGCAACATTATATGACTTGTGCCTCACTAAAATATTGTTCTTTCTGTTAAGTTCTCATTCCCAGCTGCAGTGTCATGACTTGCACAATATACCCAGTACCCAATGTTACATAGTTCAAAATTAGATCATCATTACAGTTACTCCACATTTGTTTGTATACTGTTATCTTTTCATTACTCAAGCACGTCTTTCAGCTCCATTCTTTTACTTAATTTCTTACGTCTTTAACTAGTGGAGTGCATTCCCAAAAAATATCCCTACTGCAAAGACAGGATCCCTAACCATTAAGACCCTAACATTGCTCATTATTTTATTATTTCCTTATTGCTTCAGTAACTAATTAATAAACAGCTGCTTTGCTTATCCAATGCAAAATTGTCCCTACTGAAAAACACTTCACCATAACAGATCCTTATGCTAAGGCAAACTTAACTCTCATTACCGATCAGACGAAATTATCACTCAGAAAAATTATTTCTTCCTTGTATTCCATCAAATTGCTTAAGATTCTAGCCTGAAGTATGATATACATGCAACTCTTGCTTATTCTTTCCACACATTATTCCAGGCAATGATGCTTAAAGTTGGAATTCCTTAATGTTAGAAGAGAGTGTACCATGACACTTCTGTGGATAGATAATTATCTCCATATACTTATTTCACTGAACACAAACACTTGTATTATACCACAATTAATATTAATAACTTGGTATCCAAGATGGTTTTTACTGCATATTGCTGCTGCTGCTGCACTCATGAGCTAATTACTTCAGATGTCAATTATCCTCCACATATGCTGACAACTTTCTTTTTCTGTTTACCTTACGTCTTTGTTTGACAGAAATCCTTTTACTGTGGTACCAATTTATTTTCTCCCATCCTCTTATGATTCCATTACTAATAACTTACACAATGTAATATACAGGGTAATTATAATTAAGTTAAACTTTCAAAGCACTGTAAAAATAACACCACTTGCCAGAATGACATCAAATCGCAACAGAATATTATCAGAGCAGGGGGAAAACATATGGCCGAAGAAAAATAAATAGTTACAAAATGTAGCAATAGTTGGTGCTGTAAGCATCATATAATGTAATAGTGGTTGACTACAAATGACAAATGAATCATACAACAATGCCTAAAGTGCACGTTTGACACTAAACAAACTGTACTACTCAGTGTGCATGGGTGTACAGGTGTGATACTGTTATTTACATAAACCCATAAAAACAGCAAGGTCATATCTCATTGGATGGGCAAAATCAGTTTTTAATTTTCCTGAGGCCAAAAACCACTTAAAAAGCATCACTCACATTGGTTTAAAGTGTCCTGAGGCCAAAACAGCCTAAAAAGCATCAATCAAAATCAAATTTGATTATTAACTTCTTTGTGATTGGCAAAAAACATGTTCCACATTCAGAATGTGTTACGCAATGCATGCCTTCAATGCAGCTAAGTTTGGTATCGGAACACTGAACACAACATCTTTCAGATAGCCCCACAGCCGGAAGTCACACAGATTAAGATCAGGTGATTGGGATGGCCTGGCTGTAGGGAAATGGCGGCTAATAATTCTAGTATTTCCGAAATGGTACTTCCGCAGCTGCTTAACTGCATTTTCAATGAGTGGATATGTGCCATTTTGCATATAAATAATCCCATCCACACATCCATGCTGTTGGAGAGCTGGTGTGATGTGGTTGCACAAAACGCACTCATAGCACTTACCAGTGTACAGGTAACAGGACTGGAAGCACATGTCTCTTTGTAAAAATATGGCCCTATGATAAATGATGCTGCAAACCCGCACCGCACAGTGACCTTTCCAGGATGAAGTGGTACAGGTTGATTTGTGTGCAGATTTTCCATTACTCATATTCGAGAGTTATGTGTATTGACATATCCTGTCAAATGGAAGTGGTTTCGTCTGTCCACAAAACCTTCCACGGCAAATCATTGTCCACTTCCATGTGAGCAAGAAATTCTAAAGCAAAGGTCTCTCTTCCTGGCAGGTCAACAAAAAGCAACTCACACACATGGGTAATTTTGAATGGATAGCAAAGAAGGACCTTGCTCACAAATATGTCCAATGTTAAGGTAATCCACTATGCACTACACATTTGCACACCACCGTTAGTCTCCCCCTGGATTGCTGTGGCCACTGCTTCCACTGATGTCAAATCAATTTGTTTCCTCACTCTACCATAACGCACACCAAAAGAACCCATCTTTTTGAATTTATGAATCATTTTCTCCAGACCCACGTCAGTCATCAAATCAACGCCTTTTTCCAAACCCTTCAGTGTCTGGAACTTCTGTAGAGCAATGTGTGCACAGTCATCATTCTTGTAATACAGCTGTACAAGCAGAGCCTGATCCTGCATTGAGACAGACGTGGCAAACATCGCAGACGTGGAAGGAGGAAAAGCTGTGTACCTGGTGTGTTTGTACCAACTTCAATGGGTCGTGCGCTTGACAGGTGTTTTCATTTACATATTCTGTCACATACAGCGCCATCTATTGATCAATTTGCACACTATTTTCTTTCTTCTGCCATACATTTTCTACCTTCTCTGATAATATTCCATTGCAATCTGATGTCATTCTGATCAGTGATGTTATTTCTACAGTGTTATGAAAGTTTAACTTTAATTATAATCACCCTGTATATAAATAATATTGGAGAAACCTTTTCTAAAATATTCTTATACTTAAGTATCCTGCTGTACAAAATCATATGAAAGTTGAAGATGGAATGGTACTGCTTCACTTATGAACTACAGATAGGACAGGAGAAGAGTTTGACAGCCTAGGGAAACATGAAAAATGGGACAGACAGCTGGGGTAAGCATTATCGCCACATAATGAATCCAACACGGAATGTTGAACCCCCTACTTGCTAGTTGCTCATGAAATTAGTGTCAAATATTATATCAATGCTGAGATTTTTAATCACCAACAAATTACACTCCAATAGCTGTCCCACCCATTCCACAGTTAATAGTACCTCTTGTTTCAACTCTTTGATATCTTACCAGTAGCACCGATAATTTTTATTTCAGACACCTGCATCACTACTGTAGCCTCTGTGTTTTTATAGATTCAAAAAATGCCTGTGACATGACATCCAAATTACTACCACTGTCCAGTAAACACTTAAGATGTATATATTGTACACTTGTTGTTATTACATGTTGATGCACTTTCTTTTTACTTACCATGTGATCTTCTTCATACAGCAAATCTTCATTAATACTTTCCCTGAAAAAACTATCATCCTGCCTGTCAAAATGATTATCAGACACAGTCAAATGACAGATAGCATGGTCCTCTTCCTCATTACCACTCTCAAACTCTATTTCTTCCTTGGCCTAACATTCCCCTCCTTTAATCTGTCTTCACTTTACACATTGCCGTCATTATGAATTATTAATTCAAACACCTCATCCTCATCACTACTGGATTCATCATTGCTGTTATCATTACAACTGCTGTCAGAATCAGACCCACTGTCACTTTCTCTATGCTTTAGATTTTGTTTCTCTTCCACCTTTTTCACCATTTTAGTCAATTTTGAAGCTACATTTTCATTTACTTTTACTGGTTTTTGCTCTACCACTACTACACACTTGTTTTCTATCTCAGTTTCTAAATAATTTTTAATCTGATCAATTTGGTCCTCAGGTTTAACCCTGTTTTCAGCACAAAACTTCTTGGCAACTTGGACTTTATCTTTACACTGTTTCTCAGAAGCCTCCTACTATAGTCATCACAAAGCTTCTTTCTCTCTTCTACACATTTACTACTCATTAATGTTAATTTCTCATTAGTATTCTTCTCAACTTTCTTTATCTTTCCATCACAATTTTTAACTGCCACTTCAACCTTCCTATTTGATTTGGAAAGATTTCAGCTGACTACCTTAATCTCATTTTTAATTTCTTTCTTCAGTTCATCCTTTAAGGTAACCATGAAAGTTCTAATGCAATCAGTTTTCTTTTCCACCCTACCAATGTCTTCTTTCACACTACTCTCCACCCTATTAAAGTCTTTTTTCTTACTAATTTTCATACTATTCAAACTACTCATAATTTGAATTAACATCACTTCCCCTTTTCCGTCTGCCATACACTTTTGCTCTTGCTGACTTTTGATCCTAGATTCCTCCTCCTCAACCTCAACGACCTCATACATTTCAGTACTGTTTTCATCCATTTTGCTCTTTACTGGACTTTCGTCCCCATCCTTCAAAGCTACATTCATGTCTGATCTCCCTAACTACTAGGGTCTACAGAACCAGTCCCACTTAGGTCTTTCTGTTCTCTTGAAAACTTAACCTCTACAGCTTTGTTCTCAGTCACACTGTCTTGTTTTGTTATGATCACTCATTATGTATCACTTAATACAAAACAGCTTTTGCAATGAATTACCTTGTTTTTAATTACTCATCTGCTGCTGCTTTGGTGTAGTTGTCATCTCGACTTGTCGTCTGCTGCAAGCTGTAATTCTCTTGGTGAGGCATCTTGTTTATCTCGGTCAGCTGTGTCCACCTGCATACTGCTCCTATTCTCAATGGCTGCTTCCATAGAACCCATTTGCTTTTTGCCTGCTGTCATTCTGTGGCCATGAAACCCTAGCACTGATTTGCTGTATTATCTCTTCCATTGAAATCACTGTAAACCACCCGATTTCATAACTGACAAAGTTTGTGAGTTCTAGTTTATAGTGCCCACATACAATAGCCCTTACCCAGGGCACCACATGTAGCGGTTCGCCTGCTTTAATGCTTCATTGATTGTCCTCAGTTTCGATGTAATGGCTGAAAAAAATAGTAGGTGGAAGTGCACTACTGCCTACTGTAAATGAAGTAGCCGACAGGTGCACATTTGCGTTTCACAGTTATTTGCTTTCACTTTTCACAAGTCCCACATATACACATTCAATATGGCCCATTCACTATTGTTTAACTTTTGAAAAGCCTCTTTAATAGTTTTCAGGCGAACATCTACATACTGCCTCAATAGTTTACTGTTGTACATCTACGAGCAGTAAAAATCTAACCACAAAGTTCACAGTTCTTTAAGAATAGAAAGGTATGTATGGAGCAGACACTGTCATTGTTTTAACACATGGCCTTATTGTGTAACACTTGTGGTGGCGATCCATGGATCTATAGGCCAGAACATTATATGTGTATTATGTCTTCGAGTTGATCTTTGTTTTGTATACTTCCGGAACCTCAGTTCCAGCCTAGTCTTTGACCTGTATATTTGTCATGTAATAAAAGTATTGATGATTAGAAGAGAGAACCATGGTCATTACCTTACCACCTTGATATCTCCTTCAGTGGTGACCCCGAAGTTCGAATAATCTGTCAAACCTAGTACAAAATGACTACAGCGCCAGCTTCTGTGTTCTGCATGGACCTTTGTCCACTACACAAAGGCCTTCTACATGCCACCGCCCGGTTTTCACCAGCAACAGCAACTAAATTCAAGCATGTCAGCTGTAGTCGGTGCCCGACGTGAATTTCCGCAGTCAAAAAAATGTTCAAATGTGTGTGAAATCTTATGGGACTTAACTGTCCCTAAGCTTACACATTACGTGACCTAAATTAACCTAAGGACAAACACACACACCCATGCCTGAGGGAGGGCTCAAACCTCCACCGGGACCAGCCGCACAGTCCATGACTGCAGTGCCCTAGACCGCTCAGCTAATCCCGCACAGCGATTTCCGCAGTCCTATAGCTTAGAGAACCCAGGGACCTCGTCAGGTGCAGTGGTTTTGAATGTGATGCCAGCGGTCTCTGACTCCAGCTTTGTTAGCCCCGAAGTGCTTCAGTTTTCGCCGCACAGCAGTACAAGAAACCACTACACACTGATACCAAACTTTAATGCAAGTACCGTAAATAGTGGGGAGCATAGTTTTCATAATGTGCCACAACAGGATGCCTTTTTGAATGTGCAAGCTCCATGTGTGCATCACTCTGCACTGGTTGCACACTACATGAATGACATTCGCCAGCCTGTTACTCCGAGTGTTCATCAGTGCAGTAATCTGAGCGCGTCAGGTTCCACCAAGATCATCAGTGACTCTGTGATGGGCAATTTCGCTGCAGATGTGGAGGACCAATTGCATAATAAGCTGTCGAGCAACCGCCATGACCACTTTGACCTTCCACCACAACAACCGGTCCCGCTTCGCTCTACGCCGGGCTTCCTGCTAACGGATTTCGCTTCCCCTCCAGCTACTATGAACACAGCCGGCACGTCTGCTTCCTCTCTACTGCCCTCACGACACACAGTTAACTTTGACTTACCTACTCCTGCGTCCACAAGTGGCTGCCCACATTCTTCGACCGCCAGTTCGTCGAATCTACTGAAACTTCCGGCATTCAAACCTGCCCACCTGCAATTCTGGTTCAACGTGGTCGAGCAAACTTTCAGTGTCTGTGCACTTAATTTATGACCTGGTTAAGTCACCTCCTCAGAATGAGAAGTACACTATGGCTAAACAAGGAGTACTGGAACGTGTCTCCAAGACAAGAAGAGAAAACGTTCAACAGCTCGTCTATGAAGAATGCCTCAGCGACAGATCTCTGTCCCAGCTGTGGCGATGCCTTCAACTTCTCGTCAGTGAATGCGACATGCCAGATGCCATGCTCACCAAGATTTGGACGGAAAAGCTGCCTCTACCTGTCCAAACAGCCATCTCCGCTTACAAAGATAGACCAAATAGCGAACGCTTGTGCTGCTGACCGAGTTTACTCTGCTCTACTACGTGAACACTGTGCCCAGCGTTCCGGCAGCTACGCCAGTTTCCAACCACAACCAGGACCCCAACTTGGACACCCCACTAAACCTAAGTCTGTGAAGCTTGCTGCACTACCGGCACCTTCACATCCGCACAACAGCAGCACATCTGACTCTGCAGCAGATTCTGGGCCGCCGCCGTCTGATCACTCGCTGGAGCAAATGTCCACCCATAAATATTGTTTCTTCCATGCAAACTTCGGGGAACAAGTACACAATTGTAAACCACCATGCTCCTACCCAAACTTCAACAGCAGGTAGGCAGCGGTACCACCTCCTGCAACGTAAACAACAGGCGCATTCGCACGCTCCATTCTGTGTCCAATACTAATGCTTCGAATGGACGAGTCTATGTCTGCGACTTGAACTCTGGCACAAACTTTCTCATTGACATGGGCGCAGATGTTTCCCTGCTTCCATCTCGTCTTGTTACCGAAAAGATACGACTACACAAAACTGTCCTAAGTGCTGTAAACTCATCTAGTTCGTCGTGCTTAGGTTCTACTTCATATGCAGTGTCCCTCTCGCCTGAGTGCAACCTGAAGTGGTCCTTCCTGGTGGCTGACATCGATGATCCCATTTTGGGCATCGACTTTCTACAACACCACAAATTGTGGCCTGACCTCGTCAAGAATACAGTGCTCTACCACCCTATGAAGGAACACATCCCGCGTGCTTCGTCGAGTGTCAATAGTACTGTTAAACAGGTCCACCTGGCTCAGAAGTGTAATAACCCCTCCTCCGATCTCTTGTCATGGACAAATAAGTGGCTCACGGAGCGTGTCGAGTCTACATGCCTGCGCTTGGAACAACTTGAGCTACGTCGTCGTCTCAGCGACTTAAGTAACGAGTTATCTTCAGCACGGCAGCAGCTTGCAGCAGACGACACCTCAGCAACGCACAAGGTTAATCGGTGCCACTACAGTGTTCTCAGGCCTGAGTGCATTTGTGACCATGTGCCACATAAACTGTACAGTGTCCACGCTCCCACCAGCTCTAGCTGTGTTAATTCAAGCGCACGTTCATCCCCCACCTCGCTTGGGCAGCTAACTTCCCAGGCGCAGCTTAATGTTTTTGATTTACTGCCATCAGCTGTTCATTCGCGCCCACTACTGCAACCAAGCTTGACAGCGGCACCTTCAGTTACTAATAAACAGTGTACCAACCTTGTTTTGCAAAGCTCCCTTGTTTGTTACTCCCAGCCACCCAACAGTTGGCACTTATGCAAACTTTCACCATCTGTGCCACAACCCAGCCTAGCGGCCACCACGCATACTATACCACAGACAGTCGCTTCGTGTACCACGTTGCGCATTTCTGTGGTTACAGACGGCACCGTCCACAAACTTTGCTTGCAAAGCAGACCGCCTTTCTCTTGCCAACCACGCCGTCTCAAGCCAGAACTCATGAAAGTGGCTCGCGAACAAATAGACGATCTCTTAACAGCCGGCATCATCGAACCATCTGCTGGATGCTGGGCCTTGCCTATCCCCTTCATCACAAAAAGGTATGGCACCTGGCATATGGTTGGTGACTATACTAAGTTGAACTCTCATACTATGATAGACAAGTACCCAGTTCCTACCGTCGTGGATTTTAACCATGCTCATATTTCTCGGTAGTGGACTGTAGGAGGGCCTATCATCAAATTCTGATGGTACCAGAGGATATTGAAAAGACAGCTGTTACAACACCTTTTGGCCTTTTCGAGTACCGGTTCATGCCCTTTGGCCTCCACAATGCTGCACAAACTTGGCAGAGATTCATAAACAAGGTGTTGTTTCATCTGGATTTTTGTTTTGTTTACTTGAACGACATTCTTATTTTCAGTCCTACTCTGCAAAAGAGCAAGGAACATTTGCAGATTGCACTCTTACCACTGCCGGTGTTGAACTGAATAATAAGAAGCTCCAGTTGCACCAGACTTCGGTAAGATTCTTAGGCTACATCATGTCAGCTATGGGCCTCACTCCTCCCGAGGATAAAATCAAACCTGTTTTGGATTTTCCACCCCCTCACTCATTTAAGGAGCTACGCAGGTTCATCAGAACAGTTAACTGTTATACGGAGCACTTGCCTGCTGCAGACGAGGTTCAGGCTCCCCTAACAGACGCCCTTGCTGGCAAAAGTATGACTGGTATCCACCTGGTCCCCTGGACCCCTGCCATGGAACAAGCTTTTGACAAACTGAAGCACCTACTAGCAAACACAGTGACTGTTGCCCACCCACATCTGGACGCTACATTTTTTATTACCACGGACGCCAGTGATACCGCAGTAGGTGCTGTCCTCAGCCAAACTATCAAAGATTCTACCTCTCCTTTGTAGTTCTTTTCTAAGAAGCTCAATGGCGCTCAAAAAAAGTACTCAGCCTTTGATAGGGAGCTCTTGGCAGTTTATGAGGCTGTGAAACACTTTTGCGCCGAGGTTGATGGTAAGGACTTCCACATTTTAACTGACCACAAACCTTTAGTTGCTGCTGTAAAGAACCCCCCAACTGACCCTCCACCTATGCGCTTCCGTCATTTGGACTTTATATTGCAATTTACCTCTGAAATACCATACATCAAGGGTGCAGATAATGTGGTCACAGGTTTTTTGTCTCATGTCGGTGCTCTCACAACTCTGATAGACCTCTCTAAGTTGCCTCAGCTGCAGTCTGCCGACACAGATACTATGGACCTTATTTCCGATCACAGCTCATCACTCAAACCTGTGCGATCCACCTTTCCCTGTGTCATAGGTGAGGTTTGGTGTGATGAATCAACTGGTACGCTGCGTCCCTTCATACCCAAACCTCTACAGAGACAAGTGTTCGACAAATTACACAACTTAGCTCATCTAGGTGTGAGAGCCTCTACCAGACTTATTTCAGAGCGCAACATGCATTGTGACTGCCAAGCCTCGGCCCATGCCTGCATTCCATGTCAACAAAATAAAGTTTTGCGACACACATCACCCCCACTAGACAGCTTCACCGCTCCTCCCAGTCGCTTCCAGCACATTCACATCGACTTGGTGGGCCCCCTCACCCCTACAAGAGTTACAGATACGTGCTATCTATTATAGGCAGAACCTCTCGTTGGGTGGAAGCTGCCCCGCTACGCAATATTACATCCAAATCAGTGGCACGATCCTTCATAGACGCTGGATTTCATGCTTTGGCTGCCCTGTTTACTTGACGACTGACCAAGGCCATCAATTTGAGTCTTCTTTGTAGGCTATGCAGCATCAAGGAAATTCATTCAACAGCATACCACCCCCAAAGCAACAGCCTCGTGGAACGTTGGCATAGGATGCTTAAGATGGCTAAACAGGGCTAAACCTGCTCACGTCGAGTTTTCCCCTACCTCACCCACCATTGAAGAGACCATGCTCACTGGCCACCCTTGGCCTTCTTCCTCTGCTCATGATTCGAGTAAACTCACACCTACACCGGCCCTGTCAATGAGCCGTCCTTTGGATGGAAACCCTGCCATTCATCTTACTTGGTTTGCTGACCACTTTCAAGGAAGACCTTAAAGGCTTAGTGGCCGAGTTCGTCTACGGCCAGTCCCTTACATTGCCAGGCGAACTTGTTGCTTCTACTCCAGCCACTAAACCGTCCGAACTGCAGGCCTTGGTAGAACGGGTGATATTACACTGTAACAAGCTTCAACCCCTGCCCCCTTCCAGCCACACTCCGCCGCACACATATGTTCCCAAGGCACTCGACACTTGCAAATTTGTGTTCCTTCACGACGACACTGTAAAAGCCCCGTTACAGCCCCCTTACACAGGCCTGTACAGAGTTGTCAAGCAAACCAGTAACACAATGGACATCATAATTAAGGGCTCAGTAACTACTGTCTCCCTCAGCAGGGCTAAACCTGATCACGTCAAGTTTTCCCCTACCTCACCCACCATTGAAGAGACCACGCTCTCTGGCCACCCTCGGCCTTCTTCCTCTGCTCATGATTTGAGTAAACTCACACCTACACCGGCCCTGTCAATGAGCCCACACTCATTCCCGGGGTTTTCCGCCTCCCAGCTCCCATAGCAGAGGCCCCAGCTCCCAGGGCTCTAATATAACAGTTCCATCTTCGTGCGACAGCACACTGTGCTGCTCTTCTAATCGGTGCAGCCCGCAGGTTCCTGCCATGCCCACTCAGACCTCACTGTCTGACACTCACCCCTCTACTCGCAGCACTCCGCCCTCACCATGCTATGGTTTCCCCACCCCACCGGCTCAGCATAGCTCTCCGTTAGCAGGCACCACTTACGAGCTCTCTACCTACATTCATCCTAATGACATTTGTGGTTTATCTGTCATCATTAGTGGTGATACCGCATTAGTGCTGCTTGCGTGTGATGATTCGTATGACTCATTAGGTGGTGTATCATAACATGTAGTGAAGCGTTTCAGAATCTCTCGAAGTGCTACGTGTGGCAACCTACGTGCTTACATTAGGCCAAGTGGAAAGATGATCATTACATTCCCTGCCGACGACACCCTTCCAGACCAGCACTCCCGCACCGGCCGACGACTATGACCGCAAACGTCACTTCAAGACTTCAGCATCAGCATTCCAGGATTTGCTCCACGCTCTCCTCCCACACGCGGCCTGTACCATTAGATGCGGAGGGACTCACTGTAACACACTTAAAATCTTGCCAACACCCCCACCTTTGGGTACGTACTCCATACTGCAGGGGGGTGGGGGGGCTATGTGGCGCAATCCACGGATCACGATAGGTCAGAACATCATATGTGTATTATGTCTTCGAGTTGATCTTTGGTCTGTATACTTCCGGGACCTCAGTTCTGGCCTAGTCTTCGACCTGTACGTTTGACGTGTAATGAAAGTATTGATGATTAGAAGAGAAAACCTTGGTCATTACCTTACCACCTTGATATCTCCTTCACACTTATTTCATAGTTATTTTGATGCATTGTTGTTGTTCTAACCAACAGAGGTTTCTCGTCTGAAACTCAGCAGTGGGCTGACTGTTAAGGACCAAAAATATCCTCACAATAATGGGTACTGAAACTCTACATTGTTCGAAGACCAATTTACAGAAATTACAATTAAAACTTAACTCATTAAATTAACTGAATACATTGAAAAATTTGTTCCTGTTAACAGTTTCTGCTACTACAAGGTTTAGGCCAAATTATTTGTTTAAATGTTGAAATTAACGTATATCGTTATGCAAAAAATACTTTTGACCAAATTGTTTATCACTTTAGAATTAATTAAGGGCTGGCTTTGCTAACATGCTTTTGATTATAGCCAAGTAGATCCTTTAAGGATACAATTAGTTGTTTCTCCAAATGTTTATTTTTAGTACAGAATTTATATTTGTTTATATGTCAACAATAGAATTTATGTTACGAAACTATTACTGATTTCATCCTATAACAAAAGATACTAACTAGGAATAGTCAAAATAAATTAGAAAATCAATTAAATGCATACAACTAACCACAAAAATTATATCTGGTGTTAAATTCTTTAAATCTGATGGCCAACCTTTCTTTTATGAAAATGCAGATTATTTTCATATAAGTTAATGGTAATTAGTTAAGGGGGGACATTGATGAAATTGACCAAAAATGTCAACTTTCGATTTATTTTTTATTTGTTAGTACAATGCATGGACAATAAATTACCAAAGTTTCAATGTTGAAATCGCATCCGAAGTGCCTGAAAATTAATCTCTAGAGACCTGAAGTCAGAGTTATACACTAAATCGAACAAAACAAGCTTTAATGAGTTGGTTGGGACCACTAATATTAAAATATTCATGACTAATTTTTTTAATATTTACACACTTCTGCACTCCATGTATCATATACAATACTTTGGGCTGCTAACAAGAAAATCTGCCACACAGTGAAGAAATAGATGTTACTTTATTTTTGCTTATTTGCAAGACATACATTCCTTCTCATTCTAGAAAATGCACAAAATTGTTACAATTGTCTCATTACATGTTCTTGTTGAAATATAAATTGTTAAAAATGTAACAAATAAAAAATTACAAAAACCTTTTACAAATTTTTAAAAATGTTGCAGGATATTCTTATGAAGTATGAAGCTTTTTGAAACAGTTTCTTTCTGAAGTAAAGCACAAAAACACCATACTTTCAGAACATCTCACATTTGTTAGCTTTGAACAATCTGTTCCACCCTCATACATAAAAAAATCTAAGTGAAGTCCTCTTGATGAAGACATACAAAGTTTTTCAGGCACAAAAGTTGTGGTTCTCCTCTAACATATTGTTCATGTGGACTTGTTCATGGAACTGCACCATTTAATCGTCAATATAAACCATATTTGGATGAGGATGTTGCAGACACCCTTTTCTAACCACTGACAACATTGGTATTACTTTCCAGTATTTGTCGGTTATTTTTTCGTTGTCACTGGCACCATTGTCATCAGCATCGTTGAGAGATGCTCTAAGGTAGTAGAAATGATCTCTGATGATGTTTTCTGCAACCATTGGATATCTAGTACATTGTTCCGATCCTATCCTAATCTTAGGTAAAGTGAGAAGTGAAATCACAATACTTGCAGCCCAATATTTCTTTATCTCAAATGGGGTGGTGTTGAAAGATTTTCCATGTGATGAAACATACTTTATGCTTGTTTTTTTCTGCCATATTACTGAAAAAATCTTCACTTAAATACTTATTAAACTGACATGTGGAATAATCAGGCCTACTGCCAGATGTTTGTGTTTCTCTGGCCCAATATTTCGGCCACGTAACTCATTGCCTTCTTCAGGTGCTACCTGAGACTGCCGTATTGGAGAATCTTGTCCAGTATTTAAGTCCAAAGGGCGCTGGGTGCTATCTCTGCTGTCTGCGCCTGCCTAGCACTGCTTGTAAGGTGTTGTCTCTTCCCCGGTGCTCCCTCGGACATCCGAGCCCGACTTTGTCTCCATCTGTGGCAGCTCTCTGAGGCCCGTCCTTTGTCGGGTGCTCCGTTCGCAGTCCGTGCCCACCTGACGCTGCTCCTGAGGTGTTGGCACTTCCCTAGTGCTCCGACGGTCATCCGCACTTGGCTCGTCCATCATCTGCAGTCGTGGTGGCTGTCAGAGGCCTGTCCTGCGTCAGGAGTTGCGGGCGCGGTCTGCACCCACCTGGTGCTGTTCCTATGGTGTTATTACTTCTTGAGGAGTTTCTTGGTTCCTTTTGTTGGGCCCTCATAAGCTTCAGAGCCGGACTCCACACCGAGCTGAGCTGGTAACCGCTGTTTCGGTTTATTAGGTTGTCTGTGACCTTGATCTCTATGGCCTCCTTTATGACACTGTCCCAAAATCTTGGAGTCTGTGTCACGATTTTGGTGTTGTTGTAGTCTATTGAGTGACCAAGCTCCAGACAGTGCTCCGCTATGGCGGATTTGGTTGCCTGTCCAAGTCTGGTGTGCCTCTGGTGTTCCTTGCACCTGACGTCCACCGTCCTGGTTGTCTGGCACGGGATGTTGCAAATGCCTGGTTTACGTAGCCTCAGGTTGTCCTTCACACTCCCTAGCATTGTCCCAATTTTGGAGGGTGGACAGAAGATACTCTTTATGTCATATTTTGAAAGAATTCTGCTGATCTTTGCAGAAATAGGTCCAGCATATGGCAGGTATGCCACCTTCTTCGCCTCCTCTGGCTCCTTTTCTGTACCCTGTGGTTGGCTGGGAGCATGAAGTGCCCTTTGGATGTCTGGAGAAGTATCCATTTCTGCTGAACACAAGCTGTAGATGTTCTATCTCAGTGGCCAGACTTTCTGTATCCAACAGAGCCTGAGCCCTGTGAACTAATATTTTCAAGACTCCATTCATCTGTGCCAAGTGGTGGCAGCTACTGGCTTGAAGGTATCAGTCAGTGTGGGTGGGCTTACGATACACACTGTGCCCCGGAGTGCCATCTGCCTTCCTCTTGACCAGGACACCCTTGAATGGGAACTGTCCATCCTTCTCTAGCTCCATAGTAAATTTTATACTTGGGTGGCGTGAATTTAGATGTTCCAAACAGTCATCTAGCTTCTCCCTGCCATGGGGCCAAATGACAAAAGTGTCATCAACATACCTAAGAAAGCACTTGGTTTGGTAAGTGGCTGATGCAGGTGCCTCCTCTTCATACCTTTCCATGAAAAGGTTGGCTACCCTTGTGATAAAGTGCTGCCCATTGCCACTCCTTCCATTTGCTCATAAAATTGGCCCCCGTAAAGAAAATATGTTGAGGTCAGGACATGCTTGAACAGGTCGAGCAGGGCACCATCGAACTTCTCTCCAATGATATTGAGTGAATCGGTGAGTGCCACTAGTGTGAAGAGCGACATCACATCAAAACTGACCATGTCAGAGTCCACAGTGTGTAGCTGCCTTAGCCGTTTTAGGAAGTCCTCCAAGTTCCAAATGTGGTGTGCACAGTTGCCCACATATGGTGCCAATATCTTCTTCAGGTATTGTGCAGTGAGGTATGTCGCTGCGCTGATGTTACTGACAGTAGGTCGAAGGAGACCCCCTCCATAGAGTCTGGGTGGTACAGGTGCTTTGGGATGAAGCTTTATGATGACCTGTTCAGGTAGACCTGTCTCCTTGAGCAACTTCTGGGTCTTCTTTTCCACCTTGTCAGTGGGGTTGCCATCTAGTGGTTTGTAAGCAGTGTCTTCCAGAAGTTGTTGCACCTTCCTATCATACTCCAACTTGTTTAAGATGACCGTGGAGTTACCCTTATCAGCTGGCAGAACTAAAATGCTGTCATCCTCCCGTAGGTGCCTGAGTGCCACAATCTCCTTGCTCAAGATGTTGGATTTGGGGGGGCTTTGTCCTGGTGAGTGCCCTGCAGGTCTCCCTGCGGATCTCTTCAGACACATTGGAAGGTAGCATGTAGATGACCTGCTCAACTAAACTGACGAAGGCTGCAACAGGTATGCTTCTGGAGTCACTGCAAAGTTGAGGCCCTTTCTGAGTGCTTTTGAGGTGGCCTCATTGAGCTGCTTGTCACTCAGGTTGACCACTGTCCATGTGTCCCCATCCTGTTGTACCTTCTTGTTAAGGTGCTCAGACTTGGCCTGTTGACATGCTGTTGATTTCCTCATGGTGCATTCAGCCAAGGACCAGGAGGCACCATTAACCTGGTCCCAGTCTTCTCGGGTCAGCGTAGCTGCTATGGAAAGGTTGAGATACAGCAACTCCCTGGACGTGACATCTAGGCGGTGGCTCATGTCACACACTCTTTCTCTTACCAGTGCAAGGCTAGCATAGTGTTTGATTGTGTTCACAGTTCTGGTGTTAACATGATGCTTGAACCTGGCGAAGACAGGAATTACATCCCCCTCTCAGGATCTCAGAAGGGAACTGAGAGAACTCAGCATCCTCCCCTTCCTCTGTTGTAGCTTACCCAGCTTCTTGATATTAAGGTACATCTCCTCCCCATAGAGTCTTCTGTGTAACTCTTCAGGCTTTCCCAGCGAGATCTTGACATGTGGAATAATCGGGACTACTGACAGATGTTTGTGTCGCTCTGGCACAATATTTCGGCCACGTAACTTGTTGCCTTCTTCAGGTGCTACCTGAGACTGCCGTATTGGAGGATCTTGTACAGTATTTATGATCGGAGGGCGCTGGGTGCTCTCTCTGCCGTCCGCGCCCACCTGGCGCTGCTTGTAACGTGTTGTCTCTTCCCCGGTGCTCCCTCGACATCTGCAGCCGACTTGGTCGCCATCTGTGGCAGCTGTTTGAGGCCCGCCCTATGTCGGTCGTTCCGTTCGTGGTCTGTGCTCCCCTGGTGCTTCTCCTGAGGTTTTGGCCCTTCCCTGCTGCTCCCACGGATGTCCGCACCCAGCTCGTCCACCATCTGTGGTCGTGGCAGCTGTCTGGGGCCGCACCTGTGTTTGGCGTTCCGTTCATGGTCAGTGCCAACTTGCCGCTGCTCCTGAGGTGTTGGCACCTCCCTGGTGCTCCCATGGACATCTGCGCCCACCTCGTCCACCATCTGCAGTTGTGGCAGCTGTCTGAGGCCCGTCTTGCATTGGGCGGTCCGTTCGCGGTCTGCACCCACCTGGTGCTGCTTGTAAGGAGTTGTCTCTTCCCTGGTGCTCCCTTAGACGTCCCCGCCCGACTTTGTCTCCATCTGTGGCAGCTCTCTGAGGCCCGTCCTTGGTCGGGCACTCCGTTCGCAGTCGCACCCGCCTGGCACTGCTGCTGAGGTGTTGAAACTTCCCTGATGCTCCAACGGTCGTCCACGCTCGGCTCGTCCATCATCTGCAGTTGTGGTGGCTGTCAGAGGCCCGTCCTGTGTCAGGAGTTGCGGTCGCGGTCTGTGCCCACCTGTCACTGTTCCTACGGTGTTACTACTTCTTGAGGAGTTTCTTGGTTCCTTTTGTTGGGCCCTGATAAGCTCCAGAGTCGGACTCCACGCTGAGCTGAGCTGGTAACCGCTGTCTCAGTTAATTAGGTTGTCTGTGACCTTGATCTCTATGGCCTCCTTTATGACACTGTCCCAAAATCTTGGAGTCTGTGTCACGATTTTGGTGTTGTAGTCCATTGAGTGACCAAGCTCCAGACAGTGCTCCGCTATGGCAGATTTGGTTGCCTGTCCGAGTCTGGTGTGCCTCTGGTGTTCTTTGCACCTGACGTCCACCATCCTCGTTGTCTGGCCAATGTATGATATCCACACTGGCACGGGATATTGTAAATGCCTGGTTTACTTAGCCCCAGGTTGTCCTTCACACTCCCTAGCATTGTTCCAATTTTGGAGGGTGGACAGAAGACACTCTTTATATCATATTTTAAAAGAATTCTGCTGATCTTTGCAGAAATAGGTCCAGCGTATGGCAGGTATGCCACCTTCTTCGCCTCCTCTGACTCCTCTTCTGTACCCTGTGGTTCGCTGGTAGCATGAAGTGCCCTTTGGATGTCTGTGGAGAAGTATCCATTTCTGCTGAACACAAGCTGTAGATGTTCTATCTCTGTGGCCAGACTTTCTGTATCTGACAGAGCCCAAGCCCTGTGAACTAATGTTTGAAGACTCCATTCTTCTGTGCCGGGTGGTGGCACAATGCTAGGGAGTGTGAAGGACAGCCTGGGGCTACATAAACCAGGCATTTACAACATCCTGTGCCAGTGTGGAAATCATACATTGGCCAGACAACCAGGATGGTGGACGTCAGGTGCAAAGAACACCAGAGGCACACCAGACTCGGACAGGCAACCAAATCTGCCATAGCGGAGCACTGTCTGGAGCTCGGTCACTCAGTGGACTACAACACAAAAATTGTGACACAGATTCCAAGATTTTGGGACAGTGTTATAATGGAGGCCATCGAGATCAAGGTCACAGACAACCTAATAAACTGAGACAGCAGTTACCAGCTCAGCTCGGCGTGGAGTCCGGCTCTGGAGCTTATCAGGGCCCAACAAAAGGAACCAAGAAACTCCTCAACAAATAGTAACACCGTAGGAACAGCGCCAGGTGGGCGCATACTGTGACCACAACTCCTGACGCAGGATGGGCCTCTGACAGACGCCACGACTGCAGATGATGGACGAGCCGAGAGCGGGCGACCGTTGGAGCACCAGAGAAGTGCCAACATCTCAGCAGCAGCGCCAGGCGGGCGCGGACCGTGAACGGAGCGCCCGACAAAGGACAGGCCTCAGAGAGCTGCCACAGATGGAGACAAAGTCAGGCGCGGACGTCTGAGGGAACACCAAGGAAGAGACAACACCTTATAAGCAGCGCCAGGTGGGCACGGACCGCGAACGGACCGCCCAATGCAAGACGGGCCTCAGACAGCTGCCACATCTGCAGATGGTGGACGAGGTGGGTGCGGATGTCCGTGGGAGCACCAGGGAGGTGCCAACACCTCAGGAGAAGCACCAAGTGGGCACAGACCATGAACAGAACGCCAAACGCGGGTGCAGTGCCAGACAGCTGCCATGACCACAGATGGTGGACGAGCTAGGTGCAGACATCCGTGGGAGTAGCAGCGATGGGCCAAAACCTCAGGAGAAGCACCAGGCGGGTGCGGACCATGAACGGAATGCCCGTCACAGGGCGGGCCTCAGACAGCTGCCACAGATGACGACCAAGTCGGCCGCGGACATCGAGGGAGCACCGGGGAAGAGACAACACACTACAAGCAGCGCCAGGCGGGAGCGGACGGCAGAGAGAGCACCCAGCGCCCTCCGAGCATAAATTCTGGACAAGATCCTCCAATACGGCAGTCTCAGGTAGCACCTGAAGAAGGCAATGAGGTACATGGTCAATATATTGTGCCAGAGTGACACAAACATCCAGCAGTAGACCCGATTATTCCACATGTCAAGATCTCGCCGAGAGAGCCTGAAGCGTTACACTTCTTAAACTATTCAAACGGTTTCCAAACTCCAGTACTGCCAGATTCTATGTCAGAACTTGGTGATGTTAACGTTGTGGCAGTTGAGATACTGGGTGAAAATCTGAAACAGAAAGAACAATATTGCTTAAAAATGATTGTTTTGCAATAATTGACATTCATGACTATTAAAATTACTAATAACATTATTTACTGTGTTCTGTGGCGCCAGCATTGCGTTGGATCTCTAGGTGATGGAGTTTCATGAGCTTGTGTTGGCACTGCTGAACTTTCACTGTCTGAAACTTCATGTTCTTCTTCAGATGCTGTGAGTTGCGATCCCTGAATGTGAACTTCAGCATCATCACCATCATTATCATCATCATCATCAGTTTCAATGTCAGAACAATTAGCATCAAAGACCTCATCCAGAAGCCGAACTATTTTTGAATCGGATAGACCTGTCAATAATATTTAGAGTTTTGTTTTTAAATCACATTTGCGAAGTTTTATTTGTATAGAAAGCATTAGAAATGCTTGTCCCATTATTAAAGTTGTGAAATGCGCACTAAAAATAATAAAATAATGTTGAAACAATTAACAACAATATTGAATGTAGCCGACTGCTATTTGCTCACAGGCATGTGAAATGTAGTCACAGAGATCCAATGTATCAAATATGTTACATCCACTAAAATACGACTTTTCAGAAGTAAAATCGTTTTTCACGTCACTTTCTTTAATATAATTGTAGTCAGGGAACTGTTAACAATATTTTAGTACTGATTTAGAAGTAAATAAAAGATGAATTAACAATACTAACCTTTCTTTCTTAAAGCCATTGCATTTCCTGAAAAGTTTGTTTTTTTAAAGTTTATGTACCATTTCCTCACACGCTATGAATGCTAGAATTATGAAATTGTGTGCACATATTTCTGTAAACCTAATAAACATTGCCTCAAGACTAAATTTTGAAATTCTGATTGCAAGCTGAAATATGGGGCAAAGTGCTTGGAAATTTGCATGAATTTAAAATTGTACTTGTGGAATTATAATTAAAAAATTATGAAAATTATCCTATTTGGCCTATACCAAAAACCACATGAGAGAAGCTTACAACATATAAAGAGATGAAACAGAGAAATTTTTGTAGAAATCTCTTGAATACTTTCTGAAAAAAAAGGAACATACATTATTTTTTTGAAAATAAAACTTAAAATTTCATTAAAAAAAGTTGAATATATATAATCAAAGGATTTTTTATGTAAATGTGTTACTTTCATGTAAAGCGTGGTACAAAATTTCATTGCCATATCTCCAAGACTGTGGATTTGGTGCATTTTTGTAATAGTTTTTGTTTTTCATCAACGTCCCCGCCTAAAAAAAAAAAAAAAAAAAAAAAAAAAAAAAAAAAAAAAAAAAAAAAAAAAAGGCGAATTTAAGGAGGCAGATGGCAAAACAAGAGGGGAAGTAAAATTATCCTAGCTCGCTTTGTCACAACATTTTGTTCAAAACGTATTCCTACCAGCTGCATAAACTAATTCATTGCTTTTGTTGGATTCATAGTCTGGACATAATGACATCTCTGTTTTTGTTGAGGATGACAAAAACTCTGTAGATGTAATGTGGATTCCACCTGGAACTACTAGTGCAATTCAACCTCTTGATAATTTTTTCGACAGTGGAAAACATTTTTCAGAAAATTATCAGACAACATAATTTCCGATACCTCTCTCTCATTTCAGGTTCATCAGTGGAACAGTATTCGTAAACTTGAGTCATTTGTGTTTTACCAGTTTTCCTCACCACTCTTTATGAATTTGATCAAGTATGCATGGTATGCAGTGCAATATGCAGAACAACAGCTGGGACCATTTCTCACTTCATCCCAGTTCTGTCTAAATAAGATTAGTGGTCACTGTGAAGTGCCTGCTGCATCGTTTTTCCTTTGTCTGGCGTGCCTGGTGCAAGAAAAATGTTTGTTTTTGTCATTCAATAGACACTTCACTTTTTTGAGATGATTACAGGGAATACATAAAGAACTGTTTCACTGACAGTCAGATGTGCAACATTCAAAAATTATTATAAGAAATGGCCTACAGGAACTGTTATAAAATGTAGTACTGCAAGACACATTTCATTTAAATAAATTACTAGTCATCATTGATGGATGTCGTCTGTAACATCAAATCTGCTGTGATTTTATTTTTTCTGCTAGCCACTTTTATCAGAATTACATGTCAAGAATTGGACTGTTGATATGAAGTTATTCAATTTTTTTTGTATATTTTAAGGCAGGTCTTCACCAGAGCAAACAAGCTAACAAGCATGAGAGAAAGAGAATTCTGTCTGGTGTACCTGGTAGGCTTCTTACAGGTCTTTCAACTGGATGCCACTGTAGCTACATATGTGTCCCTAAACTAGCCCAGTTACCTGATCAGAAAATGGAGACCCACAGTTTAATGTGGGATTTGAACCACGTGCTTTGCCACAAGACCTTTTTTTTCTAAGGGAATATGATTGTTAGACCTTACGTGCGTAGTGGAAACACTAGCAGTATCATCTCTTGAGATGAAGTTTGATGTCAGTAATTAGTGTTTTGTTTATAAATTTCTCCTCAATGGTAATGAGAAGCCAGGGAAAAATGGCAGCTGACATACAAGGAAAATTTTGGAACAGTGCTAAGGAGAGATGGAGATGCAATTCTGTGTAAAGTGCATGATCTCCACATGTGTCACACTTCCATACAAATTGAGACACCTAAATTCTTCCTTCCCTGTGACATTTTGCATATTCCAACAAGTACAGTGTGCTCGCCATGCAAAATAATCCTCACTGAATAGCAAAGGTTTGCATTGTGTCTCTAGCAAGATAGAGTTGTATCCTGTATGCCGAATATTAATTCCAAAAACTAAAAACACAGAATTCATAGGCAATGTTCACTACCTCATATTCTCTTCCATTCTCTCTAGTATAAATGATTCTACCCATATACAAGTGAATGGTAGTGAATTTTCTGCAAATTCTCTTTTGCATGGGTTCACTTCCACGCACTTCATTGTAATCCAGGCTTTAGGTGCTTAAAATTGATATCTGCGAACTCCAGATTATTCCGCTATAAGGCACTGTGTGAGTGATTTGCTGAGTCACGTACTAGTCAGGCAGGGCTCTATAAACTGCTGTTATGAGCTGTTCTTCATGCGGCAAAAATGTGTAACTTCAAAATTTTTTACAAAATACTTAGCAGTGCCTCTAAATTTTGGCAGTGCATTTCTTTTGTTGTCTTCTACTTGTGTAAAAAATTTCATGGTTAGTTTCAACATGTCTTATTGGACCATACCCTTGCCAAAGACCAATTACAATCAATTGGACTGGTTGCACCAAAGAATATTCTGTTTTCATGCAGCATAGTATAGGGTTCCCATCTTGCTAAGAGGAAATTCATTGTCCCTGTTAGCCAAATTGTCTGCCAATCTAATTTCAATTGCCTCTTTATAAACACTGTTCCAAAAACTGGAAGTGTTGGCCACTATCACAGTCTCATCAAATTTCATCCCATGTCCTTCATTTAAGCAATGTTCCACTACTGCCAATTTTTTTAGTACTGTAGCCTTGCATGACTGTGATGATGTTCCGTGAACCTGTCCTGAACTGTGTGAATTGAATGGCTGATGAAACTCTCACACACTGACACAGAATTTTAAGTGTGCCATGCTTGCTAAGTCACAAATCATCTTCCACAGAGCCAAGTAGTGCCCTAATCTTGTAAGGTGGATAAAACACACTTTTAATGTTAAAACGCCATAAAATTCTTCCACTATTAAATTATTTGCCTCCAGAATAATGAATAAAGGCCAAAAATCTGTGCTCTCTTCATGCAACTCTGGGGATGGTCCAAACTTCATAACCTGATGAATCTGCTTCTCAGAGTATCCATTTTCCTTAAAAACAACTATAAAATGTGCAAGTTTTTGGGTTAAACTATCCACATTGGAATGGCACAACCAGAGTCCTAAGGATGTTACTGCATTGGTATGGTGGATGGCAGCTCTTATCATGCAGATAATGTGTGTCAGATTTTGGTGAACACTGTGTCAGACAGTACCATAACATCCAAGAATGGATGTATCCCATCCCTTTCAACTTTCTTGGTATTTAATGTTAGGATGAAGACAGGTGGAGCGGTCCAAAAATCTGTTGAGAGTATCATTTCCATGAGCCCACAACAACTTTCCTTATAAACCACATTTCCAACTCCATTCCAACTCCTTTTACAACTACCTTACAAATTGGAATATAAGATGCCTGCCATTGTTCAGGTATCATATGGAGATGGACTACATAAATGTTTTTGTGGTCATGATAACTTATTTGTATTACCTGCCTGACTGTGTTGCTGTGTCTTGAGGCAGCAGAATCCTTTCTTAAAGATACAGAGTCCATACCAGCTAGAAATCTCAAACTCCAATTACAACAAAACAAATCCACGTGCTGCTTCTTTACGACATGTGTGTTTCACCTCACCTCCATTATATATATTCCATTTTATATTTTATCACAGCATACAACTTTAACAAAGTTCACAGTACAGATTAGTCTTTATCATTTGCATGCTGTACATTCTCTCTCACTTTCCCTTGACAAGTGACCTCTTGACCATTGTCATACACAGCAAGGTTTTGTGGTCCACAGTGAATCTCTGAGGTAGGACAGTGTTTTTGTGAATAACTGCCCCAACCAACAGGTGTCTCCAAGTAAAGAAATCTAGGTGCCCATTGGCGCTGCCTTGCAGATATGATTCATTTGGCAAAAAGACACAATTATTTGAAGAACCAGATGCTTACTCAATGTCATGACTGTCCTTTTTCTTTTTTTTTCTTTTTTTTTTGGTTAAAGTGTGAGAGATAATGAACATACAACACACAAATGGCCAGCAGAGCATTGTGCTCTGACCTATATAGCCATTAGCTCTAACAGAGGATGCACATGCAACCGCTGTTGTACTAGAAGGCCAGGTGATCACTGGTGGCTGAATTAAGCACAAACCTAATGTGTGAACTATTTTTCTTCCTTTGTGAGAAAGTGAGCACTGTGCTCATGTTTATTTCTTCTGTTGTCAACATTGGTTGCTGAGTCACGTAACATGCTGCCACTGGTGTTAGGGTCAGAAGCGGTGCAAGCGCAGACAGCTGCAGCACCTGCCCCCCTGTGAGAGACGTTATCTTAGGACAGTTGAGGTTGGCATGGCTTCCTTTCCATATCTGAATCCTACCCCACTGAATGAGGTGGCATTGAAAGTGGCTGAACAGGTGACACTGGCTGCGATGGAGGCAGCAGCGGTGGAGGTGGTGCCTGTGGTGGTGCGGGAGCTGGGGTCCCACCTCGGTCCCCGACAACTGAAGGAGGCACCCACACCAGGGGATACAGTTGTGAATGCATTGGCAATAATGGAAAAGAATTGTAGAGGACAAGGGGTAATTTTTAGGAAATACGGTGCGAAATTCTGATTTAGTGTGTTTCAGTGCGTGATGCGCCAGCCTCACGGTAGACGGCGGATGAAGGCTGGCCAGTGCGTTATCCAGGATACACACTTTTGCAATGCATGTTGGTATGTATGTACGTGTGTGTTGGTATGTGTGTACGTGTGTGGCAGCAATCAACAGCCAGAACGCAGCATTAGCAGGATTACGCAGTTGCGGGCCGCGTGTGGTGCAGTTGCGTTAGCCAACTCATCAAGAACATTTTAATAAACACGGTGCTGTACATAACCAGCAGTTTCAGCAGCGGTCTGCACTATTTAAGGGCATCAGAGGTGGACGTTGGCATCGGTTCGACCGATTGGGCATTCAGTCGCTGTTATGTTGTCCCCATCAGTGACGCTGGTGGAGGGCATTGCCCGCTGCTGCACCAGCAACTCCCATGTGTCGTCTCGAGCCACAGTGTCTGCAGGAGGCGAGCTAGGCCAGGCCTCATGCTGCTAACCTCCTACCACCTGCACAGCCACTGACCGAGCACAGCGTCCTATTCCCCGGGATGCGCACATCAGCACGTATCCACCACGACCCAAGCACCACGCCCTACAACCCTGACCACATCAACTGCTCTGGTCATCCTATTACAAGTGGTGTCAGTCGAGCAACCTGTGCATCACATACTCCTGTAACAATTGGTGATAGTAGTGGTCTTCTCCCTGGATTTGGAGGAAACTGTGGCTGGTAATCGATGAGGATATGTGGCACATGAGAAGGGTAACAATGGAGAAGCAACTCCTGCAACATGACAAGTAAGTGCCAATTTTTCGTTTGGTGGTTTGTCTGAACCTCTAGCATAGTCCATCTTCCCTTCCTGTTCTTCTTTCTGGGCTTACTGTAGTCTTG
The DNA here is from genome assembly GCF_023864345.2 of Schistocerca serialis cubense. Lineage (NCBI taxonomy): Eukaryota > Metazoa > Arthropoda > Insecta > Orthoptera > Acrididae > Schistocerca > Schistocerca serialis. The sequence goes on along the minus strand of NC_064638.1, from coordinate 604,983,414 downwards.
ATTCGATAGCTGGTAGTGATGGAGCAGTCTGTGTCAGCCATGGTGGCTATTCAGCAGCTACTTGAGCGAGTGCCGGAATTAGAGTAGAGCTTGCTCGGTCTAAAGAAGTGAGCAATGAATGGTTTCCTGTTAATGCAGTAATTCTTGACACTAACGCTGTGTCTTTGTTCACCCCTTTCTTGGGAAAAACTGGGGAGGATGTTATGATTTTTTTTGAGAACCTTAGCATGGCCGCTAAATTGGGAAATTGGGGTGCAGAAACACTTTTGCATGTGGCTAAGTTGAAAGTAACTGGGGATGCCAGAGCGTGCGTTACATGCCGTGAAGAATTAAGGGATGCTCGGACATTTGAAGTATTCAAAAAAGGGTTGCTGGTAAGGTATCGGAGGAAAAATATGTCTAGATATTATCGGGAACAATTGAATAGAATGTATCAAAGGAAAGGGGAATCAATAGAAGCTTTTGTAGATAGAATTCGAAAAATTAATGTTAATACCTATGAGCTAACAGATTCTGATAGGGTAATGAATCCATTCTGCAGGAAGCTGAACAGAGGGCACTAGACGCATTTTTGAAGAGAATACAACCAGAAACTTCCCGCAAGATTAGGATGGAATTCCCTAAGACTCTCAATGAGGCAGTCGGAATCACTGAGGTGTTAGAGGAAGTTGAAGCAGTAACAAAGACGCAGAACAGGAAAGCAGTGTTTAACGCAGAAATAAAATGTTTCAGATGTGGTCGGATGGGACACATTAGACACGATTGCAAGGAAGTGCAGTGCAGTAAATGCAGACGTTGGGGTCATCAGGAGCGTAATTGCAATTGGTCCTGGCAGAAACATGACAGGAAACCGCAAGGTGGGCCTCACCCCTCTCAGTTAAATGGGACAGAGGGTGGTGTGTCCACTGTACAACACTCCCGGTAAGGATTAATGCTAGTGCAGAATCAGTGGCAGACTTTTATCTGACCGGCTTGGTGAGGGGCAGACCATGCAAATTTTTATTGGATACTGGGTCTCAGGTATCTGTGGTGAGTAGAAATGTACTCGGTAAAGTAGAATTAAAACCACCATAGTGGGCGTTAAGTGGCGTGAGTGGGGGACAGGTGAAGTCACTCAGATCAGCGGTGTTAAACTTCCGAGTGGAAATGAGGAACTTACAGGTGAGGGTAGAAGTTCTTCCAGTTGTCGGCAGCAGCTATGATGTCATACTTGGATTGGGTTTCCTTGTTGTGCATCATGCAAAAGTTAAACTAGAACGGCGTACAATAGAACTGGACAGAATACAATTTCACCTAGGTTCTGCGGCCAAAAAACCATTACTGTCCCAAAGAACCACCCAGACATCGGGTGGGCCACCTAAAGTGTGTACAAGGTCCTTTAGGGTTAACTCATGGGATACTATACTGAAGGGTACAGCAAAAATAATTTGGGCAGATGTTGGAGCTAGCGTGCCAGTAAATTCGTTGTATGTCATTGAACCTTTGTCTGAGAATGAGCCGCTGGATAAAATGAAGTGTTTTATGCGCCATAGCGTGTCCTTCTTGCGGGAGATAGAAGGAAAAAAGGTTGTGCCTGTCAGTATTGATAATTTTGGCCTTGAAGAGGTGCATTTAGCATGGGGTACTGTAATAGCAAATCTGGAGATAATAGGGGAAGGTGAATTGAATAAGGATTTCGCAGCAGATTACACAGTGCCGGGAAAGTCTGTCAGCTGGTCCGCACTGAGGGGTAAAATAGCACATTTAGAAGGGCAAGACAGAGAAGTCATGGAGAACCTTTAGACGGAATATAAAGAGTTATTTAAATCTCATGGTCCACTGCCTGCCGCACCATTAGTTCAGCATTTACATCCCCACTGGGAACGAAGCACCGGTATATAAACGTCAATATCGTGTTCCTAAAAGTTTACAGCCTGTCATGGAAGAATTTATTAATCAACAGCTTAGGGATTGGATAATAGAAACCAATAGTAGTCCCTGGTCCACTCTTGTTGTAATAGTGGGTAAAAAAATCACCTGATGGGGGCAAGGCATATCGTTTTTGTTGTGATAATCGTTTCCTGAATCAAAAAACTGTATCAGATGCATACCCAATGCCTAATACTACTGAAATTTGGGTCAGTGTCGGTACTTCATGACCTTCAATCTTCGAAGCGGGTACCACCTGTTGGAGGTCGCCCCAGAAGACCGACCAAAGACAGCTTTTTCAACACATACAGGTCATTTTCAGTACTGCAGAATGCCTTTCGGACTCAAAAATGCTCCATCAACCTTCCAACAGTTACTAGATAGTGTGTTATGAGAGCTGAAACCTAATCAGTGTATGGTATATTTGGATGACATAATTGTTTTCTCAAAGGACGTGCAAGAAGATGTGCACCGTTTGCGCGAAGTTTTCGATCATCTGAAAGCAGCGCGGTTAAGTCTTCATATGGAAAAATGTCATTTTTCGTTGCAACAAGTCTGTTATTTAGGTTATATTATAGGACAGGAGGGTGTCCGCATGGATCCAAAACTTGTAGAGGTGGTAATGAATTTTCTGACACCTACAAAAGTAAAAGAGTTGCAGTCTTATTTAGGTCTCACCAATTTTTACAGGAGGTATATTCCAAAATTTGCTGAAATTGCAAGGCCCTTCATGCAGTTGTTGAAGAAGGGAGCAAAATTTCACTGGTCAGCAGAATGCGAAGAGGCTTTTCAAAAGGCCGGCCGAAGTGGCCGTGCGGTTCTAGGCGCTGCAGTCTGGAACCGCAAGACCGCTACGGTCGCAGGTTCGAATCCTGCCTCGGGCTTGGATGTGTGTGATGTCCTTAGGTTAGATAGGTTTAACTAGTTCTAAGTTCTAGGGGACTAATGACCTCAGAAGTTAAGTCCCATAGTGCTCAGAGCCAGCCAGCCAGCTTTTCAAAAGTTAAAAAATTTGTTAACATCTAGTCCGGTTTTGGCTTTTCCAGATTTTAGTAAACAGTTCATATTATCTTGTGACTCTAGCAATTTTGCTTTGGGTATTGTATTATCTCAGGAAATAGATGGGCAGGAACACCCTATAGCATATGCTTCCAGACAGCTAAACAGTGCAGAAAAAAATTACTCAACAACCGAGAAGGAGTTATTGGCATTAATTTTTGGAATAACCTATTTCCATTGTTATTTGTATGGACGATGTTTCAAGGTGATTACTGACCATGCAGCACTTAAGCGGTTGTTAGGGCTTAAAGACCCAATGAGTAGATTAACTAAGTGGGCTTTGCATCTTAGTGAGTCCGATTTTGAAGTGATTGATCGACCGGGTAGATTGCACGGAAACGCGGATGGTCTGAGTCGTAAAGTATGCGCCATGGAATGCACAGGAATAAATGAGAATGAATGGGAGGAGGCACAAATCACCAACACAGATTGTCAGTGATTTACCTTGCAGCAAAAGCGCATCGTGGAAGATGAGATATTGTACCAAAAAACTAGGAACGGTCCACGCATAGTCGTACCAGAAAAATTGTGAAGGGAAATTTTAAGACAAGCACATGATTCAATGTTTTCTGGTCATTTGGGTCAAAGAGCAATGGAAAGGAGGGTAGGACAGAGTTATTGGCGGTCAACACATAGGCAAGATGTCGATCAGTATGTAAACAACTGCATTCCGTGTGCTCAACGGGCGGAATTGAGTCATCAGAAAATTGTGTTGCAATGACTACCGGAAGTAGATAGACCTTTTCAATTACTTGGCTTATATGTCTTGGGACTGTTTGTGCAAACACCAGTGGGTAATCACTATGCTTTAACAATAATAGATCATTTTTCACGCTTAGTGTCTATGACAGCTATTCCAGAACATGAGCCGAAACAGTGACTCATGCCATGGTACATAAATGGATATTGAAATTCGGATCACCTGAAACTATAATTACAGATCAAGGGACAAACTTTATGTCTGATTTGATGAAACAGTTATGCAAGTTGTTGCATGTAAAGAAATTGAGAACGAGTGCATTACACCCGCAGGCTAATGGTTGGACTGAGAGAGTTCATCGTACAATAGCTAAGATGTTAAGTTATTATGTTAATTTGCAACATGACAATTGGGATACCCTGTTGGCATTTGCAACTGCGGCATGTAACTCAAGAGTGCATGAAAGTACATGATTGTCTCCATATGAAGTACTGTTCGGTCAGAAGATGCCATCTCCGTTTGAATTGCTCAAGACCCCACCAGGAACCGATATTTTGGCTGTTAAGGATTTATCTACAAAGTTGAAAACAATCTAGCAGCAGGTGAAAAAAATGAACACTAAAGCATTAGAGAGACAGGACAAAGTGCACAATAGAAAGGTTGCTTTACCCAAATATCATGTAGGACAATGGGTGCTGATGACTAATCCGTAAGTGCCAAAAGGCAAAATAAAAAAATTTGTATCCCGTTATCAAGGTCCTTTCCAGGTGATCGAGATGACATCACCGGTGAAAGTAAAATTACAGCTTCCAACTCGCCCTACTATTGTGCATGTGAGCCGAATTAGGCCTTTCAAGGGGAACTTTGAGGAACTTCCTTCATTATCTACAGTAACGTCTAGTGGAGAGAAAGATGAATCTAAGGAAAAGAATAAGAAAGGTGTAGATAAACAAGAGAACCAATTTAATTGTGGAAGTGATCAGACATGCTATTATGCTCTTAGGCCACGCATAAAAAGGGAGAGCTAATGTGAGTTGTTTTTCCTTTGTTTCTTAGGAGGCGTGACATTCTGGTAAGACCAGCAGTTCCAGTGTCATGGGTTGCACTGAAGAGGGAAGAGGGAAGGTGTGCACTATCTTTCAGCATAGTTATTCTGTTTTGCTGTTGCAACTTAGCCGAAACCTTGAAGGTATGTCCTATATCAAGTGGTGTTTTGTTCTCATGACAAGCGGACATAATTATGTCTTAACATCAATGGACCTTAAGCGTGGACAGTGATATTTGAGCAGTTGAAGACGAAATCTGTAAATTAGAGGATACATTTAATGAACTTCATTCCATGGTGGCTAATCAGTCAAGGTTTAATGACACAAAGGTGGAATATCAGCTAGTACGATCAGCTTTTGCACACTTACAAGCTCAGTTGCAGCAAACTGCAGGGTTAAACCTGCACATCCATAGAAAAACAGGATGGTTAGATGCAGGTAGCTGTATCCTAGAAACTGTTTTTGGGACCATTGACACAGAAGATATTAAAAGTATTAATGAAATGCTATGGCAGGTACGGGATAATGTGAATAGCAACCAGAGAATGCTAGATCTTCACACAACCCAATTAGAGAGTTTGGAGAGAGATGTAGTTAATAATACATGCCAACTGTGAGCTTTGGCCGTGACCTCGATGTCCCACATTAAGGCAACAGCTGACACAACCAATCACGACTTGGGTATAATCAAGTACTGGTCAGATAACATCGATTCCCAGCTGATAATCCCTAAGCTGCTCTGTTTTCTTGCTGATAGTATTACGGAGCACACATAGAAACCACAGAACTACAGGAGGCTTTGTTGCATGCAATGTGCAGGCACCCAACCCCGGTACTGTTACCTTCGGAACAACTTCAGGAAGGATTACGGAAAGTTCAATCGGAATTGCCACATCCCTGGAGCTACTGACGACATTAACAGATGAACACTTATCTCTGTACTACAAAATGGCCACTGTTACCAGTACGTGGATGGGTATGAGAATTCATATCATAATACCATTAATATGTAAGGATTGTAAATTTGAATGTTATGCCTTGCATACATATCCAGTGAAGTGAGAAATTTTGCAGAAATTGGTACAATTAACCATACGGGAAATACTGTTAGTGGGATGTAACAGACAAGCTCATGTGTTCCTCACTGCACAAGACTTGCTGCGTTGTTGAACAGGTCCAGTTACCATCAGCCCCGCGAAATTGTTACACACTGTTCCCAAATCTTGTGAGTATTCTCTATTCCACTGTCAAGAACCAGTCGCAGAGTGCCCTAAGGAAATTATAGCAGGCACGGTGCAGTTCTTTCAGCAAGTGGATCCACATTGGGTATTTTCAGTAATGCAAAACACAGTCGTTATTTGCATTTGTTATGAACAGGGTAAGCAAGGGAGTATGCAAAGAATAGAACTGCAGGGGCAGGGAATGTTAGTTAATGGCACACAGTGTGACATTCCAGGGCCAACTTTCTGCTTACCAGCCGTGATTACTGGAATCATGAACATAAACACACATTGATCTATGTACCCGACCAACCGGTGCTATTCATCATGAAAGAGAATCTCATTCTTTTGAATAGCACATTAGACCCAACTTTGCTCACCTCTTTGGACCGGATGCTAGCAGTTCAGGTTGGACATATAACTATGGAACATCTTTTTCAACAAGTGCATGAGTACCATATTGAGCATAAGCAACGCTTACTAGTTATTGGATCATCAACCACTGCCACCTGTAGTTTTATCTTTGGCATAAGATTAGTTTACTATTGGCTCAAGAGGAAGGTAGCCCAAATCAAGCCCCTTCCAACCTTTTACCTAAGGGTCCAGACAAAATCACTGAACGGTTGTGAGGCACTGCAGCAGAACACTGAGTAATGTTTATGAACAAAGATTAGACTGAGGATAGAAGTGAATGAAGACAGTGTAAATAGTGAATCAATCGCATTTTGTGGTGTTTGTGAAGTGAAGTGAGCTGTAGTTGTTTTGACTTTTTGGTTGAATTTGGGAACGAATTCTTTTCATGCGAGGGAGGAATTGTAGAGGACAAGGGATTATTTTTAGGAAATATGGTGCGAAATTGTGATTTAGTGTGTTTCAGTGTGTGATGCACCAGACTCACGGCAGACAGTGGACGAAGGCTGACCGGTGCATTATGCAGGTGACACAGTTTTGCAATGAGCATTGGTATGTGTGTACGTGCGCGGCAGCCATCAACAGATAGAATGCAGCATTAGCAGAATTACGCAGGCACGGGCCGCGTGTGGTGCAGTTGCATTAGCCAACTCATCGAGAACATTGTAATAAACATGGCGCCGCGTAACCAGCAGATTCAGCAGCGGTCTGCACTATTTAAGGGCATCAGAGGTGGGTGTTAGCATCAGTTCGACCAATTGGGCGTTCGGCCACTGTTACGACGTCATCATCAGTGACGCTATCCCCGAGGACCGTCCAGCGGAGGGCATTGCCCACTGCTGCATCGGTGACTCCCGGCGTCATCACGAGCCACAGTGTCTGCAGGAGGCAAGCTAGGCCGGGCCTCAAACTGCTAACCTCCTACCGCCTGCGCAGCCGCTGACCAAGCATGGCGTCGTGTTCCCCAGGCTACGTACATCAGCACGTCTCCACCATGACACGAGTGTCATGTCCTACAACCCTGACCACGTCACCCGCTCCGGTCATCCTATAACAGAAGTCAAGGGCACTCACTGTGATTTAAGAGTGTGCTACACAGAGAGTACAAGCGAAATGACTAGTGTTTACACTGCTCTCGAACTCATTAATCTTGAAGTTGCTATTGAACTAGGCTGTCAGTAGTAGGTCACAATGCTTATGTCCTCTTCACATAGAGGACACTGCAGTCACATTGTCATCCTGGAGGGAGGTCCAGTCAGCTTGTGATTGGCTGACTTCTTCTCACAGCCTTTTCTTCTCTTTCTTTCCTGACTGGTGTGCTGGTGCATGACTTTACACCGTAACATTCCTCCCACCCAAAACAATGGACCATCGTCGTATATGGAGCATAACAACAGGAGGGGAGGCAGGAGCATGGACCCTCAGATGGACTGGAACATCAGATTTCTAGTCATAACCCGTCATCCAACCTTCGCTATGGTGGAAACATCTCCCAGAAAACACCCAGAAGGTTATGCATCCACCTCCTGTGGCCCATCCATTCCTTGATGTAGAAGGCATCAGCTGCTGTGGTGTGGGTGGGTGCAGCTCCATTGGTAGGACAAGAGGAGGCAAAGGAAGTGAAGGCTCCATCTCCTTTGGGTCAACTGCAGTGGCATAATGACAGCCCCTGGCGGCTCTGGCTGCGCTGTCCCCAGGATTCGTGAATCTGGGGGAATAGATAGAGATACAGAAGGATTACTGTGCACAGGACAGTGGAAAATTTGATTGTGATGTCGGCACTGCAATCCATCTGGGCCTAAAATGAGATATATGTTTGTGTCAAGTCAACAAAGGATCGCACTCTGCACCCACCATTTGCTGCCACTAAAAACCCTGAAAAACACAATATCATGCAACATGAAGCAATGCTTGTGGCCTTTCTTTAGTGCCAGATACCGAGGAGGGTGAAGTAGTGTCTGATGGCAAGGCCATGAAGCAATTGCGCTGGTGATGGACCATCTCGTGGATGCGAATGATGGGAGGCAAGAAACAGTTGCAATGGTTGATCTGCAGTGTGTATGGTGTGAATTTGGCCATCTGCTGCCTGAAGGTTCTGACAGAAAGTTCCACTTCGCCATTTGGCTGTGGATGGAAAAGTGCACCAGTTAGATGCCATATGCCATTGCATTCACAGAAAGTTTCAAATTCATTGGACGTGAACTGAGGGCTGTTGTCTGACCCAAGACTTCAGGAAAACTTTCAAGGAAAAAGGTAGAGAACAATGCCTGAACTGTGCTACATAATGTTGAGTTCATTGCCACAGCAAAAGGAAACTACCACAATTAATGAACAAATGATCCAAAAAGGACCCAAAAAGTCTATGTGCACACATTGTCATGGTGATTGCAACTTAGGCCAAAAAGAGAATTTTTGTGGTGGAGTGAACTGATTTTCCACACATGCCTGACACTGTGATGTCATCTGTTCTATTTAGGTGTCCATACCCTGCCAAGTATGGTATTGACAAGATAATTCTGTTTCATATGAACAATCCCCCAATATCCTTGCTGAAGTAACTGCAACACATCTTTTTCCAAAGCATTGGGGATCAACACTTGTAACTGTCCATTGTCATTTTGAACAAGTCTCACACCTTGCTGTATAGCATGGCTATGCCAACGTGCAAAGTATTGGTGCATTACAGAGTTCTTTATGCTATGCACTGAACAAGGTGAAGATGTGCAAATGTATTTTAGCAAAATGTTCAAATCTAAATCAGCTGCCATGGCCTCCGCAATTTTCCTTGAGCATCAATGTGACAAAAATATGCAGCAGAAGCATCAAAGTCTGTACCATGGCCAATCAGAAGACATGACAGTGCATCTGCATTGCCATATTGAGCTGTCAGATGATACACAATCTCGTACAGGTATTGACACACCAACAAAGCCCATCATTGCACTTTTTTGGCCGTTCATACAGGAACTGGCTTCATCAGATGAAACAAGGACTGCAATGGCTTGTGATCAGTTACTAAGTAGAATTTGCTGCCATACAAATAGTGGTGGAATTTGATGACACCATACACAATAGCCAATGCCTCTTTCTCTATTTGAGAATAGTTACACTGAGCTTTGGACAATATTTCTGATGAGAAAGAAATAGGTCTGTCTTTATCACCAAATCTGCATGAAAGCACTACACCAATTCCATTACAGGAAGCATCAGCTTGCAACACAGCTGGTTTTTCAGGATCGAAGTGAACCAAGCATCGATCACTGAACAATGCATCTTTAATTTTCTGAAAAGCTTCTGAGACTCATCTGTCCAAACAAAGGGGATATTCCTGCAATGCAAGCGATTCAATGGAGCTGCAATTTGTGCAACATTCAGTATGAACCAAATGTAATAGTTCATTTTTCCTGACTGACTGCAATTCTGTGACATTGCAAGGAACTGGAGATCATGTAGGGCTAACAAATGTGACTAAAGAGGATGTACACCTTGACTGTTTATGACATGACCAATATACTGCAACCCAGGTTTTAAAAAAATCGCACCTGTCCAGTCTACACTTTAGTCTTGCATCAGATAACACAAAAAACAAAGCACACAAATTTGCAATGTGTTCTTCAGGTGTACAACTTGCTATGACAATATCGTCCAAATAGTTTGAACAGTTTGGTACTTAGGCAGTCAGCTGTTCCAAATACCATTGAAAACTGGCAGGTGCAGGAGCACTGCCAAAAGATAAATGCAAATATTTAAACAAGCCCAGATGAGTGTTCACAACACACATGGTTTGAGATTCTTCATCTAGTGATATTTGAAGATATGCATCGTGCAAATCAGTTTTTTAAAAAGTAGCAACCATTGCCTAATCTGTCCATGAGATCCTCTGGGCATGACAATGGATGAGTATTGATGACAGATTGTGGGTTGACTGTAGACTTAAAGTCAACACAGAGGCGAATGTGACCTGAAGGTTTGGGGAGCAAAACCAGTGGACTTGCCCATTGACTAGCTGATATTGGCACAATAACTCTGCTATCTTGCAATTCTTTAAGTTCAGCAGTGACTTTGTCCTGTAATGCAGTGGGAACAGATCTGGCCCAGCAAAATTTTGGCTGAGCATTGTCATTCATAGTAATATGTGCAACTCCAGAAAAGAGTTCTGCCTTTGGCATGTAATGCAGTCACTGACATTACATTGTTCTGAATGTTAAAGCCATACAATTCACGGCCAAATATGTCCTCACAATCATGTGATTGTAACACAGTGAAAGTAACAGTTCATGTATGTCGAGCGAAAATATGGCAGGCAAAGTACATTTTCTGAGAACGGGAATGTCTCGTCCATTATAAGCCATCAGGTGTGTGCAAGCTTTAGACAGGCATGGGGAGCCTAACAGTTCTTATGTGTGATGATTTAGCAATGTATAAGATGCACCCGTGTCTAACTGAAATTTCACGTTTTCCACAAAGAAGCAAATGAACAAAAAGTTTGTTGAACTGGTGTAGCACTGGAGAAACTGTTTGATTGCTAGTTTTGCTAATGAATGCAGCAGGCTTTAAATACACTGCATTGACTACGTGGGCCTTGTGACTAGATTTTTGTGGGTGGGCAGAATTCTTATTTTTGTTCTGTTGCAAACATATGGATTGTAAGTGACCTTTCTTGCCACAAGCATAACACTGGGCTTGGCTGGACGAGCATTTTTGGCATTTGTGCTGTGAATAGCACATAGGGCATGACTTAATTCAGTTCACCAATTTAGAAAACTGTGCACACAGCATGGTGTGCATGGGCTGTTGCTGCCTACTGGGCCAGTCATGAGCAAGGGATGACTCAACCTGACAAATTGGTGGATTCTCCAGTGTATTAGCCACTACAGCTCCTGAATCATACTGATCTAGAATTTGCACTACCCGTTGAAATGATGGATCTGACTATATCAAAATCTGTTCTCTAAGTTTGACATTAGTTACATTGTACATGATTGCATCATTCAACTTAATATCTGAATATAAAGCACCACAAGCACATTTGAATTTGCATTTCCTTGCCACATCCTGCAAATCTGTTACCCATTCACGATAAGTTTGTTCTGACCTTTTCTCACAATGAAATAATTGTTACCTAGCTGCCACCTCATTCACTTGTTGGTTGTAATAGTTAGTTAGAGAACCTACAACCTGATCACAAGAAAGTTCACTCGGAGTGGCATAAGGGAACAATATCTGAGTGAGGCGAAAGATGGCACTTCCTACCATTGGCAAAAAGTCATGAAGTTTCACAGTACCTGACACTTTGTGAACAATGATGTGGGCTTCATGCTGTTGCAACCACTTGAGCCATTCCTCTTCTTTTTCATTAAACTGGCAAAAAGGTGGTGTGGCTTTCGGATAGATAGAGAAGATCCAATGGAGAGCAGCGCGCTTCATTACAGGATCATTTAGTAATCGTGAAAGCGTTATGGAGATGATAGATAAACTCCAGTGGAAGACTCTGCAGGAGAGATGCTCAGTAGCTTGGTATGGGCTTTTGTTGAAGTTTCAAGAACATACCTTCACCGAGGAGTCAAGCAGTATATTGTTCCCTCCTACGTATATCTCGTGAAGAGACCATGAGGATAAAATCAGAGAGATTACAGCCCACACAGAGACATACCGACAATCCTTCTTTCCATGAACAATACAAGACTGGAATAGAAGGGAGAAATGATAGAGGTACTCAAGGTACCCTCCGCCACACACCATCAGGTGGCTTGTGGAGTATGGATGTAGATGTAGATGTAGATGTAGGAACTACAGTTGAAGTTTATGCTGCATTCGTCACTTGATTGGTTAGTAGCTGTTGTGTCTGAAACTGAAACATCTGTGTTAGCTGCATTGCATCTGTCACTTGCAGCTGAGGTGCCTGATCAGGGGGTGGAAGTGGTGGGTTGCTCATTTTGGAATAGGCAAATGCAATAAATAGACAAGCAAGCAATAAAAATAAGCACACAAGCAAAGAAAACTTCTGCAATGCCCCCTGACAACACTGAATAGAAGAAACACTATAAGATGCTGTTAAACCATGTAAACACACCACTGCAAAGAAAAGACAAGGTAGAATTAAGGTGCCATCAAAACACAAAACTCTTTGACAAAACAAAATTGTGGCAGCCAGGCTCTGGGTTGCCATTGTGGTTTTCATTCACCTCATCACCTAATACGTAGTGTCTAGGAAGCCTGCATACTTGGTTTGCTAGACAAACAATGAAACAAGTCATGTTAATGAGTTTTATTACAATAAGAAAAATTAATATACTTAATTTTGACAATTACACAGATGGGTCACAAGCAAAAGGCAACATATGAAATAATCAATCTTCTTCAGTATACCCAAGTCTGTGCAACATAGAGAGTACAAGCAAAATGACTAGCATTTACACTGCTCTCAAAGTTGCTAATCTTGAAGCTGCTATTGGACTGGGCTGTCACCAGTCAGTCATGGCACTTATGTCCTCTTCACATAGGGACTGCTGCTGTCACATTGTCATCCTGGAGGGAGGTCCGGTCAGCATGTGATTTGCTGACTTCTTGTTACAGCCTTCTATTTTCTCTGGTTCCTGACTGGCATGCCATTGCTTGACTTTACACCATAACATTTCCACATTTGTGTTTCATTGAGGATGGAAGGGAGGAGCCATGCCTTGGCAAACACCACTTTTTTACAAATTTCTTCAAATTCCTGAGGTATGATCTGGGGCTGTTTCTGTAAGTAACATACACAGAAGACCTTCCATTGCAAAAACTTTTGATAGAGCTGAAAGTGTTGTCACTGCAGAAGTAGACAGAAACATGGTTTAAGTATCTGTTACAACAAGCCAGTAGAAATTCAAAAAAGATCCCACCAAATCTACATGAATGCATTTCCAAAGACGCTACTGATCTCGCCATGGTGACAAAGATGCCTTGTTGGTTGCCTGATAGATGGCATACTGTGGGTAGCCAGCAACAACATGTGCTATATCCTCATAAGTGCCTGGCCAAAAACATATCTGCAGGCTAACTAACACACCCAAGTATTCCACGTGTAATCAACACATAACCTCACACTGAAGGGCACACTGGACTATAACCTGGGGAGCGGTTTCCTCTGTAGCTAACAGTAGAACTCCATCTCAAGCAGAAAGATAATTTTGTAATGCAAAACAATTTCTAAAAAGGATCAGGATGGAGGTTTGTCCAGCCAGCGACGTTGCACTGAAGAAACAACTTTATATAAGACAGGATCTGTGGCTACAGTGGCTGCAATTTTAATGCTACTAATAGGAAAACCATTAACAACTTTTTGAGCTTCCACTTCTAAATGTAAATAAAGCAATTCCTTTTCATCAAACTTTGGATCCAGACCAATCGGCAGATGCAATAAGTTGTCAGAATTTGCATGTTGCACTATAGGTTGAAAATGTATCTCATAATTGTAGCACGACAGTAAAAGATCCCAACACTGTAAAGCAGTGTGTGGCTTTGTCAACCAATGACTTTGAAAGGCTAAAATGAGACATCAGTGGTTTGTTGTCTGTGATCAGGTGAAACTTAGACCCATATAGAAATCATGAAACTTTCTTAGAGCATACACAATTTCTAAAGCTTTCTCTATCTGAGAATAATGCTGTTGCGCTGGGTTTAAGGTTTTAGAGGCATAACCATTTCAGCATTCTCATTTGTCCACATACTTAGCAAGTACGGCACCAGGCCGAACTGAGATGTGTCCATGGGTGAAAAGTGACCAAACAAGGAGCCAACTGCAGCTTATTTGAATGGCCATTGGAAAGGAACATCGTTACATAAAAAAGCATGGAGTGGTTGTGCCACAGTAGCAGCATATGGTATCAATTTGTGGTAGTATGCAATATTGCCTACAAATGCCTGTAATTTCTTGATGGACATGGGATGTGGCAGTGTGGCAATACAATCAATATGCTGATGCAGTGGTTTAATGCCATCATGTGACATTGCAAAATCCACACAAATAATAGATGGTTGAAGAAACTGTGTCTTGTCCAAATTGCACTTTAACCCTGCATACTATTAAATAGAAAATAGAGCATGAAGATTCTGCAAATTTTCCTCTGTAGAGGCTCCTGACAGTGCTATGTCATATAAATAGTTTATGTAGCTTGGAACTGATGCAATAAGTTTCTCTAAAAATCATTGAAAAATAGGTGTTGTGTGTGCCACGCCAAAAGGCAAACACTGATATCTGATAAAGCACAAGTGGTGTATTCATAACTAGCATGTGTTTATGTTTCTCATCCAGCATTAACTTCAAATATACCCCTGCCAAGTCTGTCTTTGAAAATTAATAATTTTATTAATTTTTTATAAATAATTGTGTTAATAGTTCATTAGGCTGCCGTAAGCCACAGGTGCAGAAAACTGTTCAAGATTTGGAATCTGTTGCTTGTTATACAATATAAGACTCCGCGACACTGTGTTCAGAGGGGGAGAACCGAAATACATGTTTGTTTGAAAATTCACCATTGTTTCTACTGCACCCATGTCCACCTGCATTCACAGGGGTTAAACACACACTTTAATATATAACTTGCTTGGACACACTGTTGCTGCTGACACACTGTTCGCATTCATGTTCATTTCATCTTCACTTAAGTTCAGAAGAGAGTTACACTCAGAAGTAATGAGTTACTTTTCATGGCACCAACTGAAGGCTGGGAGGGGTGAAAAGAAGTGATTTCTGAAACTTTGGACCAGATTTTTATCTGACTACCTGCAGCCCTTGAAACTAAAAATGGCCAAGGTATGTTTAATACTTCTGTAAGTATAGGATTATCACACTTTAGAGCTCACTCTCAAACTTCTGTTTCAGGAGGAAGATGTATGGTTGCATCGCAAACCATCTGACTTGCATAGAATTCCTTATCAACATTTGTCACAAAATTATGATGATGACTAAGTCCATGTAGTTCTGTTGCCCATGGGCTGTATAACTGTTTTGGCCATATTTGACAAAGGTAGAACCTCACACAGCCAGCAATAATTTGAATATGTTTACAGTGATAGGTAGAAAGTAGCTCACACATATGAGCAAAAGAAAGACTTGAAAGTTCTTTCAAGGGGCGATCTGACACAACTCATACACACAAGATGAGATCCACAACCGAAAGAGAGCCTTGCACAGGTTTACGTCTGTCTCCCCAAATGCCTGGAACTGTTGTCGCAAGCATTTTTTACAAGTATCCCAGTCTATACAGGGAATGTCAGTGGATATGTTATTGGTGAGACTGCATGTTGTGCCACTGTAGTCATTATATTAGAAATAGCAACATCTGCTATTCCTTGAGAAAACATTTCACACCACATTCCTAGCTCAAATAAGAACAAGCACCAAGACCAACCATAATTGTGACTCTGCACACAGACTTTTCATACATATTTGTCACTGCACTTCTGTGCTCTAATGATACATGAACCAATCTCAGTTGAATTGTGTCTTCCATATGAACTATTGTTTGAGAAACATCTATATCTATTGTAGCTGACTCGCAAACTCTGATTAAGGGACAATATTGTGTGTGAAATCGGTGTACCCTGAAGCAATATTGTGTGGAAGAGATTTAAGGAGAGACATTAGTAACTGGTAAAAAAGTTGCCATTGGATAGTAACATTTCTCTTGAACATCAAATTATAAGGTTACTTAGCTTGGTTGCCTGACAACATTGTCATGAAGGAAAGGGGACTGATTAGATCATATGAGAGTTACTGATTAAATGGTCATTGAAGTACTGTTAGGAAAAAACTGGTGATTGTTTGTTTTGGTTGTGATAAAAATAAACATACCAATAAGTAAACATAAAGTACATGGTACTGCATCTGTTATTTATCTATTTACTAGAAGAACATAAACAACTTTCAGCAAGAGACTCAGAAGCATTGGTACTAAATAGGATAGAAGATTTACAACCAATTGAGTAATCTTATAGCCTAGTTAAAACAACAAAGCAAATCAGCTATTTCTGAGCACTGTAGTTTCTGTTTGAATAAGGCTTGGGATGTAGCACTCAGTTTATTAAGGCCTCACTGTCAGTTTGACCTATCAGAGCTGCAAAAAACTGAAAGAATGCACATTTCATTGAATAACAATGTGAGATTTGAAAAATAAATGTGCATCAAAATGGTGCACCTGGTGCCAGGAGGCAGGAATTGAACTCAGCTATAAATAGTGACCCATCACCAACAATGCTTTACATTTTGGTTGGAGTCTAGACAGCATATACACATAAGAACACAGTTTGGCGAACACCTGAATGCACACCATTAATCACCTCTGTTTGTATCAAAAAGAAACAAGTGTCATCTTCAGTGTTTTACATAAGCTTTGTTCTATGAAAACACGGTAAATAGACCAAAATTTAAACCATAAAGCAGTATTTCTTTCATTTTTGATTGAAATTGGATTGTTCTACATCAATGTCATTCAAAGTTGGAAAATGATGGTTTAATAAGTAAGGCAACAAGAGATCTCATTATGTATAAATACTCCATGCTGTTTAAATTAAAGGTCTAGACAGACGAGGGAGTAAAAGTTTTTAAATGCAACCAGAGGATGAAGGTAGCTGTGCCACTGTGCTTTGAAATATAATTTCCCATACGGAAGTGGTGAAAAGATGCACAGTCAGTGATTGAAGTGCAAAGTGTTTTGCATTTAAGGAAAACATCCCCAACTTCACTTCACAATCACACTCTTGTTTGGAAGACTGCTCATCTGGAATATTTATCTGCATCGGGTGGTGCTGCAACTCTCAGACAAGAGTAAAGTGAAGTGAAAAATCATGATTCTCCAGCACTCATTAAGGTATTGGGCAGAGAGTGTTCCATTCCTGCACTTTATCAACAGGGGATGAAATGTCGCTGTATCATGTAACATGTGAGAGGAAGAAAGCATCAATACCATGGAAATAAAGACTCATCTCCCCTCTCAGATAAGAAAGCAGTGCCCTCGAAGAAAACCACAGTCTTTTAAGACATAGAGGGTGTGATGTTGGTTGGTTACCTTACTCCTGGAAAGTCTGTGAATGCTGCCAGTTATTGTGCCATGTCTGAACAGGTGCAGAAGGTGGTTCAGAACAGATGACTGGGTTTGCTTTAGAAAGGTTTTTGTATGTTGCATGATATGTCTGATCCCAGACAGACTCAGTTACATAAGATTTGGTACAATGTTTCTGGTATATTGTATTGGAACACTTCCATACAGCCTGGATCTCATACCAAACAATTCACCATTTTGTGGAACTATTGCTGACATTCAGGTGGCTGTTGTCAAGTGGCCTCTAGACCTGGACCGTGGTGGTTTTTTTTTTGGAACAAATGCTAATCCCTTAGTATTTTTGTGTAACTCTTTGACTTCTTGGATAAACCACTTCCAGTGGAGCAATTGTAACTTTAATTTTTGAACCACCCTCTTAAGTAATATCTGGTAACAAGACATAATCACTGAACTTCCTGTTACATAAAATGAATCTACCCATTAATTTACTCAATACTGGCAGAGTACACTTCATGTTGCTAAAAGTATACTCCATTCCATCTGACAATAAAATAGTGAATAGTATATTTCATATCCTATTCTTTGGTATTTGTTTTATTCTAATTTGCTTTCAGTATGCTGAAAGTAATTTTCTGTTACAGATACGAATGACTCTTTTTGGAAAAATCCATCAAAAATTGGATGTACCTTGTTTTGCACCGCAGTTTACTTTTGGTGAGGAAGAGAGTGATGAAGATGACAGCCCACATGTTGATACTGGAAGTAGGGCTACATACATTTGCTACCCGAAGTAAAAAAAAAAGTTACCGAGAATTTTAACATTTTTGGCGTCATTTGGAGATGTTCTCATGTAGAGTCAATATATTTCGCCTTACAGTTTGAAATAAAATTTCATACTGAACTGTTATTGTCATATTGCACAGTTACACTAACCATGTGAATTTGATAATTTGCATAGTTACCTGTTGTATTCCAGAATAAGCAAAATCTACAGTAATAATAATGAGAGCAGTCCCAGGCATCTGAACACAGTTGTGTCTGTATATGTGCGGATGGATATGTGTGTGTGTGTGCGAGTGTATACCTGTCCTTTTTTCCCCCTAAGATAAGTCTTTCCACTCCCGGGATTGGAATGACTCCTTACCCTCTCCCTTAAAACCCACATCCTTTCGTCTTTCCCTCTCCTTCCCTCTTTCCTGATGAAGCAACCATTGGTTGCAAAAGCTTGAATTTTGTGTGTGTGTTTGTGTTTGTTTGTGTGTCTATCAACATGCCAACGCTTTCGTTTGGTAAGTATAAAAACAAAGATGATGTAACTTACCAAACGAAAGGGAGAGGGTAAGGAGTCATTCCAATCCCGGGAGCAGAACGACTTACCTTAGGGGGAAAACAGGACAGGTATACACTCGCATACACACACATATCCATCCGCACATACACAGACACAAGTAGACATTGAATTGTCTGCTTGTGTCTGTGTACTGTGTGTCTGTGTGCGAGTGTATACCTGTCATTTTTTCCCCCTAAGGTAAGTCTTTCTGCTCCCAGGATTGGAATGTCTCCTTACCCTCTCCCTTAAAACCCACATCCTTTTGTCTTTCCCTCTCCTTCCCTCTTTCCTGATGAAGCAACCGATGGTTGCGAAAGCTTGAATTTTGTGTGTATGTTTGTGTTTGTTTGTGTGTCTATCAAGCTGCCCGTGATTTCGTTTGGTAAGTCACATCATCTTTGTTTTTAGATATATTCTTAAAATATTACAACAGTTTACTTATAAGGATAATATAAAAAGAATGGAATCTTTTCCATGTAGTCCTGTACTTTAACTCAAATCATTCTCATGTTATTGAGCTCAAAAGTCAAATTTTTATGTACATTTGCAAAATGTCACTTAGTATTTGTCAAACTTTCTACCTTTACAGTGTCAAATCCAGTTAGTTGTTGACTCATTGTATTGAATTACTCTATCAACACCTTATTCCTCTCTTATCATTCTCCATATTGGAAAAGAAAATAGAACATGCAGCACACCATTATTACTGCTTCACCAAAGGATTACACTCTTAGCCAACCTCTCATTACCAGTGTCATACATCTACATCTACATGATTACTCTGCAATTCACAATTAAGTATCTGGCAGTGGGTTCATTGAACCAGATTCAAGCTATTTCTCTACTATTCCACTTTTGAATGGCCACAGGAAAAATGAACACTTAAATCTTGCAATGTGAGCTCTGGTTTCACTTATTTTATCATGATGATCATTTCTATCTATGTAGGTGGGCACCAACAGAGTTTTTCACAATTGGAGGAGAAAACTGATGATTGAAATTTCATGAGGAGAAGCTGCCACAAAGAAAAACTTCTTTGTTTTAATGATTGCCATCCCAATTCATGTATCACGTCTGTGACCCTTCCTCCCATGATTCATGATAATACAGAAAGACCTGCACTTCTCTGAAACTTTTTGATGTCCTCTGTTGGTCCATCTGGTATGGATCACACTCTGCACAGCTATACTCCAGAAGATGACAGACAAGTGTGCTGCAAGCAAATGTGCTACATTTTCTAGGTGTCCTGCCAATAAATCAAGTCTATGGTTTGCTTTCCCCCTAACGTTATCTATGTGACTGTTCCAATTGAATTTATTTATAACTGTAATTCCTAAGTATTTAGTTGAATTTACACTCTTTAGATTCATGTGATTTATCATGTAACTGAAATTTAGAGGATATCCTCTAGTACTCATGTGGATGATTTCAAACTTTTCATTATTTAGAGTAAATTGGTTCTTTTTGCAGCGTGCAGTTATCTTGGTTGGTTCAAATGGTTCTGAGCACTATGGAACTTAACATCTGAGGTCATCAGTCCTCTAGAACTTAGGACTACTTAAACCTAACTAACCTAAGGACATCACACACATCCATGCCAGTGGCAGGATTCGGACCTGTGACCGTAGCGGTTTCGCAGTTCCAGACTGAAGAGCCTAGAACTGTTCGGCCACACCAGGTGGCCTGCAGATATCTTGTCTAAATTTTTTGCAATTGCTTTTGCTCATCTGATGACATTACAAGACAGTAAATGACAGCATCTGCAAACATTCTGAAAGCCATATTACTCGTTAAAAGATTACTGTGCAACATTTGTTCTGGTTTGCATCAGTACAATACAAGGCATAAAGTAAAATTTACATTTATCATACTTACATCCACCATAAGAAATGCTCTGAAAAAGTAAGTAAATAGTGTTAAGCAAACCAATTTTTTTTTTAATTTAATAATTTTCTTAATCAATGATATATTCAGAAGAATGTACTATTGTGTTGTGTATCAAGAATTGTAACCTGTTTTTATACATTTGCAGTGAATCATTCAATGTTGAATAAAGTATTATTATTATTATTATTATTATTAAACAACCAAAGGAGGCTGCTCAGATTGTCTCCTATGTCTTTTACATAGACCAGGAAAAGCACAGGGCCTAAACACTTCCTTGGGGAACACAAGATATTACTTCTGTTTTACTCAATGACTTTCCTTCAATTACTATGAACTGTGACCTTTCCACCAGGAACTCACAAATACAGTCATACAACTAATGTGATGTTCCATAGACACACAATTTTAATAGAAGTCTCTTGTGAGGAATGGTGTCAAAAACATTCTTGAAATCTACAACTATGAACTCAGCTGGACATACAATGTTGTAGGGCTCATACACAAAATGTTATACACAAATAAAATATACAAACACACACAAACACAAATAATGTACAAAACCATTACAAGTTGACTAACTGATAAAAGATATTTCGCTACCCAAGAAAATGACATGTGGCAGCACAATCTGGAGCAAGTCTTTCAACTGGATGCCACTTCAAAGACTTGTGTGTCCTTAAAACCAATGGCACCCAGTTTTCCCCAGATGATCACCCTTATAAACACTAACCAGACCCATTGTTGCTCATATTTGGGAGTCAGGCAGGAACCATTGCTAACAATGTGGTAGGACCGTTGGTTCTTTCATTACCCAAACCTTGTATATATCGGTACACAGTTAACATGTTATACTTACTTACGCCTGTTATTACCACCAATTACTTTTTGTATATAACTCTGTTAACTAAAGGGATGCATCCGTCACACTTACTCTAATGGAAAGACAGTCTCCCTAACCTCTGTACACCATTATCTCATTAAACAATAAATAACCACCTGATTTGCTCAGCACAAAATTAACTTTAAAGAATAACCCTCCACAGTAGCACATTATAATCATATGGACAAACCATATCCTTCATAGTATAACAGACTTAAGACTTACTGATGATTTCCATCATTTTACTTTAATTTCTGAAACTTGAGGGGCAAAACAGATAACAAACCTTGCTTCCTCATTCCACACATATTATTATAGGCAACTGTACTTCAACTTCACTTTGACTGACTGACGCCTGTAGACATATAGCTTGGCAGATTTTCAACTGAGTTGGACAAACCTTCTCCCTAAATAACTGCACTGAACACATGACTTTTATATATTACCACAAATATTACTAAACTGTGTATTCAAGATGTTCCCTGCATATTAAAATATGCTACTGCAAAGTTTGTTACTGTCTTCTGTTGTTTTATTGAAAACTGGATATTAAAACAAACATGAACAACAGAAAAATCAATGGGTGATTATTAACCTCTCATGAAGAAATCCATGTAGTCTAGTGACAAACTGTGTTTTATGTATAAGACAACATCTTTCTCATGTTCCACATAATGTTTAAAAGAACATATATTAACTCATCCATTGCCAGGATTTCATTTGTTGGGGGCAGAACCATGGTTACATAAGGAGTGTGACCCCAGGTAGGGGGAAAAAAAGAAAAAAATTTCAAGAGCATGTAGGGAGAAGAACCTAGACAATAAAGACCAGTGCACAGAAACTAAGAATGGCCACATCTAGCAAGGGAAAGCACAGTTTACCACATGGCGTGTTTGCCAAAGTCAGCAAACACCCTACCTAATTGGTTTATTCTTGTCTCAATAGGTTTTTGATTCTCTTAGCAAGATTAATGTTACCCAAATTCAGAAGTAGTTTAAATGGTTATATATCAAATATCAGACATTTTGCATGCTGTACTCATGGTTTTAAGCCAATCACATTCTTCAAACCAAAAATTCTGCTGGATCTAGTGTAAGCTAATTCATAAGCATTGTGATGTGCATTGTGAATAACTCTGAACAGACTATGATGCAAGAATATCTTAATCTCATCATTAACATTACTTGATTTTTCTTTTGTCTTCACCAGGACTAAATCTCCAGTCTTAAAACTAGTGGGTTTTACATTTTGATAATCTCTCTTCTTTGTCCCTAAGACTTCCTTCTTCATCATTTCTTCGGCTAGCTTAACTGTCTCATCTTGTGCCAATTCATTTACCATTGGAAATTACTCTTGTTGTGTATGAATGTTAATAAGTCTCTCCCCAAACATAAGTTCACATGGTGCAAAGATAGTGGCCTCATCTCATAAATTATTAATAACGTTTTCAAAATGCTGTATATGATTAGCCCATGCATTATGTTTCTTGCTGTAATACATTCTACAGAACTGATTAATTTCTTTCATGACTCTTTCACTCAAGTTGACCTGCAGAAAATATGCAAGGATTCTGAAGTGGTTAATTTTGCATATCATCATACAGTGTGTAAATCTTTCTGAAATAAACTGTGGTCCATTATCTGACAAAAGTGATTTTGATACCCCCACAGTGTGAAAATAACCAGTTTCTAATTACTCAAGTACAGTTTTGGTATTTGCTCTTTTAACTGGATACAGTTTGACATGTTTGGAAAACATGTTGAATACTACAAAAATGTGGGTAGATGCAAGAGAAGGATGTTTTAAATCCACTGTAATTAAGTATTTTGATTCATAAGGAAGAACTGAATGTGTCAAATCTTTACATTGTACCCCAATAGTTTTCATTCTTTGACATTTATCACACCCTTCCAACCTCTACTTCACCCATCACCACAAGCTGTAGAAAGCCACTGTCTCAAAAATATTTGCTAGATGTTTCCTTGTTCCAACTTTCATGTAGGTCATTAATCAGTTTATTATTATGCTATTCTGGAAAGCACAATTGCCATTTCTATTGGCCTAAAGTTTTCCTCCTGAACAACAACCCCTTACGTATTTTATAATACTGTTTCACTTTGTCATCTGAATTGTAACACTGCTTAACTAGTCTTAAATTTGGATCCTCATTTTGTTTCCTTCTGACATGTTTACAAATTTTCTTAATCAATTTTTCATCTTTTAGCCCCTGTAAATTAAATAACCTGATATGACTCCCATCGTCCTCCCTTCTGTCCTCATTCCATCTTCGTGCTGGTATCCTAGAGAGCACGTCAGCAATGATATTATCTTTTCCTATGATTTAGCGAATTCCCAGATCAAATTGTTGGAGATAAAAGGCCCATCTGGTTAACCTAAGGTGTTTCAACCTACACTGCTGGATAAAACTCAAGGCTATGTGGTCTGTGTATACTATAGTTGTGTGCTCTAGGAAATAATACTCAAATTTTCTAAACCCAAAAATAATTAACAAAGCTTCCAGTTCCAAAATGTAATACTTGTTTTCATGGGCATGTAAGGTTTGGCTTGCAAATGCAATCATCTTATGTTCAGTCCTTGTGTCAGTTTGTACCAATTGAAAAATTTCAAACCCCTGATCATAAAAACTTGAGTCTGTTTATGTAACAGAAAGATAATGAAAAATCAGAATGTAAAGCAATTTACTGTTGACTAACTCCTCCTTTAAATTTTGAGAAGCTTTTCACATTCTTCAGTCCAATTCCACACTTTTCAGTAAATTTTCTGAACAAGGATGCTTGAAAGATCTGTTACAAATTTTCAATAATACCCAGGTAGACAAAACATAGCTTTCAGTTCTTTCTTCTTTCTAGTTGATAGGAACTCAGCAATAGCATTTAGTTTATCTGGATCTTGGTGTATATCTTCTTCATTAATCATATGTCTCAAACAGGAAATTTCCCTTTTATGAATTCAAACTTGCTTAGCTTCAATTTCATTCTCCTCTGTATATGGTTTTCAGTACCTCATCCAAAATTTTATAATGCTCAACCATTCAGAACTAGCAGCTACAATGTCCTCAACATATTCAGTTATGTTATTAACCAACTCATCACCCAACACTTTACAAACAGAACAAATTTAACACTAGAACCATGGGTGGGTCACTAATGACCCACTTGATAATTCCTTTGTTTGTCACTCTTTTGTATTATTGCCTAGAGTGTTACATTTCTGTGAACTTTTATGAAATAAGGTAATTAGTGACTATATTTCATTTCACATATTATGGCGAAAACGTAAAAGAGAAATATGAAGATTCACCTAGAACTGCGGAAGGGTCAGTTCTGACCCACATGGTGCAGTCGCTATAACAATCACATTTTTCATGTAGCTTCATGCCTATTGTTTGTGTGTGTTTGGTCAACAATCGCAAAACTCATTTTTACTTCACTTCCGACTGATGTTCCAGTTTTCAGCATGGGACGAGAGGGAGAGAGGTTCAAACAAGTCTGACCTTGTATGCAGATATTGTGCACCCAGAGTTTTGTACCGTGAAAACAGGTTTAGTAGTGCATTTTGTCTGTGTAGATAGTGCTTGTAACTTACGAATATATTATGGCCAAATTTCTGTGCACAGAAGAGGACATTATAAATGCTCTAAATGAGATTTTAGATAATGAATCTGAGCCTGAACCGGTGGAGTCTTTATCTGAGGAAGAATTTCCATCGCCATTAGTTCCGGATTCTTCATCAGAAGACGATCTTACTCCTGAGAAGGTTCTACTGAATGCTGATGAGAAAGGTATGCTTGTTTATGTGTCTGTTTTACAATAATTTTTTTATGTATATGTTGCATAGACACTAATTTCAATTGCAACACCTATGTTTATACTTTGTTTTGTGTTGAATTTTTACAAGTTATATATTACATTTATGAAGGTGTTTTTTTGTTCTAATGTTACACAATATATTCAATATTAAATCATGCTCTAATACATATAACTACTATTACGGGAACAGCTGCCACAAAGACTAAGTCAACTCGAGTAAGTGGACGTCCTCAAGGTTGGCGTGGACAACAAAATGCCCAGGGTTCTGGACTACTTCAGTTTCCTTCAGGTAGCGATATTGTAGCACCTGATTGAACAACCTGGAAAGTTGTAGTGATAGGTGACTGTTCAGCTGGAAGATACAGACAACAGAATGTTTTCAAAGATAGGACAGGACCATCTCCACATGCAAAACAAAACGTGAATGAGACCTGTTACAGTGCATGGCATCTAATGATAATGGACAAAATTTTGAAACATATTGTAAAATGTACAGAAACTGAAGCACATTGTGTACTGAGCTCAGATGAGTGGACTATAAACATTGAAGAACTGGAAGCTTTTATAGCTATATTGTACATCCGTGCTGCTATTGGAGCTAAGAGCTTAGAACTAGACACATTGTGGTCAGTGAAGTGGGGAAATAATTTTGTGAAATCAACAATGGCTCGTTACAGATTCAGAGAGATAATGTTATCTCAGATTTGACATTAGATCCACAAGATCATAACGACTGAGAGAAGACAAGTTTGCTTTGGTACCAGAAATCTGGAATGAGTTCATTGCGAATGCACAGACTAACTACATACCAGGTCCATATATAACAATCGACGAACAGCTTTTTCCTTCAAAGTGCCGTTGCAGATTCACGCAGTTTATGGCCTCAAAACCAGACAAGTAAGGACAAAAGTATTAGATGGGCAGATAAAGACTCAAAATATATTGTGAATTCTATCCCTTATCTAGGAAAGGATGATAATACTCGGAGTGATGAGCATCTTGGTGACTTTATTGTAAAAAAATTGATGCAACCTTACCTCAACAAAGGAATAAATGTTACATGTGACAATTTCTTACCTCCTTAGTGCTCTCTGAGACACTGAAAGCTAATTCTACGTGTCTTGTGGGCACAATAAACCGATCTCGCAGGGAAATACCAGCCTGTATCAAGAAGGCAAGAGAACAGTTATACAGCATGGTATTGTTGAAAGAAGATGATACCACACTGACTGTTTATCAGGGTAAGAGCAACAAGAATGTCCTGATTCTGAGCACTATGCATCCTTATGTGACGATTGAGGATGGCATAAAAAAGAAGCCAGATGCAGTTATATTTTATAACTGCTCTAAATAAGGAGTGGACATGATTAACCAAATGGCTTGCAAATACTCTGTCAAAGCACCATCGAGACGTTGGCCTGTTCATACATTTTACAACTTGCTGGATTTAACTGGGATAAATCGGTGGGTATTGTTCAATTATGTAAATGATAAAAAATTGAAACACAGGGATTTCATACTACAGCTGGGGGAGGAGCTTGCTGAGAAGTACGCAGTGACTAGAGAGACTAGCATCCCTGTCAGACCTGAAGATATTCCTGACAGACAAAAAAAGCAAACACGTTGCCTGTGAAGGAAACAAATCATTTGTAAAGTGTCACATCTGTGAGAAAACTGTATGCAACAAATGTACATCAAAAGACTATTATTTGTGTTCATTATGTAATGGTAGTCAGTAAAAACACTCAGCAAATACATGTAAGTTTTAAAATATAAAATTATAATTTGTGTAAACCTTGTTTATTTTTGTTAATTTCATTCTAAATTTCCTAGTGCTTCTAACAATGGATCCATTGGCAGTAACAATAACCCATTGACATAGGGGAAATAAAGGAAAAGATTGTGGGTCATTAGTGACCCAGCCGTGGTTCTAGGTATGTCCAAATATCAGTGGTTCTAGTGTTAAAGGATACCACACAGTACTGGTATCACCTTCATGTAGAAAATCTGCACAAGGCCTAGGTTCATTCACCAGGCTGATATTCCAATACCCGCAAGTTACATTAAAAGAACTCAAAAACTTGTAACCGTGGAATTTTTGCAAAATTTCATCCATATAAGCATGTCTGTAATTTTACCTCGAAACCATTTCATTCAGCATCCTAGCATGTAACACAACTGTGACACCACCATTTCTCATATTTTACAATTATTAGGGGATTATTTTATCTACCATTTTGCTATTTAATAATACCCCATTCAAGAATTTCCCTAATTTCATTTTTACAGCTTCTTTTTTAACAAATGGAATAGAGCAAATGGTTTTCTGAAAAATAGTTCATATTCCTTAACTTGTAGTTTATCCCCCAAAGTCTTTTACCAAAACAGATGAGTCCAAAAATGCCCTACGATATTACAGCAAAATTCTCTCTCAGTCATCCTTTTAATTTGCAGTTATACCTTCAATGTCCTGAACTTTCCTCCTTATTTCTAATCTAACTGTTTCCTCTTCGACTTCTCTGTGACAGGTGCAGTAGCTAAATACCTTAATGGCAAATTCATTTCAGCATACACTGCTGTACCCATTTTCTCTGAAAGTGACATTTCATACACATTTTTATTAGATACAAAATTAAAATTTTCTTCAGCAAAATCAATTTTACATTTTATTCTGAGTGCTAAGAAAGTGCTTTAAGTAAATACTTATTCTTAATTTTACTTTATCTTCAACATGATTATTTTAAACCATTTTGTGTAATTATTCTGTATATTTACAATTAGAAAGTAGCTTTAAACTGACGAGTCACCTATGTCCCAATCATCTGATTGTATATAACATGTTATGTGACAATAAAGTTTTATTCTATTCTATTCAACATTTACTCTCCATTTACATAAAAACTCTGTGCCAAGAATTGCTTCAATGGTGAGATCAGGTATCACCAAGAAATTACACATTAATTGTTATCATGCTAATTCATCTCCCCTGCTTAATACCTTTTGACATATTTCCAGTAGCACCTATGACTATCATTCCTTAAACATACGTTGCTACCATTCCTTCCCTATCTTTAACTGACACAAAAAATTAAATAAATATAAAAATAAATAAAAAAATAAAACAAACTTTGCAAAATACAATTTAATTCACTACCACTGTCTAGCAAACACTTAACAGCTAAACCTTGGATATTAGCCATCACTACGGGATGCCAGATTTCATTAGTCCCTATTATAGTGTCTTCCACATAAAACTTATTTTACTTACTATTATTTGTCCTGTGGATCAAATCAGTACAGTTCCTTGTACAACCGATGTGGAGTAAGTAACTACAAAAATATCTATAACACAAGATAATACGCTACAAAAATACATATTACATGGAATAAGTCAATATAAACATACATATTATAACGTATAAAACATGAATATAAGTAGTATATTTCTACAAATTCTTAACCAATGAGCATATTGGTTAAAAAGTTGCTGGATGGACACCAAGATTATAATTTTGCAATAACCAATTATGAAAACATCTATCTATACCCACAAAACAAAATTTTAATTTCATTAAAATTTAATATTGAAAAATTAAATTTAAAAATTCAAAAAATTCTAAATTTATTCAAATTTAATAATATGAATTGAACGATCTTTTTTTTTATCACAATAAGCAAATGTAATCCTACAATTTTATGTAATTTATCATTGTCATTTGTAACAATTTCAGTATAACACTCTGAAAGAGTAACTTTATATTTATCATCTAAAAATGATAAACTTTTATCACCAAATTTAGTAGGCAAACTATACGCATTTGAAATGGTATAAGACTTATGTTTTTCAGCTCTGATAATTTAATGAACTTTTCTGTACAACCATTACTGTAATTGATAAGTTCAGTTAATAGAATTTCAATGCAACCATAGGCATTAATTTTTATTTATATAGAAAAAAATTAAACGTTTTCAAAAAACTAAAATGTTTGGAAAAAGGGTGGAAAACATTTTAATTTGTGTTAATCTAAAGTATTCAGTTTTTTATCTTCTCTCTATCATTTTATTCTTTTATGTATTTATGTAATCAAAAATTTTCAGTGAGCATTCTGTGTTGTGAATCATAAGACAAATTATTTTTACCATACATAACGACATATGGAATTGTATTTTTAGCTATGTTTTCATTAAAGAATGCACATAATTTCATTGTTGTTTTTTGAGTTGTTACAAAATTCATTCTTCTAACCATATTGTTTAAATAGATAAAATAATTTTGAATAAAATTCGAAGTACTTACATTTACATCGTTAGTTAATTGTGTTACTCTTTTAAAACATGTAAAAGTGTTGTAAGCTTTTAAGAAGTTAATTGGTTTACTAAAATTCCATAACCCTTGAGGAGAAACTTCATTTCTTCCATTTTCTTCCATTTTTGCATATAAGTTTTCTTAGTTAACATAATCAAATAAAGAATAATCATTTAACAGATTATTATTTTTTCAATTAGTGTAAAAAAACAACGAAAATAAAGTAAGGCATATCAAATTCGGTAGAATTATAATAGTTTGTAACATCCAGTTCGAGGTTTCTCTTTCCATGTAATCCTGCAAATTCAATTCTTTGGTGTTCAATGAAATAAATTTGATTTTTCGATTTTTAAGTCTTTCTTGCCCTGGTACAAATGTATACTTTGGTTCATTTTTAAACTCAGCAACGTGAATTTCCATAGTTTTAAGAACAATTTTACATTCTTTAGAAAGAGTACTATTATCATTATCAGTAGTCCAATGAAGAGTAACGTCTTCTTGATCTTTTCTGGAACTACAAATAAAAATTACTGTTAAATCTCCACCCCATATAATTTCTATATAATTTTTAAAATATTCAGCAAATAATTCTAATATATTAAGAACTTCATTTTCTTTAGATTAATTCTTTCCATTGTTAAGAATCTTTCCTTCCACATTTCAGTCATTGGATAGGGATGAAGTTAATCAAATAAGAGTTGATGAAGAAATGAATGGATGTTCTAGATAAAATATTGTTCCCTTTTTTAATTGTAATTGTAATAACATCAAACAATTTTAAACCTTAATTAGCAATTAGTTTAATATTCAATTTTGCATCATAAGCTGAAAAATCTGTATCATCTGTGTGAATAACATCAATAAAAATGTGAACAATTAAGATGACTGTAAACATCACCAATATTAATATAAATTTCTGTTTCCTTGATAGAAAGATTTTTTTTTTTTTTTTTTTTTTTTTTTTTTTTTTTTTTTTTTTTTTGTTTTCTCGTTAATGGGAAATGAGAAAAACTTGTAACTCACAGTTTCATTCATGAATTATAATGGGAAAAATTTATTATAAAATAACTGTTACATAAGCACTGTTGAAATCAATCAAAATATCATTTTCATCACTTACAGCTCTTTCTAAATTTTGAATAGTATCAAAACTTGGAATATTCATTGGATGATTTGGTTCATAAATTATTGGACCACCAAATTCAGCACTAGGTTTAAGTAAAGCAATCATATTAGTTTCTCTATGAAAATGAGCATTATATTTAACAAACATTCCATCAGCCAAATTAAAGTTTACATTAATTAATTAAAACGAGATGATTTTAGGAACGTAGTTAGCAACAGTGTTTTATTAGCTTCAGTAATTTAATTATTAAATCCTAAAACTTTCCCAACACTAACGTCTTTATCGATAAATAATTTAACACCACATTCAGTAACAACTCTTTTTAAAATTTCAATATGAATAGTCGGCTTTTTCAACTGAATAAAATTTTCTAAATTTTTCAAACTATATTGTACAACAGGAATTTATATCGTTCCTGTAACAGTATTTAATTTATTATTTTTTATAAATTTATTTCTGCGCCACTGTACAGTGGGATTTAAAGAAGTTTGAATAAAAATCAGGTAGTGACACGTTTTTATAAGTTTCTGTTATTGAAACAGTTAACCTTCTTTCAGAACAGACGAATTATCACTCAACTGAAATAATCTACTTATTTATACTAGTAAAAATTATGTAAATAAATAATAGGTTGGGAACGAAAAATAAGGGTTCCAGAAAAGAATTTAAAAAAATACATGGAAAACTTTTACCAAATTCTATCTAATGTGTAATCATAGGAACAAGTGGTTCTGGAAAAACAAAGGTAATGTTTGGCAATATATTCTAGCTCCAGGGTGGTGAAATTGGAAAAAAAATAATCTTGTGTACAATTATTCAAAAAGTTTAGATCGGTCAAAATATCAAGAATTTTTAAAAAGAAGCCAAAAATTAAAGATAAAATTAATGAAAAAGTATTTATTTTTATTGAAAGTAATGATGAAATTATTCCATTAGATAAATGTGAAGATAATTCAGTGTAGTTTTTGATGATTTCATTCTTGTAAATCAAGACACAGTTACAGAATATTGTACAAGAGGTAGGCAAAAGGAATAGATATTTTCATTTAAGTCAGACATATTCAAAAACATCAAAACATTTAATTAGAGACGATTTTAATTTTTAAAATTTTCTTAGACAGAATGATACAAATTTAAATCATATTTATCATGAATTTCCACTGGATTGAGACATTGATTTACAGCTTCTCTGCCAGGCTATATAGTTCAAAAATGGTTCAAATGGCTCTGAGCACTATGGGACTTAACATCTATGGTCATCAGTTCCCTAGAACTTAGAATTACTTAAACCTAACTAACCTAAGGACAGCACACAACACCCAGTCATCACGAGGCAGAGAAAATCCCTGACCCCGCCGGGAATCGAACCCGGGAACCTGGGCGTGGGAAGCGAGAACGCTACCGCACGACCACGAGCTGCGGACAGGCTATATAGTTTCCACATTCATTTGTTAGCTGCAAAAATACGGAAAGCATGATTTTTGTTGAAGAAAGAAGGGTGGAAACAGCTGATGACTTTAAATTAATTTGTAATTCGTGTGGCTATGAATTTTCATTTTCCTTCTTGTTATTGTGTGCTTTTCTGAACATGCTTCCACCTTGTGCAAGGTTTGAATAAATAAATAAAGAAAAGTCTGATGTTGTATGCAATACTAGCAAAGTTTCCATGAAGAAAGCAGTGGAGGAATTGGTGGAAATAAACCAAAGGAAATAGATCCTGGGGTAGATGTTCATGACAGTGAATCTACTACAAATGTTACTGACCTGTGTGTGTCTGAAGATGGGACCTGGATGAAGAAGGGTCCACATCTCTGTCTGGAGTTGCATCTGTTATTGTTACTGACTCAGGTAAAGTTTTAAACGCAGAAATTATGTCTAAATACTGCCACCAGTGTGCAACAAGGAAAATGTCCAGGATTGAAGACAGTGAGTAACTGTGTGGCATGCTCTAAAAATTATAGTGGCTCATGTGGGGGCATTGAGGCTGCTGCAGTTGTGAGGGAGTAAAAACACCGAACAGTTGGTGGTTAAAAACAAATTTCAAGTTCTTTCCGTGAGTGAAGAGGCGGACTTGGGCCTAACATCGGTAAGGGAACATGAACTTTTGAACAAACTTGGCTCTGAGTTCAGCATTAACGCAAACAATGAAGGTATGAAATTGAGCATGCCATCTATTGCACGTAGTAATGAGAAAGACACTATCAATCAAAACGTACAACAGTGCAAAGACGAAAGTAATGTATTATTTTTAACGGACAGTCACGGCAGAAAAATGATGAGACTATTCAAAGAAAACACGAAATACGACGCAACAGGTTTTGTGAAGCCAGGAGCAACAGCAAAAAACATTATTGGTGTTGATTTGCAAGACAAAATGTCGGGAAAAAATGACTATGTCGTGTGTATAGCGGGTGCAAATGATATTGCGAAAAACGAAGCAAATAACTGTCTCACTGACCTAAAGAAATTCCTGGAATGCAGTACACAAAAAAATACGATAGTTGCAACATTACCACACAGATATGATCTAATGTATCACTCGTGTGTAAATAAAGAAATTCGTAAAACTAACATTAAAATAAAGCAGACGTGTTCTTTGTTTGGAAAATGTAGTGAATGAATGAATGAATGAATGAAATTTTATTGTCGTTTAGCTATTACAGCAATTGACAAAGTCAAGCTACATATATACAAGTTATACAGCATATATACATGGGTTAAAGATCAATATGTGACATAGGTTTTACATAAAATGCAATATTTAAAATGAAATAATATGAAAGCATTGCATCATAACTGATTCAGTTAAAGAAATTATGCTGCACTCTCCAAATCGGTACCACTATGCTATTTTACAGTCGTAAAATTCGTGAAGTGAGTAGTATGGATTTGCAGCTAACCAACTGAACAATTTGTCTTTAAATAAATCAAATGGAGCTTCTACCCATTCTAGTGGCAAATTATTAAATCCACCATTTCGTAGCTGTTCAATGACTTGGATAATCTGTAGTAAGGTATGTCAAGATTGCTACTATTTCTGGTTCCATGAGAGTGTACATCTCTTCTACGCTGGTATTCTGATAAGTTGCTCTTTATATGCAGTAGGACAGTGTAAATATACATGTTTATCACAGTTAATATTTTTAAGTTGATAAACAGTGGTTTGCAGTGGGCCACTTTATCACTGTTTGTGATAATTCGAATTACTTTCTTCTGAAGTACCAAAATGTCCTGAAGGTGTGAGCTATTGCCCCATATTAAAAGCCCATAAGATATAATACTTTGAAAAAAAACAAAGTATGCTGATCTTACATAGGCCGCAGGTACATGGTTTATTAAATTCTTTAACAAATACACCACTCTAGAAAGCCTTGCACTAATGTATTTAATATGTGGCTCCCAAGTCAGTTTAGTATCTATAACAATACCTAAGAACTTAACACTATTCTTGAAGTCTTCTGCTGGCGGATCGCTCAAACTAAATACAATCTTTTGAGTTTTACTCTCATTAAGCAGGAACCCATTAGCATGGAACCAGACTGATGCCTGTGATATTGTGTCTTTTGCCAAAGTTTGGAGCATATCAATGTCTGAGCTGATATTGAAAAAAGTGGTATCATCTGCATAGAGAATGGAGTGAGTATTTATGAAGGATGGTAGATCGTTTGTCATTAGGATAAATAGCAGAGGTCCTAATACTGATCCTTGTGGCACACCACACTTAACTTCAGCTAGCTGTGATCTCTGTTTACCAATACAAACAATTTGTCTACGGTTGCTGAGGAAAGATTCAAAAATGTTGTCAACTTCACGGTTTGTGATTTCGTAATAAACTAGTTTGTTGAAGAGTGAAATATGCTCCACAGAATCGAAGGCTTTGCTACGAACACAAAAGGTAGCCAGAGCAAAATTTTTTCCTTCATAAGCATTAAGCACTTTTTTAATCAGGGAGTCAATGGCATGGACTGTGGATTTGCCCTTCCTAAAGCCAAATTGTACCGCAGTAATAATGTTATTACATGTCAGATAATCACACAACTGGGAGTTGATGATGGATTCCAAAACTTTAGATAAAATAGGTGTCAGGGATATTGGGCGATAGCTAGATGGGCAATTTTTGTCTCCTTTCTTGTAAATGGGCACTACCCTAGATAATTTTAATACTTCTGGGAATACTCCTTCAATTAGACATCTATTTATACATTTACTAAGAGGATATACTATGTAACCAATTATCTTTTTTAACATATTACAAGAAATACCATATATATCTTCACTATCAGAGGGTCTAAAGTTATTTACAAGAGTTAAAACAACATCTGGTGTGACCTCTGTTAAAAGGAATTTATTGTTTAGGGTGTAGTCTACATTATGGTATTTAATGAGATCAGCAACAGTCTCTTGTGGCCTCACAATGCTTTCCCTAATTTTGTTAACAGATTTTATACAGTAGTTATTAAATTCGTCTGCTGAAATTACTACCTCAACTTTCTACTTGTTTTTGGCCACTGAATTTATTATAGTCCATGCTTTTCTGCATTTATTTTTTGATGACTCAATGCTGACTAGGTTATGTTGTTTTTTTGCCTCATTTAAAGCATACTTATATTCCTTTTGTGCTCTTGAGTACCTTTGTTTAGCCATATCAGTTTTCTGAAGTCTGTAAGAATCTCTATACAACAACAGCCTTCTTTTCATATTGGCTAGTTGAGCGGTGTACCATGGACTCTTATCCCTATGTCTATTAGTGTTACTTTTAGGGTTAACTTTACATTTGTATTGAGGGCAGTTGGTCTCGAATATATTTAAGAAATAATGAAAAAATCTATCAAACAATGTATTGGCAGAGTCCTGAGCATTATTGTTAAACATATGTGACCAGTCATAATTACTGAGTGAGACCATGAAATTAGACAATTTTTCTTGCGTTATTGGTCTTGTGATGACTATTTTAGGCTCTTTAAACTCCTTATACTCCATGTTAGGCCTATCTGTACCTATTTTTACCCAAACTGAGTCATGGTCCGAGAAATCGAAGACAGCTACATCTGAAGACAGTAACTCTCTATTGACATTTGTAAGTATGTTGTCGAGACAAGCGGACTGTCTTGTGGGTTTGCAGTTTGTAAAAATGAAGTTGAATTGTCGTAACAGGTTTTTAAATTCATTTACAATGTGCACATCTTTGTTTACATCAAATGCGGCATTGATGTCACCACCAATCACAATACTATATTTCTTCCACTGAGGACTAAGAAAGAAATTTAGTAAAGTCTCAAGTTTTTCTAAAAATATTAATGGACTTCCATCTGGTGATCTATAAAGAGATACAATAGCAATTTTTAAATGATCCAGATATATGCCTGTGGCTTCAAAATGTATCTCACTGCACAAAAACCCTAGATCTAGTTCATTACTACAATTTATTAATCCCTTCTTAATGTAAATTTATACACCCCCATGAATATGTTGCTCTCTGCTAAAACTGTTTGCTAAGTGGAAATCATCTA
The DNA here is from genome assembly GCF_023864345.2 of Schistocerca serialis cubense. Classification (NCBI taxonomy): domain Eukaryota; kingdom Metazoa; phylum Arthropoda; class Insecta; order Orthoptera; family Acrididae; genus Schistocerca; species Schistocerca serialis. The sequence continues at coordinate 604,947,159 of NC_064638.1, read as the reverse complement.
GTAAATGAAATGATATTTCATTTCCTTTACACCAGTGCTCACTTAAGCATAATGCATCAAATAAGTTCTCATTTGCAAATTCGTTTAAAATTATGTGTTTTCCACTTATACTTTCAATATTAAGATAACCTATCTTGAAAGACAAAGTTGGTGAGTGGTTTTTGTTAATGGGACATTCATCATTACTGCTATGTTTCTCTCTAGTGTTACTGACATTTATTATATTATTCTTATCTTTAATCTGGTCATCCAGTGTGAATCCGGGCAAAGCTGTTGGTCTCAGCCCTTCTTTGCTACCTCTAAAAAAGAGTTTTCCTTAAATCTAAGTGGTATTGACTTAGAGCTCTCGATTTTTGTTATGCCTAACTCATTGGCTAGTTTTATGATTTCATTACTACTTCTTTCCGAGTTGATTCAGATGGAAACCATGAACAGTGTGAAATCTTGTACCTAAGTTACCTATGTTTACAAAACAGACATTTTTAAAGTATTTACAAATTTTCTTCATTTCTTCATTTACTCTTGTCACTTCAACATTCACACACGACCAGGATGGAAGATCATGCCGAAATGGTATTGAAAAGATGAGGATTTTTGTATTTTGTAGTTCCTGCAGTTTCTTCTTTAATGAGGACAAGAAGTCTTTTCCTTCATTTCTCGCTACGTCATTTGATCCAGCCAGAAAAACTGCCAGTTCCATGGCTTCTGCTGGTGAAGAACCTGCTACATCTTTAAATTTTGCACTAGGTTTTATTGTGGCTGAGATATGGTGGCTTGAATTGTTCTCAACTATATCCCTTAATTTCCTTCCTTGACTGTCTGCATATAAATGTATTTTCACAGGCCTAGGTCTGCAATTGCTGCTTGCTTTCTTGTGGTTTTCAGTTTCATTACTTCTACTGACAGTTGACATAATATTTTTACTGCACCCATTATTCACTTCACTTCTATTGACAGTTTCATTACTTCTACTGACAGTTAACGTAATATTTTTACTGCGCCCATTATTCATTTCACTTCTATTGACAGTTGATGTAATATTGTTGCTACACCTATTACTCACTTCACTTTCATTAACCTTACTTGTGTTAAGCACATTGACTTGTGAGTCTACTTTAATGTTTTTTTCTGTAGCAAGAACACTAAATCTGTTTTCCAAGGGTGGAAAGTTTACACAGACTCTACCGCGTTTTGTGACGGGAACAGCATGCCATTGTCTTTGTAGGCGATCTAATGGCCTACATTGATTGCTTGGTTCTGTGTACACGACACTAACCTCTTCTTGGTAAATTTGTTTAATGAGTTCCTGATTAATTGCTGCGTATTCCTTCTTCAGTTGTTCATTTTCTTTGGCCAGAGCTAGGTTCTCTTCAATTACCACTGATAAGATAGCTTGTAAAGTATTATAGTCAGCGTTTACCTCATGTTTATCTTCCTCCATCAGCCATATTGTCCTTACTCTTCAGACAGACATTGCATCGCCATTCGCTGTTTTCGTCTGGAAGATTGTCTTCTTCTAACTTTGCACATCGAAAATGTAACCAACCGTCGCACTCATCACACAGAATTCCGTTTTTCACGACTTTACTACACTTTATGCACTTTATACTCATCAAAATTCTACTTTCTTGGGAGCTAACTCACTTGTAACCATACTACTTGCCGCCATATTTTATTCAACCGTATCCTTGCTACAGGCAAATCGGACAGATGCCAGCATACCAAACACGGAATGCATCTAAATTATGAAGGAAAAAACATTGTATATAAAATGATAAATGAAATCATTGCGAACAGAGAGAGAGCGAACAGAAAAATTCCATGTACCGTTATGGGACCAGTCTCAGCAAAAGAAAAAGAAGCATCCTCAAAAGCAGCAGAATCGTCAGTGGTGGAACCAACAGCTAAAACAACATATTCAGCGGTAACTATTTCCCGCCCCACACGCAACAGAAAACAAACTCAACGTTTTTTATGGTGAGTAACACGAGAGATGAGGATTCAAAGCATCTCTCTCATGCGTTCAATATGGGTTTTCCACACCTCAAGCAATACTATCAACTAATGAACTGAAAAAAGCCACTCCCAGCAAACATCACGCAAATGCAGAGGTGAGAAAAAATCAAACTTTGTCTTTATTCCACCAAAATATATGTAGCCTCAAGACAAGTGTGAAAGTGAGCCTGATATACTGTGTTTCTCAGAACATCACGTTATGAGTGGGATCCACATGATACAGATTGAGAACTTTAGTTTAGCTACTCGTTACTGTAGATCTGTTATGGATAAAGATGGTGTTGCAATATTTATAAAAAATAATATAGTATATACATCCCTAGATTTAAGCAAATACTGTGATGAACAACATTTTGAGGTGTGTGGCATTTAGTTAACAGCAGACAGTGCAACTGTTATTGTTCTGGCTGTTTAGGGCACCTGCTGGAAATCTAATTGTATTTATAAGACAAACTGAATCACTTCTGGCCCACCTATGTAGGAAAACTAAATCTATCACTGTTAAGGGTGACTTCAATGTGGACCTTTTAACAGAAAATAGAAACAAGACAGATTTTGAACATTTAATGTGCTGTTACAATTTAGTACCATTGGTGGACACTGCAACTAGAGTAACTGCCAGCTCTAGCACTTTAATAGATAATATATTTGTAGATAAGGATATTTGCAATAATTTAACCATGAATAATATTATAAATGGTCTCTCTGATAATGAAGGGCAATTCCTCACTCTAAACCAAATGAATGTACAAAGAAAAGAAAATTTCATTTGGAAAACATTTCGGATTATAAACAGACACACCACTGAAACCTTTAATCAGCAATTACGGCTTGTGGAATGGTCTCCTGTATATGCTACAGCTGAAGTTAATTCAAAATTTAATATATTTATAAATGAAGTTACAAGCCTTTTTGAAGAAGCGTTTCCTAAAAAATCAGTGAGAGAAAACCTGTTCAAATCTGGAAACAAGCCTTGGATTACTAAAGGCATCAAAATCTCTTGTAATACAAGAAGAGAACTATATGCTGCAGCCAGGAGTTCAAATGATAACAGTAGGATTACACACTATCAAATCTACAATAAAGTTCTGAATAAGACCATTCAGGCAGCAAAGAACATGTGCTTGAAGGCAGAAATTGACAACTCGAGCAATAAAGTAAAAACTACCTGGAAATTTGTAAAGAAGGAAATGGGGAAAAATGCAGTTTGTAGTGAAAATATCCAAATCAAAGGTGAGGGTAATCTTGTTAGCGATCCAAAAACAGTTGCAGACACATTCAACAACAATTTTTTAACAGTAACAGAAAAAATAGGTTTACAAGGGTGCATGAAGCAAGCCATCAATCTTTTGAAAGCTAGAGTACCTGGTTCAGTACAACACATGAAGGTAAAAACAGTCACTGTTCAAGAAATTGACAGAGTTATTAAATCCCTGAAAAGTAAAAAAAAGTAAAAAAAAAAAAAAAAGTAAAAACTCTGCTGGAATTGACAACATTTCTAACAAATTATTAAAATACTGTTCCAGCCATGTAAGTAAAGTCCTTTGCCACTTAAGCAAGGAATAGTTCCTGAGAGGCTTAAGTATGCAATTGTAAAACAGCTGTATAAGAAGGGGGTTAAGACGGATACTGCTACCTATAGGCCAATATCACTACTGACAAGCTTTTCAAAGGTTTTAGAGAAACTAATGGATGCCAGGATAGTTAAGCATTTCAGGGAACACAATAGCTTCAGCAAAAGTCAGTTTGGATTTCAGAAAGGTTTGTCAACAGAAGATGCAATATTTGCATTTACTGGCAAACTCTTGGAATCTATCAACAAAAAACTAAAAGTGATTGGCATATTTTGTGACCTAACAAAAGCATTTGACTGTGTAAATCACCAAATTCTTTTACAAAAAGCTGCACGTCTCGGTATAAGTGGTGCAGCAGGATAATGGCTCAACTCATATCTGTCAAACAGGAAACAAAAAGTTATAGTAGATAGTCAAGATGGTGTCCCAGTATCTTCAGAATGGGGTACCATCACATGTGGAGTGCGGCAGGGCTCAGTTCTGGAGCCCTTACTTTTTATTATATTTATAAATGATCTTCCTCTCTCTACGGAATATTGTAGATTCACCATTTTCACGGATGACACTACACTACTTATTGATAATTCAGTAGATAAACTTGAGGTAACGGCAAATAAGGTTTTAAATGAAACAGTGAACTGATTCAACATTAATGGTCTTATTTTAAATTACTGTAAAACAAACTACATTCAGTTCCACAAAACATCCAAAGATGAGGAAATATTTGTGAAGATAGGTGAGCAGACAATAACCAGGGTAGATTCATCAAAATACCTAGGCTTGCATATTGATAGCAAACTGAATTGGTCAAACCACATCGTGGATCTGTGCAAAAGGCTAAGTTCAGCAACATACGCATTGCGCATTGTTTCTTCTTATAGAAATACGGAAACCATGAAGTCAGCATATTATGGTTACTTTCATGCAATTATGGCATTTGGAATTATATTTTGGGGAAATCAGCCACTGGCTAAAAAACTACTGTGTGTACAAAAAAGAGCCATAAGGATCATGTGTGGAGTCCATCCTAGAGCCACATGCAGGAATCTTTTTAAGAAGCTTGAAATACTTACATCCACTGCGCAGTATATATTCACGTTGATGTGCTTCATAAGGAAAGAAAAATCCGTCTTTAAGCTGAATAGTGCATATCACAGTCACAATACTAGAAGGAAACATGATATCCACTATGAACAGCCAAATCTAAGTATGGTGCAGAAAGGAGTCCATTTCAGTGGCTGTAAGATTGTTAATGCCCTCCCTTCAAGAATTAAGTGTTTGGTAGATGATGATCTCTTGTTTAAAAAAACCTTAAGGCAGTTCCTATTGCAAGGATAATTTTATACATTAGAAGAGTTCTTGAACCACAGTGTTTAACACCTCTTGTACTGTATGCCCAAATTTGTATTTGTAATACCGAATATTTTTATTGTAAACATATATTTTGCAATATTTATTTCTCTGTAACACTTATTATTTCGTAATCTTTATCTATCTCTAAAATGTATTTTTGTAGTGGGACCTAAGTTACTGTTTACGGTTTTTTGCTTTGTAATCTCTATCTATCTCTAAAATGTATTTTTGTGTAGTGGGACCTAAGTTACTATTTAGTGTTTTTGTTTTGGCTTATGTATTACCATAAATTCTGGCCAAAAGCTTGTAAAATTGACACATTCCATATCCTGTGATAGTGTCAGAACATGGATCACCAGGACAAGAGATAAATAAATAAAAAGGATGTTCTCCAAATCTGAGAACCAGTATGGTGTTAGATATACTAAACTATTTATATGTATCTTTGACTGTGTTTTACATATTTGTCCATACATGCTGTTGCCAGTCGTTCCCAGTTCGTTCACTTGCGGATGTGTAAGCTAACATGCGATGTGTACCAATGTGAACCGTTAAAATAAATTATATAATGTGCACAAGTTTATCATGTTCTCAATATCCACAGAAACTCAACAGGTTATGGGCCCAGATACACAGATAACCCGATCGATAAAAGTATCGGGAATCGCTGTTTAAAACACATGTGTCATGATTCAAAGACCAGTTTGCTGTTGTTCACAAAGAAGATACGATCGAATCGACAAATATGGCGACTAATTTTCTAATTAATGTGTCGAAGCTAAAAGGACATGACAACTATGGAGATCGGATGTTCGCTATTGAAAATGTGCTTATTCTCGAAGGATTATGGAAGTGTGTCTCAGAAGTAGTTTCATCAGAAGAATCGAAGGCCAAAGTGAAGATAATTCTTACGATTGATCCATTCTTATATGTGCACATAAGAGAAGCAAAAACGACAGTCGATTTGTGGAAGAAACTGAAATCAATGGTTCATGACTCTTGTTTTGCGAGAAGAATAAATTTATTCAGAACATTGATATCCACACGTCTAGAAAAATGTGATTCAATGATGAGCTCGTGAACCAGATAGTAGATAATGGTCAGAAATTACCTGGAAGAGGTTTTGCTGTTAATGACGAATGGATTGGTTCGTTATTGCTAGCAGGATTGCCAGAAAAATATTTTCTCATAATAATGGCAATTGCGCCCTCAGGAATTCCGATCACAATGGATGCAATCTGAAGTAAACTTCTTGACATGGAAGAAGAGGTCACCACGACTGGTAGTGCTTTTAGGAACAAAAGATGGCAAAGTAAACCAATGTTTTCTCACCAAAATGGAAATGCAGTGGCAAACGAAAACAGGAAGGACATTGTTTGCTATAAATGCAAGAAAGCAGGACATTTTGAAAGTAAGTGCCCTATCAGTGAAAATGATACAAGACAAAACAAAACTTCAAATGTTTCCAGTGGTTCTTCTGACAGAAATGACTATTATGTTGATTCAGGTGCCAGTGTGCATATCACAGCAAATAAAGAATGGATACAAAGCAAAGTGAATGATGTTAACATTCAAAAGACGATGGCTGCAAATCAGACAGAAATGTCCGTGTTGTGCTCTGGAGAAGTTGATTTAACAACAGTGGAGGCAAAGAACTTTTAAGATATTACTGTAAGAAATGTTATGTGTGCTCCAGAACTAACTACAAATTTGCTCTATTTGAGTAGGTTGACCGAACAAGGAAATTTTGTTATATTTAGCAATGATCATTGCAATATTTATAACAGGCATAAGGAACTAGTTGCAACTGCAGATCTCTTTAATGGTGAGTACAAGCTAAACATTGACAGAAGAAGTGATTTTTTGGGAATGATCACAGCAGCTAATTGGCATAGAAGATTAGGTCACCTAAATGCAACGAATTTTATTAACATGAAAAATGGTGCTGTCAAAGGACTGGTATGTGAAGACATCAGCATCAACATTAGCAAGCAAAACTGTGTAGTATGCAATGAAGGCAAACAAACAAGACAGCCATTTCCACTTGGAGGCACTAGAGCCTCTAATCCACTTGAAAGTAGTACATGCAGACCTGTGTGGACGAGTGGAGGTCATGTCATTAGGTGGTGCAAAATATTTTTTCATTTTGGAAGATGATTACACCAGAATGGTATTTGTGTATTTTCTGAAGGCAAAGAATGAGACTTCAGAAAAATTTCAAGAATTTCAGAAAATGGTGGAGAATCAGTAAGAAAGGAAAATCAAAACAGTATTCAAAGAATTGTGTGACGTGAATTTTGACAGTTTGTTGAAAAAAACATTGTATTATACAACAGTTATCAAACAGCTAAACACCAGAACAAAATAATTTGGCAGAAATCTTAAATAGAACTGTTGTATAAAACGCAAGATGTTTACTCTTTGATGGCAAACTTGAATAAAGATTTTGGGCTGAAGCAGTTAATAGTGCAATATACCTGCAAAATAGGTCAACGAGTTTAAGTTAGAGAATAAATACCCTATGAATATGGACTGGCAAGAAACCCAACATTGGTTACCCAAGAATAATTGGAAGCAAGGTCATGATGCATGTTCCCCAAGTCAAGAGACCAAAATGGGATAAAAAGGCTAAAGAAATGATACAGTATTAGTGGGATACAGCAATACTACAAAAGGCTGAAGACACTATGACCCTGAAGCAAAAAATATTGTGATAAGCCGAGATGTGACTACAATAGAAAATGCAAGTGATGCAGAAACCGAAATAAAGAATTGTGAAGAAGGCACCTCTTCAGTGGGGGATGATGAAGAAAATGCAAATTCTGATACTGTATTAAAAGAGGACTTACATGATGTCTCAAAAGAAGCAGTCACATCAGGGAAAGAAACAGATGATAAAATATGTGGTATGCAAGAAGATAAAGTGAGAAATATCAGAAGATCACAAAGGCAGCAAAACCAAATAGAAGATTTGGTGGTTATGAGGTTTATTTATCAGCTGGAACTTCAGATCAGCTCTAGCATCCATCAAACATGCAGAAGACCCCTAGTAGATCTGATGCAGAACAACGGAAACATGCTATACATGAAGAGATACAGGCATTTGAATACAATAATGCCTGCGAAGTAGTAAAAGTTCCACAAAGTGCAAGTATCATGTAGTGTAAGTGTGTGTTTAAGAAAAAAAAACAACAGTGAAGGTGAAGTACAGCATCATACTATACTAGTGGCAAAAGCATTCACTCAGAAACCTGGAATTGATTATTATGAGACCTTTTCTTCTGCAGTAAGGCATTCAACATTTAGACTTCTAATGACTTTATCCATTGAACTAGATTTGAACATTACACATTATGATGTTAAAACTACTTTTTAAATGGTATTCTCAAAGAGGATATTTTCTTACAACAACCTGAAGGATTAAATCTTTGTAATGATAAAAGAAATGTTTTGAAGTTAAAAAGGGCTATGTGTGGTTTAAAACTATCATCCAGGGCATGGAATCTGAGAGTAAATTATGTCTTAATGTGTCTGGGTTACAAAAGACCTGATTTAGAACCTTGCTTGTTTACAAAACATACAGATAAATACTTAGTTACTATGGTAGCTTTATCTGTGGATGACTTTTATATTTTTTCAAATGACTCAAGTGAGACAGAATTTTTAAAAAGTAAGTTAAGGTCAGGGTTGAAAGTAAAGGATTTAGGACTGGCTAAAAATTGTTTGGGCATAGAAATCAAATATGACAAAGCAAATGGACTATTAGCTTTAAGTCAAGAGAACTATATTGATCAGTTGTCGAACAAGTTCAGCATCATAGATTGTAAAACTGTAATGACTCCTGTAACGAAGCTTGTTTTTCTAAATCAAAAAGAAACTAAGACTAGTGAGGTACCTTGTCAAGCCTTAATTGGTGTCTTAATGTATTTATCAGTACTTACAAAACCTAACAACTCTTTCAGTGTGAGCTACTTACGCCAGTTCAATAATTCGTATACTGAAAAACACTAGATATGTGCTAAGCAAATATTGAATTGTGCTTCAGACAGAAAATCATACACTGGTTTTATTTTCAAACTATGTGGGTCTGTAGTCACGGCAGAGAGCTAAGGAAATATTATTGCTCTTTCTAGCACAGAAGCTGAATTTATGGCTCTTTCAGAAGCTTGTTGGGAGGCTATTTATTTAAGGAACTTGTTACATGAACTGATAAGCTAAAATAAGTATGTCACATTATTCAATGATAATCAGAATACACTCAACAAATCATAACAGCTCAAAGCACATTGATGTTCGACATCATTTTATAAGGGAAACTGTGTGCAATAAAGTTGTTAAGTCTGTTTACTTACAAACAGCTGATATGCCTGCTGACATGATGACACAGGGATTGAGAAAAAAGGAAACATTAAGTTTGTTTGGATTGTGTGGGTCTAGGTATTTTTTAAGAAAATGATTTAAATGTTTTGAAGTGGGGGTGTTAAACTGGTCAAACTTATTTAAATGATATTGATATGTGGTTAACTATGTACGTGTATTTTTGACTGTGTTTTACAGCTTTGTCCCTACATACTGTTCCCAGTTTGTTTACTTGTGTATGGTTCAAATGGCTCTGAGCACTATGGGACTTAACTTCTGAGGTCATTAGTCCCCTAGAACTTAGAACTACTTAAACCTAACTAACCTAAGGACATCACACACATCCACTACACTTCATCCAAAGCTGTAACAGATAAAAATTCACACAAGACGACAATAGAATAGTTGGAATGTGTTGGCAACATCCAAAAGAGGCTTGGTGGTAGGCTTTGTTGCTTGCTGTAAGAGAAGAAAGGTGAAGTACTTGAGGATGGAAAACTATTAGGAGGAAAAGTCAGGCTTACTCTGAAAAAAATTGATTCTCTTCAATTATTTTAAGGGACAGCTATCAGGAAAAACACACATAATTTAGAGGCAATGAGGCGTGCTGAGTGGGCAATTTTTTTCCGCAAACTATCCACTGACCACACACCAATGCAGAATCTCTGCCCTGGAGATGTTGGTGTAAGTTCAACAACAGACGTGATATGTGTACACGTAAATACTCATTACCAGAACCAGTTATGAATGCAATGAAGCCCACACTCAGGTTGGTTGAAAACCCTGACTTATTGAGGAAGTGTCTTCATGGAATGAAACAAAATGCAAATGAAGGCCTCAATAATTAAATTTGGATTATATGTTCAAAAATGACTTGAAGTACTCAAACTAAGTGTCTATGATGCAGTTTTATATTGCAATAATGGAAATAATAACAGAATTTAAGTGCTGACGAGAGCTGGTACAGATTCTGGTGAGTTAACCATTTTACACCATCGACGAAAGCAGGACCAAGAAAGCTAACAGATCAGCGTCTTACTTGCAAATACAGGCCAGGCAGATTCGAAGAGGAGAGAAGAGAAACCTGGAGGATGAGGAGTATCAGCACAGTCTAACATAACAGCCACAACACTTCGCCTCAATTTTGTTGCCCCAAGCAGCCGGTAACTTAAACTGTGAGTTCGGCGCAATTGTGAAAACAAGTAGTGGTCGTTTATTATAATTTCTTCATTGGTTTTCACAAGCGGGACAGTTTGTAGCGCGATAAATTGCAGCAACAACAGGAGGAAGACATCACAGCTGTCTTTTTTAGGTTTCCTAAGGATCTTGAGAGTTATATACCACCATGTTACTAAACTGTATCATCAGGTTTCACTTGCAAACTACATGTGTATTAATGATTGATGTTTCGTTTAAGGATCAGAAAATGGCTAGTTAATAGCTGACGACAATACCTTATGAAAAAAGACCCAGTTTACCTGTACAATAATATTAGGTTTTATTCGCTACATTTCGAACAAAACCAGTTCATGAACGCAGACAATAATAAATTCGTGTGGAATACAGTACCCACACTGTTTGACATCTCAAATAAGCCACCTCAACTGACGATGAAGAGGAAACTGTTACAAAGATTTGACAATCCATCTAAAGCTGTAAAACAGTCCTATGACAGAGAAGCAGCCAGTTCAGCTCTCCATGTATCAGTGCTAGATTTGTGTAAATCGTCAACACAGACCTGCTTTGACGATGAAGTGGTTAGATTATTGGAGTTATTCGTGTCTTACAAAAGCATAATGCTTGGTATGTATTTCATTCACTTCTGTTGTTAGTCACTTAATTTTTCTTGCTTCCATCTTTTGAGGACGTTGTTTTGTTAGCGCCTTGTTCACTGACAGATTGTTTGAAAATTATTCAAATATTTTGTTTTGCGTGAACTGTAATGGAATCAGCTCATTATAATGTTTTCATCATATTTCACCCACTATTTGGCAGTTGCTTGTCCCACTTAGAATAACACAAAGGTCGTACGGTACTTGTGGCAACAAGGGACAATGACAAACACAGTAGGCCTACTGAACGATAAATAAGCTGTCGATCGCTTTTGCATGTAGAGGTCCATGTCTGTGCTTCTTAGGCCGGTATTACACTATCAAATTTCTTTGTCCAATATCTTTGTCAAAGATATTTGATAGTGTAATAGGGACTTTGTCAAATGTCGTCCAATATTTGATCAAATCTAGGGCCTCGCTGTATATTTGATCAAAGAAACCGCTTGTCTTCTGTTCACTGCAATGTGACATGTTACCACATGGAGCGCTAGCATCGCTGCAGGGTTCTGTCGTCTGTAGTGTTTTTATAACCATTGCCGTAAATACAATTGGTGTGTGCCGACAACTACAAAATTAATAGAGATGTCTGAAGCTGTTGAGGCTCTTTACGACGTGAGGCACCCTGAATACAAAAATAGATTAAGAAGATTGGAGACCTAACCTGACCTAACCTAACCTAACCTAACATAACCCTCTCCTGTAGCAAGGAATCGGAGTGTTAATAGTGAGCCTGTCTTCTGAAGATGTAGCAGTTCTTAAGTGAATATTGTGCTTTGTGATATGAGGATACACTTCATTGAGCACATACAGAAATGTATGCTCATCCATTCTTAAGTAATTGATGTACGAATTGACGTCTTCCACTGTAAGCTCACATAACAAGTTTTGTTGAATGCTTATATCGTGTCGTCGTAAAACCCATGGCTTCACCCAGATTAGACTAGTTTTTCGTTCCATAGATCCGTGCTGAGGAGATCCTCGTGGATGTGGAACATGTCGATTTTTTTTAGGCTGAAATAACAAATACAATACATCATTTGTTTCTACTAAAAATTTCGCAAATGGAGTAGAAGGAGTTGGCCAGTAGTAAGCCTTTCAGGCTCCTTTTAAACTGATCTTTATTTCTAACTAAATTTTTTATGTTTCCTGGCAAATTATTGAAGATGAGTGTTCCTGAGTAGTGGACCCCTTTTTGAACTTAAGTAAGTGCTTTGAAGTCCTTGTGCAGATCATTTTTGTTCCTGGTATTGTATGTATGAAGTGAGTTGTTTGTTGGAAAAAGAGATATATTATTTACGACAAATTTCATTAAGAAGTAAATATACTGAGAGGCAGTAGTTAGTACACCCAGTTCTTTGAAGAGGTTTCTGTAGGAGGTCCGTGAATTTACTCCACAAATAATACGTATTACACGCTTTTGGACCTTGAAAACTTTTGTTTGACTTCAAGATTTACCCCAAAATATTATCCCATATGACATTATGGAATGAAAGTATGCAAGCTTTTTCATTTTTATGTTGCCTATGTCTGCTAACACTCGAATTGCAAATACAGATTTGTTAAGGCCTTTTTGCAGTTCTGTGGTGTGCTCCTCCCAGCTGAATTTATTATCAAGTTGTAATCCCAGGACTTTTAAGACTGTCAACCTCGTATGTATGGTTCCATTTTTGCCACCCACTTCTTTTCCACATGTGCACACAATGCAATTGGAGTACGTAGAACTGCTGCGGTTAATAACAAGTTGTTGTCAGCCATCTTGAACTTTGACGAAAAATTTGATGACAGTGTAATACCCCTTCTAGCGCTACGTCAAAGATCTTTGTCAAATATATTGGACGGAATATTGGATCACATCTTTGATCAAATCTTTGCCAAAGAAATTTGATAGTGTAATACTGGCCTACGTCAAAGATCTTTGCCAAATATATTGGACGGAATATTGGATCACATCTTTGATCAAATCTTTGACAAAGAAATTTGATAGTTTAATACCGGCCTTACGTGTGAGTCTGTGTGTTTATATTCTTTTGATATCAACGAGGTAAGCTTCAATTCTATCCAACGTCACAAGTGTTTCTTCAGGAATGTGTTGTAGCGTGCCACTCGATTCATGGTTTTTGTCCATACTTGCGCTTATTTTAGAATCATTTTTAGACACAGACATGCCTTCTGATACTATACAGACCCTTGGAGGCAAGAAAATAACTCCAATATTTAGTAATCTACGTAGGAAATGGATGCAAAACAAACATTATGCATACGACGCATCTGATGTTCACCTTACTCGCCACTTGGGGCGATAGTGTCGCTCCAACTGTCAAACGGTAACAAATTTTACAGCAGTGAGTGTAGCGACTGTTACATGAGACTGTTGTATGAGTATGGAGAATTTTAAAATTGAGGTAAACTTATTACACATACATGCATTAGAAGGAAATCTTAGAACATCATTCCCTCTGTTTCACATTTTTTATATTATTAGAAGCCTTATCTAAGTAAGTATATGCACTGTGCTATGAAATTTTCAGGAACTGTTCACAACATGCTGCTGTCTCCATGGAAATAAAAAAATGAACCTGCATTTACATTTTGATTTTAGATGATTGTATGTAAAAAAAATTTATTTTTGGATATGCACATTAAAAACTCTGATAATTATACAATTTGTACCATAAATTAATAACTGTAGTTCAGTGGCCTTCTAATCTTTTCAGGACATTACAATACAATTTTCTGATTAGTTGTGTGATTAGAATATGAGTTATGGTTTATCATAAAAAAGACAATAAAAATTAAAAGTTCAGTTTTCTGGCAAAATATTATTCCAGCATATTTTTTTGTTTTCTTATGTTAAAACACAACTCTTTTGCTTTACACATACAAAATTTTAGATATGTACATTAATAAATATGGCTGTAATGATTTTTTAAATAATTTTCCTTTACACCCCTGCATGAGCGCTGATCACAAAAAGTTAAACAGAAAACGGTAAGCATAAAAACTTTGAACATAGAAAAGCTGAAAATAAAGCATGAATGTAAAATGAAAATGGTTATTATGTTTTTTATCCTTAAAAATGTTTGTAAAATATGATCCAGAAGTTATCAAAAAGCCAGATGAAGTAGAACAGTCAAGGAACAATTAATACAAGAGTAATAAAGGGCAAAAACAACCAAGTGCAGATAGGAGATAAAGTTTTAAAAGCAACTGATGAACACAGAGAAGTTGAAAAATAAATGGTTCCTTATGACCAACATTATTTATTAGAATTTAATGATGTACCAAGAATAAAGTGAATGGGTTGGTGATAATCCTAATAAGTATGAGTTTACATTAACTGAATCTGAAATAAAGATTTCAATAGAGAGTTAAGGAAATGTAATTAAAAGAAAAAGATGTTAAAAAATAAATATAAGAGAAAGAATGTTAGAACATATCAATCATGGTGAAGACAATTTTTTGGATTAAGGCCTGTTGTACATTCTAAAATATCTGTAAATTTCCAGATACTAAATTAGTGATACATTAAAAATTGGTGAAAAAGTATATGAAGGAACAGATGGATTATTGAATATTTTAACTAAAAAACTAAGAAGTATTGATGATGTATGCACAGAATTCTCTTGATTTACAAAAGTATGCTAGGATTTTATTTTACACAAATACAGTATTTTATGAAAGTAATCGAAATCAAATAAGATAAAGGAAAGAAAACTAATTATTTGATAAAAATAATTGTTGAAAAACATTTTCCATATTCTCAGAAAGAAATCTTAATGATTCATCAGTAAAAGTTAATGAAATTTCAGAAAAAAATGATCATAAAAACCAACTGAATGTTTTTGGATGAAACATGTCTGACAATTAATTGATAGATTAGCAATATTCCATGGAAAAGAATTAGCTGGAAATAAAAATTATCATAACGAGAAAGTTGGAATAAATGAAATGTTAACTAAAAAATTCAGTGATTTTATTACTAATGATTGAAAAGGAATTAAAGATTTAATTGGGATTTTGAATAAACTATCACATACATTTTGGAAAAATGAAAATATGGGGAAGGCTTAGTTAATACTTTAACAAGTAAAATACCATTTAAAATTCATCTTTTAAGATATTGATTTTGGGGGCTGGAATAGAATTAGAACAAAGATTAGGAAGCGGCGATAAAGGAATTAATCCACCAGATGAAGCTTAAAAGGAACATGATGTTTTTTATAAAGACAATAAAGATTTAGAAAAAGACTTAAAGCTGATAAAAGACTGCAATTAATTGCAAAAGTATGACTGCAAGCAGGTGACTCTCGCTAGCAGCAAAAAAAAAAGCTTCAGCGGAAAACGAAAGTTAGAATTGGGAATGAAAACTGGAGATTACAAAAATTCTTTACTAATTTTTAATCTATATAAATGAATAACTTTTCAGGTGATTAACATCAATAATGAAAATTAACTAGTATTGCACCATTTTTAACTGATATTCAAAAAAAGATAGAAGAAAAAATTAGTGAAATTTACTTGTTTCACTAGCTATTCCTGACACCAAAAGTAATTGAATTCCTTATGAAGAAGAAAGAAACATAACAAAAAGGTGAATTTTTTCCATCACTTTTGGCTGCATTACCATAAGTAATTGCACTTTGTTGACTTGCTGGTAACTCTGTGGTAATTTCAAAAGCAGTTGAGAATAGAAAACTTCGATGAAATAACTTGTGAACAATTGTGTCTATTTAATTTAAAACTATTACGTATGACATAACGTTAATGATACTTTAAATGTGATAAAAGGATGTTTTTTGAAATAAGCTCAATACTGATTTAGAAAATATTAAAAATTTTTAATCATTAGAACCAAAAATTAGTAATGACTTAACTTAAGTAAAATTATCAATCAAAAATTTAAAACATTCAGTCATCAATAGTCTGAGACGTATTTAATGTAATAAAAAAATTTCAGAAAGAAATAAATGGATACTTTTGAAATAACTATAGGCTGTACTGGATTTAAAGGTAGGAGAACTGCCAATACAAATGATCCAATGAACGCAAAAAAGCAGTTAACAAACATTATTTACAGTATAAGTCATCAAATCTTGTCACAAAAATCAAATATATAAGTATTCTAACACAGATTAATAATTATATTACTAAACAAGAACTAAGTAAATACAAAAACAGAAATTGAACAAGTTATTAAAAGTAGCTTTAACTTCATACTCAAATGAAATAAGAAATTTTAATCATAAAGTATATGATTAGAAATTATTGAATTTTCTATTGTGTCTGGAGGTGAACAGAAACTGCACAATTACAAAGAATGTGATTTAATTCTTTAAATAGTTGTTGTTGGTGGTGAAAATTTGAACAGAGATTTAATGTTTACTGATTTTGGTATTTGGATCAGTGTTCTAAATGAACTTTACAAAATTACTGCTGGTGTCCAATTAATAAAAATAGTGCATGAATCAAAATTTGTAGCTGTAACATTAAAAGATTCTGTTAAAACTGTTCCAGTTGATGCAAAGATAATTGTATTTGGTGAAATAATTTAACAATTTTTTATTTTATATAAATGAAGAATGATCACCATATTTACTGAAATGTAAAAGACTTACAGAAACAGGTAATCTTCATAGATTAACAACTACAAATTAAAGGAAAAAAATTCATGGTTTTTCTGCAGTATGTACAAGTAAATTGAGTAAATTCGCTTAAAAAAATTTGTTGGCCTAAGTATCTGTGAACAAATTATTAATGAGTCACATAAACCAATGACACAAGAGTTTAAGTGAAAAAGTGTAATTTCTTTTGGAATAGATGATTTATGGCGAACTGATTTAGTTGCAATTGATTCAGGTAAGTTGGAAGAACTTTCGAAGATAAATTAAGGATATAAACACTAATTGTCTGTTTCAGGTGTTTTTCCACAATTTGTTGGGCAATTTCGGTTAAAGATAAAGCAGGTAAAATATAGTTATATTTTTCTAAAAAATATTCATAGCTAGATTGTAGAAAAATTTGCAAACTGATAATGGTAAAGAATAAAGAATACGAAGAATTTATGAAAAAATTTAGCGTTATTCATTATTCAACTCTTAGTGAATTAAAAGCATCTGTTGTTAAATGATTTAATATAACACAATAAAAAAGATGTGCAAAATTTGTTCTTCATAAAAATTATAAATGGGCAAACTTAATTTTGGAATTAGTTGATGAATATAATAACAAAAAACATCCAGCAATAAAAATGAAGCCAAATGATGTAAACAAAGAAAATGAAAAAATCTTATTAATAAGTGTTTGTGTAAGGAATTGTTTAGATACTGAAACTAAATATAAAATTGTTGATTTAGTAAGAACAGGTAAATTAAAAAGAATTTTTGTAAAAGGTTTTACTGCCAGTCAACTCAATTTTTTGAAATTGGAGATGTTATTCATTCTAAACCAAACACACATAAATGGAAAGATTTTAATGGAAATCAAATAAAACGAAATTTATTATGAGCAAAAACTACTGAAGACTATGGGAACGAAGTTTTTAGCGATGGCACTTATATGTAAAACATTTTTGATGTTCTTGTCATGTCAGTGCTCAAGCTTTAGATGGTCACCTCCATCGTCATCGTCAGGAGCAACTTACGATTGTTGCTCCTGATGATGATGATGATGATGATGATGATGGATGTAATTGTTGAAAGCTAGAAATTTTATCCAGAACTGATGCGGCAAGAATACCGAGAACGCTTTACATACTATTGAAGAAAAAGTTTCCAGAGATCTACCTTGTTGAAAAAATTTTAAAAATGAAAGGTAATAAAGTGTATGTCAAATGGTTAAGTTCTCATAATTCACAGAACAGTTTAGTAAATAAAAGTAATGTAATTTTTTAATATTTCAGTAAAAAAATTTAAATATAAATGTAGAGCATTCTTTTTGGACATTGAATATAATATTCATTAGGCTTGTTGTTTTATTGAAGAAAATAGAGCTTATTTTGATAGTCAAATAAAAATTTCTGTAATAGAAATAATAGAAAAATCATTGACTGATTTTAAATTTGAACTGATGGAATCATATGGTTTTAATGAATTTAGTTTACTAGAGGTATTTAAAATTCTTTTTGAATGTTGCTTTAATTTATGTTTGAAAAAGTATTTGGAAATTTAGTTTTATATTCCAAACACCATCACTCGAGTAGTTATATCTACAAACAATTGTTCTGGTGATAAATTATCCAAATTATTGAAATAATTTCGATGACAAATATTTCTTAAGGTTTCTTTAATTCGTTAATATAAATTTACTGAATTTGATACATAGTTAATCCTTAAAAATTATTCGTAATTTATTCATGTATTTCTAATAATATCTAGATGATTTTCGACATTTTTTCATTCTGTAAATTATGCTTGAATAACATAACACATATAATTACAATTATGTAAACTTAAAATAACAAAATTGGACTTGTTTTTGTTCACTTAATTGAGAAACAACATGTGGTAACAAACTACTATTATTTAAACATATTCTTCTTCATTATTTAAAGTTGTTGATAATTTATTTCCTCCTTCTTCTTATCATGATAAATCTTTTAGTAGTTAATATTCTAAATCGACCTCTAATGTATAACCAAATTTATTATCAAATGAAATTTTAAGTACCTTTTTCAGCATTAAAATTTTTTTTATGCCAACCAAAGTCTTTACTGGGTAAAATCTGAGACATTTCCCAACCATATAATTATTTGCATATAAATATGCAATATAAATTGATATTTTCATCAGCTTAAAATTTTTCATATTTACTTTGGTTTAGCGTATCTCTTAACATATATGAAACAACAGTTACTGTTGATATCCATGCAGCTTTGCTAGAATGAAATGATAATTATATGGGTACCCTAGCTTCAAACAGGCGTTGATTCACTTCATTGGGGACATGTTGAAAATGTGCACCCCGACGGGAACTCGAACCTGGGATCTCCTGCTTACTTGGCAGATGCTGTATCCTCTGAGCCACAGAGGATAGTGCCACTTTAGGGACTTAACACTTGCACACTCCCCGTGAGACCCACATTCACAACATGTACACACCACTATATTCATAGTGCGCCTAATAGATGTTTGCCCATCATACTCATTACTCATGGCAGATTGATCTACCAAGTCCCATACGAGTTCAGTCATTCACACAAGAAGGTCAATGGCCGAGAAGACATATACCCGGTCGGGGCACACATTTTCAACATGTCCCCAATGAAGTAAATCAACGCCTGTTTGCATTTAGGGTGTCCATTTAATTATCATTTTATCTCTTAATACTTTGACAAATTCCACCTCGAATACCTTTCTCAAGAAATAAAATAATATCAATACCATTCAATTAGTCTAGTACAACTTTTGTCATTTTTAACATAGAATCCCAAGATAATACTGGTGTAGTAAAATATCAAACTGGAGCGAAATTATAGGATTTAATACCTATATCTCTAAAACTTTCAAAATATTGGTCACTATTAGCCCACATCAGATTTATTGCACAACTTTGTATATTCATCTATATTTTTAACATTGAATTATTTCCAAACTAATTTTGCACAATTATAATCCATATCAGAAATATTATCTTTATTAAATTTCGAATAAAATTATTCTTTTTTAAGTAATTGTATTCTTGTATGTTTTCTTAAGTATCCATATATTTCTAAGATTAAACTCCTTTTTCAATTATTAAATCGAATTGTTCACCTTAAAAAATTTATATCTGTTTCTCGAAATTATTCTATTGTAAGATTAGAAGACAGTTTAACAGTACTTGAGGCAATAAATTTAAGTGTATCTAAAAGTCTTCTTGTTAATCTATCTTCATTATTTTATTAATAGATATATATTTTTGTTCATTATTTGGAAAGCATGTCTTTATTATCTATTGCTTATTGTTTGACAATCAAATGAACATCAAAATTTCTTTAATTACGAATAATAACTGGAATTCATTTAGGATTTTGATAATTAGGATTACATTCTTAATGTGCAACTCCTCGATATTTTCCTGTTCAATGACAGCGGTGTCTTACTCTTTTATCTACTTTAGTTTTTTTTCTATTTCACAATATTCCAAATTCATTTAATTGTATTATCAAATCTGCTAATCTGTAGACAAGTTTTGGAAATTATAAAATTTATGTTATCTCCATTTGTAATTATCATTGGAATATTTATCCCATTTATTTTATCAATTTATCTAGTTTCATCTTTTAACATTTAAGCAGCTTTGCCAGTATATGTAACATGATTTCTATAAGCTCCGTTAGAAGGTTAAACATAATAACTGAATCAAATCGTTGAATGTTTTTGAAATCTATTTCCATAATATTTTTCAGGGTTTGGTTGACAAGTGTTAATACCTTTTAATAAATATGCCGTATGTGCATAAATTACAAAATGTACCCTTAATAAATGATTATAATATTTCGAAGAAATTTTAAGACCTCTCACAGGCATAAAAATATCTTGTAAAAAATAGGGAACTGTATCTTATATCTAGTGATCCCAAAACAGTGTAACATTATAAAACCTACTGCACTGTTTTAATAAAAGTTATTAAAATGTCCAGTAGAATGTGCATTATATCTGAGTTCAGCAGATCTGATAATACAATTAAAACAACTCTGAATATTGTTAAAAGAGAAGTAGGCCAACTGAGGGCAGAATCACAAACACAATGAAAGTTTGTTAACAAGAAGTCAGAAGAAGAAAGCACTTTTAATAATAATTTTTAAGTGTTGTAAAGAAAATAGGATACAGCTATTCATTAGAAAATGCAAGGCAGTGTATGGAAGAGTCAATACCTATGCATTTTGATAAAATTGAAATTCAGCCCACCACTCCCACTGAGATTAGGTAAATAATAAATTCACTCAAACATAAAAGCTCACATACAATTGATGGTATTTACAACAGAGTAATAAAATCTTTTTCCCAACAAATAACCAGGATTCACAGCGACATATGTGGTAGCTCACTAAATATGGCATTTTTCCTGACGAGAGTGAAATACACTATTGTTAAACCATTGCATAAAAAAGGGGATAGATCTGATGGTAACATTTACCCCCAGTCTCACTTCTTATAAAATTCTACCCGCCTGCGACATGATAACAACTATTTTCTTTTTCTATCAGAGTCTTATGATCTAACGTTATAATTTAAGTGCTAACTCAAATAACTTCACTGTAAGTCAGCGAATATGTACCCCCAGAATAATGTGAGTGGCGTATCATTATTATCTGTGTTTTGTTTTATATAAGAATGTGCGCAAGTCTTTTTTCTCTCCTCATCTTCTTCTTTAATCGCACTTCTTTCTGACAGCATCTTACGCTATCAGGCTCTTATTTTCTTCCATTTTTGTTCAAATGCACTGAACTTCTGTTCCTCTTAGGAATTTATTTACTCATTCCACTATTATCGCCAAATGCGACTACTGATAGGATTTTATTATAAATACTTTATTCTTTTGGTACAGAGCTGAGCAAAGATTATTCTAATTTCCAAGTATTTCACCAAAATACGACACAATTCTATGTTATGTTCAAAACTGTGAGAATTATTCACAAAATGTTAGATTTCTTATTTCGTTAAATCATAATTGTTTAATTTAACATTCCTATTTTCATTTCATAGCAGCAATCACAAATTTCCAATTTATAAGTGTTACAGATTTTGTATTTACTACATTTTTTCTTACAATGCCAACGCGATACTCATTAGATTAAATTAAATCATTCTGAATCTCTCACGAGGCGAGAAGCTACTTAGAAATTTCCATGAGATTAAAAAAACAGAAATTAATTGCTTTTCAGCATGCTACCAGTCTACTGACCTACACTTTAAGCAATAAAAGGTAAAAAAGAGTAGAATAATCTAAAAAGTTTCATGTGTGTAATACTTAATTCATTTATGATTAGTTAATGAAAAGAAGTGATCCCTCTAATTAATCCACATACTAATAGTTGTGTGAGATATTCAAGTAGCTAGTTCTTTTTGCTGATGATACAAGTATAGTAATCACAACCAAGAAGCAAGAATCAGCTGAGGAAATTGAAAATAATGTCTTTCAGAAAATTATTAAGAGGTTTTCTGCAAATGGACTCTCACTAAATTTCTGGTAGACATAGTTTATACAATTCTGTATGGTAAATGGCATAACAGCATTGATAAACATAGACTATGAACAGAAGTCTGTTGCTAAGGCAGAATACTCCAAATTTCTGGCTGTGTGCATGGATGAGAAATTGAATAATAAGAAACATATCAAAGATCATCTGAAATAGTTAGGTTCAGCTACTTATGCAGTTAGGGTTATTGCAAATTTTGGTGATAAACATATCAGTAAATTAGCCTACGATGTCTATTTTGAATCACTAGTTTCATATGGCATCATATTTTGGGGCAATTCCTCATTAAGAGAGAAAATATTCATTGCACAAAAATGTGTAATGAGAATAATAGCTGGAGCCCACCCAAGGAACAGGTGTGTCTGTATATGTGTGTGTGTGTGTGTGTGTGTGTGTGTGTGTGTGTGTGTGTGTGCGAGTGTATACCCGTCCTTTTTTCCCCCTAAGGTAGGTCTTTCTGCTCCCGGGATTGGAATGACTCCTTACCCTCTAACTTAAAACCCACATCCTTACGTCTTTCCCTCTCCTTCCCTCTTTCCTGATGAGGCAACAGTTTGTTGCGAAAGCTTGAATTTTGTGTGTATGTTTGTGTTTGTTTTTGTGTCTATCGACCTGCCAGCACTTTCGTTTGGTATATATATATATATATATATATATATATATATATATATATATATATATATATATATATATATATATATATACATTAAGAAATTTGTCATTAATAACTGAACCAATTCAAAAATAATAGCAAAGCATAAATTTTCATAATTCCATAATCATATCCACCCATATTTATAAAATACCATAGTAAAAATTCTGACAGCTAGGGATGATCTTCACTATTCTGGATTAAATCTCACTTTGGCACAGAAAGAGGTGAATTATGCTGCCACAAAAATCTTTGGTCATTTGCCAAATAGTATTAAAAGTCTGCCAGATAGCCAACCAACATTTAAAGGCAAAGTAAAAGAATTTCTGAATGCCAACTGCTTCTATCAACAAAAGATTTCTTAGATATGAAGTAGTTTCATATATATTATTTTGTGTAAAGAAAACTTATTTTAAAGTGACTCATTCCAAATCATTACAAAACGTTGGATTCATTACCTATGGAACAAGGATTAATGTATGTATTTAACTGTTATTACTTCTTCATGTTCTTTACAATCGTTTTCATGAATTTTTTGTGGATAAAAAAATCTTAAGCATCGATCACAAAGATAAATTTGATGATCTTCTTTAGTTGCTTGTGAACTAATTAATCTAGATAGATTTTTAACTAACAATAATGTGAATTATTTTAATTTTTGATAGAAAGAAAATAATTATTATGTTTTTCTGGTTTATATTGTGTATGGTAAAGAGGATATCCAATAAGTTTTTCTTCTTCATTGCTTTCCAGAGGATAAACATTAATTGAAATGTTAGATTTCTTTTCAAATTTTGGATTATCTGTTAACTGACCAGAAAAAGTAAATTCCTTTTTTGCCAAAAGTTTCATCTGTTTCAAATTCGATATGCTTATAATTATTAACTCTTTCTACATGGTTGTTTGCTGGATATAAAGCTGTTTTTATTGAATAAAGAAAACATTTTTGATCCGCATTTTTACGCAATTATCAGCTTTTTTTTAATTGTCTTTGGTAAATCGATATAAGGAGAACGAAAAATTCGCTTGTGTCTGTTAACATTCAATGGCAAACTATATACATAAAATAAAGTTCAACAAGATTTTGTTCTTTGCAATTCTTCCATTTCAGTTAATAGTTTATTAGATGATTTTTTATAATAATATTCTAAATCAATTTACTTAAAAAACAGGATTAATGTTTTTAAACTTAATTCTTGTATTTCAATGTGGCTTTCAAAATTACAATAAATAACATGTTAAATTTAATTGCTCTGCTTTGTTTTAAAATATTCTTTAATTTGGTGATGATTTCTTCTTTAATTTGATTAACAAATACTTGTGTCTCAACAATTCTACCATTATTATTAATTCCATCAGTTATTATTCTTGAATTAATAGCAGATTCATTTCTACAAATTCGTTTAACTGATTTGAAAGAATCTTCATCATCTAGAAAACTGAAACCATGTAAATTTATTTGATAATGTTTTGTTCAGTTTCTCCATATTTAACTACTAGAAGCTTTTGAACATAGTTTTAATTATTGCTATTATTAACTTAAGCATCACTTCTGTTATTGTTTCTTTGTCATTAATTCTAGAATAATTTTTAAATTTTTCATGTAATGAATTTTAAGAAGGTAATTTAAAAATTTTTTACCCAAAATTCTTAGCGTTATTAATTTTACCATCAAATTTTTTGATAAGATCCATTAATTGTCTTTTTCTAAGTCTATATTTGATAAAGTTCGTTTAAAGATTCTTTTATTCAGTGCATTATCGTTATTCTATTTATTAATATCATCAATAGGATCTACAATAATGTCGATTATTGATTAGAATAATTCTTTAAATTTTCTGTTTTACAAACTGTTCTTAGTTCTTTTATATTTTATATTTTGGTTAGCTCTTCTTCATTTCTTTCTTATTAATGTAATCGATCTGTCTAGTTAAATTTGAATGACCATTTCCTATAAAATAATTTTCTAAATCTCTATAACTCAGTGCAATCTTTACTATAATTTTCTAAGTTTTAGACAGCCCAGCTTTGGTGTACATTTTGCTTTGGTTGAATTTATGTAGAATGAAATTTATGTTTTTGTTAATAAAATGTTTATATTTAAAATGTATATTGAGTTTTTTAATTCAAATTTCAATTGATGGTATAGATAGGAAAATTCTGACAGATCTTATTTATACAGACAATCATTTATTAGATTTTTACTTTTAAAATAAATCGGAATTTGGGAATTTTCGGTATAGGGACATGTGGTTTAATGACTCTTAGTTACAAAGAATAAAATTTATGAGATTTGCATATTTTAAATGAGAAAGTGAGATTTTGGTTTTTCACTATAGCCAAAAGATTCTTATTTATAAAGAATAAAATTTATTAAATTTGTAATTTTTATATGAGAAAATGATAATTTGGTTGTTTTCGGTACAGACAAATGAGGTTTGGTTGGGGGATACTGCGAAAATATAATATTTGTTTCTATCCTGGAGTTTTTTTAACCAATAAGCTGTTTGGTCCAGAATCAGCATAAATAAACTATTAATACCATACTGGATTTTCACAAAGTTTTACTATATGCTTTTTAAAAATATCAGGCAGGAATGTTATAATATTGTTAATATATTTTTATCTATATAGCAGAGGCTCTAATAGCTAGAACTTTGGATAGTTTGGATATCTTTATTTCTTATGTTCTGCATGAGTGGCAATGTGTCTTGCATATTCAAACATTTTTAATTCTTATGCTTTTATTTCTACGGCTAGCATAAGATATGCATGAAAATGGCTTAAGCAATGACTGTTTTTATAGACTTTTGTTCATTAGGACAAGTCAGAGTCCAAAAACACCTGGATGCTGAAAAAACAGTGTTTTATTAAGAGAAACATAATTTTCATTTTATATGATGCAGTGTCGTGGTGGTGGCAATACATATTACTGTCAAGTTTGTCAATGCTTTTCTTAATTAAATGTAGTATTTCTAGTATTTATTGGCATGGAAGGATCAGTATATTCAGCTTCTTAAATAGTTATCTACATGTTTCTCTTTGTTGTTTGAATAAAATTGTTCTGACTACTTTCTTTTTAATTTTAAATAACATAGCTCTCTCATAACTTTGAGCGCAGAAAATAATTCCATAATTAAGTATTGTGTGGAGAAAAGCATTATACAATGTTACCAGTACACTCATTCCTTACTGATGACCATAAAACATGCTTTACTGATCTTAGTGCTAGTTGAACCACTGTGGTTTTTCCAAATAAGTTGCCAGTTATGCAAACCTTCAATAATTTAGTTTCATTGACCAATTCAACATTAATATTGTCCAGTGATATAGCTTGTATGAGCTGATTTATAATTTGGGCAACCTGAAGATTTGGTTCGAGTGCTTTTTTAACATTTATGTAAAGTAAAAACAACAAGGGCCCTAGGACTGACCATTATGGAACAACTTATTTCATAATTTGTGCAGATGAATGTGCAGCACTGGCTGTGCCTAAGGGCTTGATTTTATTTAATTCAACATCTTGCTGTTGCTCTTTCTGATAGCTTTTTACCCAGTCATGGGTGGTTCCTCTTATTCCATAGGAATACACCTTTTGCAGCTGAGTCCTCTGATTAATCATGTCGAAGGCCTTTAAGAGTCTACATACGGCAGGAAGTTTTCTGGTCGGCAAAATCCATAGCAAGAACCAATAACTCTTGTATTGCAACAGCTGTAAGTTTCTTTTGTTGGATTACAAATATTCTATTCTACACTGATCAGGTGACAAGATTTTTGCTTTGTTTAGAAATGAATTCAGCCTGATGATCATTAAACACTGAAATATTTTATGAAATATTCAGAGCGCTGCAAAGATTTGTTAGTTGCTAGGATATTTATTACTTCCATATTTATGAACAGGTATTATGTTTGCAATTTTGAGCTTATTACAAAATGTACCATTCAGGAATGAGGAGTTTGTTATGTGAGGCAATGGTTTACTGATAAGGTTACTGCAGTTTGAAGATGAAAGCACAGGATTTGATCTTATCCAGCAAATGATTTTTTTCTTTATTTTGCTACGAGTTATTTGTGCTGTCTCTGTTTCTTGTGTTAGCATTAAGAATAGTGTGTGAGGGCATAAATTTGGTTCTAATTTTAAGAGAGAATTATGTTTGAGTTGGTCGCTTAGGTTTTCAATATTTTTGTAAAGTAGCTGTTGAATCATCTGCTTTTTCTTTCTTACTGAAGAATGATTTTCCATTTACTTTTAGATTAATGTCAGTTTGTTGTTGTTTTTCTCTACCAGTGATTGTATTAATGGTTTTCCACAATTATGTGCTTTTATTTGACAACTGTTTGAGGAGATTATCATTTTGTTGCTATTTGGCTGCCCTAAGTATATTCCTAAATATCTATTTATATTTAAAAAAAGTATTTCTTAAATTCTTCACTACTGCTTAGTTCACCTACGCTAATAAGAGCAGTTCTCCTTTCCTTTGAGAGGTTCTGATGATTCCTGGTGTGATCCAGTTGGAGGGTTTTCTGTCCCTTTTATTACATCCTGTTTGTAAGGGAAATGATAATTATAGTAACAGCAAAAATGTCAGGGATGCTCCATATTTGCTGTCTACATTTTGGGCCTATACATGTTTTGCCCATATTGTTTCTGCGTTTCAAAGAGGAAAGTGTTCATACTGTTTTTGCAGAACTTTCTTCTCAGCACAACTTTTTTTTTTTTTTTTTTTTTTTTTGGGGGGGGGGGGCTTGTTCATTGGGAAATGAACATGCAAAATTAATGCACTGGATTCTGAGAATCCTAAATTTTCATCGAATGCTGTGCAGTTAACATTACTGTCCAGACAACTAATACTATGGTTTGTTATCCTGGTTACCCCCAAGCCAAGGTTGTAGCTGTTCATAAAATTTTTGAAGCTTAAATGGCTGATGTCTTCTGAAAGAATATTCGTGTTAAAATCATCACATATTAAAATACAATGAGATTTTCTTACACTTAATTTTTCTGTACTATGGCTAGACTTTTGTAGAAGGAGCTCATGTTGCCATAGGATGATCTGTAAGTTTTATTATACAAACATTCAGTCTGTAAGTTCTATGTGTGACAGTTACACTTCTTTCCCAAAACTATGGGCATTGCATATGCCTGGTGGTGTGGCAGTAATTTTCTGTTTTTCAAATGTGCAGCTACTTCCACCTCTAAATGTTTGTCTTGAAAAGTGACCCAAAAGTCTAAATTGTGTTAACACAACTCTTTCTACGTTGAAAGACCTTATGATATGTCCATTAATACACAATGCATGTCCACTGCTCGTGGTCTCGCGGTAGCGTCCTCGCTTCCCGAGCACAGGGTCCCGGGTTCGATTCCCGGCGGGGTCAGGGATTTTTCCTGCCTCGAGATGACTGGGTGTTGTGTCGTCTTCATCATCATCATCATTCATCCCCATTACGGTCGGAGGAAGGCAATGGCAAACCACCTCCACTAGGACCTTGCCTAGTATGGCGGTGCGGGTCTCCCGCATCGTTCCCCGACGCTTCGTCATGGTGTATGGGACTGCATCATCATCATCATCATCATCACACAATATCTCTGCATATGACAGATCACTTCCAATTGTAATTAAAATTTCTAATTCATTTAGTTTCTTTTTTAGACTTGGTACATTATGAAAATAAAATTTTTGTTCAAGGAATTTTTTGTTAGGTTGCATTGTACATTGATGAGATTTATTAGGCACTATCTTGCTAATTATGGCCAAGGCCTTGCCGCAGTGGATATACCGGTTCCCGCGAGATCACCAATGTTAAGCACTGCCGGGCATGGCCAGCACCTGGATGGGTGACCATCCAGGCACCATGAGCTGTTGCCATTTTTCGGGGTGCACTCAGCCTCGTGATGCCAATTGAGAAGTTACTCGACTGAATAGTAGCGGCTCCGATCAAAGAAAATTATCATAACGAGCAGGAGAGTGGTGTGCTGACCACACGCCCCTCCTATCCGCATACTCAACTGAGGATGACATTGCGGTTGGATGGTCCCGATGGGCCACTTGCGGCCTGAAGACAGAGTGCTACTGCTGCTTGCTAATTATGATTGGCTGATGAGGTTCATTGGAAGCATTACAGTAGATGTTACCCTCATTTGGAGATGCTAAGTTTTCTATTTTCTTAGATGAGGGTAAAAACATTCCTTGATATTAGGTGTGTTCTGACTTGGTCTTCAATTCACACTTACTGGTGGAGATGGCCTTGATGGTACTTTTGAGGGTCAATCTGCTGTTGCCACTGCTTCTGCTAATGATGTCCTTAGATGATTCCCTGTTGTTACTGCTAGTGGTTTCCAGGTCTTAACTTGGTTGTAATTTATATGTTCTTCTGGGGAGGTATCTTTGAGGGTGAACTGATGAGTCTTTGGTGGGACAGGTTGAGATGTTCTTGATAGTACTTCTCATGTTGGATCTGCTACTGCTGTTGTTACTCTAAAGTTACCATTATGTCCAACATCCGTATCTCTAGAATATCTTCTCTCATTTCTGCCTCCATTTGGACCATTGTCCACAAAATTATTCCTAGGGTCACCATTATTCTTCCCCAAAGCTGCCCTGTTCATCCTATTTGCATGATAATTACTCCTGTTGCTGTCTATGATTGCTGTAACTGCTTTCATGTCTACCACACAAACCAGAAAGTGAGCTATATTATCTCTTGGAGCTGGTAAAACTACTTTTTTACCACACTGAGGCAGTCTATATTTCAAACCTATAATAGAGAATGTATTATTTAGTTTTTCATCCAAATATTCAAGCTTTTCACAGTGCATCCTCTAGTATCATATTTCTCTCCTCCCCTAAATTCACTTGCCAGCTTCTTCTGGTTTTTCTTTGACCTATATTGCTTCAAAAATGATTTCCTAAATTCTTCCTATGACTTAGATGAATTTGCAATTCCAACTGCCAAACTATAAGAATCTCATTTCAAAAACCCTCCATAACAAATGACATTTTTGTGTTCTCAGTTTAATTTTCAGGTAAACCATCATATTCCCAATTTGATCATCATACCACTGAAAAAAAGAATTAAATAAGTATCAGTGTCAGTCTGCGACGAAGCGAGCTGGGATAATTTTAATTCCCCTCTTGTTTTGGCATCTGCCTCCTTCAATTCGTTTTGTTACTTTTAACTATTTATCATTAGCATATGTGAACATAATCTGCATTTCCATAAAAGAGGAAGACTGGCCATCAGTTTTATAGTAAATAACACCAGATCTAATTTTGTGCTTAGTTTTATGTATGTAATTGATTTTCTAATTTATTTTGACTATTCCTAGTTGGTATCATTTGTTATAGGGTGAAATCAGTGATTGTTTAATAACTTAAATTGTATTGTTGACACATAAACAAGTATAAATTCTGTAATAATTGTAAACATTTGGAAGACGAAGTACTAGTTATCTTAAAGTATCTATTTATCTCTCTTCAAAAACATGTTAGCAAACCCAGCCATTAATTAATTTCAAGGTAATTAACAGTTTTACCTAAAGTATTTTTGCATAACTATATATGTTAATTTCATGATTTAAACAAATAATTCAGCCTAACTCTTGCAGTAGAAGAGACTTTTGAAAAGATGAAATTTTTTCAGAGTATTCAGTTAATTAAGCGAGTTAAGTTTTAATTGTAATTTCTGTAAATTTAACTTTAAACAGTGTGTAGTTTCAGCACCTATTATTGTGATGATATATAAGGGCTCGATTTTTGGCCACGAGACAGTCAGTTTACGGCTGAGTTTCAGATGAGTAACCTGTGCTGGTTAGAACAACAACAATGCTTCAAATTAACTGTCAAATAAGCGTTAAACAATTAGGCCATGTGTAAAACCCAGCGACAGTATCTGCTCCATACATACCTGATTATTCTTCAAGAATTGTGAACTTTGTGGTTAGGCTTTTTACTGCTCATAGATGTTCAACAGGGAACTATTGTAGCTGTATGTGGGGTTTCACCTGCAAACTAATAATGAGGCTTACCAAAAGTGAAACAGTAGTGCATTGGCCATATAACTGTGTATTATTGGGGGAGGGGGATTGTGAACAGTGAAATTTAAGTACTATGAAACACAACTGTGCTCCTGTCGGCTGCATAATTTGCCGTAGTCAGTGTCGGAATCCACAACCCATTTTTTTCATCCAGTGTAGCAATTCAGTATGTCAACACCTAGGACAGTAGACAACAAATGAAATAATTAAAAGCAGGTGGGACTGCTACAATTGGTGTTCAGAAACAGCTTTAACATTAAAACTCAACAAAGCTCCGGGCACAGAAGGAATCCTTATCAGATTCTATACTCAATTTATAGCTGAATTAGCTCCTCTTCTAACTTTAAACTATTGCAGATTCCTCAACCAAAAAGCTGTGCTCAGTTCTTGGAAAAAGACACAGGTCACACCCACCTACAAGAAGGGTAGTAGAAGTGATCCACAAACTACCATCCATTATCCTTGACCTCGATTTGTTGTAGAATCTTAGAATATATTCTGAGCACAAGTGTAATAGGGTATCTTGAACAGAATGATCTCCTCAATGCCAACCAGCGCGCATTTCAAAAACATCAAGTATGTGAAACCCACTCGCACTTTCCTCACATGACATGCTGAAAGCTTTGGATCAAAGTAACCAGGTAGATGCAATGTTTCATGATATCTGAAAGTCATTGACTCAGTATTGCACCTACATTTATTGTGAAAAGAACTATAAGTAAATTTTTTGGCTGAAATGAGGACTTTTTGGTAGGGAGGACACGGCATGTTGTCTTGGATGGAGAGTCATCGTCATATGTAGAATTAACTCTGGTTGTGCCGCAGGGAAGTTTGTTGGAACCCTTGCTGTTCATATTACACGTTAATGATCTTGCAGACAACATTAGTATTAAAATCAGGCTTTTTGCAGATGATGCCATTATGTATTATGAAGTACTATCTGAAAGCAGCTGCATAATTATTGAGTCAGATCTTGATAAAATTTTAACATGGTGCAATGATTGGCAACTTGCTTTAAAAGTTCAGAAATGTAAAATTGTGAACTTCACAAAATGAAAAAATGTAGAATCCTATGGCTATAACATCAATGAGTCACTGCTGAAATCAGCCAACTCATACAAATACCTGGGTGTAACACTGTATGGATATAAAATGGAATGATTTCGTAGGTTCACTCATGGGAAAAGCAAAGGGTTGTGCAATAACTTCTTTTATTTTTTCTTGCAATATCTATGAATGTTTTCTTTTCCTCATTAGTAATAAGAAATTTGTACATTGCTGCTGAAGATGGCAAAGACAGGCTTTTAAAATTATCTTTCTAACAAAAAAACAATGTCTGGAGAATATTCAATTTTTTTAAACTACTTTTGTTTAAATCTCGCTTGAGGACACTGATGTTTTAGATATCACACAAGAAGGAGATGTAATTTTTACTGGTGCATCAACAATAAATGCTATGTGTGTTAAAATGCAAAAAAATAAATAAATAAATAAATAAAAAATAAATAAAAAAATAATAAAAAAAATACATGTATTAGAGTTATTGTGGCACAAGAAAATTTTCATTCATTACACCAGTATTCACTCCCAAGCACAACTTTTACATGTGATCATAAGAGGAGGCTGTAATTTTTTACATTCTGCAAGACATATAAAATTATATATGTGCCAATCATCAAGGTTTGGTGGATGGACTATATGACTGGCAGCTACAGAAAATTAGAGGTAAAATAATGTCAGCATAACTTAACAGTGGCTTATATTAAATACATATATGTGTAATAATCAAACAATTGACTTTTTGTTAAGCACCAAGTTTGCTGCAAAATACAGTTTGTGTGGCTTCAGTACTGATACAGCTACATCTACATTGATACTCTGCAAATCACATTTAAGTGCCTGGCAGAGGATTCATTGAACCACCTTCACAATTCTCTATTATTCCAATCTCGTATAGAGCGTGGAAAGAATGAACACCTATATCTTCCCGTATGAGCTCCGATTTCCCTTATTTTATCATGGTGATCGTTCCAGCATATGTAGGTCGGTGTCAACAAAATATTTTTGCATTCAGAGGAGAAAGTTGGTGATTGGAATTTTGTGAGAAGATTCCATCACAACAAAAAACGCCTTTCTTTTAATGATTTCCAACCCAAATCCTGTATCATTTCTGTGACACTCTCTCCCATATTTTGCAATAATATAAAACATGCTGTCTTTCTTTGAACATTTTTAATGTACTCCATCAGTCCTATCTGGTAAGGATCCCACACCATGCTTGGAGCAGTATTCTAAAAGAGGACGGACAAGTGTATTGTTACATTTTCTAAGTGTCCTGCCAATAAAACGCAGCATTTGGTTAGCCTTCCCACAACATTTTCTGTGTGTTCTTTCCAGTTTAAGTTGTTCATAATTGCAATACCTAGGTATTTAGTTGAATTTACGGCTTTTAGATTAAACTGATTTATCATGTAACCGAAGTTTAAAGAGTTCCTTTTAGCACTTATGTGGATGACCTCACACTTTTCATAATTTAGCATCAACTGCCGCTGCGTGGGATTAGCCTAGTGGTCTAAGGTGCTGTGCGGCTAGTCCTGGCGGAGGTTCGACTCCTCCCTCGGGCATGGGTGTGTGTGTTTGTCCTTAGGATAATTTAGGATAAGTAGTGTGTAAGCTTAGGGACTGATGACCTTAGCAGTTAAGTCCCATAAGATTTCACACACACACGTCAACTGTCACTTTTCGCACCATTCAGATATTTTTTCTAAACCATTTTGCAGTTTGTTTTGATCTTCTGATGACTTTATTAGTTGATAAATGACAGCGTCATCTACAAACAACCGAAGACAGGTGCTCAGATTGTCTCCCAAATCGTTTACATACATATATTGCATTGTATTTTTCTTACACTGTGTGGAAGACTGTTCATGGCACCAATTTAGTGACAACAAGAATTCATGCTTTAATTCCAGTACTGCAAGTAGTAATTATCTCTCATTATGTAAATTTCATACTGATTCTTACCCTTTGTGTTAGCTGTTGGGCTGCCTGCCAAAACAGTTATTCCAAAATCGACCAACAGAACGAATACAATTAGCGACTGATTTTTCAGGACAAATCCATAGCTAAACATGAACAGATTTTTTGTAGTGAATGTTAAATAAATATACGCAAAAATTTTGTCATTATTGTGTGAAAGAAAAAATCATTTTTGCCTATTTTCTTATTGCATGAATATGAGTGCAACAAAAGCCATATTATACGAATATGAGGAGCATAATATAAAAAACCAAGAAGCAGAGAATTAACAAGACCAATTTATCCTCCAATGGGAGACATAAGTGAGCTGCTTGACTATGCAGAGGTGGTATGAAATTTGCGCAATAGCTTGCATGATTACACTTGCTAGCACCTCTCTTGTCGTAGTTAGCTTTCTTTCCTTTTTCCTCACCATTTCCGTAGCAGAAAATTTCTTAATCAAAAGGACTCAAAAATCATACCAAACTTTGACTAATCAGTATAGTGTAAATTATTATGAAAATTTCTGACAGAAAACTTACTTACAGAGATGTCTGAAAATTTAAAAGAAATGGAAAAACACTTAAAACAGGAGGTTATTTCTGACATTAAAAAAGTATTGATGTTTTCAGTGAAAAGGTAAGCTCAATTAGTGACAATCAAGAACATGTAGATCATAAATTAAAGAAAATTAAATTAAAGAAAATCAATAAGAGCAAATCAAAATCACATGAGTAATACTATAAAGAAAGCGACCACTACTGCCAATAAACTACACAAGGACTATGGAGGTTTACCATTGGCAGTATAGGAGCTAACATTAAGAGTAGAAAACTTAGAATTAGAGTCTGAATGTGCCAAAAGAGAAAGAACTCAGAGAGGGAAAAATTTAGATGATTTTAACCAAAAGGGCAGAGCAGGCAGCTTAGAGCAAAGTAGTACATTAGCGCAGAAGGTAACATCTAAATGCAAAGTATATGTAGACATGGTAGATGAGGCCATGAAGAAAAGAGAAACTAAATCATCAAATGAAATATATCAGGTTGCTAAAATTCAACTACCTGTGCCCAAGGTGGATGTCACAAGCCTGACAGCAAGTGCAAGTAATGATTGTAAAATTCGTAATTTACCTACAGTAGTACCTACAACATATGTGCATTTGCCACACAGTGCCCCGCACACTTGTAACAACACGCTCATGTCTGTTAATACCACATGTTTAACATTCATCTTTGCTGATGAAGAGTTGCTTAGACATAGGCAGTTTCCCACGTATTCAACAGATCGAAAGTGGATGAACACAGTAGTTCTTATCAGTGCATTCCACAATGGATTTCTGCCTAACTGGACAGAGAGGTTACACCCAAGGTGATGTTCTCTTGTGACCACTGAAATAACACAATGTTGTCATAGTTATGAGCAATTTGAACGTGCTTGCTTAGACAAGTAGTGGTCGGCAGCCATTAAAGAGGGGTTAAGACATGAAGTCTTTAACTTGGTTCCATTTAATAGCAAGTATGGAAGCTTGTGGGGTTATTTCAAAAAGTATTTAAATCAGACCAGATATTGGACCAATACCATATCACAGGTGGATGTATTGAAGATATTAAAGAGCCAACTTCCACCACTCTTAAGGGAGAAATTAAAAATAAAGCCAGGACAGGAGACTGAGTACATTTTGTCAGTGTTGGGTTGCACTGATTTGATTTATGAAGGCGGCAACATAAAGCAGCAGATAAACAAACACCTGAACATGTCTTTGGAAACCAACCTGTAAATAATAATGTTACCACACAAGAAGCATGGGAACCATATCCAACATAATACATACAAAAAGGAAATGGATATGGTAAAGGAAATGGTAAAAAAAAAAAAAAAAAATTGAGTGAGGTTATCAGAACAACAGGAACAATTACAATGGACAAGCAAACTACAGTCCACCAGTACAAGGCTATCCATCCACCCTTAAGTGGCAAGCAGTTGGCAACAATAAAATGCCATGCGCTGTGCTGTGGCCAACCTTCAGACAACATAATAACATTAACTATAATTTTACAACCACCAACATGAATTCGCATGAAGATGGGTCAAGAGTGGCCAATGACATGAATTGGCATAACACAACACACACTACACAGCTCGCTGAAATTCTCCGGTCACTGAGGTCAATGCTCCTGCACCAGTGGAAAACTCCAACCAGTTGCAGTGAGACCCACACTGCTGACCAAGTAGGGAGTGGGAGCAATACACTTATAAAGACATGTTTTGTGAGATAAAATGAAAAAGATGACGAGAGATTATTTATACCGACATGAGGAGAAAGTTCAGGAAAACTTGTAGGAAGAGCAGGTACAGGAGAGAAACAATATTTGACATGGAAGTACACTTAGTTCAAATGGTTCAAATGGCTCTGAGCACTATGGGACTTAACATCTATGGTCATCAGTCCCCTAGAACTTAGAACTACTTAAACCTAACTAACCTAAGGACAGCACACAACACCCAGCCATCACGAGGCAGAGAAAATCCCTGACCCCGCCGGGAATCGAACCCGGGAACCCGGGCGTGGGAAGCGAGAACGCTACCGCACGACCACGAGATGCGGGCGAAGTACACTTAGTTCTAGACACAGGTGCAATGACTAACTTCTTGTCAATGGAGTTTTTCCAAGCACTAAAGAAAAGAGGTAAAATTCCCACATTCCCATTGCAGAATTGTAGAATACAGACAGCCACTAGAAACAAATTAAAAGTAGTGAAGTTAAAAGCACTTATTTCATATAAAATAGGACACTGTACTGTCAAACTAATTTCCTCATTTTTGACAAATTAAAAGTAAATTGTTTGACTGGGATGGACACATTTAGAAATTGTCATAGGAAGTGGGAAATGCTACTTCAGTGTAAATGAATTGGTATTTTCTGCCAATTTAATAAAAATATCAGACAAGAAGGTCAAGCAGAAGGAGGAGTCATATGTGGCACTTCAGTGTGTATTTCCTACTGTATTATTGTAAACACACGCTATAATGAACAAGTGCCAGAATCAGACGTAAACTATGAAGTCGTAGAGCAAAAGGTAAGTCAGTCCAGCACCTTAAATCAACAGGAACTTACAGATCTGTTTTTTAAGTATGCACATGTACTTGGAAAACAGCCCGGAGTTGTCAGGGATTATTAGTATAAAATGGATGTATACCCATGTGAAATTTTTTGTTTATCATGTTATCCCATTCTTTGGATGAAACAAAAAAGGTATTAGTTAATGCAAATATGCTTAGTCACTCCGATGTGGGGAAGGACTTCTGTCTGTGCCCAGATGCCTCCTTGCAGGGTCTGGGGGCATGTCTGTTCCAGATGAGAGAGATAGTGACTGTACACAGTGTACATAATAGTAATTTAATTTCTGTTTTCTTTTAAATACTAGTGTTAAGGAAACATGTTTAGATATAAGAGATTTTACTTGTGTTTTGATATATAAAGCAGCAGGTAAGTTAAATTTAGAGGGATGTAAAACAATACAGCACTTTGCTCGATACGAAGAGCAGCAAAGCAGAGCAGAACTTGCGACACATACTGCAGTGTAATTGCAACAGTAAGCTACATCAACAGATGAGGTGAAAGAAACAACTGCAGGCAAGTGCATGTAAAAACGGCCACAGGAGGTTTAATTATTAGACAGCTGACATGATAAATGACCACCAGCTAATGCTATTGAATGCAACTCCCCCACACATATATTTATAAAAATAATATACATATAGGAAGACAGAAGGAATGTAGAATTAAGGTGGACTACATCTAGACTATGAGTAATATCTACATTCTACATAAAATAATAGTGTTAGCCTACCATATACAGATATGTACACGCATTTACAGAAAGTGAACTGCAGGACATGTAACATACACTTAAGGATATGAACAATGACAGCTGAGATGAAAGCAGGATATGGGATAGGAGCATACGTATCTCAAGCTTTGTAGAATTTTGTAGGTACTTTTCTTTACAGGGTAAAGGTAAGTGAAACTGGTGACGTACTGAGCAGGTCAGGTGAATAAAATGGCTGCATACTGACGTAAAAGAATTACTGAATCAGTGGCCACTGAGCTGCTACACATTTAATTTTAAGTTAGTTTTAGGCTTTTTCTTTTCAGTGACCAGTGCATCGACACAGCATGAAAAAAAGAGATGATAAGCTTTGAGAATGGCATGGTACCTCACAAGTTTAACGGGCTGCACCTCAAGTAAATAAAATTTTGGTGTGAGAAAAATAATATATATAAGTGATATGAATGAACGATTCAAAGTAAATGCAGTAGCAGTCCAGCAAGTAATGTTGTAAAGATATAGGTTTGATGCTACTGAACCGACCTACACCCAGGGTACAGTCACTGCACCAGGAACTCCCAACACGCATTTTTCTCTTTACAATATGTATACGTACGTGATCACTATAAACAGGATTTTTACTTCTACACATCAAATGACAACAACTCTTATGGCAATTAAATACATGTCATGAGCACTCTTATGTTACACGTCACCTGAAGTAAACAATATCTATTTCATGTAGTAGGAACATAACAAGAATCTATCATGAACAATCTTCCTGAGTAATCCGAATAGATTGCTTCCTTCATTCCTAGAGGTGATGCTAAGCATAGGTAAACAAGCAGTGCATAGTGTATTTCAAGTAGATGCCAAGGCTTTCCCGCCTGCTCCATAAATAAATAACAATCTGCCATGAATAATGTGAAAGGAAATATAGATAATGTTTCTTATGTAAAGATTTGTGATACCCAAACATACGGACATGTATATGTATATAAGGATGATCGATGTAACTGAGGTTACCCGTGTTTGTTCTATAATAAGAATGTAAATGAATCTATTATTTACAAACTAAAGCGAAATGGCTGTTTATGAAAATAACCAAAATGGAATTCAATATGAAGTAAGTCTGAGTGGAATGTCAGCAGTAACATGTAATATATGAGTGTATTAAAATTGTTACTATGTCAATAACAGTTTGTTTAAAGAGTAAAAGCATACAAAAGCAGCCACTTTATGCAAAATAAGTGATTAATACATTTGGGCAGCAGTTCGGCAAGGAACCTTGTGAAAAAGTGACATTTTTTTCCAAAAGTGAAGTGTATTGATGGTTATTACATGTGTGCAAGCCTACAAAAATTTTTACTGAGCTACACTCAACTGTGAATAAATGGAGAAGTGTTTCATAAGGAACTTATCTCATCGGCAGGTGCTGATCGACAGATTTCCTCTCCAATGAATATGAGCGTTATGAAGGGTAAACAATAGGCCCTGGGCACAAAATTGGAGGTTTTCTGTCATAGCATCACAATTACCACAAGCACACACACCATTTCAAAGAAATAAACAAATAATTGTCGAGGAGCCACAGTGCAACACACGACCGCTTCACTGTTTTACTCCATGTGAATTGGACATGCACAAGTTAAAAGTATTCGATGAGGATGCAGCCATTAAAGTCTTACTCCCAGGTTGCCAACAACTTGACAGGCGTGTGGGCACAATAATGAAAGAGACTTGATCAAGCATTGTTGAATACGCACAGTATTTAATATCTGTACCACTTTTTTTATAACCTGTTTTCCTTTTCATTATTTTTATTGGTATATGTAGATACAATAAAGTAAAGCTGACATCACCACTTAATGTGACATAAGTCTACCTAAAAGACTGAGAGTTAAAGTCTTTGACCCCCTCACATCAGTAATAGATAGCAACAGATCAAGCACATGATACTGTCTAACACTGTACAACTACATAAAATGTCACTGTGCAGGGGGGTGAGGCAAAATATAAAAAACGTGGTGTGTGATGAGAGATGACGGTGGTGCATACTGCACAAAGCAGAATACATATAAGAGATACAGGCAGAATATGAGTAACAAACAACAATTAAATTATCTTACTAAGTAGAAATATCTACAAGTGAATATACAGCTTATTACAAGTAATTAAAATATTGTGGCAAATAGTTCACATAGCAGAATACATATATGAGATACAGACAGAATATAGATAAGATACAATAATTAAATTATCTTACTAAGTAGAAACATCTAAAACTGAATAAACAGCTTATTGCAAGTAATTAAAATTTTGTTTCAAGAAATTCATGTACGGAATAGAAACAGTGATTTAGTAGCAATTCCTTTAATTTAATTCTCATTATTTTTGGGTTTTTGCTTGTTTTTATGTCTGTTGGGAGGTGGTTGTATATTTGAATGCCCATACATTTAACCCCATTCGCATATAATTTTGTGTTATGGGCTATAATTTGTAACTGTGTTTTGTTTCTGGTGTCATGTGTATGGCGGTCTCCATTTCTGTCGAGGGCGCCCAAGTGCTGTACTGTAAAACAAGCTGGTTCCAATATATAGAGGCATGGCAGTGGCAGGATTTTTAGCTGTAACGGTCCATTTGTGCGTATTTTATGGTCACTGTAGAGTATAAACTGTACCTTTTGGCACTTGAAAGTAGTTGAAGAAGTATCATGGCCAGGGTATCTTGGCTTCAGGCTCCTTTTCTTCTATTGCAATGCCTATGTCTGCCTGTAAAGTTACTTAAGATACCTGCTATTGCTAAACCGTCTTCTTTGCTCTATATGTATTCACTTTCCCAGTTGGTTATACTCCAAGTTATAAAACATTTGCCTTGTACATCTCTTAAATATTCTGGCTACTGACCAATGACTGATTTATGTCCTTAGATACATCAACAATCAAGTTTCCAACTCCCTGGGGATTTCATGGATCAGAGCATATCTCCCAGCTGAGACATAAGTGGCATGGAATAATCGCTGACTCTGGTAAGTGCTGCAACATGCCATAATAGTATCACCCACTGCCCCGTTTCGCAGATACACTGAATTCACCCCAGCATATGGTACATGTACAAGCAAAATGAAAATTCCGTGCACGGAAGGCACATTGTACATGTCTCACAAACTAAGAATGAAAGTTATATCTATATTTTTAGATATATTTTTCCCACGTGGAATGTTTCCCTCTATTATATTCATAAGAATGAAAGTTCCTTTATAAAAGTACAGGACATTACTTGTTGGACTGAAAAGGTAAAGTACAACACATTGCTTTATGCCAAAAAAATCTGCTACAATTCATAGTGCTCACTTAGGCAGATGATGTCATGATCGTCTTATCCTATACCTAAACTAAATCTAAATTAACTACTTTTCAACTCACACCTGCTGTAATCCATAATAATGATAGTTATTGATTTATTGTCTTTTACTTATGTGCTCCATCCCAAACCAAATAACACCTTACTTTACAATGAATTAGTCTGTTAGTCTTAAACTATCTTTAACCATCTTAGCTTTGGTTTCAAACCCTTATGTTTACATGTGCTTCTATCAGGCCATGAATTTAACATGCAAACCCAGTAAGAGAAAATCTGTTGTTTTACATATTGTTTTTCTTATCACGATTCTTTTTTGAGTTCACTGTCAGGAATGTGTGTGCTATACACACATAAGATTGTTCATCAAGTACATTCCAGGTTCAGCTACTAACTGCTCACCCTAGTTACTCATGGAACAGATGATTCTTTGGTATAGAAGACTAATGCTGGCATCCATGTTGCACCCACATAAACATTTAAAAATCAAACCATCTAAATTAGTACTTTTAACAAAATTCCCGATTAGTACCACTTAATCCAAATTATCTTAAGGTACCCAGCCACAACCCATGCACTGTACATGCAGATGTATATTCATAATTTGTGTCTGTCTTTGACACTTTACCTAATCTAACAACTATTTGTGGTCATCTAAGGTTGTTTTTCTCAAGGAGTTACAAGCTAAAGTCAACTAACAATTTTTGTTGCTTCTTACCTGTTACTAATGTTCCCTGTGCCTTATGTACAGGATAAAGCTCAGGCACATGCGTCTTTATTCATTCATGTAGCCAAATATGGAAAGCCAAGAAGCTGCACTATCCAGGAAACTTCCTTTGCTTTACTATCTTCTACATCTACACTTACATCTACATTATGAAAACCACTGTGAGGTGCATGGCAGGGGGTACATCCCATTGTACCAGCTTTTAGGGTTTCTTCCTGTTCCATTCACATATGGAGCACGGGAAGAAAGATTGCTTGCAACATTCTGTGCTTGCAGTAATTATTCTAATCTTATCCTCATGATCCCTATGTGAGTGGCACATTGGGGTTGTAGTATATTCCTAGAGTAATCATTTAATGCCAGTTCTTGAAACTTTGTTAACAGACTTTCTGAGGATATTTTATGTCTATCTTCAAGGGTCTTCAAGTTCAATTCCTTCAGTATCTCTGTGGCACTCTCCCACTGATTAAACCAACCTGTCATATTCATTGTGCCCTTTTCTGTAAATGATCAATAATCCCTGTTATTCCTTTCTGGTACGGGTCCCACACACTTGCACAATATTCTAGAACCAGTCAAATGAGTGTTTTGTAAGCAATCTCCTTTGTAGACTGATTGCACTTCCCCAGTATTTTACCATAAACTGAAGTCTACCACTTGCTTTCAAAATGACTGAACCTGTATGATTTCATATCCCTACAAAGTGTTACACCCAGGTATTTGTATGAGTTGGCCGATACCAACAGTGACTCATTGATATTATAATCATAGGATACTATGATTTTTCGTTTTGTGAAGTGCAAAATTTTACATTTCTGAGTATTTAGAGCAAGTTACCAATGTCTGCACAACGTTGAAATTTTATCAAGACTTGACTGAATATTTATGCAGCTCCTCTCAGCTAGTACTTCATTATAGATAATTGCTGGATCTGAAAAAGCCTGGTTTTACTATTAATATTGTCTGCAAGGTCATTAATATACAACATGAACAACAAGGGTCCCAAAATTCCTCCCTGGGATACACCCGAAGTTACTTCTACATTTGACGATGACACACTGTCCAAGAAAACATGCTGTGTCGTCCCTACCAAAAAGTCCTCAATCCACTCACAAATTTCACCTGATACCCTGTATGATTGCACTTTTGATAATAAGCATAAGTGTGGCACTGAGTCAAATGATTTTCAAAAATCAAGAAACACCACATCTACCTGGTTACCTTGATCCAAAGCCTTCAGTATGTCATATGAAAAAACTGAGTTAGGTTCACATGATCAATGCTTTTGAAAATCATGCTGGTTGGCACTGATGAGGTCATTCTGTTCAAGTTACCTCATTATGTTTAAGTTCAAAATATGTTCTAAGGTTCTACAACAAATTGACATCAAGGATATCTACTTCTACTACCCTTCTTGTAGACATGAGTGACCTGTGCCATTTTCCAAGAACAGGGCACAGTTTTTTGTTTGTGGGACCTATGATAGATTATAGTGAGAAGAGAGGCTATCTCAACTGCAAAGTTAGTATTCTAACAGGTATTCCATTGGACTGCACCTCTGTTCAATTTTAATGATTTCAGTTGTTTTCCAACACCGCTGACATTAATACTTGTTTCATTCATCTTTTCGGTGGTACAAGGACTATATTGGGGCTATTCTCCTGGCTTTTCCTTTGTAAAGGAACATTTGAAAATAGAGTTAAACATTTCAACTTTTGCTTTGCTACCCTCAGTTTCAGTTCCTTTTGGTAGGAACTCAACACTTGGAGTAAACCTTAGAATAACGGCATCCCACCCTTATGAGACTGTCAAACACACTGCTTAATGCAGAAAAACATTTCCAGCACAATCCTAAATTGTTACAGCAATAATGCCCCCTTATCTACTTTTGCTCCCATTGTAGTACAGGTCCTTCCTCGATAATTTCCACATAACCAATTTATATTTAAGTGTATTATGCTGTACATCATCATGAAATGTCTTACC
The DNA here is from genome assembly GCF_023864345.2 of Schistocerca serialis cubense. Taxonomy (NCBI): domain Eukaryota; kingdom Metazoa; phylum Arthropoda; class Insecta; order Orthoptera; family Acrididae; genus Schistocerca; species Schistocerca serialis. The sequence continues at coordinate 604,903,238 of NC_064638.1, read as the reverse complement.
ACCCTTGAACCATGTTTCTATTCTCGAGGCAGTTTACCCCCCGTTTTAGCTAGAACATATTTCTGAACTGCCTAGTTTACATGTCTATTGTGGTTTACATCTTTTTCTCTCCCCTGCATTATCATTGCTCCGTTCATACCCAGATGTTAGTTCACCACTAACTTTCTATGGAACACTAACCTCTAGCTTTTGTATCAATAGCTGAAAAGGTATTGTTTAATATAATATTTATTATGTTATTTTATAATAGGCATTGGCTGTTGTATGAGTTTTTTACTTTTCTCACATCTGTTTTTACTGTTGGGTAGTATTCAAGAAGGATTCATGTTATATTTAGAGTCAAATGCAGTCGATTCTTGTAGTCATTATTTTTTAAGCTGTGTATCTCTATCAGTTCTGTGTTATATGGACCTTTTTCTTGGCCTGTGGAAGGATCCACAAGGAATACAGCTTTAGGATGGGGAATATTTACTTTCTTGTAAGGACCATCAATTCAATGGAAGAACTTACTAATTTCTTTTTTAAAATTAGAACTCTGATGATGAGTTCTTACTAATAGAAGTTCATCCAAGTGAAACTTAGGTACAATTGCCTTTAGATTATGGTCTCCTACCCTATACACTGCTTGCTTTCTTCAGTGCCCTTCCACTTGCTTACAAATCTTGGTGTCACTTAATTTTTCTGCTTTCAGCCAAGTAAAATATTTAGACAGCAGTTCATCTATGAATTTCTTGTGCATTATCTCTAGCAGGGGAGGTTCAGTTGACAAAAGTGATAATTCATTGAGCACCGTTTGGAATATGGGAATCATTTTTACCCAAGTCATTTGTCTTTTGGGAACAGTACTTGCAACACAGTAAAATGATCTCTCTCTTTATCTCCTTAGAAAGGTTACCCTGAGGTTGGTGCTGGGAAATGGTGACATGTTTGATACCTTCCCAAACCAGAAAGTCCTTAAAATTGTTGCTTGTGAATTGAGAGCTATTGCTTGTTAACAGTCATTGTGGCTCCCCTATATCTGAACAATATTCTCTTTAACAATTTGTAGTTGTGTTGGCTAATTTTTTTGATATAATTTTACATATTTTGACCAACACTCAACTAATACTAAAATGTGAGGTATTCCTTCTCTGCCTTTTGGCAGAAGGCCATATGAGTCAGCTGCTGTTAGGCATGTACACGTTTTGGAAATACTAGATGTATATTAACAGAATCTTCCGTCGGTTCTTGGTAGAACAACATTATAATAAATGAAAAGCACTAGTTTGCTTTTGTTCTACAGTATTACTTTTATTGTAAAATAGTTTTCGGCTTACAAGGCCATCTTCAGACATTTACTGTAAATGTCTGAAGATGGCCTTGTAAGCCAAAAACTGGTTTACAATAAAAGTAATATTGTAGAACAAAAGCAAACTGGTGCTTTTTATTTATTACTAGATGTATTTTATATACTTTGTGTTTGTTGTTGTCTTTCACTTTCTGGCACAACTCACATGTTCTTATGATAGTTTTCACTTTGCTACTCATACTTTTACGATACAAAATTAGGCTATATATTTAATACACTTCCTTATACCAAAATGGCAACAACTGTTATGCAAAACACAGACCAATTCTTTTGCAGCTACCTGTGAAATATATAACTTCCAGGACCTGGACTCCTTCATTGATCTCCAAAATGAGATTCCTTCTTGTGACATCCATGAAGTTAGAAATGAAAGCTTTCCTGAACAGGTCGTAATATTGAAGAACAAGCCGAAGTTCAATCACAGGGCACTTGGCATGCAACGATGTCTATAATACAGAAGTCCTCAGCCTTGGAGACACAAATCCAAACAATATTAAATTTAAAAGCAAACAAACAGAGGCACTTTCCACAAAAACAAAACAGTGAATAAGGGATATGATTATTTCTAATTACCACAGATTCTTGGCAGCAACATGAAATATTCTCTATGTAGAAATATGCAAGAGTCATTGGCGGTAGTTAAAATACTAAGTTTATATCCTGAAAGGCTCCACTGTAAATGGGTCCATTTCTGCATTGCCATGTGTGGGATTTATACCAATGGAGACCTGGAGTATAAACTAAATAACAGTAGTAATTATCATTCCTGTGGTGAAGTGGTTTCCTTTGTTTCTGATGCCACATCAAAGCCTTGTAATATTCTGTGGAACATTCAATGCTACTGAGTCTGTTATCGGTCTCTGATATGCTTCACTACATCTGATGATTCTGTTGTGTAAAATGAGATCTAAATCGTGTCTTTGTGGCATTATGGTGTAATCTTCAATAAGAAACTAGAACAAACAAACACAACAAAAGTACAAACATTATGATTTTAATGGATGATCATCATTATCTTTCAATAACATCCATATTTGAAGCACAAAATAAGCACTTTCGATATGAATAGCAACAGTATCTTGTGAGAAAATCTTTATGGTTGTTTACTATAGTTGCTTTCCCTTCCACTTTAATTTTTTCGTTACAAATACCCTTAAAATTTTGGCAGTAGTGTCTAAATGAAACAGACATTAAACACAAGACTGACACAGTTCATTTGCACATAACAGATTATAATCTACTATAACCGTTTCAATGCAGTTCAATGATCAGTTATTTAAGCCTGAGTGACAATGTTTTATGACATGCTGCTATACTTATATCACAGGAGAAAATAAAATAGCTTTTTCTTTAAAAAAAAATTCACAAATTTTATTGACAAAATTTTGTTAATTTAAATGATATATTAACCAACAGAAATTATTATCTATAAAAAGAAACAACCTTCAAAACTCTAGAGTCATTCAATTTTCTTTTAAAATAACAAAATATTTATGTTTAACAGGTTGGATTTTATTTTATATCACAATCTTAAACATTATAAAAATGTTCATTGGATCTCTAACAATAAAAGAATTTTTTTGATGTCTACAATTCTGCTATAACATGTAAGTACAGGTACAGTAAGCACTAAACTGTATTTTCACTTTGAAGAAAAAATGTATTAAAATAGTACATCAACTAACATCTTATATACTAAATGAATGGATGATTTTTCAGGACAAGAAATCAATTTTGCACATTATAATAAATAGCTGTCATGTCTAATGTGATGGGAGATTTTTTTCATATCTAAAAATTGTACAAGGCACAGAGCTACAGGCACGTGTGATATTACGTTGCTTCTCCCCTGCATTAGTTTAAAGTATGGCACATATAAGAAACTAAAGTTCTTTGGTTACCATGAGAGCAATAAATCAAAAGTAAAGCAAAAGCATTAACATTCATTCATTTAGTCATTTATGGAATACATTAAGTGTGTGTGTGCATGCACGCAGCAGTGTGCACTTCTGTACCCGATGATGTAGCCATAAGAAAAACTGATTTCTTTTAAACTGTAGGAATGAATAATAAAACAGCAATAAAGTGCCATTCCGGTAGTCGATGAAAATTCACACTTCTTCATTTTCTAGTGAAGCAACTATCCCTTACATTAAAACCGCTAGTAGAAATATAAATATAAATCCTGTTATTCACATAGAAATTGTTTTAAAAATTAGAAAGTATTCAAATTTGGCTGCAATGCTCACCTCCTTTTATAAAAACAAGATGTGTCTGGTAGTTCTGTTTGCAAATTTAGTGATATGTTCAGTCTCCAATAATTTTATTGAGGTTAAGGGATAATTATGCTAAAGCCTTTTTGTGAAAAAAAGCAATTTACAAACTTTCTAAAGGCATATCAAAATGAATCTGTGATAATTCATAGGACAATGTACAATGGAATCAGTTCTTTTGGAACAATTTCAATTAACTGCACTGAATGCATCAAATAAGCAGTATCAAATAATTAAAACTGCAAGGATAAATTCATATACGTCTAAAACAAATGCACAGAGATATCTAAAGGCTGCAGCATACACCATATGTTTCTTAACTGATTACCAGCACTGTAAACTAAAGGGTACCCCACAGCTTACACAATGAATAAAAATATCATTATTAACATGTGCACACAATTCACAACAAAAGTCACCACATGCAAAAGCATGTCATATGTGAAAGACATGAAAAATGTTGAACAACTGAAACACTGTGCTTTTAAACAACAATTACTAATTTGTTAATACATATTCATAGCTATGTAATAAAAACATTATAATATAACAAATCTGGTCCATGAAATGTTTAAAAACATATACAATAACAAAAACATTTAAGTTTGAGATCAATTCACAAACAATAAGATGTCTAGGAAATCACTTTTCTATCAGTCAAATGGAAAGATCTCTCTTAACATTTTTATTATTTGTGGAAATGGAAGCAATGCACAATACCCACTGGTACTTTTATCAGTCAAAATGTTATATGACTTGTGGCAACCGATAAATAAATGGCGGTACTTACTGTAATTGCAAGTTTTTGTACCTTTTAAGGCATGTGTAAAGGCAATGTAAAGAAGGAACCAGAGGGATGAAAAAAGTTGATAGGACTTTGGTTTAAAAAAAGACAAAGAGCTGAACTGAGAGCAAGAAGGAATACACAATTTGAACCTCAAGCAGCTAACACTAGATATTCAGCAAAATAATAAGATATAATGAAATTGTGTACATGGAGGGACAAGGAGAACTTGTGTTCAGAAGTTCAGGGCAACAGACAGATCAATAACTCCAGGGGAAAGGAGATGCAGATAGTGCAAAAATAAGATTATACGGCTAAAGAGAAAAGCAAAAAAAGATGAGAGCGAACAAAGAGGACAGGTAAGCAATATGAACTGGAAGACAGGACCACAATTATAAGGAACAAGAAAGATGTAGGGAAAAAATCAATAGTTTCAAATCAGCACTGTCTATTTATTATTATTATTTGTTACAACATATGGTTTTGATTTTGAGTTTCAAGGTGTTTGTTTCAACCACCAAAGACAGTTGAAACAAAATTACTATGAAATCTTCATTTATTGTTAATTCAGGAGGTCTCCACTGATACAAGGATGCCACATAACAAAGTGAGAATGAGAGTGGTGAGGGGCAGAAGAGGAAGGAAGAGGGAAAAATAAATATGGGGGGGGGGGGGGGGGGGGAGAGGGAGAGGGGGGGGGGGGAGAGAGAGAGAGAGAGAGAGAGAGAGAGAGAGAGAGAGAGAGAGAGAGAGAGAGAGAAGGCAAAGGAATAAGGTGGGGGGAGAGGAGGGAGAAAAGACACAGTACCTCACAATGATATTATCAATGCTTTAAAAGTATGATACATTTTCTGGAATGGGTTACTTATTTATTCTTATCAAAATCATTTGGTATTGCTTCAGCCAATTCAACAACACAACAGCGGGGGAACCATCCTCGATGTCCAACTACCTTGGCCCCTTTCTGTTTTTCACCAAACAGCCAGTATCTGTAAATTATATCGATTCACATTAAACTCAATGTACAAATAATAAAGCAACCACAAAAACTGATGCTTCTTTGCTGTTAAAATGGGAAAAACAACAAATATAAAATAAAAATTACAAAACATTTGGTAGTGATGGTGACAAAAGCAGAAGATTATAAAATTACTAATCTTCCTCTCCACTGCAAAGAGTATCTTGATATCTTTACTTTTCATAGTATAGAAAAAATAATGAAAAGAAAGAGATGTTCATGAGGTGCATGCAAAGCCAATAAAAATACTTGGAAATTAATGTGTCACCATTCTGGAAATACAAGTACATACATGCTCTATGTCATTACAGAAATCAAGCAGTTACTTTTCTTTTGACACATCACACAGGAAAGCCAAGGTGAAATGATTACATGAAAAAAAATGTTATCAGAAGGATTCATTCAGCATACAGAAAAACCAAAGAGTGCACTGAAGGCTTTAGGAGGGAGGGAGGGAGGCAGGCAGGCAGGTGGGGGGCAGGGGGGCTAGAGATATAATTGAGGAAGAAATGGGAGTCAATATGGAAGACACAGATGAACCAATATTAAAATCAGAGTGTAACAGAGGTTTGAACAACCTGCAGTCAAATAAGGCAAATTGTCCGGCTTCAGCTGCCGGAGACTGTGGTCTCGTGTGTGTGTGTGTGTGTGTGTGTGTGTGTGTGTGTGTGTGTGTGTGTGTGTTTTTTTCTGACAAAGGCCTTGCTGGCCGAAACCTTATTTTGTGACAGGCTTTTTGTTGTCCTAACTGCGACTTAGTATCTCCACTGTATGGGTAACTATTCTTTTCATAAAATTGTTACATTCCAACCTGGATTTTCCATTGTTTAATAAGGCAAAAGAGATAGATAATAACATTAGAATTTCTGAAATCATTGGGGGAAGTGGTAACCAAGTGACTATTCAAGTTGGAGTGTAGAATCTATGATCTGGAGACATACCATCACACTTTCAGAAAAATAACCTACTCAAATTCCTGAAGATAGCAAGGGCAGGAAAGTGCGAGAAGTATCACACAATCACCTTAAAAGCTCAGGCATCCAAGTTGTCAACAACAATAATAATATACTGAAGAATGGAAAAGAAAATTGAGGATATGCCAAATGAGTATCAGTTTGGGTCTAGGAAAGATAAAAAAACCAAAAAGGCAGCTCTGATGTTGCAATTAATAATGGAATCTAGATTTAAGAAAAATTAAGACATATTCTGAGGATCTGTCAACCTAGAAAAAGCTAGCAACACTGTAAAATAGTGAAAGATATTTGAAATATTGAGAAAAGCAGGAGTAGGCTATAGGGATAGATGGCTAATCTACAATATCTATAAGAAAGAAGAAAGAATAATAAGACCGGAAAACCCAGAATGAAGTACTTGCATTAAAAATGGTGTAAGATTTGGATGTAGTCTTTCACCCCTGCAGTTCTGTCTACACATCGAAGAAGCTATGCTGAAAATAAAAGAAAGGTACAGCAGGAGTGGAATTAAAATCCAAGGTGAAAGGATATCAATGATAAAATTCACTAAAGACATTGCTATCCTAAGTAAAAGTTAAGAAGAATTATAGGATGTGTTGGATGGAACAAACTATTTACTGAGTGAAGAATGTGGATTAAAAGTAAACTGAAGAAAGACAAAAGTAATGAGTAGTAGTTGACATGAGGTTAGCGATAAACTTTACATCAAAGCTGGATACCATGAAGTAGACAAAGATTCTGCTACTTTGGAAGCAAAATAACATGATGGACGAAGGAAGGAAGACATAAAAAGCAGATCATTATATGTGAAGATGGCATTGCTAGTATCAAACAATGGCCTTAATCTAAGAAAGAAATTTCTGGGAATGTATGTATGGAGCCCAGCATTGTATGGTGGTGAATCATGGACAGTGAGACAACCAGAAAAGAAGAAATTTGAAGCATTTGAGATGTGGCACTATAAAATGATGATGAAAAGTAGGTGGACTGATAAGGGATGAACAGGTTCTCCATAGAACCAGCAAAGAAAGTAACATATGGGAAACTGCCCCCCCCCCCCCTCTCTCTCTCTCTCTCTCTCTCTCTCTCTCTCTCTCTCTCTCTCTCTCTCTCTCTGTGTGTGTGTGTGTGTGTGTGTGTGTGTGTGTGTGTGTGTGTGTGTGTGTGTGTGTGTGTGATGAAGATTAAAAGTACAGCAGAATGGAAGTTCATTGGAGACATTATGTAAGCATTAAATAGAATGGCATCACAGTCACATCAATTAGTGACATTCTCTTAAGTTTGGACAGAAATTTATAGTGTGAGATAAATCAAAATAAAACCCAACATTTTGCAGAAAAGATTATGAGAACTAAAAGAGAAAAAATGACAGTAAAACACATGAAATGAAAGATGCAGAAGACTGGCACTGTATACCACAGGGTAAGATAAAACATGGGAGTGTGATATCCTCCACTTTTGCATGCCCACAGCCTGAAACTCTGATAATCCCATTTCTACATCCTTATACTCACTCAATTCCAAAAGTAGGGACTGCAATGGATGTCTAATTATGTTGTTAAATGAAAAGTTAACTTGATAAGTACGCCACTGAGTTGTTTTAAAAAATGTCTAGAGTATGAGGTTTTTCCAGAACACCAGATCTCTAAAGTTATTATCATATTCAAAAAGGTTGATAAACAACTCTCATAACTACTGACAAATTTCTATTGTCCCAATATTCTCAAAAATATTTGAAACACTCATGTACATTCAATTAAGCAATTATTTTGAAAAGTATGACCTCCTTTGCCAGAATCAGTACGGATTTTGGACAGGTAAAAATACCACTGCAGCTGTTGTGGAAACTGATCTCACTTTAATGGCTTTTGAAAATCAGAAAAGTGTGTCACAGGTATTGTGCAAACTAAGTAAAGCATTCGACTGCATTCCTTTTAAAATGTTGCTAACAAATTTAGAGTATTATGATGCACCTTATCTACATTAGCAGTGTTTTCTTCCTAATTGAACAACAGAACACAGTTTTTCTCAATTAGAAATAGTCCCTCCTAGAAGAAATTTGCACATTTTCCACAGGACTCTGTCCTTGGTCCCTTCTTTTTCATTGTTGCTGTTAATTCACCTGCCCCACTATGTATCACAGTCGGTTACTTCACATCACAGCATCCCAACTCTTGAGAAAATTGAGCAAGAAACTCTTGACTTTGTATTAAATTGGCACAGCCAATAAACTTGTTTCTAATCCAGACAAAACCCAAAAACTTATGTTAGGACTGTCCAAGAATATAGATAATATGTCAAAAGCCTTAGGAATACATATTGATGCTAAACTCAACTGGGAAGAGCAAATCAACCAAGTCTGTAAAAAGATCTCATGAGTGTCCCACCTCATATTGAAACTGAGATATGTTGTCTGCCATAAGTATCTCTGTATGACTCTTTCAGTCATATATATCATATGTCCTACTCATATGGGGACATTCTCCTTATATCATTAACATTTAAAAAATAAGTTTGTACTATGCAAGGATGATCCTACAGAGCACTATCATCCTCTTTTTAACAGGCTTTGGACGCTAACAATGATGAATCTGTGTATCTATGAGTCTGCACTCTTTGTCAAGAACAGCATTAAAGAATGTGTGATCTGGGAAGTAATTCACGAACATGACACTGGAAATAATACAAACACTCATCTCCCAAGGTGCAGTGTAGCAACAACAGGAAATTCTCATGAAGAGAATGCCCTAAAATTTTTAATGAGTTTCCTCTCACTGCTCGATCCTTACCAACATTACCTTTGACTCACGCCCCCTCCCCCCCCCCCCCCCCCCCCCCCCCCCTCCTCTCTCTCTCTCTCTCTCTCTCTCTCTCTCTCTCTCTCTCTCTCTCTCTCTCTCTCTCTCTCTCTACTTATACTGAAAACCACTTGTGTCTACCTTACTATCATGTCTCCCATTACCTTCTCATGCCTTATTTGAACAGCAGCTCTTCATACTCCACCCTAGTTGCTATACATCTTACTCTGTGATATCAAAAGCTCAGAATAGATGTGTTTATGGCCGGCTCTGAGCACTATGGGACTTAACATCTATGGTCATCAGTCCCCTAGAACTTAGAACTACTTAAACCTAACTAACCTAAGGACATCACACAACACCCCAGCCATCACGAGGCAGAGAAAATCCCTGACCACGCCGGGAAGATGTGTTTATGTATCTGTATGGTTGCTTGTATGAGACTGAGTGTATACACTATAAAAAGAGCTGTAGCTTGAAAGTCTCTTAATGAGTCTGTGCTCTTACATGTTTCTATGCACCAAGCATCAATTAGTTAGGCGAGTGGTTACCTTACCTCAGTTAAATTATTGTTTCCAGCTTACAATACCTATTATTGTACTGTTACTCACTATAAAATGTAAATTACGTGCAAGCAACCTGTAAATAACAAATATAAAAAAACTAAAGAAAATACTATGAACTCAAACTCCCATGTTAATACAAACCTTCTCCATCTTTGTAACTAATACAACATCGCCTTGATCAAGAGGAAGACGATGTTCATCTGTACAAGGTGCATAAAATAATATGCGCCACCCTTTGGATACAGGAACCCACGAACCACAGTAACTGTCTCTAACTATGTAAGTTCGAGACTGACTGCGTTTTTCAGCCTTTTGTTCTTTTTGCTCCATCTGCAAACGACAACATAAAGGATCAAAAACATTCTCCTGTAAGTTAATAGAAGAATTTACTATGTAAAAGAGATACATCATCATCTTCATCATATTGGTTTTTTTGCCAAGTCTAATAACTTCATGGTTGTCAGAAATTAAGAAACAGATTTTTATAGATATAACAGTAAAATGAACATCTGCTATTCTTTCTACCACCAGTTCTAGCACAAAATGTGAGTCAATTATAATAATATTATATACAGCCTGACATTAAAAGTTAAGCCCCCAGAACGCATCCTCAGATTTTAATGTAACTTTCTACACATACGCAATGTTGGCAGTATGTAAATGATTAGCATTTCAATTCACTGTGACAGGTAGAACAGCCACAAGAGTGCATTAGTGTTGTTACCAGGCCAGGTATATAAGGGGTGTGAACAGCATCCAATGTTGAGTGATCACTGTGAAGGACATAGCAGGTACTTGTATGAGACAGCATTATCAGCACCTGACGTAGTCTGAAAGGGCCCACATTGAGAAAACATTACTGGAATTTTCGTTTTGTGTCTCATGTTGAGATTACACACAAAAATAACTGTGAATGAATGCTCTGTGTGTGTGTGTGTGTGTGTGTGTGTGTGTGTGTGTGTGTGTGTGTGTAAGGGGGGGGGGGGGGGGGGCGCGAGCGTGCGTGCGGCGTTCAATGGTAATGGTAAAATATTCTTTTTCTGCTTCTATATTACATTAATTTTACACCACAGGGAGAAATGAGTGAGGTGGCACAATTGTTGACACACTGGACTCGCATTCAGGAGGACGACAGTTCAAACCCATGTCCGACCATCCTTATTTAGGTTTTCCACATTTTCCCTAAATCGCTTCAAGCAAATGCTGGGATTGTTCCTCTGAAGGGCACGGCAAACTTCCTTCCCCATCCTTTCCTAATCCAATAGGACCGATGACCTCACTGTTTGGCCCCCTCCTCCCACATCAACCAACCAACCACAGAAAGTATCTTGGAAGTGGAAAAAATCATAGATACAAATTTGGTTAATTTTCAGTATAACAGAAGGACTTCACTGCAAAAAATGAATTACTAAGAAATGGAGAAGAAACTTCTTACTTATATTATAAATGGGATTAAAGAAAGCAACAAAGGTAGACTGTGATATACAATCGAGACATTGACACTGTGCCACCATAAGCATCGACAAGATGACAGTCTTGATGGGTCACTTTATGGGGAACAGTATTTGACCGACTGCTCACCTACCTGCACTGCAGACAATGCAGTGGGTCAGCAGCAATCCCCGACTAGATCTGAATGCATAATGACTTGTACAAGGCACTACATTCAGTTTTCTAAAATTTAATTCTAGTACATATTTTATGCACTATCATATTATTCATGTGATCCAAATCAATTGAATGCTGTTAGATGATCCTTTGTGGAATCATTTCTCTGCTGCACACACATTTGACAGCAAAATAAAAAAAAAAGTATCTGAGATGTTCAAGTGCAATTAAAATGAACCTCATTAAATATCTCTCTACATAATTTAAGTTGGGATTATTTTAAATATAGATGCACACACAATGCTAATAAGAAGAGCAAAAGATGTATAGAAAAATATTTCAGGCCATTAATACAACATCCAGAAAGTTACGTGCTCCCTTATTATTCCAATTGCAGCATTTATTTAGCTCCAATAGGAAAGAGAAGTAGCTTTATTCATTTTAATAGTTTGCTGCCCCCCCCCCCCTTTCCCTACCATTTCCACTGTTTTGATATTTTGCTCTATCTGATGATATAATTTAATGTTTCCCCATTTAAGCTCACATACTGCAGATGCTATTGTTTCCAGCTTCTCACTTTGAATCATGCTGGGACGTTACTGGACTCCTTTTTCTCTTCAGCTGCTGAATCAGAACATAAGAGGCGTGACTATAAAATAAACTATGGCTGAAAAGAATTTTATTTAAAAAACACACTTATCACGCTCAGTATACTCCCCTCCTCTACCCCTACAATGTTCCATGTGAATTTTCCATTGATGGAAACAGTGCCGGAAGTATTCCTCTATGAGCTCCTTCACGACGCGTGCCATTTTTTGTTTCACTGCTTCAAGAGACTGAAATCTTGTTCCTTGTAATGCAGATTTGACTTAAGGAATAGATAAAAGCCACATGGTGCTAGTACAGGTGAATAAGGTGTGTGCTCTAACAATGGGATGATGTACTTCACTAGAGGCCTCTTAACAGACAATGCAGTATGATCCAGTGTGTTGTCTTGATGCAGAACCCATGACTTGTTCTTCCACAACTTGGGTTTTTTTCCCTTCTTATTTTCTCACAGAGTTGAGAAAGAACCTCAAAGCAGTAATGTTGATCAATAGTTTGATCTTCAGTAACCCAGTTTAACATATTAATTATGGGGAAAGATCCCTTATCATTTAGCTACAATATAGCAGGTCAGCAACTGGAAGCAGTTAATTCCATAAATTATCTGAGAGTACGCATTAGGAGTGGAATGATAATAGAAAGTTGATCATCAGTAAAGCAGATGCCAGACTGAGATTCATTGGAAGAATCTTAAGGAAATGCAATCCGAAAACAAAGGAAGTAGGTTACAGTACACTTGTTCGCCCACTACTTGAATACTGTTCACCAGTGTGGGATCAGTACCAGATAGGGTTCATAAGGGGGGGGGGGGGGGGGGGAGAGGGAGGGAGGGGGGGGGGGGGGGAGAGAGAGAGAGAGAGAGAGAGAGAGAGAGAGAGAGAGAGAGAGAGAGAGAGAGAGAGAAGATCCAATGGAGAGCAGCGCACTTCGTTACAGGATCATTTAGTAATTGCGAAAGCATTACGGAGATGACAGATAAACTCCAGTGGAAGACTCTGAAGGAGAGACGCTCAGTAGCTCAGTACGGGCTTTTGTTGAAGTTTCGAGAACATACCTTCACCAAGGAGTCAAGCAGTATATTGCTCCTACGTATATCTCGTGAAGAGACCATGAGGATATAATCTGAGAAATTAGAGCCCACACAGAGGCATACCGACAATCCTTCTTTCCACGAACAATATGAGACTGGAATAGGGAGAATCGATAGAGGTACTCAAGGTACCCTCCACCACACACTGTCAGGTGGCTTGCAGAGTGTGGATGTAGATGTAGATTATTGGTCAGTTAATTAAAATATTGTTTATTTATTTATTATCATAAATAAGTATTCTTTATGTGCGTTTTTATTTTAATTATTGGTTTTAGTTGGTTTGGCTTAGTTCCTTATTTCCTTTTATCTTTAATCTCCTGAAAACATGGAAAATATAAATATTTCATTTTAAATACCACAGGAGAGCAAGAGATGTCTTCTGCAGTTGTGATCTCGCAGAAATTCCTCATCACTATCTGCTCCACCTGAAATCTCCAAAACCTTTACTCGCTATGCAGATCGTTTGGCACAACTGTGTGGTATGTTATTTGATGAGTCTGGATGATAGGTCCAACAATTCAGCAAATCAAAGTTTATTAATTCGGAGATAATCTCTCAACAAATTCTGACTGTGGAAAATGCAGGTTCACACTATCATGCCAAACTTCACCTCCGAGCGATCTATGTCTCGTAATGTCTGTACCGTGATAATTAACTACATTCAGTATGGAGATACACACACCTTGAATACTTTATGTTAGTTATTGTATTTTATTTTGTGCAAGAAATTATTAGAACATTGATTACATACCATAATTGTGTCTCACAACAAAACGATTTCTCTCCTCCTCCTCCTCTAAAACTAAATCCTTGGTTCAGTAAGACACAGAGATGTGCCCGTAGCATGGAACGTCCGATTCTCACAGTCAGCATATGCCGTTCGAGACAATATCAATATATTTTCCCGAGCTTCTTTCTGTTCGACTGAGTATTTTTGGCACCAGTTTCGCATACACTTTTCTCATGTTAAATGTGTTATATAAAATTTACCTTATGCATCCTTTGTCAATTCCTACAGTTTCAGAAATCGATTGAGTACTCAACCAGGGGTCAGATTGAATCATATCACCTACTTTTTTAAATATTTTCATTGTTATTGATGTTGAAGGGTAACCCAAACGTGAGATATCTTCAGTGTCTTATCGGGCATCTTGGAAATGCTTGAACTGCTCAAAAACTTGTGTATGTGATAAACAATCTTTGCCACATACACCTTTTAATAAAATATAGGTTTCAGAAGCAGTTTTTCCAAGTTTCTTGTGAAACTTCATGACAATTTATTACTCAATTGTTACAGTGATCATTTTTCCAGTGCAACAAAATAAGAGAACTTACATAAAAAGGCCTTGACTACAATTATCTGTCCATAGACAACAGAGATGTTGCATTCAACTGAGAAAGCTTCATGCTTCACAGCTACTGATTGTTTATCTTTGGTGCATGCGTACTTACTCTGTGACAGCATCAGTCCCGTTACTTTATAGTCATATCTCATATGTCTTTGTAACCCTTACATTAAAAGCTTATGTCATTATTTCTATTGGGTACACCCTGATTTTTATCATTTTACAAAGCACCATTTTTGGAACATAACTGAATTCTTCCTTGAAATCAAATCAGGAAGGACCTAATTTAAGTGTGGGTCTTTAAACATGGCCAGAATTCATTACATAATTTTTTACTAATAAGTCAAGTGTCAAGCATATGACATTGTACAATCTGTGCTACTACAAGAAATATAATTGATAGTAAAGATCTTACTCCACTCCCTCTTCTCATCACTGACACTTATAATTATCTTCACTTTGATTCAACGTAAGGTTAATAAACCCCCAATTTACCCAGTAGGAAAGCAAAAGGAAAAAATTAATAAGATCAGCATCTAACATTCCATTATTAGTAGATTATGTTTCTCTTTAGTAGTAGATATTAAGATATTTATGTCTCTCTTCTCATGCATAAATTATAGTTTACGTATTTCAAAGTAAACGCATACTACGTTATTTTGGAGAAAATGATGAAAGGTGCATAAAAAGGGAATGTGTGCATAACATGAGTGAAGGGTTGTGAAATGGACATTATTTATGCCGTTAAAAAGCACAAATTCAAAAGAGAACTACATCACATAGCAAAGAGTTGAAATCAAAGAGGTAAGTATTTTCTTTTAAACATGGCTCTTCTCCTTTCTGATTTTTTTAAACCAACAATTGGATAATATTTATCTTATTCATACTCCTGCCATTATCTCATTTCTCTGATTACTGCAACTTTACTTTTCAACAAATTCAATAGCAAACACTTTAAGCATAATAAATTAGTGTTTTATCATCTTCTCTCATTGTTATGTCCAGATCACTTCCACCATTTTTAAAAGGTGAATACAGGTAACTGGTATGAGCAGTAGCTAATACCATACTAAACTACAAGTTTTACAAGACTTTTGTTCATTCATTAATTAACGGTTTTGTTGGGTTGAATCTTCATCGAAGTCCTCCTTGGCACTCCATTGGTGTGGGTAGCACAATGGAGCACCTAATGTGAAAGGAATTTCTGGTGTCAAATTCTGTCTTCCACATGCCACCCAAGCAGTATTTGAAACAAATAATAGAAACACAAAACAAACACATGAACATACACAGGATACCACCAATATTTAAAAAACAGTTTTTGTGTTTTTAAATATTATTAAAATGATAATAAAATTAGTTTACATACACTTGCTCATTTATAGTTCCTTCGCGTACTCTGTGTAAAATTGAACTGGTATCCCATCAGGTCCAGCGGCCTTTCCTCTTGAGTGATTTTAATTGTTTCTCTATTTTGATATCTACCATTTTGTCATCTGTGCGACAGTCTAGAGAAGGAACTACAGTGCAGTGTTCCTCTGTGAAACAGCTTTAGAAAAAGACATTTAGTATTTCGGCATTTAGTCTGTCATCCTCTGTTTCAGTACCATTTTGGTCATAGAGTGTCTGGACATTTTGCTTTGATCCACCTATCGCTTTGACATAAGACCAAAATTTCTTAGGATTTTCTGCTGAGTCAGTACATAGAACTTTACTTTTGAATTCATTGAACGCCTCTCGCATAGCCCTCCTCACACTGCATTTCGCTTCGCGTAATTTTTGTCTGTCTCCAAGGCTTTGGCTACGTTTATGTTTGCTGTGAAGTTCCCTTTGCTTCCGCAGCAGTTTTCTAACTCTGTTGTTGTACCACGGTGGCTCTTTTCCATCTCTTACGATCTTGCTTGGCACATACTCATCTAAAACATATTGTACGATGGTTTTGAACTTTGTCCACTGATCCTCAACACTATCTGTACTTGAGAAAAACTTTTGTGTTGAGCCATCAGGTACTCTGAAATCTGCTTTTTGTCACTTTGCTCCTTACACCAAGCAAGGCATTTACCAGCATGAAGTGTGGCTTATGAGCAGCCATTCAACCATGAAATCCAAGTTTTCTCACCTCCCGCCTAACTGTCATAGTACTTGCAGTGGATCCCGATGCAGTTTGCAATTTCTGTGTGATGGTCTGGATAGATGTCTGCCTATTACACATTATGATGCTCTTCAGCTATCAGCTGTCTCTGGCAGTCTGTACGCTTTTGTGCTGTACGTGTCCCTTCACATTTCCACTTCACTACCACATCGGAAACAGTGGACCCAGGGATGTTTAGGAGTGTTGAAATCTCGCGTATAGACGTATGACAGAAGTGACACCCAATCACATGACCACGTTCGAACTCTGTGAGTTATGCTCTCTCATGATGTCTAATGACTACTGAGGTCGCTGATATGGAGTACCTGGCAGTAGGTGGTAGCACAATGCACCTAATATGTGAAACATATGTTTTGGGGGGTGTCCAGATACTTTTGATCACATAGTATCTGCTGCCCCACATAAGCCTGTTTCTGTTTCCTGGGCCATCTAATTAAAATACAAAATATTGTAAGAAGAATCACTCTTTTCATTTGTACAACAAATACTGATGTTTACTTTTTCATTAAGTAATTACTAATTCATTCAAAACAACATTTTTGCTTTGTTTTTGAAAGTGCCTAGCTTACGAATTTTACCAGGTAAGTTTACATATGTTTTAGATTGTGTGTTCATCATCATCAGTTAAAAAGCTATATGAACTTCAATGGTACTGGTTATGCTTATGTCAAAATATCTCAATATAGGGTGTTCCTGGAGGAGTAATCATTAGAGATAAAAAGTCTAGTAAACATGGGCTCTGAAGTGCATACCTTAAGAGCAAGAACACATGGGCATCTTTGCTACTCGAAAACACATCTATTCTACTGAACAAGTGCTCCTAACTCTTAAGGTATGCATTTTAGAGCCCATGTTTAGTAGACTTTTTGGCTTTGAATGAATGTTCCTGTCATGTCCCTGAATACTGACTGTTCCTCCTGGGACACCCTATATAGGACAGACCTTTTAGACAACTAGCAACACATGCAGCCCATTCTTAAATTTACTGGCTTTGGCAAAAATTAGAATAAGCTTGACTTCTTATGCTATAGTTAAGCTAACCATCCTTAAAAATTATACCATCCCAACCATGTTATCACTCAGAAAATTCCAAACAGTACAGTCTCTTTGTACAATATCTATACCATATTAAAGTTAACACCCTGTAGAGAATAGTATGAACCCTTACCGGTTGTCACCATGTAACAAATAAAAATCTATGAAAAAATCAAATCTATAAAAATAAATAAAAATATACACTACTAAGCTCAACCCAGATAGTTTTCAGGGGTCTGATGTAATCATCAATTTAGAACAAGTCTCCCACAGAGGAAAACTCCCACAGGATGTTCTACTTCCTCCAGCATTGCCAACACTAGCATTACCATTCCTGGTAGACTCTCCTACATCGGCTTAATTCCAACCATAAATTGGTACTTAGTCGTAATAAGGAAAAAAAGTACTTCCCTCCACAGAGGACACAGGGTACTATGGCCATGGTAATTATTTGTAGAAGCTCCACGAGTCTTCATTCCTTTACTCTTCATCAATATACACCACTATCAGTGCCTACCCCTTAAAAGGTAAATGTTGTTCCCAGACCACAATATTAAATAATGCTACAACTCTTCAGGAGTTTTCAGATAACATGATCTATCGCAGCACACTGTAATTGTTGATGCCGGCCCCTATCATGTGCACAAAGGGTCTCCGCTATATGATGAACAGCAACTATCATTTTCATAATACTATTATGAAAGGAAAGTTGTGCCTATCTGCGACTCAGCTGTATGATGAGTAACTACTTCCCTTTTCATTATATCGTCACATTCCATCCTGGATTTTCTATTGAACTTTTCATAATACTGTCACATAAAACAAATTTACATGTTGTAGGCTAAATCTTCCCTTGATCCTTCCAATTAATTTCTCACTTTTTATGCTATATTTGTGACTTAACAAGGATTAAATCTCCCACTTTCAATTGCACGTGGGTGCCATTGCCCATATTTTCTTCTGTTTCTCTCCTTCCCTGAATAAACACACTTCAATATTCGTTGTCTGCATTTCTGGCACTATTACAAAAATGTATGCCATTGCTCCCCAACCAAGAGGCAGTGGACCAAACAGGTCCACAACCACAAGATCCCAAATGCTTCCTGTTATTATTGGTTATAAAATAATGTGTGTAAGGAGAAGTAAATACTTTCAATTTCTGACATGTACTGTATGTTCCCAGTATTTTCTGTGCTAGTCTAAAAATATACACTTATGTGATCAAAACACAAATCCTAATTCTTTGCTTGCCTCATGTCACACACATTCAGAGTTTCCTTAATAACTGATATGTGAACCCACTTTTTTTTTTTGGTGGGGTTTAAGGGCGCTCAACTACTGAGGTCATTAGCGCCCAGTCACTGTTGTTAGAGCACATGGAATCTAGTAAAACTCAAGAGGAGGGGGGACACCAGAAAGACCTAACAAAGATGTAGATAAAATAAGTAAAAAGGTTAGATGTCTTTGGACAAGCCAGTCAAAGTTATAAAACGCAGAACATGAGCTGCTGCTCGAGCGTCATCAGCTAAAATATCCGGTAAAATAGATGGCAGGGACAGGACAACACAAGATCGACTAAAGCGGGGACACGACAATAAAACATGGCGCACTGTTAATGCCTGACCACAAGGGCACTGCGGGGCTGGGTCACCGGAGAGCAGGTAGCGGTGGCTAAACCGGCAATGCCTCAATCTGCAACCTGGTCAGAAGGACCTCCTCTCGCCGAGATGGTCGGGAGGAGGTTGTCCAAGCAGTTGGGAGCGGTTTTACTGCCCAGAGCTTGTTTCCTTGGAGGGATGACCAAGCATCCCACCACAACGACACAAGCCTCTTACAAACATCCCCACAAACGTCAAATGACGGGACACAATGGGAGGCTGGCCGAGGCAGGAGGACTGCAGCCTTGGCTGCAGCATCCGCAGCCTCATTCCCAGGCACTCCTACATGTCCGGGAACCCACAGAAAGGTGACAGGAAAACCATTATCAGCGAAAGAATGGAGGGACTGCTGTATCCATTGAACTAAGGGATGGACCGGATAGGGAGCTCCAAGGCTCTGAAGAGCACTGAGTGAGTCAGAGCAGAGTACATACGATGAATGGCGGTGGCGGCGAGCATACTGAACGGCCTGATGGAGAGCAAAAAGCTCGGCCGTAAAGCTGGAACATTGGTCGCGGAGCCTGTATTTAAAGGTGGCGGCCCCGACGACAAAGGCACAGCCGACACCATCGTCAGTTTTGGAGCCATCGGTGTAAATAAAGGTGTGACCGGCAAGTCGAGCACGAAGTTTGACAAACCGTGAGCAATACACTGCAGCCGGAGTACCCTCCTTCAGGAGTGAGCTGAGGTCGAGATAAATATGAACCGGAGCCTGGAGCCAAGGTGGTGTCGGGCTCTCACCCTCTCTGAAGGTGGTAGGGAGGGTAAAATCCAATTGTCGAAGCAGGCGACGGAAGCGGACTCCGGGGGGCAGCAGGGCAGACACATACAACCCGTACTGACGGTCGAGAGAATCGGTGAAGAAGGACTGGTAAGAGGGGTGGTCGGGCATAGACAACAGCCGGCAGGCATACCGACACAGCAGTACGTCGCACCGGTAGGTCAATGGTAATTCGGCAGCTTCAGCATAAAGACTCTCAACGGGACTAGTGTAGAAGGCTCCGGTCGCAAGACGTAACCCCCGATGGTGGATGGAGTTGAGACGGTGTAAGAGGGATGGCCGAGCAGACGAAGCTCCCATAATCCAGCTTCGATCGGACTATGGACCGATACAAGCGAAGAAGGACAGTGCGATCCGCTCCCCAAGATGAACCACTAAGAACTCTGAGGACATTAAGGGAACGTGTACAACGGGCCGCCAAATAAGAGACATGTGGAGACCAACACAGTTTCCTGTCCAACGTGAGCCCTAGAAACTTAGTTGTTTCCATGAATAGGAGAACAACGGGACTGAGATGTAAGGATGGCGGAAGGAACGCTTTATATCGCCAAAAGTTGATACAAACCGTCTTCTCTTCAGAGAACCGGAAGCCATTTGCCACGCTCCATGAGTATACGCTGTCTAGACAACGCTAAAGGCAGCGCTCCAGGAGGCATGTTCTCTGGGCACTGCAGTAGATCGCGAAGTCATCGACAAAGAGAGAGCCTGAGACATTAGGTGGAATGCAATCCATAATTGGATTGATCGCGATGGCAAAAAGGGCTACGCTCAAGACGGAGCCCTGAGGCACTCCGTTCTCCTGGAGGAAGACGTTGGACAATACGGAACCCACATGTACCCTAAACTTTCGAATCCGTTAAAAAGGAATCAATAAAAAGGGGCAGGCGACCGCGTAGGCCCCACCTGTGCATAGTGCGGAGGATACCTCCTCTCCAACAGGTATCATAAGCCTTCTCCAAATCGAAGAACACGGCTACCGTTTGGCGCCTTCGCAAAAAGTTGTTCATGATGAATGTTGACAAGGTCACAAGGTGGTCAACAGCGGAGCGGCGGCGACGAAAGCCGCATTGGACATTGGTAAGTAGCCGTCGAGAATCAAGAATCCAAACTAACTGAGCATGAACCATGCGCTCCATCACCTTACAGACACAGCTTGTAAGAGAAATGGGGCGGTAAGTAGAAGGAAGGTGTCTATCCTTCCCGGGTTTGGGTATAGGAACAACGACGGCGTCACGCCAACGCATGGGGACCTGACCTTCGGTCCAGACGCGATTGTAGGTACGAAGAAGGAAGCTTTTGCCCACCGGAGAAAGGTGTGCCAGCATCTGAACGTGAATGGCATCTGGCCCCGGAGCAGAGGACCGGGACACTGCAAGCGCACATTCGAGTTCCCGCATAGTACAGGGGGCATTATAAGTTTCCAGATTCAGCGAGTGGAAGGAAGGTCGCCGAGCCTCTTCTGCCTCTTTCCTGGGAAGGAAGGCAGGGTGGTAATGAGCCTCTTCTGCCTCTTTCCTGGGAAGGAAGGCAGGGTGGTAATGGGCGGAGCTTGAAACCTCCGCGAAAAACCGGCCGAAGGCGTTGGAGACAGCCACAGGATCAACGAGGACCTCATTACCTGAGGTCAGGTCAGGTACCGAGGAGTGGGCCTTAATGCCCGACAGCTGGCGCAGGCCACCCCATACGACAGAAGAGGGAGTAAAACTGTTAAAGGAGCTGGTGAAAGAGGCGCAACAAGCTTTTTTGCTGTCTTTGATGACTCTACGGCATTGCGCTCGGAGCCGTTTGTATCCAATACAATTCGCCAACGTAGGATGGCGGCGAAAGGTGCGTAAAGCACGTCGCCGAGCACGGATAGCGTCTCTACAAGCCTCGTTCCACCAGGGGACGGGAACGCGACGTGAAGAAGAGGTAGTACGAGGAATGGAACGTTCAGCAGCATTGATGATAACAGCCATGAGGTATTCGACCTGACTGTCACAACTGAGAAAATCGTGGTCCAGAAAGGTCGCCAGGGAGGAGTAAAGTCCCCAGTCAGCTTTCGGTATGTTCCAGCTCGAAGGACGTGGGGATGGGGTGTGGTGCAGGAGACGAACGACACAGGTGAAGTGGTCGCTCGAATAGATGTCAGAAAGGACATACCACTCCAACCGACGGGCAAGAGTGGTAGAACAGAGCGAGAGGTCCAAGTGGGAGTAGGTATGAGTAGAGTCCGAGAGGAAAGTCGGGGCGCCAGTATTGAGGCAGACAAGATTGAGATGGTTGAAGACATCCGCCAAGAGTGAGCCTCTTTGACAGGATGCAGGAGAGCCCCAAAGGGGATGATGGGCATTGAAGTCGCCAAACAATAAAAACGGCAGGGGAAGCTGAACAATCAGGTGCATCATGTCTGCCCAACTAACAGCGGATGACGATGGAGTGTAGATGGTACAAACTGAAAAAGTAAAAGCAGAAAGAGTAATACGGACAGCTATTGCTTGGAGTGGGGTGGTCAATGGGATGGGATGGTAATAGACATCGTCCCGAACGAGCAACATGACCCCACCATGAGCTGGGATACCGTCCACAGGGGTGAGGTCATACCGCTCCGAGGTATAGTGGGTAAAGGCAATACGGGCAGTCGGGTGCAACTTGGTTTCCTGGAGACCAAGGACGAGCGGACAGTGCAGGCGGAGGAGCAGTTGTAATTCCTCCCGATTAGATCGAATACCTCTTATGTTCCAATGTAACAAGGCCATCGCTAGTCAAAAAAGAGGGGGAATGAGACGGGGGAAGAGCTGGTCACCTCAACAGCCGCGGAGGGCCAGATTTCGAGGGAACAACGCTACAACCAGCGGGAGGCGGATCCTGTTCCATCGAGTCGTCGCCAGCTGCGGCCACTGTCCCTGGTGGTGTAGGAGGGGCATCATCATTTGCCGACGAGAGGCCAGCTGAGCGCCTGGCAGCAGAGCGTCCCGGCGAAACTGAGGATGGCCGGGAGCAGCGACTCACGGATGGAGCGTCAAGACAAAACGTGCCGGGGTGGAGAGGGGGATAGAGACTTCTTCTTGGGGGCCTTCTTGGAAGTCTGAGGAGGCACAGGGGTGGTGGGCTGGACCCGAAGAAGGTCCTCACGCGCGGGGTCCGTTTTGGAACGCCGGACCTCGGAAGCTGGGGTCCGGAACGTTGCCCCGATGGACTCCGAGAAGAGGATCGCTTCTCAGGTGGTGGGGGGGGGGGGGGGGGGGGGGGGAGAGAGGAGGAGGAAGGGTGGCCCCTGGGGCAGAGGGGGCAGGGGCCACGGGGGAGGAGGATTTGGAAGGGAGGGATTTGGGAGGCGGAGGCAGAGACCCCGTATGGGGGGAGGAGGTGGAGGGGGGACAGGATAGGGGTGAGGATACCGCGGAAGGAGGGGACACAACTGAGGCAAACGAAGTGGTCAACGGCACGGGATGGAGGCGGTCATACTTCTTCCTGGCCTCAGAATAAGAGAGACGATCCGAAGTTTTGAGTTCTTGTATCTTCTTCTCCTTCTGATATGCGGGGCAGTCTGAGGATCTAGGCGAGTGGATGCCAGGACAATTAACGCACCGAGGTGGTGGGGTGCATGTATGTTCCTCACGAAGAGGACGTCTACAATCGCCACAAAGGGGCTCAGCCTCACACCGTGACAACATGTGCCCAAAGCGCAAACACCAAAAACAGCGCATAGGAGGCGGGACGTAAGGTCGCACGTCGCACCGGTAGCACATCACCTTTACCTTCTCCAGGAGAACGTCCCCCTCGAAGGCGAGGATAAAGGCCCCGGTGTCGATGCGATGGTCTTTGGGGCCGCGCTGGACTCGCCGGACGAAATGCACGCCTCGGCGCTCCAGGTTGGCCCTGAGCTCCTCATCAGATTGCAGCAGGAGGTCCCGATGAAAAATAACCCCCTGCGTCCTATTTATTGCCAGATGCGGGACAATGGACACTGGGATATCCCCTAGGCGGTCACACGCCTGGAGCGCCGCCGACTGTGTGGCGGAGGTGGTCTTTATAAGAACGGACCCCGAATGCATCTTACTGAGAGCCTCGATTTCCCCGAAGATGTCCTCAATGTGCTGAACAAAGAACATGGGCTTGGAGGTGGCGAACGTCCCCCCATCGGTTCGAGAACAGACCAAATAGCGGGGGAAGTACTTCGCACAAAGCCGGCGGGCCTGTCCCTCCTCCCAGGGAGTGGCCAAGGGGGAAAGGGCAGGAGAACCAGTACTAGAGACAGTACCTTTCCGTTTGAAAGACTCGGCCGCAGAGCGACCTGATACGTGTTGACGTTTCATCTGCTAAACGTCCGCCCCGATACCACCCACTCCGACCAGGGGCTCTCCACACGGACGCCACCCAGCCTCAGCAAGGGCCACCTGCCAGGATGACCGTTGCCGGCAGTCCTGATGCCCCAAGGAGATGGGCATCTACTCCTTGGCCGACGTGGGGAGGGTGCAGCTCAGGTATCGGCAGTACGATCCCTGTGTTGTCAGGGGGCTACAACCTAGAGGGTACATGACGACCCCACCACAACGGGCTGGCTACTGTGCTGGATTTCTGGTGCCATGGGAAGTCCATCATGATCGTAGGTGCAGATGGGGACGCACTATGGGCGTAACTTGTACAACCCATCAGGCGTTTAGGCCCAATCTGAGGAATAGTGGGTATGGTTACAATGCCGGTACAATGCTGAGTGCCAAGGACTTAGTGCACTGAGGACCAGTGGTACACCACGTAAGGCGTCCTTCCCCAAAAGGCTCGTACTTCTGTAGAATTTTGAAAAATGGAGGTCAAACCCCAAGGGGGACCATCACATGAAAGGCCAAAACGGTTGAAACTCCTTTTAGTCGCCTCTTACGACAGGCAGGAATATCTTGGGCCTATTCTTACCCCGGACCGGCAGGGGGATGTGAACCCACTGTTATATAATGAGGTTCTTACCTCAGATTGTACAGTAGTAACATAAACGAGTAATTTATTGTCTATCAAATTCAGTTCTTTCCTTACCTGAGGATCCCATACATCCAATTTCCACAATCACAGTTCCAATTAATTTCAAAATACCAAAAGCATTTCAACATTCTTAGTTTTGACTTGCTCTAAATTACCATTTGTGTCTATTACTTATTTCTATAATATTTGTACTATATTCACTAGAATATTCTACACCAAACTGGATATAAATTCTCAACTTTGCTTTCTACCTTTTCTTCCATCAAGTCTACACAACATCTCAATCTTGTGCATGTTTTAATCCTCATTCCATTTCCTTTTCTAGTTTTTCCATTCTCCCATTTAATTAAGAACCCAAATCAAGCCGTTTATCATCTGAATTAAAAAGTCTTTCATCTAGTTGAGAAAATCATCAGTTTTTGCTGTTGTGTGTGACAATAGCTACACAACTGTCTCAAATGCTTCATTTTCTTCTATGAGAGTCACGGCCATCAATGTCCTCACAAATAACAATTTAAAAATTACAGAAATGTTAATAACAATAATGAAGAAGGTATATAGTAAATGATCTATGTTTCTTTTATCCAAGTTGTTCATAAACCAATAAACTTCACTGAAAAATTTCGCTATCTAAATTAAAACCTGACTAATACGTTCAACGTTTAAACTGACATTCCCCTGGTGAGGTCATTGTATAAATAAAAATTAAAAATCAACTGCACAATACACAGTGTCTTATTTAATCACAACCCACCGGGTTTTGAAGAAATGAACTCCAATTAGAGTTTGTATAGGTCAGTCTGACGCTCATCTGTAGAGGCTGCATGAAGTCGACTGTCACTGGATGCAAACTGCGCCAGCTGCCACGATGTGTGGAATGACTGCGTATGAACTGCCTATTAAACAGATCTAAAATGCTCACTGCACGTACTGTTTCCACTGTCCTAAATTATTTTTCCTGGAAAACATCTCTCTGACTTCCTGCTTTTGATTGTTCATTTCTCAAGACCATTCAAAATTATATTAAATTTGTAGTAAACCTTTTTTTTATTTACTAGCAACCATCAAGTATTGCAAAACAATCGTTATTACCATTTTGCTCTCACTGTTGAATATGTTGATGACTCACTATTGATAACTGTTGCTATGAAAAATTTACAATTACATATTCTATGAACACATATGAAATGTTTCAGAATAATTTCAAGTTCAAATTCTGAAGCATTTAAAAATTTTTGTCATGTAATTAATTAAGCATTAGTTTCATTTCCGATCAGTGATGGCTTGTCACTATTGTAACGTCATATAAGTATGAAACACACACACACACCACTGATGCACAGTGCTTCAATATCACTTTTTAAATAATCTGTCTACTCACATTAGTTTTATAATAAAAATAAACACAAAAGTCTTCACTTCTTTTTATGTTGTACAGTTGCTCAGTTTTTAAAAATACACCAGAATGCTTCAATGCATAATCGCTTAGTTTTAAATTTGCTGCAATGTATAATGGCTTAAGTTTGAAATTTTTTTCAACTTCTCGTGTTTGTTTTAGTCATGCCTCTTCTCCTGTTTGTATTTTTTGAAATGAACAACCAGGTAATATTTATCAAATTAAGACTTTTTCCACCAACTTCTTTCACCAGTTAGTGTTGCTTCCTTAAATTATAATGAATTAGTGTTTTCTTATCTTTTGCAATTATTTTCTTCGAAGAACTTCTGGCTCTTTTAAACAACAATGAACCTGTATTATAAATGTATGTGGATACAGATATCTATGTATGAGCAGCAGATAAGATCATTATACACTGAAAGTTTTACAAGAGTTTCATTCATCCACTGAAGTACATTGTGATTATGTAGTTCTCTGAAGTCCTCCTACAGTGTTGGTAGCTCCATGCACCACCTGCTGTGACATAGGGATTTCTGCTGTCAAACTCCATCTGCCACACACCACCCAAGGAGTACATCAAACGAATAATAAAAACACAAGACGAATATTTGAACATATATAAGGTTCATCTACATATAACTAACAAGTTTTCCTACTCAAATATTGTTAAAATTATGATAAAATTAGTTGCTCAATTATAGATGATGAGGGTAAAGAAAATTTTGTATCCCTAATGTTTATGAGAAAGTTTCCTATTTCAAATCGGTCAAATTCTGTACCATCACAACTTCCTCAACCATAACTGGCTGGCTCTGTGTGTCTTCCTTGTAAAACATAGCTACGGAAGCTGTTTCTTATCAAGTTAATAAGCTGAGAAGAGAAACAATCTGCCTGATACTCGCCTGGAATGTTAGATGGCAATCTTCTTAATCTTTTTTTTGTCTTTCTTATTGGGTAAATTGGAGTAAGCAATGGAAAAGCATGCACACACGCACATGTATCACAACTGAACACTTTACTTTCTCTCTTCAATTGAATGGACAATCACCCATGTATCTTTCAGGTGCTTGCTTTTTGTTGTTGGATACAGCATATGCAATTTAAAACAAAGCAAATAGACCAAAATCCGAAGTACCTACAGTCAGAGTGAACTGATTGCATCCATCTGCTACAGGCCAGAAGACACCATCACCGGCAGGAACCAGCGACCAATTTATCACCTGTGACAAACAAACACTAATAATTACCGAAATAAAAGCAACTGAGTGAACAATGAATTATGACCATTTGTTAACTTGTAAACTTTACCAAGTATTCACCTCTCCGATATAAGACATGCGAGAATATGTTTTCATGTTGTTTAGGCATATTTTGTCATTTCCTATCTGTCTCCACAGCAGTACTTATTTCTTTTTTAGGTTCATGATCTTAACACTTATTCCATTTTTGGAATTGTTGGAGAATACATTGAAATGGACACATAACCTGTATTACAATATTTTTTTGCAAGAGTATGAATTTATTTACAATGCATACAACAACTGATAAGACAGTAATGGAACATTTGTTTCCTCCTCACTGGTGTGGCACTTATGTCACATTCTGGATCATAATTCAATTTCAATACAGAATTAAATTCACTGCTGTGGCACTGCATGTCTGAAGAGGTGTAGTTTGGTTACCTAGTCCATTATGACATGGTCAAGACATGCAGAACTGAAGTGTGCAAAAGTTTCAGTCAGAAGGAGACTTTGTCCTCAAGCTATAGCAGACCACAGAAACTCCTGTACAAAATTGGCGGCAATGTGCATACTTATAGTGATAAGTACTTTATTAATACACCCAGCTGACCTTACTGGAATCCGGATTTTTTATTCAAACTGATGTTTCATATCTGCATTGTGATGTATTTAAGACTTTCAGAAAATAAACAAATGAATCAAATTAACATGATGAATGTTGGCAGAGATGACTGATCTTTCATGGAAATGCCTCTGCATGGGCAAGTGAGAAACTGCTAGGGATATTCATTAAGCAGCCTATCTCACTGTTTGGTGACATTCACATGTGACTCGTTATTGAACAAACAAGTTATCGTTCTGAGGTTAAAAGTGAAATAAATGTTAAAAGTACCTCAGGTATTGTTTGAAGCAATCTTAAATGACTCTCAAAATTCGCAAAGCCAGTAATGCATCACGCCATTAATATTCCATTCTTTTTGAAAGTCTTGGAATTGCTATATTGATACTGTGATTTTTTGGAGAATAGAGCATTCTTTGCTGCCGACTAAAAAAGGAAAGAGGGTGACACCAATGGAACCCAGGCTAAACCATCACACTGAGATTTTCCACTATGTGGAAGCCATTTTAAGTATGTTAGTAAGCAAAGACTAAAAGGACTAGCTTGAAACATTGAAAGAATTTGTTTGGTTTACACAGAGTGAATATAAAGTATTAAAATGTGTGTCACCAGTATCATTTCAAACGTGATAGTCACTATTATGTGTAATAAGTGTCAACGATTGTGTATAATAAAGGAGTTTTAATAAATCATTCGTCTTTCAACAGACACCAGGCTTAGATAATGTACAATGAGTCTCGCTCTTCAGTGTATGCCATTACATGCAGCTATGGTAAGAGCAAATATAGAAAAACAAAAGTAATTATATTTTAAAGTCATTGCAAGTCACTGAAATGTTCTTGTTATGAAAGAAGATCAATTTTTCCAGTGATTCCAGGGCATTTGCACTTTTTCATAAACATTCATATGCTCAGTAGGAGTGCGTGTGTGCTACTTGAAAGTCAGACAGTCACTGAGTCCAGCAGTGAATAAATGTAACAGCATAATTTGCAGCACCTGAAGCTGACTGGGTTGGTCAGTGAAATGCTGTGCACAAAATGGAAACAGCAACTTGAATGAATAACAAGCACAACAGTTAATCAATCATGAGAAAACCTGAACAATTTTAGTTTTGCTCTTATTTTCCTAGACAGGAACAACAACTTTCAAGAGGATAATCCTTATATAAACAGTGCATACCCTGCAGAACTGAGCTCTAAACATCATAATGATCTAGAGTGGTCCCAAAACTCTCATCATGCAAGAACACAATAAAATGAAGCATCACATTCCTTAGCCAATTCCTCTCTTACACATCAACAATGAAAGATGCTCTGCATGCAACTTGTTTTAACTCATCCATATGCAAGACTACTTCTAACATCCTACTACAAAGTTTCAAAGTCAAATCACTTCTCTACAGAAAGTGAAAGGATAACTGACTGATTATTAGGTTGGTGGTTTGTTTGTTTTGTTTTGTTTTGTTTTGTTTTAGGGTGCAGAAACAACTATGGTCTACAGTCCCCCATGTCAAAACTGTAGAACACAAAGACAAAGAGAGGAGTTAAAAACGACTACATGTCAATCCCAAACAACGGAAGACAAGACAGCTAAAAACTGGGAGGTGGAGAAAAGTCTATAAAATATGCCATAGAGAAATGGAGGTCCAGAACTAAAAATTAAATGGCCTTTGCCTTACTGCTACAACGGATAAAAAATAAAATGCGGTGGACAGCCTGCGAATCATTCGCTAAAACATCCGATAACTCAGCTGGCAATCAAATGGGAACATAAGTCGTTAAGAAAATGGCATTCCATAAAGAAATGTCAGACAGCCAAAAGCTGGGCACAATGGGTACAAAGTGGTGGGGGAGCACCTTTTAACAAATGGCGATAGCTAAGAGACAATGCCTAATTCTAGTTAAAATTATCTCCTCGGGGCGAGAGAGCCGAAAAGATGTCCTCCAAGCTGCTGGGAGAGGCTTAATAGCCCAGAGGTTGTTCCCTTGAAGGAAGGACCAATGGTGATGCCAAAGTGACACCACCTGCTGACAACCAGCAACAGAGATCGTGTGAGGGAATGTAAGAACTAGCGGGCTAAGCTATGAGGACTGCAGCCTTAGCAACAGTGTCAGCAGCCTTATTTCCTGTTAGATCGATGTGACCAGGAACTCACATAAACATCACAGTGGATCCATCAACAGTGAGCAAGTGACAGCTTTCCTGGGTCCATTGCACTAAGGGATGGACAGTATGCAGCACAAACAGACTTTGAAGGGCGCTGAGACAGTCAGAGCAGATGACACAATTGAAATGCCTGTGTCGCCAGATGTACTGCTTGGCCTGATAGATGGCGAAGAGCTCTTCTGTAAATACTGAGCAGTGTTCAGAAGCCAAAACCAAAAAACATCGGCATCAACAACGAAGACGCACCTGACATCTTGATCAGTCTGAGAGCGATCAGTGTACACATAGGTAGTATCGCAAAATCCCATGCAAAAGTCGTGAAACTGAAGATGATAGAGCAAGGCTGGAATAATGTCCTTACAAAGCAAGTGAAGGCCAAGGGGAACATGGGTCACCGCACGAAGCCAAGGTACTGAAGGATTCACACCCATCGGAAAAGTTCCAGGTAACATGAAGTTAAGCTGCCGCAGGAAGAGCCGAAGGCGAACTCCAGGAGGTAACAAAGAAGAGGAACGTGCCCCATACTGGCAATCAAAGGAGTCAAGGAGGCATAGGATGGGTGGCCACGCATGGTCGACAAATGGCATGCGTATCTGCTGAGGAGGAAGTCACGGGGAGAGAAAAGCAGTAGTTCGGCAGCTTCTGCATACAGACTCTCAACCGCACTAGTGTAAAAGGTGCCAGTGGCCAAATGGATGCCATGATGGTAGATAGTATTGAGACGGTGTAAGAGGGATGGATGTGCAGATGCATAAATGAAGTACCCATAGTCTAGATTCAAACAGACAAGGGACCAGTACAAAAGGAGGAGGGTGGTTCAAGCTGCACCCCAGGAAGTACCACTGAGGACACGTAGTTTGCACCCGTGGTCTAGGGGTAGCGTCTTTTACTCACAATCTAAACGTCTTCGGTCCCAGGTTTGAATCCCGCCACTGCTTAAATTTTGATTAATAATCAGCATTGACGGCAGAAGACTTCCGGCATAAGAAATCACCCTCATTCTACCAACGTCCTTATCAAAGAGGGTGGAGGAGTGGACAGAGGTCCGGGGCACTCTTGTCCTAGGGGTAGGAAACTGCCCCTAAAGGCAGAAGAATCAGCAATGATCAACGGCATAAGGATGCAGAAGGCAATGGAAACCACTGCATTAAAGACACATAACGTGTATCCACAGGACACATGGCCTGTAATTGAAGAAGTGTCATGACGATCTCTCCAATTGCAAAAGATTCAGGAATAGTCCCCCATCATTCGGATCTCCCAGAGGGGACTGCCAACAACAGAAGGCTAACGTTCTACAAGTCGGGGCATGGAATGTCAGAAGGTTGAACATGGTAGGGAAACTAGAAAATCTGAAAAGGGAAATGCAAAGGCTCAATCTAGATATAACAGGGGTCTGTGAAGTAAAGTGGAAAGAAGACAAGGATTTCTGGTCATATGAGTATAGGATAATATCAACACCAGCAGAAAATGGTATAACGGGAGTAGGATTCATTATGAATAGGAAGGTGGGGCAGAGAGTGTGTTACTGTGAACAGTTCAGTGACAGGGTTGTTCCTATCAGAATTGACAGCAAACCAACACCAACAATGATAGTTCAGGTATACATGCCAATTTTGCAGGCTGAAGATGAAGGGATAGAGATAGAGAAAGCGTATGAGGATATTTGAAGGATAATACAGTATGTAAAGGGGGAAGAAAATCTAATTGTCATGGGGGATTGGAATGCAGTTGATACTGGATTGTAAGGTGCACCCAGGAGCAGATACAGACTCAGATCACAATATAGTAATGATTAAGAGTAGGCTGAAGTTTAAGACGTTAGTGAGGAAGTACTAAGGAATGATGAGATACGGTTGAAGTTCTCTAAGGCTGTAAATACTGCAATAAGGAGTAGCTCAGTATGCAGTACAGTTGAAGAGGAATGGACATCACTAAAAAGGGCCATCACAGAAGCTGGGAAGGAAAACATAGGTACAAAGAAGGTAAATGCGTAGAAACCATGGGTAACAGAAGAAACACTTCAATTAATCAATGAAAGGGGGAAATGTTCTGGGAAACTCATGAATACAGAAATACAAGTCCCTGCAGAATGAAATAAATAGGAAGTGCAGGGAGGCTAAGAGGAAATGGCTGCAGAAATAATGTCAAGCCATCAAAAAAGAAATGATTGTCAGAACGACAGACTCAGCATACAGGAAAGTGAAAAAAACCTTTGGTGACATTCAAAGCAAGGGTGAACATTCCATCAGAATTTCTAGAATCATTGGTGCAAGTGGCAACAAAATGACTGTTCACGTTTTTGTGTAGAATGTATGAGTCTGCCAACATACCATCTGACTTTAGGAAAAACCTCATCCACACAATTCTGAAGACGGCAAGAGCTGACAAGTGCGAGAATTATCGCACAATCAGCTTAAAAGCTCATGCATCCAAGTTGCTGACAAGAATAATATACAGAAGAATGGAAAAGAAAATTGAGGATGCGCTAGATAATAATCAGTTTGGCTTTAGGAAAGGTAAAGGCACGAGAGAGGCATTTCTGACATTGCAGTTAATAGTGGGAGAAAGACTAAAGAAAAATCAAGAAACTTTCATAGGATTTGTCCACTCGAAAAAGCGTTCGACAATGTAAAATGGTGCAAGAGGTTCGAAATTCTGAAAAAAGTAGGGGTAAGCTATAGGGAGAGATGGGTAATATACAATATGCAAAAGAGCCAAGAGGGAATAATAAGAGTGGACAACCAAGAACGAAGTGCTCGTATTAAAAAGAGTTTACACCCTTACGACAAGGATGTAGTCTTTCGCCCCTACTGTTCAATCTGTACATCAAGAAAGCAATGATGGAAATAAAAGAAAGGTTCAGGAGTGGAATTAAAATTCAAGGTGAAAAGATATATATTATATGAATCGCTGATGACATTGCTATCTTGAGCGAAAGTGAAGAAGAATTACTTGATCTGCTGAACGGAATGAACAGTCTAATGAGTAGAGATTATGGATTGAGAGTAAATTGAAGAAAAATGAAGGTAATGAGAAGAAGTAGAAATGAGAACAGCGAGAAACTTAACATCAGGATTGATGGTGACAATCTAGATGCAGTTATAGAATTCTGCTACTTAGGCAGCAAAATAAGCAATGACGAACGGAGCAAGGAGGGCGTCAAAAGAAGACTAGCAATGGCAGAAAGGGCATTTTTGGCCAAGAGAAGTGTACTAATATCAAATATCGGCGTAAATTTGAGAAAGAAATTTCTGAGAATGTATGTCCGGAGTACAGCTCTGTATGGTAGAAAAACATGGACTGTGGGAAAACTGGAACAGAAGAGAACCGAAGCATTTGACATGTGGTGCTACAGACGAATGTTGAAAATTATGGGGACTGATAAGGTAAGGAAAGAGGAGGTTCTGTGCAGAATCGGAGAGGAAAGGAACATGTGGAAACACTGATAAGAAGAAGGGATAGGATGATAGTACATCTGTTAGGACATGAGGGAATGATTTCCATGGTACTGAGGGAGCTGTAGGGGGCAAAAACTGTAGAGGAAGACAGGAATTGGAATACATCCAGTAAATAATTGAGGACATAGGTTGCAAGTGCTACTCTGAGATGAAGAGGTTAGCACAGGAGAGGAATTTGTGGTGGGCCGCATCAAACCAGTCAGAAGACTGATGACAAAAAGACACTAAGGGACCGCATACAGTGGGCTGGGGTTGTCAGGTAAGAAATGTAGGAGGGCCAAGAAAATTTCATATCGAATGAGCCGCAGAAATTTCAAAGTTTCAACAAATGGAAGAGCAATACACCCAAGATGTAAAGATAGTAGGAGAAACCAATTGCGTCACCAGAAATTCGTACAATTGGTTTTCTCACTGCAAAAGCGAAAGCCAGTGTTGATGCTCCACAAGTCGAGGCAATCAAGACATTGCTGAAGACGTCGCTCAATGAGATAGGTCCATGCAGAACAGCAATAGATAGCAAAACCGTCAACAAAAAGGGAGTCGGAGATGCCAGGTGGGAGACAGGCCATTAAGGGCGATAGCAAAGAGGACGACGCTCAGGGCGGAACCCTGAGGCACACTGTTTTCCTGGATCAATGTGTCCGACAAGGCAGAACCCATATCTTTTAAAAATTCCTCAAGGAAACTGGGCAGGCAACCATGGAAGCCCCACGTGGAGAGAGTACTGAGGATGTCAGTCCTCCAGCAGGTGTCATACACTTTCTCCAAATCGGAAAACATGGCCATAGCCTGAAATTTTCACAGAAAACTGTTCATGACATGGGTGAAGAAAGTGAGGAGATAGTCAACTGCAGAAAGCCATGCTCCAAATCCACACTGTGCAGCTCTTAGTAAGTTGCGAGACTCAAGCCGCCACACCAGCCGGCCACAAATCATATGTTTCATCACCTTGTAAACACAACTAGTGAGAGAAATGGGGCAGCAGCTATACGGATGGTGTTTGTCCTTACCGGGCTTAGGTATGACCATGATAGTGGCTTCACTCCAGCAACTGGGAAATGTGCCCTCTGCCCAGATGCAGTTGTACATATTAAGCAGAAAGTGCTTGCCAGCAAGAGAAAGATGCTGTAACATCTGAATGACGAATGTGAACGGCACCTAGCCCTGTGGCAGAGGATCTGGATGAAGTGAGAGCATAATCTAGCTCCCTCATAGTAAAGGTGGCCTCGTAACACTAACAATTCTGAGACGAGAAGGTTATGGAAGAATGCAATGACACTGTGTATGCATCCCTTTATAATGAATGCAGTTTGCCATCATAGAATGACAGTTAAAAATGCGCAGAGCATATCTCCGCGTGCGAATAGCGCCACAGCATCAGTCGGTCAAGAGACATAGTGTGGTAAGGAGGAAGCGTGAGGAATGGAACATTCTGCAGCTGTTACGGATAACGTTTGTAAGATATTCCACCTGGTCATCACAACTGGGGAAATGTTGTTCATCAAAGGTTGTCAGGGAGGAATAAAGCCTCTAGTTAGCCTGAGTCAACTGAGTGTGTATGTAAGTGGGGTGGGAGTCAGCAAACGGATAGCGCAAGGGAAACGATTGCTCGAGTATGTGTCAGAGAGAATGGACCACCTGAGACGATGGGCCAGCTGGCCAGTGCAGAAGGATAGGTGCAAATGGGAACAGGTGTGCATGGAGTCTGAAAGCTCCTGTGTTAAGGCAGAGGTGGTTAAGTTGATTGAAAAGGTTCTTGGAGAACCCCATAGGAGATGGTGCGCATTAAAGTCACCGAGCAGCAGAAAGGGGTGAGTTAGCTGCCCAAGAAGCTGGAGGAAGTCTGCCTTGGTGGCATCGAACAACAGAGGGATGTAAACGGTACAAGAGAAACAGTTCAAGTGAGGAAGGAAAAGACGAACTGCAACAGTTTGAAGGCGGGTAGTCAGGGTGATGGGTTGACTATGAACATCGTCCCGTACGAGCAGCATCTTCCCCATGAGATGGAATGTCTACCAGGAGGGACGGGGGAGGGGTGGGGGGGTCAAAATGACAAAATGGACCAAGAAGAATTGTGAGAGCTCAAAGCGGTCGTAAGGACCTAATTTCGTTTTTGAAGCCAGAGGACCCATGGATGCTGTGATTCTACAAGCAGCCATAAATCCTCTGTGTTGGACCAAAGGCCACAAACGCCCCAATGGAGGAGACTCATGACAAGGACAATATGAAGAGGTGTCACCTCAGCAACTGCCGAGTGCCAGCCTTCGAAGACTTGCTGCTACAGGGAACAGAGGCAGAGGGATCCTGCTCCATGAGGTCTACAGGAGCATTGGCATTCTTCTGCTGTTGGCCTCCAAAGTCGGGTGCAGTAAAACGGTGGTGTGCACAGGCGACGTGGAGGTCGGCTGGGCGAGGGTATCACGTGGTGTCACCAGCGAAGAGGATCTTAGAGTCAGCGAAGGAGAGGACCTTTTGCCTTTGTTCAACTTCTTCGAGCCTTTCCAGTTAGCAGAGGAAGATTCAGATGCTGGATGGATGTAGGGACATAGGAGATCTTCACGAGAGTAGTCCTTCTGTCCTTTCTGGCCTGCCAGTTGTGTAGCTGGTGATTTCACCCCATGAGGCAAAAGTTTGGTGGCATGTTGCACAGCTGGAGGAGGAGATGGGGACACTTCCATGACACTGGGCTACTTCACAACCGTGGTGCTAAATTTGATGTTGCACAGCTGTGTGGCCATGTCCTTCTTGGAGCAAGAGGTAGCAAGAACAGTACTGTACATGCAGATGGTAGAATATAGGGTTTCCGACTAGCCAACAACTTGCAAGATACCGGATAATGCAATTTTTCCTTCACCCAGACCTCCTGGACAGTCCGCTCATTGAGATACAAGGGACAATCATGGGAGAAGGCGGCAGCATGGTCGCCATTGCAGTTGATGCAGTGGGGAGGAGGCAGCAGCACAAACCTTCACATGAGCATCCCTGCCACAGGTTACACATTTGGCCAGGTGTCGACAGGACTCTCAAGTGTGGTTGTAAAGATGACACTGACAGCAGTGCTCTGGGTTCGGAATATATGGATTGACTATGATCACATGAATAAGATCACACATAATTCTGTGTTGAAGACAGTTAAGTCTTGAGGACACAATCCGAGAAAACACTAGAGCAACCAACTGAGGCCCCCTGTTTACACCCATCTGTAAAGACAGCTACGTAGTTGTGATGCTCATATAAGAAGTCACAAAATATCAAATGTAAAACTGAGGCAGGGCTGCAATCTCTCCCGTACAGCACCAAATCTAAAATTACTCTGGGCCTCTGCAGTAATCAGCGTGGCAGGTGGTTAAACCCCTGGATTTTGGGTCGTACTTGCTCCACACAGAGTGACTCCAGCACATGTGGATCCCAAACAGTATTGTGGCTGATGGACAGTTGGAGAAAAGGCATTCCAGAGGCAGATGAGCAACACTGTGGTATGTGGGTGAAGTCAAAGCTTTGCAAGGAACTTACTTGCCTGACACACCATGAAGAGCTGCCGCCAGATGGTAAGTGTCAGTTCCCCAGCTTCAGCACAGAGAACAAGTAGGGGCACCCGTGGCCATCTGAATCCCCTTCTGACGGACAGAGTCAATGATTTTCAAATAAAAAGGCCTCACTGACCCATACACCATGCACCCTTAGACCAGCCA
Organism: Schistocerca serialis cubense; assembly: GCF_023864345.2. Taxonomy (NCBI): domain Eukaryota; kingdom Metazoa; phylum Arthropoda; class Insecta; order Orthoptera; family Acrididae; genus Schistocerca; species Schistocerca serialis. Next base: position 604,865,670 of record NC_064638.1, on the reverse strand, counting down.
CAACTGCACAAAATGCCTATAAAAAATGGAGCAGATGCATCCTGTCCACTCCCCAAGACCTGTGGCTAAGGCACTTTATGATCAGTGCCTTCGAGGTTCTAGGTTCCGGGTCTCTCAGGTGTGGCAACCACAATAATTTGGAGTCAAAAATGAGGCCCAGAGATTCACTGAGTCTAAAATGTAGGCTGGTGTCCCTCATATGCAAGTCAAGTAAACTAAACACACACTCACCCTCACACTCTCTCACTCTCTCTCTCTCTCTCTCTCTCTCTCTCTCTCTCTCTCTCATCTGCAAGAAACAGAAAACCTGTCTTTTCAGCCCACTCCTCTAACTTCACCTCCATAGCTTGCAACTGATGTGTCACTGTTGCAACACTTGAGAAGGAACAGAAAACAGCAAAATTGTCCATAAATAAGGAGCACTGTACAGGACTCCTTACCACAGACATGGTACTGTTGGTGGCTATGGCAAAGAGGGTAACACTTAAAACATTCCCCTGAGGGACACCATTCTTTTGCTCAAAACAATATGACAGTCTGTCACCACCTTGGGACCAAAAAGATCACTGAGACAGGAAAGACTGTATAAAGATGGAGAAGGGGCCACAAAAGCCCCATTGATGCAGCTGTGCGAGAATACATTATCTCCAAGCAGTATCATACGTCTTAATGACATCGAAGAATATGCCAATACATTGATATTTACATAGGAAAGCCTGCTGAATAGCCACTTCTAGTAGGGTTAGGTTGTCGACAGTGGACCAAAATCTCCAGAACACACATCGAGAGCAGCTAAGGAGTTGCCTGGTCTCTAACAACCAGGCCAGATGACAGTTAACCATTCACTCCACGATCTTTCCTACACAGCTCATTAAGGCGTTACTCTGATAAGTACTGGGACATATGTGGCCCCTTCCTGGTTTGAGGAGAGGTATCTGAAGTACCTCTCTCCACAAGTTGGGGAAGTTACCTGTCTGCCATTAAGATTAAAATGTTCAAGGAGAATTTCCTTTGATGCTGCTGCAAATGTTGAAGTGTGCAATAACAGATTTGGTCATCACCAGATACAGTATCACAAGTATCAGACAGGGCTGTTTCCAACTCCCATGTGGAGAAAGGGTAGTTGAAATACTCACAATTGTAAGCTCCGAAGTCCAACTTGCCCCTCTCTACAGCCACATGTTAACAACAAAATGCTGGATCCTTGCTTGCATTGGAAGTAGCTGTTACAAAATGTTCTGCCAATGTCTGAGCAATATCTCCAGGTGTTCTTTGCAGATATCCATGTCAGCACTCGGGCTATTGTTAAACTATTGTGTTTACCACAAACCCTCCTAATAGCTTCCCATACTTTTGAAGATCAGTGGAATGGTTGGTGGGGTCCAGGAACGCTTTCCGTGACCTTTTCTTGCTCTCCTTCATTACATTTTGTGCTTTGGGCTCTCGTGCATCAAAATGCTCTGTGGTTGTCTGCTGTTGGGTGGCATGTAAAACATCGGAGAACTGCACGCCTGCCCTGGATCGCTGAGCAGCACTCATCTGTGCACGAAGGTACAAGTTGCCTCTTAAGACGACCTGAAGACTTCATGGTGGATAAGTCAGAGCCATTTTGGATCACTCGCATGATGTGGTCCACCCATTCCTGGATGCTGTTGTGATGTTCAAACACAGCCACTTGGCTGAGCAACATCCAGTTAGCCCTGCTGACCATCCATGTTGGTGACTGCTCTTCTCGTAGTGTTCCAACTAGTAGGTGAATGCAAGTGGGAAGTAGTCACTGGAATGAAGATCATTTTTGACGTCCCACTGAACAGTGTCTGCGAGGGCTGGAGAGCAAAAAAAGATATTGTTGTCTGAGAATGACACAGTAGCAATGCAGATATGAATGTGAGTGTGTTTGTTGAGGATGCACAGCTCATGAGACGGCATGGGGCTCTCCAAAACCCGACCCCAAAGGCAAGTAGAAGTCAAGTCCCAAAAAGTCCGAAAAGAAGTGATGGGCATTGAAGTCTCCCAGGAGGAGAAATGGTTGGGAGAGTGGTTCTATAAGACCTGTGAGAGCCTCAGAGTCTATTGCATCTTCTGGAGGTAAATACAACGAGCAAACAGTGATCCTCCAATACACATGAATTTCGACAGCAGCTCTGTAGCACAGGGGTCTCAGTGCTAGATGTTTCAGTTCCTCCACACGAGTCCTGAACTCAATGAAGTTCCACTGTAGTATAGGAGCGTTTTCACAGGTGTGGTTATAATTTATCCCTATCATATCCCTATCCAGGGATATGAAGCAATTGTGGAGTAAGGGTGAGTGGAGATGCTGCCTATATCCAAGGCGTCAAACTCCAAAATATCCTCCTGATCAGTCCGAAGTCCCAGCATGGTGTTTGACCCAAACATCATGACCCTTTCCTTGCACCCTGTCCCTTTGAGGATGAGGTGGGAAGGGACACTGAAAGCCACACTGCTTCTCGTGTGATTTCTGGATGCTCACTGTGGAATTGTTGCTGGGCTTTGCTGTTTCAGCTGCTTGGATTGCTCTGCCCTTACTCGCTTTACCTTGGCACACACACATACAAGTACAGTCACTTGTGGTGGATAGTGGCACACAGGATGATGTCTGCAATGAAGTGTCCACCTTGGGAACAGATTTCTGCACCATGGAAAAATACAAAGTGGCAAAAAGGGAGGGAGGGGGGGGGGGGGGTGTTTCACTGCCTTGTATTCTTTTTTGGCTACGGCATTGGGGATCTGCTTGGTCATTTTTGCTTTTTGTATTTTGAATTCCTCAATAAAAACAGAGCAGTCTCACTCAGGTCCAGAGTGGGTGGCTCCCAAAACAGTTGATGCAGCTTGCTGGAGACAGTCAGTCAGTCCCAGTCTCATGCATGGGCTTCTTTTCCGCACTTCCTGCAGGTCGCTTCAACTCCATAACTCACAGTTGTATGGCCAAAACTCGGGCATTTGTAACAGTGAACAGGGGTTGGTATGTAAAAATATGTTCAGGCTCCGATAGAGAATTGAACGTGACCGTGAAAGTGGCAATCTTTTCAGTTTCTACATCATTCCTTCACATTCGTTGCTCCACATCAACTACCCCCTGGGATGCCAAATCTCATTTCATCTCCACTATGTTCATATCCACAATATCACGGCATGTGACCACGCCCTTGCTCGAGTTGAGATAGGTTTGCTTCTCAACAATGATATCAGAGTCACTCATTTCAGTGATTTCTTGAGAAGTTCCGCCTGCTTTGACAGATTAGCTTTGGCCAAGAAGAAACCATTATGCAGTTGTTTAATAGATTTTAAAGTGTCAGCAAGTCCTTCCAAGCCTTAATGAATACAGAAAAGGGACACTTTTTCAAACATTTCCTCCTTCCTCTTTATCACCAAAAACACATTATTATTTGTGACTCCATGAGCCCTGTTACTTAAGGCCCAATGATCCTTATCAGGAGGACTAGCCTCCCTCATTCTTTTGGATAAATGAGTGCCAGTACAACCATGTGGTACAAATGTCACACTGGGGGGAGGGGGGGGGGGGGGGGGAGGAGGAGGTGGAGGTGGAGGAGGTGGAGGAGGAGGAGGAGGAGGAGGAGGAGATTCGGAGGGATAAATTTTGGTTCCACGAGCAACGAGGGGAAATAAGGGTCCAGTCAGACAGAGCCCCACACGCCTAACTGAGTTGGGAAAGGTTCCCCAAAGGTTGCCACTAACAACTGTTCCACCTCAACAGCTATGCATCTCATCAGTGTGCAGCACACCTTGAAATTGAGGGGCTATTTTATAGAGGGTTTTACCATCCTCAGCTGGTCAAGCCAAGATCCCCATTCCCTGTATACACAACAATCCCCTGCTGCACCACCTGCTGGTCACTGAAGCATATCCAGAGCTTATGATGACAGAGGACTGGCAGCACTTACTAGTCCCCAGCTCAGGAACCCTGAGATCGCCAAGCCCATAGCCAGCAAATGAATGCTGAGCCCCTGAGAGGCTTTTTTTGTGGAGCTGCCACAGGATGTGTATACACTGACTGTCATTATTTTGATATCTTGTGAGTTATTCCTAGATAAGTCAAACTACATAAAGAACAAGAAAATAAATTATTTCCAACACTGACAATAAAGTGAAATAATTGCAGTATCTGAAATTAAGTAATGGGCAAATACATTATCATATGTTTCAGATAACACTTAGTCAATTATATATTGAAACGATGAAAACAGTTCTCATTTTTACTTTTAAGTTTTTTCCCATGGTTATGCAACTATATTTATGTCCCTAAGAAGTACAAGCAGTTTAAGTACTATTTCCGCAATTTCAACTGAAGACCATATTTGTAACGCCAGCACACTGCCTTATTTGTAGAACAAAGACAGCAGTTCTTCTTTAGTCTATTGCTGATTCTGACAGTTTTACATGTAGATCTGTTCTTATAACGAAGCCCAAACCAGCAATGGCCCGGAGTATGGCTACTACAAAAATGTTCTCAGGCAAAGATTTTTCTCTTGAAACCAGAAGCAACTTGTCTAATTCTTTCAGTTCTGCCTCTTAAAATGAAAAATGAAAATCTTACATAAAACTCCAGCAAAACAGAAAAAAATACCTGTCTAAAATTATGTTTCCATCCCAAGTTATACGGGAAAATGAAAATTTCATCTGTGCCCTTACGACGATGTTTTGCTTTCTCCATTATCCAATCTTCAATGGCAGTCCGATTTCTGAATACTGCACGGAGCTGTGAAACAGGAATAATAATATAAAAATTTAAGATATATATATATATATTAATATTAATCTTAAATCAAACCACATACAGTTATAATTTCACAGGATTATGTTCATCAAAAATGTTCCTTAAAACTGGCTTAGAATGTTCACATACAACAGTTACACAAAACAGTTAATTCTACTACAAGTATTACAAAACACTTTTTTGAAATATGATACTCAATAAAGAAAATCAGATATACTATTTATGCCATACTGTTTCTTAGGGACAGCTATTGCTCACATGGCCTTTGTGCAGAAAATGTACCAAACATGGTGGAGTGTCAGACAAGGTGAAAGATGGCTAAGTTGTAACTCTTAGAAAATCTATAATTATTCACAGTCAAGTATTAAAGAAAATATGAATACAATGGTGCTCTCAGATAAATTAGGCACAGCCAGTGACACACTACAGAAGTTAATATTTTATGGTGACTGAACATTTACACAATGAATCAATAACTTTTAAACACTTCACATGGTTTCAGCAAATGATATCTCCGATGACAGTATTAAACAATGGCTTTCATCCAAGAAATCAATTTACCTGTATCCATTCCACTTCTTAATTGATTATGTTTTTTACATCTTCCCATTATGCAAATACCTAACAGAACATTGTATTCTCCACAATAACATAGCGAATAAATGCAGCATGAATACCTCATATCTTGTCATACTACTGTAGTTATTTAATGAATATGTTACTATTTACTTAATTACTGATTACAATTGCTAAAAAAAATAGTAATAATTTAAGAAGTTGTCAAAATTGCATGTGTAAGCTGACATAACAATTGGAAAGAGGACCAAAACATGCTTCTGTCAAGCGAGCTTAAATAATTGTTTAAACAATATTTAATGGCAAACTCTCGTCATTTGTCGAGAGCACACTTGCTTAAGAATGCTGGTTTATTTACGAATAAACAAACTTTTATTTGCAATTATTGTGAAAGATCTGAATGTAACCAAATGTTTACAACATTTCTTTATTTAAATATTGTTGTGATATATTAAGTTTAGTCTGGGAAGTGATCAAGCTGAGTTAAATCATGTTTGTAGAACTTATGAACAACATAATTTTGGTGGGGATGGCCTTTAACCAATGAGAGTTCGATAGTGACGGAACACTGCTGAAATCAAGTGGATATGGATGCTTTTTGAATGAAGTGCTCAAAGGAGCGATTCTGGACACTTTTACATTAGTTCTTGAAGAAGGCCCATGGTATCATGAAGTATTTGATCTAGTGGGTGATTCTGGGCACTGAACAGTTGCTATGAGATCCGCTTTTCATTTAGATATTGAAGAGGACACCATTTCAAGCACTGGAAGATGGTAGACCTGCCTGTAGTACCAAGTGTGATTCAGTCATGCAGGTAACTGATTCTGGCTGGTGAATGGCCACTATCATACTTTAACTTCTGAAGGGACTTAATATTTTGAGAGGTCCGAATGAGATCCAGTGTAGGATACTAACTTTTTCTGATTGTATTATGGAACTGAAGACAGACAGGGCATGAGCTACTTTTTTGTACCATGTGTATTAATTTGTGAAATGTCGTGTTGAACTCTGAACTGTTCTGAGCTGGTGAATATTTTGGGTACTGCGATCTTAGTTTTCTCAAGTCTTTGATGCCTATTTAGTTTGGGGATTTTGCTACCATTCACATAACATTCTGGATGTAACCTTTGATAAAGGTATTTTCTGTCTCTCTTTTAACTGGATATTGTAGGACCACTTTCCCTTTATTTTAAGATGTTTTTTCTTGAATTAACATTATTCAACAATAACTCTCTGTCACCTATATCAATTATAGACTTTACAATACAATGTTTTTTATTAATTATTCACTTATATATTACTGTGTATTTATTAACTCATAATTCTAACCAATGCATGGACTATTTGATTGCAGGACTACAGCATCAGGTTATTATGTGCAGCGAGTTAACAGCTAGGCGTGAAAACAGACATGTGCTGCTCGACTCTACAAGTAAATTGAGGTATTCCTTTTAAATAGAGACATGCACAGCCCAACTACCTCAGGTGCGAGCAACATCAGGTAAAGTCGCACACTTTCCATGCTATATTCAAGCTAACACTACAGTCACAGCAAGTCCAGAGAATGACTCAACAGCCATTCAACTATTACTGGAATCTTGTCCATAAAAGCACTGACAACCAACAAAAATACTTTGCAATTTCATAAAATTCTAATGACACTACTGTAAAATCTGGATACAAGCAAAGAAGTTAAACATGTAATCTATTCTGAGAAATTACAAGAGCTCATATTCACCAAGGGCAGAAAGAGGTATAGAACCAGCAAAGATGTAAAGGAAATTAAGATATATATTTGATAACTGTTGCAAGATAGCAGAAGGGAGCAACTGCTTATGACAGACTGGTTTCACTCAAGTGTGTATGTCCAGCCGGGGCATCCAAGGGTAGAGGGTGCAAGTAGCACGTGCAGGCAGTATGTCTGTCAAGTGACCATGGGCAGGTGTGAGAGAACAAAGTTTGAAAGTAGGGCAATAGCGCCACCTGATGAATAGCTATACTACCTATACCTGCCCATGGACAAGCTCACACGATCTCATTGGGCAGCATTTAAAATGCTTCGCCTGTGAGAATCTTGAGCCAAGGAAGAAAACAAAGGGAACAGAAAACAATGATGGGAGAGGAGACTGGCAGAAATAAAAATATTAATACTAACTGTCAATCAAAACAAAATTTCACTTGTAGAGATACATACATAAGTACATAGATAATAACAATATTACGAAACGGATAGTTGCTGCTCATCATATAGCAGGGATACTGAGTCACAGACAGGCACAACAAAAATAGTGTCACACAATAAGCTTTTGGCTACCAAGGTCTTTGTTAAAAATAGACAATTCGGCCTTGTTGATCAAAAGCTTATTGTGTGACAGTCTTTTTGTTGTGCCTATCTACGACTCAGCATTTCCACTACAAGGTGAGTAGCAACTATCCTTTTCATAATAATGTTAATTCCATCCTGGATTTTACATAGATAACAATACAGATAAAAATTCAAAAGAATATTTTTAAGTACATTTGATGAGGTAAGGGGCCCAAAAATAGACATAAAGTGTGAGAGATTGGGAATGATAATGATCACAGCCTTATTATTGGTCATGTTTTGCATCTATTGCCCTAGTTCTAAGATGATACAATGATTAATATTACAGGCATGAGTGTCTCAGTTTATTAGGATACAAAAAGCCACCAGATCATCAGGTGAGATATACGGTTATTACCAAGGAATGCATTTTTCTGAATCCTCAATACCATATGAATATAGAATTAGCACAAGAATAATTCTATCCCAACAAAGATTTTAGCCCTGTTAAACAATGATTGCCAAGAATAATTCTATCCCAACAAAGATTTTTAACTCCAGTAAACAATGATCAGCAATCACAACTTAAAAATTAGTTATGAAAAACTGCCCATTGTCTTAGTTTTAACCAATATTGTAATCTCTTTCATTTTCTATCTGAATTTTTTTACCACCAAAATTACATTAATTCTTCTCTAAATATTAATCTTCCGACGACAATAACTCTTCAAAATGAAATACTTCATGAGTGAATAGCCAGTTGTCACTGTCCAACAAACACAATGTTTGGAAAGTGACCATGCTTCTATCATTAAGTGCACTGATGAACTGCTTAGGAGATAGTATGGTGCCTTTACATCTCTACCATCCCTTCCCACCCATTCACTCCCTCCTAGCTGCCACTCAGTCTGTAGTCCACCTGCAGGAAGTGGGTGGAAGTCCAGGTCTCCTTCTCCTCCCTCCTGCTGACACATTGCTCCGTCCTTGGTCCACACCCAAGGACACATGCTGTTTCATGTGCTCCTGACGATAGTTCATTGGGGGATATCTCCTTCCTCTACTTTATCAGACTAACTGAGGGTTCCCATGCTTTACTAAGGATGTTACCGCTATCATGATTGATCAGCAGATCCCTTAATCACATCTTCATACAATCCTTGATGACACCATCCCAGAAGTTAGAAATCTGTGTCAGGATCTTAGTATGGTCATACTTCATTCCATGGGTATAATGGATACTAACATATGGCCATTCACCTGTGAAGTTATTTCATACTGAAATATGCTGAGAGAAGCAAAAGAACCACAGCAACACATTACATATCAGGCTCTCCCTTGCCATCTATCTGATTTTCTTCTTGTTTGTTTCCTTTATTGTCCACGTTTACTTCTACTTTCATCCTTCCACTTCGATGTTTCACAACTGTTCCTCAAAAATCATCCTTGATCCCTTACATTCTCTCTCATCTCTTCACCCCAGCTCCTCTCCTCTCTCATAATTCCTTTTATCTGTTTTCTGTCTATAACAATTCTCTTTCCATTCTACTTATCTTTCTTCTCTTCCACAGTATTTCCCCCTATAAGAATAATTTTTTAACCCTTTTTTTAACTTATGGATCATTTATTCATTGCAATTACGTCTCTATCAATTTCTTTGGTTAGTGGATTTCTTCAAAAATGTAATAAATACTACTGCATACCAGTTTTAATGTGGTTCATTTTGTTATAACGTCAAGTTGAACACATATATTTCAAAAAGGACACAACACATGTAAGTCACAGAGCAAGTAGACGAAGTAAGACGTGTACACGGTAACATTCAAATCAGAACTGAGTCCAAGTCCAGCGGCCGCTGGCTGGCTGGCCGCTTAGGTGGCGCGGCTGCTGCATCGCTGTCAGACAGCGCCGCATGTAGAGGATGCGCGTAACTGCGCGGTGGCACTGTGAAAAATCGGCGAGTCACAACACTTTTCCCCCCTTTGAATTTTTTGCACTGGTCCTGATGGAGGTGGCCTGTAGATTGCTAACGTCCATAGGTGTTGTTTGACTGGCCGTGAAGTCTCGAGGAGGAGGCTTTCCGTACGGATGGAAGTGTCCCCGATGATAACAGGTCAAGATGACAGGAGACGTAGGGGTCGAATCTGCTGGGGGCCCATGCACCAATCTGCCTGTTGCGGCAAGTCCGGTTGTTATAACAGGAGACATGGGCGATGTGTCTGCGTCCGTAGGAGAAGGAAGCGAGTAGAGTTGCTGCGAAAGATGATGGTCATCCAGTTCCTGCAAGGGCACATCTCCTGGTGGCGTCCGTTCTTGTGCTGGCACCGAGATGATGGTGAGAGGGCTGTGTTGTGAGTAATGGGAGATGCCAAGATCCCGAGCGTCAGGTAGAGCCGAAGGTGGTGTAGTGGCATTCGGAACAGGCGTTGCCGGCACACAAGGCCGAAGCTGGTCCGAATGATGCATGCAACACCCGTGTCCGTCTGGGTTTCATACAAGCGTTGGCCACGTTGACGTAAGATGCGGCCAGGACTCCACTTTGGTCGCCTGCTATATCCCCGTACCCATACATGGTCGCCAGCGGTGAACCGGCCAAGCGAAGGCACCCGCGGCCGTGAGCTGGAAGGCCGCAGAAGATGAAGTAGCGTTCGGGGCTGTCGGCCATGTAAGAGCTCAGCCGGGCTGCGGTCACCCATGGGGGTGAAACAGTAAGAAGCCAGAAATTGGAGTAGCGCATCATCAGCAGCAGAAGAAGTCAGGAGTTTCCTCATCTGAGCCTTAGATGTGCGGACCAGTCGTTCAGCCGACTGTCGATGGAACAGAGGGGCTGTGACATGCATGACGCCATGACGGGCACAAAAATCCGCATATTCGGAAGAGGCAAATTGCAGACCATTTTCAGTAACAAGAGTAGAGAGAAGGCCTTCCAAAGAGAAAATGCGAGCTAGGGCACTTGTGGTTGCCGCGGTGTTATGCGACGGACAATGAAAGAAAAGTTAGAGTAGGCGTCAATTACGAGTCGGTGGAGGCGATATGCAGCATTGATGGGAAGCGACGTTGATGGATGAAACAAGGAAACAAGTGGTTTGTGGCCTGTAACAAGATGAAATTTGGATGCATAAAGAAAAACACCAAACTTATGAAGAGCATAAATAACAGCCAAAGCTTCTTTTTCAATTTGAGAATATTTTCGTTGGGCATCCATGAGAGTTTTGGAGGCATAAGCAATGGGTTGTTCAGAACCGTCAGAAAAACGGTGCGCAAGGACTGCACCAACCCCGTATTGAGAGGCGTCCGTGGCAAGAACGAGATGTTGGCCAGGTCGATAAGTGGCCAGGCACGGGGCCTGTTTCAGCATAGTCATCAATTTCTGGTAAGCCCCATCGCATGACGCGGACCAGTGAAAGGACATGTTTTTATGCAACAGGCGATGCAATGGCTGAGCCACCAAAGCCGCAGACGGTAAAAACCTGTGATAGTATGCTATTTTCCCCAGGAAGGCCTGCAGTTCCGTAGCAAATGTAGGGCGAGGAAGGGCATCAATCGCAGCGACAGTTTGCTGAAGCGGAAGAATACCATGTTGAGAGAGTTGGAAACCCCAAGTACGTGATAGATGCCTGAAAAAATTGTGATTTCTGTAGATTACACTTAAGGCCTGTAGTCTGTAAGACATGAAAAAGTGTGCGGAGATTCTGAAGATGTTCTTCAGTGGTGGAGCCCGTGACAACAATGTCGTCCATGTAATTGATATACCCAGGGACAAGGAGCAATAATTGTTCCAAGAATCGCTGAAAAAGAGCAGGGGCGCTGGCAACCCCGAATGGCAATTGTTGGTATTGATAGAGGCCAAAAGGCGTGTTAAGGACCAGAAACTGCTGGAAAGCAGTGTCGAGAGGAAGTTGTTGATAAGCTTCTGACAGGTCAAGTTTAGAAAAATACTGGCCTCCAGCAAGTTTAGTGAACAATTCTTCAGGTTGGGGCATAGGGTAAGTGTTGATGAGGCATTGAGCATTTACAGTGGCTTTGAAATTGCCACAGAGATGAATATCACCATTGGGCTTAGCAACGACAATGACAGGAAAGGACCAGTCACTTGAAGTGACAGGAAGCAAGACCCCTGAAGCAGTGAGACGATCCAGCTCCCATTTGACCCGATCATGAAGGGCCACAGGAATGGGCCGAGCCCGAAAAAACTCAGGCCGATCAGTGGGTTTGAGCATGATATGAGCTTCAAAGTCATTTGCACGGCCTAACACAGGAAAAAAAAAAAAAAGGGACAAAAATGTCGTCACCAAGGAATCCAATTGAGCATAAGGAATGGCATCAGAGACAATATTGACAGAATCATCTATAGAGAACCCAAAAACGCGAAAGGCATCGAAACCAAAAAGATTTTCCACGTTACTATGGTCGACCACAAATATGGTAACAGTGCGAATGACGGATTTGTAAGATACCTCAGCATTAAACTGTCCCAAGAGAGAAATCTTCTGTTTATTGTACATCAGTAATTGCCGACTGATAGGTGATAGGATTGGAGAACCCAACTGAAGATACGTCTGAGAATTGATGATAGTGGCAGCAGAACCAGTATCCACCTGCATGCGAACATCCCGACAAAGGATTTGGACAGTGAGAAATAACTTCCCTGAAAGGGAAGAAGTACCATTGACAGACAACACAGAAGCAGAATCAGCGTCACGGTCATGAACATCAGGTATGTGGTCGGATTTGTAAACGGATGACCCATGACCCTTATTTTTGCAATTGTGACACACGGCCCAACGTTGGGGACAATCCTCCCGTGAATGTTTCGTAAAACATCGCGGACATGAAGGAAGTTGCCGGGGGTTTTGCTGCAGTTTCTTAGAGGTTTGTTTACGGTTAGGCCGAGGCTGCACTTAGGAGCCTACTGCGGTCACATCGGCCGGCAGGGACACGCTGCACACATCGTCGACAGTGCACAGAGGTTGCATTTTTCCGACGTCACTCCACGCCTCTAATTGCGCTCCAGCGGCGCGAGACATTTCAAACGACTGCGCAATGGATAGGACTTCATCTAGAGACAGATTTGCCAACTGAAAGGCATGTTGTCTAACTTCTTTGCCGGGCGCCGACCAGATAAAAGCATCCCGTACCATGGAATCGGCGTAGGATTCTTTGTGAACTTCAGTAACAAATTGACACTTTCTACTGAGGCCGTGAAGTTCAGCAGCCCAACCGTGATAAGATTGATTCGGTTGGTTTTGACAGCGATAAAAGGCAACACGAGAGGCTACCACATGCGTATGCTTGTGAAAATACACAGACAGAAGTGAGCACATGCCAGCAAAGGACAAAGACGCAGGATCTTTCAAAGGAGCCAATTGCGACAACAACCGATACATTTGAGGTGAAATCCATGAAAGGAACAGAGACTTACATGTTTGTTCGTCCTTGACATGAAATGCCAAGAAGTGCTGTCGAAGACATTTTTCGTAATCAGACCAGTCTTCCGCCGTCTCGTCGTATGGAGGAAAAGGAGGTATAGACAACAATGAGAAATGCCCCGCATTTGATGCCGCGATGAAATCGCGAATCGCTGATGTGAGAAGCGTTTGCGGTTCAATGAGACCTTGCAATAGTTGCTCTAAAGTAGCCATGGAAACCTGCGGGTCAACGATGAAAAGGAAAAATCTACTACCTCGTCGCCAATTGTTATAACGTCAAGTTGAACACACATATTTCAAAAATGGCACAACACATGTAAGTCACAGAGCAAGTAGACAAAGTAAGACATGTGTACACGGTAACTCAAATCATAACTGAGTCCAAGTCCAGCGGCCACTGGCTGGCTGGCCACTTAGGTGGCATGGCTATTGCATCACTGACAGACAGCGCCGCATGTAGAGGACGCATGTAACTGCGCAGCAGCACTTTGAAAGATCGCCGAGTCACAACACATTTTCAGTTTAAAAGCCTGTCTATCAGCCAAGCTGAAGTTTATAATTTAGATGACCTTTGTCCCCTTTAACTAATTTTTCTTTGTACAATTCTCTTCATCCTACATTGTGTTCAGCTTTCATTAATGGTTCTCACCATTCATTATGTCTGCATCATGGGGTTCTCATTACTCTCGCCACAAATGGCTGTTACTAACAACACACATATTAACTTCTCTTTTATAAATATATTTTATAGAAGATGTGTTCTGGGAGTTTATGTGGGTTTGTGATCTAATTTTTCTCACAAAATTTTTCCTTTTTATTTACAGAGTATATTCAGAAAATACTACCAGAGGAAGAGCCACTATTACTTAGGGCAAATAAGGCTCATCAAAAATTGCAATTCCAAATGAAAATATCCTCGGAAGTAGACAGAAAAAGAGAGAAATAAACTGAAAAATATCTGGGACAGATCTTACGTCGTTTGTAAACCCAAGCAATAACAAACAATAGTGTATGTGATCTTAAGCATTGCTTTACTAAGAGTAAAGGATCCTGTAAGGATCCTGTCATCAGCTATACACATTTCAAGAACCTCTTTGGAAAACAATCCCAAAATGACCAGGGCTGTCTTAGCAGTTCCATTTGCTCATATTTCGTCGAGTTCCCTGTAGCTATTCAGTGTTCCATAACCACAAATTTTGTTGGTTCCTTGCCTTTGGTGTTTCTGCTGTGCAGCATGCACCTTTTTTCGACTGTCCGCACAGTCAGCCCAATGTAAGCATTACAACATTTTCACGGACTGTAGCAGACACTCAGTTTATGAAGCCTCAAATCATTTTTCACCAAAGGGACCGATGACCGTAGCAGTCTGGTCCCTTTAATCCCACAAACCAACCAACCATTTTTCACCATACCTAGCAGTGTACACATTTTTGGAAGTGGACAGAAAACACGTTTAATGTTAGGTTGCCAATTTTGTTTGACACTTTGCCAGTGTGCTGCAGATAGGCCTCTTATTCTTCTCTTAAATAAAATGTTGCTTTCTGATTCTCTCAAGCTGATCAGGGCGAAATTCAACTTCACTTTGAATTCGTTCTCCTATCTATATTTTTTCTCTTCAATAGAATTATTATGAAGAAAATAATGGCGTTACCATGGGGTGCCCTATGGCACTGGCAGTAGCACACTGATTTTGAAGAGAGAGCTCAGGAAAAAGTTGCACTGAAGCCTACATGCTTTTTCACACATGCTGATGATACATTTAGTGGAAAGCTTCAGGCATTTCTTCAACATGTGAACACTCTACACCCCAGGATCAAACTCACTATGGAGGTGGACGAGAGTGGCGAACTCTCCTTTTTCAATGTTTTAGTCAAGCACAAAGTAGATGGAACTATGGGACACAGTGTGTACAGGAAAACCATCCACACCTATATGTATCTCCATGCCTCCACATGCCTTCATCCTTCACAGTGTGAGGGTGCACTACATGCACAGGACCACAGGGTCTGTGCATTAATAGACACAGAAGGCCTACAAAGACAGCACGATCACCTTGAGGGAATATTCAAGAAGAATATATATGCCACGAGACACATCTGATCTGCTTTCAGGCAAATGGTACACACATGAACCGGATGAGGAGAACAAGGCAATGGTGAATCTTCGACATGCTGGAAAGCTATTGAAAAAAGTTGGTAGAATATTGGCTCAATCTAACATTAAATGCATTTTCTATAAATTTCAGAAAATGTGTGCTCTATTGGGTACAGTGAGAGATGACTTGGGACACAGTAAATCAAGTGTCTACTGTATTCCACACAAATGCATAAGGTATACGTCATGCAGACTGCAGACAGTGGAAGGAAGGTGCCAAGAGCACAGGAAACACACTGAACTCAAGCAACGAACAAGATTTTCAATTACAAAACACTGCATAGCTACAGGTGACTCAATGAAGTATGAACCAAAAAAGTGTTAAGACAGCCCAGGTCATTTTGGGATTGTGTTCTAAACAGGGTATTGTAATGAGTGACCGATAACTTGATCTTAAGAGAAAGTAATTCCACTTTAAGTCAAGCATGGAACCCAGCACTCAGCCAATGGTACTCTCAACGACAGCTGAGAGTGACTTCCACATTCAACGGCAGCAACAGAAGCAATGATGGACCAGATTTTGCACCCAGCATTTATCAACCGTGTCCCTCCCACCATCACTCCACTCGATATGGCATACAGCTAGCAAGTGAGGGAAAAGATGGGAATGCTATGAGCATAAAGGAGATACGACATATGAAAGATGCTCATTCTACAGGTATCACATTAAGACAATGGCAAAATATGCTATTTAAATGTCATGTCTTGTGAACAACTGTACCCGGCTGAATACCCAAGACTAATACGAACAAATTATACACTGAACACACAGCTGAGATCATGTAGTGCCAGGTATGCTCATCAGCACTTTTAGATTTGTAACACAATATTTCACTTAATGGTGTTGGAGATGTGCTACATTAAGTAAAAATGCAGATGATATATTATCAACTCTGTTTTAAGTGGAAGTAACCATTTCACTGCAAACTTAAAATGTTGATCATGTTAATAGCCATTACTGCAATCTACATGTGATGATGCATATTTAAATTAGACCTATTCTCATCACATAGCAATTTAAATGAGTTACATTATTAATAAAGGCCTGTATGAATATCATAAAGCAGAATTCTACTTCAAAAAGGGAGTCTCATGAATCATTCAAGTTCCTTTCATGCTCGAAAAGTGTTAAAGTTAATTTCTGTGCAGGATACTTGTAAAAGGTTTATACAATATGAAACATCAACGTACTACCAGAGCAATATTTAAAATTTTTGTTTTGGAAAAAAATAAGAGTGTATTGATTAGTTTACCTGGAAGTAAAGCAGCATTCCGACAGCCAAAACAACCCCAATTGCAAGTCCAAGGGCCAATACACACAGTACCAACATTGATGTTCCAAGGTAAACAATTGGTTCTGTGCCATTACCATAGTATAGATACCAAACCTAAAAACAAACAATGGTATGTCGAGGACGGAATAACTACAATACTATGAAAATGATAGGTTGCTGCTCACCACACGGAGGAGGTGACAAGTCACAGACAGGCACAATGACAATAGTCCTAAACATTTAAGCTCTGGACAGACAGTCGTTCTTTGCAAACATAAAAAAAAAAACGCACACGCATAGGCATTGTCTCCAACCGCTGTGACTCAAACGGCCATAAGGTGTGCTTGTGTGTGTATGTGTGCATGTGCATGTGCACACTATTTCTGAGGGAGGACTTTCATATCCGGAACCTTAATTGTTTAGCACTTTTTTTCACTGCACCTATCTGTGATTCAATGCCTTCCCTATGTGGCAAGTGTGATCTATATTTTCATAATAAACCTAAAAACAAAACATTTATTACAGCCAATGTAATTACAGTCAGTGCCTATCTAAAAACAGGACAAAAAGAACAAAAATATTAAATCCTACTACTTCTATACAAACACCATATACTGTGTGAATTGATAAAAGTTGCAAGAGAAAGTTCAATAATGGCACGAAGAAGAAAAGTACATCTAGAGATGTTTGTATCTGCTCATGCAAAAGAATGAAGTTAAATTTAGCTGTTTCCACAAATAACGAACTAAATGGAAGATGTAATCTATTCTATAACACACACTTTTCCCTCCCCACCATCACCTCACCTTTTACTCTGTCACTCAATCACTTCTCAATGTGAGTTTATAATGCTGCTCTCTTGATTTAAATAACTCTTACAGGTATATAGCAGTAGTAGCCTTATACAGGGAACTTTCAGGTAACTTTAGCATTTTTTTTTGAAACAGTTAGATGCACTCTTAACACACATATTTAAACTCAGTAGAGATGTCATAGTAGTTGGAGACTTCAATGCAAATTTCCTAACGAACTCCAGAGACAGAGTAGATCTTGAGAACTTGATGTCCTCATATAATCTTGTTTCTGTTGCAAATTTTCCCACCAGAATAACTTCACGAACAAAATCATTAATTGATAATGTATTTATTGACATAACCAAGATTGATGATATAGCTGTCAGGCAAGTTCTGAATGGTCTCTCTGACCATGATGGACAAAGACTCACCATTAACAATTCAAGTATTTGTGAGATTAATAGTGGTCCCAGCTGGAAAATTACTAGGAAATCTACTGATGAAACTATTCAGATCTTTAAATCACGTCTCCAAAACGTAGACTGGAGTCCAGTATATAATGTAGAAAATGCCAATTCCAAATACAACCTTTTCAGCAATGAAGTGGCTCTAATATTTGAAAGTACCTTCCCAAAAAGAATATCTAGTGCCTTCCGCCGTGGAAGTTGAACACGCAGCGAGGGCACCACCGCTAAGCCACGTGCAGACAGTGGCCAAGAGCCGCTCCCTCCGGTTTCATATATAGGGACCCGCTCTGCCCTAGTCCAGTCAGTCTGGTACTCGCTCTGGATTTCGTTTCTATCTTGGCGGTACTGCGTTCTGGTCGTTGCTCGTTGTTGACATTTGCCTGGCTCTGGTTCCGAGTGGATTTACGTTTGGTGTTTGGTGTTGTGGCTTCCACAAGCCTCCATTGTTTATCTTTTCCTTGTTGTGTTGCTCATAGTCGGTCGTGGTCGGTTGCTGTCAGTTGTCGGTTTGTCGTCCGACTCGTCCTGTGTTTACCCGTTGGTGCATGCTCCACCGCTGGCGGCTTCCCCGCCTGGCGGCTCCAATCCGCAGCCCAAGGCGTTCCCGCTGTTGGTTGTGGTTACAACAGAATATATAAAACCTATACTAAAAAATCCACCAACAAGCCTTGGATTACCACTGGAATTAGGATTTCTTGCAAAAGCAGGAGAGAGTTGTACATTGCCTCAAAAAAATCAGATGACCCTAACCTTTTAAATACTAACTATAAAAAATACTGTAAAATATTGAACAAAGTCATTTTGAAATCAAAAAGTGTGTATCTGTGCTCAAAAATTAATAACTCCACTAATAAAACCAAAACTATATGGGAAGTGATATGAAATGAGACTGGAGCAAATTACCCCAACAAGACCCAAAATATTGCCCTTAACAATGAAGGTAAGCTAGTTCAAAATCAAGATATTGTAGCTAAAATCTTTAATGAGCACTTTCTAACTGTTGCTGAGAAAACAGCATGCAAAGGCTCTTCAGAAAAGGCAATAAAACCTTTGAAAGAACTTTTCCCTAACTCTATAGACATGATAGGTAAGGCCCCCATAACCGTGCAAGAAGTAAAAAAAAACCATAGTGTCTCTAAAAAGTAAAAATTCGTCAGGTGTAGACAATATTTCCAGCGAACTGCTAAAAGCCAGCTGTAATCAACTCTCTAAAGTTCTAGCTCATACATTCAATTCCTCTCTAAATCAAGGTATCTTCCCTGACAGAATGAAGTATGTTACTGTGAAGCCCCTCTACAAAAAAGGTGATCCCACAGATGTTTCCAAGTATCGTCCTATCTCTCTTGTAACAGCATTTTCGAAAGTCTTTGAAAAATTAATATACTTCAGGATTGTCAATCACCTTGAAAAATTTGCACTAATTAGTAAACAACAATTTGGTTTCAGATCAGGCATATCTACATCCGAAGCAATTTATGCACTTACAAATAATGTTTTAGAATGCCTTGACAAGAAAAAATTACCGTTGGCATATTTTGTGACGTGACTAAGGGTTTCGACTGCGTCGATCACACAATACTTATAGGAAAAGCAGCCCAATGTGGAATCCGTGGACAAATGGGTAACTGGCTCAGATCATATCTAGAAGACAGACAACAAAAATTGTATTAGGTGTTAACAATCTACAAGTAGGAGAGGTAGAGTCTGACTGGGTAACAGTACATCATGGAGTTCCACAAGGGTTCCTATTTATTATATATATTAATGACCTACCCCTGTTCTCAAATAGTGCTAGCAATATCACAATGTTTGCTGATGACAAGTATAGTGACAGCAAAACCTCCACTGACATACAGTTAAATGCCAACCAAGCACTTGCAATGCTCTGAACTGGTTCACGGCAAATCCTCTATCAACAAACCTCAGTAAAACAAATTACATGCACTCCCAATCCAGTTACATAAGCCCAGAAGAGATTAACATTGCACATGAGAGCCAACAGTTGCAGAGCGTTCAGTGCACAAAGTTCCTAGGCGTTCATATAGATAACCAGCTCAACTGGGAATTCCACATACAGCAAACACTAAAAAAGCTTAGCTCAGCAACATTTGCCATACGAATATTCTCCAAAATTGTAGACACCAACATATCAAAGTATTTTGGCTACTTTCATTCGTTGATGTGCTATGGAATAATCTTTTGAGGCAACTCACCACTTTCAAAAAAAATTTTTGTAAGCCAGAAAAATGTAGTCCGATTTATATGTAGTGTCCCTCCAAGAACCTCATGTCAATATCTCTTTAAACAGTTAGGTATATTAACCACTACCTCACAATATCTCACAATATCTCACTCATGGCTTTCACTCTTCTCTTCTGAATATGAAACAAATGAGGCATACCATCATTATAACACAAGGCGGAAAGGTGATATGCACTGTGAACGGAAAAATCTCTTTCTGGTGCAAAAAGGGGTAAAGTACACAAGTAAAAAAAATCTTTAACGCAATCCCAAGTAATATAAAGTGTCAAAGAAAATAAAATGCTATTAAAAAAAAAAAGCCAAAGGAATTTCTATTGGAAAAATGTTTCTACTCTTTAGATGAATTCTTCAACAGAGATAAGTAATTTGAGTAGTAATTCAGATTATTTCCTTTGTCATTGTTATCTGTATTGTTTTTTTATCACTATTGTATTTTTGTATTGTATTGTTTATTATCTTGATTATATTACTGTATTTTACCAATTTTGAATCATTCATCTATCATGTGTAATATACCAGTATGTATTGTATTGTATGATATCTATATTGTATCTGCTTTGACTTGTTCCACATCCATGCGTAATCACGCCATACTGGATCTATGGAATATGAATCTCAAATAAAATAAATAAATAAATTGCTCGATGTAAATATTACGACCATAAAAATGGGCAACTAGCAACAACACAAATATTGCATAAGCACGTATATAACAAGCATCAATAAGTAAATGGACTATATGTAACTGTAATGGGATGTATCCAAGGCAACTGGACAACAAGCAGGAAATAAACAGTTTAAACTTGACACTCTATATGATGCATTTATTTATGTCATAGGTTTTGATACTTGGTGGGATCAGTTAACTCATTGATCTGGCTATGTGCTTGTACTTTCCTTCATTTCTTTGTGATTTTTCATAGACCCATGAAGAAAGAACTTTTATGGAAGCATAACAAGTGAAGAAATAACACAACACAATAGAAACAACTCACAGAAACTTAATCTGTACACTGTATTAACAATAACTAATCACCATTTCTCATTCAATAATGTTCCAAATTGTTTTTGCTTTATTCTCGAATGGTTTCATTGATTATTTGTAAATAATGCACGTTCTTCACTCTACAGCAGACTGAAAATTTTACAATGCTAATGCTAATGAAGTTTCAACTCTTGCTACTATCATCTCTCTGAATTACGAAGACCTGTCTGTTCCTAGCACAAGATACTTTAACCCCAGCAGTTACACACTCCCAGACCCTACTTCTGTTTAGTTTAACTTTACTCTCGTTTGTGTTGAGCGAACAAAAGATTACACATTGTTATCAGAATATGTTTACAACAAACTTTAACTTCCCTTTTACTTTGTCTTATTTATGAATATTCCCAGTATTCCCCTTATAATTTCTCACTACACATTGTGACAATCACTATTTATGATTCTGTAATGCATTTTTCTTCTATGATCTGTACCTAACTGGCTAGCACATTTTACTTTTAAAATTTGACTGTTTTGGACCAATAACTATTGCTGGTACATGTAAATGGCTGAAAATACTTATCTTTAAAAACAATGCACTATGTCTTTCAAATCTTGGTGCAAACTTTACTGCCAAAAAAAATTTGAAGCTAGAAATCACTAACTCCACACATCCGTGACCTGAATAATCTGTCAGAAAATTTCCACACACAATGACTTCCCAGTCAAGTCAGCATAATCATATTAACACTATCTATTTTATTAAGCACAACATATCTTTTGATCCCACCAGATGCATCAATCTGTTGATACAGTATGGGGTCAGTATAAGTGGGGAACAAACCAGCTTCTCCAGCCAGCAGGTCACATGAACCTGCCAATTTAAGGCCAAGCAACTGCACTGTTTGCATTTCTATCCACAAGTTAATGTGTTCACCTCTACGGCAGATTGAAGTACTGATGGTGACTCTGCACTACACCAGTTACTATTTCGACTGTTCACGTTATAACTGGGCCTGCTTGGGATCGAAGTACAATGAGCTCCACCTATTGCTGCTGACTTCTACTCTAGCAGACTGTGCTACCACTAGGCTAAGTGATTAATCTCAGGCTCGCTTACGAGTGATTTCCAGCAGTGTAATTCAAGTTGTGGTCCTACCGATTGTTTTCATTTGCAGTCCTGGAAAATTCACAAGATCAGTAACTCTTATGAACTGAGTGTCATTCATTTTGTGACTGACTAATTAAGAGGCTTTATGGGACCAAACAGCAAGGTCATCAGTCCCGCAATTCTGAAGTTACTCACAGAAGAAAGAGGGTCCACTAAAAGTGGACGGATCCAGTCAGGGGAGTCAAATGATAAAATAAAGAAGTTAAAACACACACAGTAAAGGGCATAAAAGGTGAGACCAAATCTAAAAACTGGAAAAAAAAGAATGGTCTTTCTATGGGGGAATGGTCATGGGGTCCCACACCGAGAAGAAATGAAGAGAGGTCTCAACCACAACCACCCTGTCTGTGCTCCAGGAGTAAAGCAAAATCTTAAATCTGGAAATAAAAACCACTTTCATGGAGGAAACTGAGGTCCAGTTCAACCAACCATGAATCGTTTGCTAATTTTAAATTTAAGGAATCTGGGAGACTATACTTGGCACGAAGGGCCAAAAGAAGGGGACATTCCACTAATATGTGGGATTCTGTCAGTCTGACTCCACAGCCACATTGTGTGGACAGTTTGTTACGGAGGAGGAAACATTGGTTGAGCGTGGTATGACCAATGCATAGACAGCATAAAACAGCACACTCCTTCCAAGAGGAGCAGAAGGAAGAGTGACAAACTGCAGCAGATGCCTTGATTGTGCGGAGTTTATTACTATGAACAGTAGCACACCAGATGGCATTCCATTTTTGGGCAAAGAGAGATTTGACATAGACCCGCATACCTGCAGCTGGAATCGTGAAAGCAAATTTGGGAGGGGGGGGGGGGGGGGGTTTAGTATCTGCTTCTCTACCCAAATGGTCAGCCAGTTCATTCCCTGGGATGCCCACATGACTTAGGAGCAGGCAGCACAGCCAAGGGCAGAGAGAAGGTCATGGATAGAAGATACCAAAGGGTAATGAGAGTAGCACCGTTCAATAGCCTGCAGGCTGCTCTTTGAGCCGGAACAAATTAAAACACTGTGGAGGGAAGCCTGAAAAACAAAATGGAGGGCTCTGTGAATGGGTAGAAGCTCTGTCGTGGACACACTGTATGTTCCCAGCAATATATGGTGTTCCATGACAGTAGAAGACTTGAAATTATCTCTCACCTTCTCGGCAGTGTAGAAGATCGTGGAATCCTGGAACTCTGCAAGGATGGCATGTAAAAAACACCAGAAAACCAATGGGGCGATAGAGACCTTAGGACCCTGGAATAGGTAGGTCCTAATCCATGGTCTAGGCACCATCCAAGAGGGGGTGTGAAAGAAAATACATGGGTTGCATTCCAGTGAGTGGATACAGAGATCCCGACAGAGGGAAGTGAGATGCATGCACCAGTAACACCACCTGTGGGTGGTTGTCAGGAGGGAGACATCCTTCATTTGAAAAGAGGACAGGGTGCACAGGATGGTCAGGGAACTGGCAAATGGCGACTACATAAGAAACCAGGAGTTGGCTCTGTTGTATCTGTAGAGGAGGAATACCCTCTTCTGTGAGGAGACTGTCAATGGGACTAGTGCGAAAGACACCAATAGCCCTAGGCACCTCACAATGGAGAACAGGCTCAAGTAGTTGCAGAGTGGAAGGAGCCGCTAAGCCATAAGCCTGACTACTGTAAGCTAGTCTGGACAAGACTAGTGCATGGTAAAGTTGGATAAGAGTGGTATGGCCTGCATCCCAAGACGTGTGGGCCAAGAGTTGGAGAGCTTTAAACTTTCGCATGCATGTAATCTTTAGGTGGCAAATATGGGGCAGCCATGTAAGCTTCTTATCAAAAATAGCACCCAACAAATGGGACTGTGCTACAACTTTGAGGAGCTGGTTGCCTAAATAAAGTTCTGGATCAGGGTGTACTGTGGGTCAACGACAGAAATCCGTAACCTGTGTTTTGGATGGAGAAAACTGGAAGCCATGGCAGATGGCCCACGCAGCAACCCATCAGATGGCACCTTGGAGCCAGCGCTCAGCAGATGTTACTAAGTGGGAGCTGCACCAGGTGCAAAAATCGTCGACGTACAACGCCGGGGTAACCGCAGGCCCAACAGAAGTTGAGGAAGAGTGTGACACTTAGCACAGAACCTTGTGGGATACCATTCTCCTGAATCCGTATGAAGTGCCAACTCGAACCCAGAAGAGCTGATGAGATACAATCTCATGGATACAAATCATGGAAGGTAACTAAAATGTGATGGCACCAGCCATGTCGTATCCCTTATGTAGGTCAAAGAACATCGTTACATGTCTGCCCCAGCTTCAGCTGGTTCTCCCATCCCCCTCCACCTCCCTCTCCTCTTCCCCTGCAGTTCCCGCAACCTCTTGTCCAGGAGCTACTCCCCTCCCCGGCCAAAGAAGTGCCCCCTTCTTTGGCACCAGCTGGTGATGGGGCTCTCCCTCCCACCACAATTCGGCCACAAGTCCTGCCATTTGTGCACCCCAAGGTCGCCCACTCTTTTGGTTTCGGATCTTATTTATGGATGTCACCCCATCCTTGTCAGTGACGACCACTGACCAAGTGACATGGCCTGCTCTCAGCTTCTTGATGTCTAACATGGACTCTCGCCACATGATCATTCAGTGGAATTGCAGTGTATACTATCATCACCTACCAGAAATACAAAGTCTTCTCTCCTACTATTCTTCGTTCTGTCTTGTTCTTAAAGAAACACACTTCTGTAATGGCTGCTCTCCAACATTTCATGGTTATCATGGTTATCAGGTGTTCTGTTGAAACCATGCTGGCCCCGGGGTACCATCTGATGGGGTCTGCACTTTGGTTTGCTCTGATATCATTAGTGACTGGATCCTACTAAAAAACAACCTGGAAGCAATAGCGGTTAGACTGCATATGACTCCGGCAATGTCTACCTCCCTGCAGGTAGGCCATTTCCTTATGTTGAACTGTCTACCTTAATACAGCAACTCCTGCCCCCGTTTCTCCTCGTTGGGGCTTCAATGTCCACAACCCACTGTGGGGGAGTGCCGCTTCAAGGGTTGGGGGGGGGGGGGGGGGTCTCCTAATTGACCAACTTATTACAGACTTCAATTTGTCTCTCCCCAGTGACAGTTTCCCTACCCACTTCAGTGGCGCTCAAGGCACCTTCACTGCTATCGATCTCACAATCTCCTCCCCTTCTCTCATGGATTCCCTACATTGGTCATCCCACGATGACCTTCATGACAGTGACCACTTTCCGGTGATTCTATCGTTCCCCGGCAGTTGCCAGGCAGGCAGGCTTCCACTTTGGGCATTCCGCAGGGCCAGTTGGCCTTTGTATATGTCTGTTCAGCACTTCAACATCTGCCCCTCTAACTGCATTGATGCAGTCATGCCAAGCGTCTTTGCCACTATTCTTCTTGCTGCTGGCACTGCTGTCCCTTTGTCCATAGGTCACCTCATCACCAACCAGTACCATGCTGGACCAAGGATGTAGCAGTTGCTGTTCACGACTGCCAATGGGTGCTACAGTGATTTAAACAACACCCTTCACAAACTAACCTTCTTGCTTTAAAGTGTCTCTGTACTAAGTCTTGTTACCTTATTAAGCAGAGTAAAAAGGAACGCTGGGAGCACTATGTTTCCTTCCTGGGGACATGTGTCTTTTCATTGCAGGTTTGGTCCAAGCTCTTAGCCTTCTGGGCAGCCGGCAATAGTCAGCTATCCAGAGCCTTAACCTCCAAGGTGCTCTGTGCACTGATCCGTTGGTTCTTGCAGAACACCTTTTGACCCTGTAGCAGTGTGACTTCTGGGTAGGATGATCTCCAGCTGACCATTTACTCAGATCGGAAACAGAAATATGACATGCTTTTACTAACTGCAAGAACCAAAAGCACCTCATGGTTGGTGGGTTATATGGCTTCAAGTCACATCCATAGCAAATAACCTTGATCTTCTCTGGGATGGTATCTCCCTCAAAAGCCAGACTGAAGGCACCAGTATTTTTGTGGTTGTGTTTGTGACCCTTCTGCACACTTTGAACAAAATGAATGCCGTGTCACTCCACATTAGCCCAGAGTTCCCCATCAGTTTGCAGGATGAGGTCTCTGTGAAAAATCACTTCGTGGAACGTATCCAGAGATTGGTGTGGAGTAATAGACACTGGGACTTTGCCAGCATGAAGAGCTGCAGATTGGGTGGCAGGAAAAGCTTTGACCAACAGGAGTCCAGCCGCATCCTAGTAAAAGGCTCCACTTCAACAAACTTGTCCTCGACATTCTCCACAAAATACAATGGCTTTCTGGAGGTGAATGTGGCCCCATCCATCCTAGTATAGACGAGTTAACAGGGAAAGTGTTTCATCCCAAGATAGTGAATCTGGCCTTACTCCCCCAGTGTAGCCAGGGAAGGGAAGGCTGCCACGTCATATGAAACAGAATTCAATGATCCTTCCCATTCGAAGAGATGGCTGTTTGAGAATGGCCTGATTTTTGCAGCTTGATACACTTCATGTGCCAAGCATCCGCCCTGATAGCACTCGCACCAATCAGGGGCTCTCCCCATGGGCGCCACGCAGCCAAGAAGACAAGCAACCACTCCTTGACATACATGGGGAGGGAACAGCTCAGGTATCAAAATGGTGATCCTCATGTTGTCAAGGGGCTCATTCAGGTGGGTACATAACAGCCCCACCACACGGACTGGCTACATGTGCTGGTGACCTACCAGGCTGGAATGAGGCTAAAGCGGGGAAGGGAGAGGAGGAGGAAGGGGAGAGAGGAATCCACACCATGGATGCTAGGGAGGGAGTTCTTCCCTAGACAGCCTGCACTAAAAACAGAAAATTGTGAAGGTCATGCCTCAAGCGGGGATCTGAATGCCGAAAAGGATGAAAGAACAGGCAGAAGGGACAAATCGCAAGCAATACAGAGAACCAGGTGGATAGCTGGGTCGATGTAAATCAGAACACAGAGAGAGGGAAAGGAGGGGGCAAGAGGGAAGGAGTGAGGATAGGGAGGGAAGGCAGGGTGAAGGAAATGCAGCCAGGGGGATAAGAATGGGCTGCAATAGCTCGGGGCCCCACGTGTGCCATGCACAACCTCACAAAAGAACCATGAGCCCCCAGGGAGGATTTATTGTGGGTTTCAGGGTATTCAAAAAAGTGTTAATAAACGAGTTTTAATTGGAGATTGAAAAACCGGTGATGAGGAGGTTCCAGTTCAGTGGGATAGTATGGCTACCACGGATGCTCAATTTCTGTAATTTTTCAACAATGTATATCGGACTCTGACACTTCATGGATTACAGATCTACAAGAATTGAAAAGGAAGTATAAATTTATTGAAAGTTTAATTTGTTTTGTGCTTGATAAAGAGGTACACACAAAATCTTTATGTCCATTAGATCCATCATTAGCAGAGGTGTTACATGTAACTCAGGCTTTTCAAATTTCGTAAGTGGCTCAGCAAATGTTTCCACTGACTTTAAAGCACCTATGAAGGACCTGGTGGGACCGAGAAACTACACAGAAATTTTCCTTTCAATCCCGATACATTAAATATGTCTCATCTGATGGTGGCCTGCCAAGACCATTCTGGCTCCAGTCATATGGTTGAGATGCAATATATTCATTTATTGCCTAATTGTCCTGATTTTTTCACTTTACATCTCTGAAACTGAGTGCCAACAGTGCTTCCACAAGGGACACATAGCAAAAGTGTCAATGTCCAACAGGAGCCCTGTCATATGTTTCTATAAGAGACACCCACAAGATTACTGGAAGCGAACATGCAGTGCATTGGTTCTACCAAAAATAATGATACATGTGGAAATTAAGAATGTACCTGTTACATTCTTATTTGATACTGGTGCATCTGTCACTATGAACAATGAATCAATGTGCTGTAGTATAGGTGCTCTGCCTTTGGACTCTGTGCATTTCAAATTGTAAGCTTAAGAACATCATAAAATTCTGCTGTTGCACTAAATGAAGCTCTCTGTGAAGTAGAAACAGATGGCCAGGACATTGCCTTTTCTCATGTTCACCACTAATTCCGTAGAAAATATTTTTGGAGTTGATGTCTACTTGGTTCTTGGTTTTTCTATTCAAGCATGCCATTAATACTACTCAGCCTACAGTGCTGTGTGAAAAAACTGACAATTTAAATTCCCAATTTGCACTGTTATTTGAGTCTGGTCTACATACAGCCTCGAATTTTCAGGCACGCATTCTTTTAAAGCCTTCCGCAATGCAGAGTTTTTTTTAAAGACTTTCAGATTCTATTCGCCCATTAGGATGCGGTATAATTGGAATTACATATGATGGAACAACAGCAAGTGTTTTCATCTATAGCCTTCAGTCAACAGGTCATGCCTGAACCAGATGGCACCTTATGCCCACACAGCAGTTATAACCTGTCAATGGTCAAGCAGAAGTGGATTCCAACCCAAATCCTGGGCCAACAAAGAGTGTGTGTGTGTTTGTGTGTGTGTGTGTGTGTGTGTGTGTGTGTGGTGTTTGGAGCTTAAGGGGAGCCAGTGGGGAATGTTATCAGCATGCTTACAAATATTACAAGAAAAGATCGTGGATAAAAGTGCAAAATGTTAACATACACACTGAGAAAACAAAGAAATACTAAAATGTGTTCTACAGGAGATTAGAACACAAGTAAAATTACAAAGGAGCTAAAAGAAAGGCACAGGCAAATGTGGCTGGCTGCCCACTTACAAAAAAAAAAAAAAAAAAAAAAAAAAACCCATGGGTGAACACAATAAAACCATTCCCCTAAAATCTTTTGAAAATGTTGGATAATTCACAAAACTTTGAAACTCAAATCACATTCGTTTGAACATCACTTGAAATACAGGGCAGATCCATCAGCAAATCTGCTGTGACCCACTGGTCGGAAAATAAAACACAGTCCAATAAAATGTGGCACACAGTTGTCTGCATGCAACAAGCACCACACATTGGAGGGTCCTCTTGCCATAGCAAGAAGCCATGCATCGTAGAGCTGGGGCCTATATGAAGACGAGTAAGAAAGACCTTGTTCTGTCAACATGACTGGAAAGAGGTACAACACAACCGAGTTGTGGGCTTTACTACATGGAGCTTATTGTCGGTCACTTCCAGCCTCTCAACCTCCCATCGGTGTATGACTTTGTACTTAAACAGCGAGGTGATAGCACACACGGAGATGACACAATAAGGACCTGAGGATCATAAGTCCTTGGCTGCTAGATCCACCATTTCATTCCCTACAACACCCATGTGCCCTGGTACCCAGCAGAAAGGTACCTCCATCCCAAGGAGGGCATCCTGGATTACTTTATTTGCTGGTTACAAATGCTGAATAGAGCGAAGGGCACTCAGAGAATGAGACCAGACAAGAAATTTAGCACTGAAAGAATGTCTCATCTGCTACAGTGCCTGCAAGACTGCATATAATTCTGCTACAAACACAGTAAATACTTGAAGTAACCCTGAGGACACAATCCAGGAAAATGACAGAGCAACCAACTGAGGCCCCTGTTTACACCCATCCATAAAGACAGCTACGTAGTTGTGGTGCTCATATAAAATGTTAGAAAATATTAAATTAAAAACAGAAGCAGGAGTGCAATCTCTCCTATACTGCACTTAATCTAAAATTACACTGGGCCTCTGCAGTAACCGGGGCAGGAGACAGTTACAACTGGATTTGGGGTTGTACTTGCTCCACATGGAGTGACTCCAGCACACACTGCATGTGGATCCCAAATGGCATTGTGGCTCATGGATGGTTCGAAAAAAGGTGTTCCAGAGGCAGACAAGCAACAGTAAGATACACGGGTGAAGTCAGAGTTGTGAAGAACTTACATACCTGACGCACCATGACAAGCTGCTGCCGGATGGTAAGTCATGGTTGCCCAGCCTCAGTACAGAGACTATACATGGGACTGGCACTATAAGCACCTGCAGCCAGCTGAATCCCCCTCATGATGAACAGCATCAATGATCTTCAAACAAGAAGGCCTCACCAATTCATACACCATGCACCCATATGCCAGCCACGAACACACGAAGGCCCTATAAAACTAGAGCAGACACACACTGTCTATTCCCCAAGACCTGTAGATAAGACACTTGTATGATGTTCATTGCCTTCAGGGTTCTGGCTTTCAGGTCTCTCAGGTGTGGCAACCAAGACAATTTGGAGTAAAAAATGATGCCCAGGAACCTTACCGAGTCTCTAAAATTTAGGATGGCGTCTATCATATGCAAGACACGTAAATTAAAAATATGACAAGAATTTTTAACATGAGCGCGCATTCGCACGCACGCACGCACGCGCGCGCGCACACACACACACACACACACACACACACACACACACACACACACACACACACTCACTTATCTGCAGACAACTGAAAACCTGTCTTTCCAGCCCACACTTCTAACCACTGCGCTGTGTAAGTTGCAGCTCACAGCTACATGTTGTAATACTGGAGGAGGAACAGAAAACAGCAAAATCATCCACAAATAAGAAGCACTGTACAGGACTACTTACCTAGATGTGATACTGTTGATGGCTATGGCAAAGAGGGTAACACTTAAAACATTCCCCTGAGTGGCACCATTCTTTTGCTCAAAACAACATGACAGTGTGTCACCACCTCGGGTCCTAAAATACCACTGAGACAGGAAAGACTGTATGAAGATGGAGAAGGTGCCACAAAAGCCCCATTGATGCAGCTGTGCGAGAATACAGTGTCTCCAAGCAGTATCGTACGTCTTAATGACGTACATTGATATTTACATAGGAAAGCCTGCTCAATATCCACCTCTAGTAGGGTTAGGTTGTTTACAGAGGACCAGAATCTCCAGAACACACACTGAGAGCAGCTAAGGAGTTGCATGGTCTCTAACAACCAGGCCAGACGACAGTTAACCATTCACTCCACGATCTTTCCTACACAGCTCATTAAGGCGATACTCCGATAACTACTGGGATATGTGTGGTCCCTTCCTGGTTTGAGGAGAGGTTTGAAAGTCCCTCTCTCCACGAGTTAGGGAAGTTACCTGTCTGCCATATAAGATTAAAATGTACAAGGAGAATTTCCTTTGACGTTGCTGCAAATGTTGAAGTGTGCATTACCGGATTTGGTCGTGACCAGGTACAGTATTATGAACCTCAGACAGAGCCAATTCCAGCTCCCATAAGGAGAAAAGGGTAGTTGTAAAATCTCAGAATTGTTGGATCTGGAGCTCAACTTTCCCCTCTCTACAGTTGCATGGTAGCGACAAAATACCATTCTAGCTGGTACTGGCAGTAGTTTGTGTAAAATTCTCTGCCAGCATCTGTACAATGTCTCCAGGCACTGTTTGGAGACAACCCTCTTTTAGCATTGCTGCTATTGGTAAATGACTGCATTTACCAGAAATCCACCTGATGGCTTCCCAACCTTCCATAGAACAGCACAGAGTCCAGGAACACTTGCCATGACTTATTCTTTCTCTTCTTAATTATGCTCGAGCCACGGCTCTTGTGACTCTACAGGCAATGAGGCTGTCTGCAGTACGGCAGCATTTAAATGGTCCCAAACACACGCCTGTCATGGAAGGCTGAACAGCACTCATCTGTCCACCAAGGTACGGATCACATCCTAACATGACCTGTGGACTTTGGGATGCATAAGTTGGCAGCATGACGGATCACTCACATGATGTGGTCCACCCATTTCTGAATGCTGTTGTGATGTTCAAACACAGCCAGCTGGCTGAGCAGCATACAGTTAGCCCTGCTGACCATCCATGTTGGTGACTGCTCTTCACATGGTGTTCCAACCAGCACGTGAATGCAGAGTCTGAAATGGTCACTGGGATGAAGGTCATTAGTGATCTCCCACTGAACACAGTCTACGAGGGCAAGAGAGCAGAAAGAGATGTCTATGGCTGAGAATGACACAGTAGCAGTGCAGAAATGAGTGTGGGTATCTATGTTAAGGGTGCACAGTTCATGAGATGCCATGAGGCTTTCCAAAACCTGACCCCGAGGGAAAGTAGATGTCAAGTCCCAAAAGACATTATGGGCACTGAAGTCTCCCCATAGGAGAAATGGTTGTAGGAGTTGCTTAACAAGTTCTATGAGAGCCTCAGTCTATTACATCTGGTGGAGGTAGATGCAGTGAGCAAACAGTGATCCTCCAATACACATGAATTTTGACAATCCGAAAACAAAGGAAGTAGGTTACAGTACACTCGTTCGCCCACTGCTTGAATACTGCTCAGCGGTGTGGGATCCGTACCAGATAGGGTTGATAGAAGAGATAGAGAAGATCCAACGGAGAGCAGCGCGCTTCGTTACAGAATCATTTAGTAATCCCGAAAGCGTTACGGAGATGATAGATAAACTCCTGTGGAAGACTCTACAGGAGAGATGCTCAGTAGCTCGGTACGGGCTTTTGTTAAAGTTTCAAGAACATACCTTCACCTAAGAGTCCAGCAGTATATTGCTCCCTCATACGTATATCTCGTGAAGAGACCATGAGGATAAAATCAGAGAGATTAGAGCCCACACAGAAGCATACAGACAATCCTCCCTTCCACGAACAATACGAGACTGTAATAGAAGGGAGAACCGATAGAGGTACTCAGGGTACCCTCCGCCACACACCATCAGGTGGCTTGCGGAGTATGGATGTAGATGTAGATGTAGATGTAGATGTAGATGCTTGCAGGTCAGCAGCCAGGGGGAGAGCAGAGGAGGGATGCGCATTGTTGACAAATACACCAACCCCTCCCTTCAGCTCTGTACCAGCGAGGTCATCCTTTCAGTGAATGGTACAGCCCCATAGCACAGGATTGTAAGTGGCTTTAAAATGTGTTTCTTGTAAACACACGGGCCGTTGCTGCACATGTATATTTAAGCCATTAATGTTCCACTGTAATATGGGAGCCATCTATCACCAGGGTTGCACTTTCACCCTCTCTTTCCACCAGGGGGTTCAGTCTGATATCAAGTTCCATTAGCTATACTGAAGAGTCAAGTGAAATCTCAGATAGTACACGTAGACATCATCAGACTGTTTACTTCCCAACTCTGTTGGTGGTGGATGCTTGGCCTTTGAGTTTTTGCCCCGGGTAGGCTTTGGATTTGATTTGATTTCTTTATTAACCCATGAAACAATTTACATTGCATGGATTTAGTCATTGAATAATAAACAACTTAACAGTTTAAATTTGTTTCTTACACAATAGTTGACAGTGAAATTTTCTTATAACCTAATTTACATTTTTCAGTCTTATATAATTATTATTTCTCCATACAGTTTAATACAGAACTTTCAGATTTTAAGTAACCTTTTTCAATTCAAGTACTCCATTACTGTATAGTAACTTTTATTTTGTAAAAATTTTTTTAGTTTTTCTTTGAAGGAGGTGATTGTCTCTATGTCTTTTATGTTTTGCGATAATTTATTATATAATTTGATGGCATTGTACAGTAGACTCTGTTGCGTTTTAACTTTATTTTTTCTATCCAGATGCAAATTATTGCAGTTCCTAGTTTCGTAACCATGTACAGAACCATTGTTAACATAGTGTCCAATATATATTTTTTTTTTAATGTACATAACATTCTGAAAAATATATTCACATGGGACAGTTAAGATTTCCAGTATTTTAAAAAGTTGAAGGCAGTGAGCCATGCTGCCACTCTTGGTCATTATACATACTGCTCTTTTCTGCAATTTGAATATAGCTTCAATATTTTTCCTGTTCACTCCCCAGAATATTATCCCATAACTAATAACAGAATGGATGTACGCAAAGTATACTGATCTAACACATGAAATATCGCATGCTGAAGTAAGAACTCTGAGGGCATAGCTTGCTGTAGAGATTCTGTTACGAAGTATTTTTACATGGTCTTCACACTTCAACTGACTATTAACTTGCATGCCAAGAAATTTTGTGCTTTCCACCCATTGTATGGTTTCATTACCTAACTTCAAGTTATTATAATATGGTTTTTTGTTTATGTAAAAGTTCATAGCACTTGTTTTCTTAATATTAAGCGTGACTTGGTCGATAGCTGCCCACTCATATACACTTTTTAGTGTTTCTTCAGCTTTCTCTCTTAGATCTACATGTGATGTGTCACTAATTAGCACATTAGAGTCATCTGCAAACAATATTGTATGCTCATGCTTTATACTTTGTGGGAAATCGTTAATATAAATTAGAAATAGTACTGGACCTAGGACACTACCCTGTGGTATACCTATATTTATATGTTTGAGGTCAGAAATATGTTTTTCAATACAGTTGGAGTTACATGATAAATGTGTTATTTCAGTCATCTGTATTCTATTTTCTAGATATGACTGGAACCATTTTTTTACAATCCCCCTTATTCCTGGTTCATCTAGCTTAACCAATAGTGTTTTGTGATCCACTGTGTCAAAAGCTTTGGTTAGATCGAGAAATATACCTGTTGTATAGTTTCCTTTATCGAGTGCTTCTGGGATATATTTAGTGAGATATGCTGTTGCTGCTTCTGTGCCTTTCCCTGTTCAGAATCCAAACTGGTCCTTGGCTAGGAGGTTGTGCTTATTTAATTAGCTAATAAGTCTATCTTTCACAATAATTTCTATTATTTTTGCAAAGCACGAGAGCAGTGAGAGTGGCCTATAATTTACTATATTTCCTGTGTGTCCTTTTTTGAAGAGAGGCAGTACTTTAGCATATTTTAAGTAGTCAGGAAAGTAACCCTGCTTGAATGATAATCAAGATTTACATATGCAGTTTTCACATACAACACTAAAACAAAAAGGACCCTTGCAAACAGGAAAAGAACTGTATAACAAACTACCTAAAGAAATTAAGGCAATAACTGGCATGCATAAATTCAAAACTGCAGTGAGTGACTACTTGCTACAGAATTGTTACTATAGTGTTGATGAATTTTTATCTACAATGTAAATATGTGAAAAATGTTAAATAGTTTATACAATCAAGGCCAAAAGTATGAAATGTGTGCATGTAAAATTTATTTGTGAAATGTTATGCCCATATGTTAGAGTTATATTGCTATATACTGAAAACCATACAACAGCTTTTTCTGTTAAACTTTATTGCAAATTATTTGACTTGTCCTATATCATTATGTACCCCTATACAGTGTATGATTCACAGGACCAATAAACATACAATACAATATAATATAAACTAATGGTGGTAACAGGCTCTCTATACAGTCTTTAATTAGAAAAATTGGAACTTCATCTAAACCAGCTGAATTTTTATTTTTCAGTTTGCAAACTACTTTGTACACTTCTTCCTTTGTTGTGGGCAGTAATACCATTGAATGTGGTACACTTTTGTTTAGCTTTGTGATCTGAGGGACTTTTTGCAATTTTTGCATAATTTTGTACCTATACTGCTGAAATAATTATTTACTTGCCAAATATTTTGGATCTTTCATTAGGATCCTGTCTTTTTTTTATTTTTATGTTTGACACATTCATTTTTCTGTTGCCGGTTTCCTGTTTTACAATCTTCCAGACTGCTTTGCTTTTGTTTTCAGCACTCAGCACCAGTTTGGAGTTGTGAGCCCTCTTAGCAGCACACAACACTTTCCTGTATGTTTTCCTACACCTTTTATAAAAGAATAGAAAGATGGATTTCTTTGACTGTGTTTGATATAGCTGAGGTACTTCAGTGTTTGAGATGATTTTTTGATACCTTTCGTCACCCATTTGATTTGTTCAGCTGTTGAGAACGGACGTAACACTTTAAGAAAGATCTCTTAAAATTTTTGTTTGAACAGTGTCATGAAGTTCTTGAATTTATCATTTGCATCTACCTCTGAGTATACTGTTTCCTATGTTTCACCTGCTATTTGTTTAGCAAACTCCTGCATTTTTGGTTTGGAAAAATTTCGCCTCAACCGCACCAGTGGTAATGGCAGCATTGGACGATGAACCCCACTGAACTGTAGGTGGAGCAGGGAGCCTTGCAATGTTAGTGACCACAGACTTTTCCAATGTTTTTGGAGGAAGGTAGACTATGAAGTAACTGTAGCAGCACAAGTACACTGACAAATGCAGATACTAGTGATAACACTAGCTATCTCTGATTGTGTAGCAGCATCAGTTTTCTGTACTGGCTGTTTAATAGCTGATGCAAAGAAGGTAGCAAATGTTGCGGGCTTTATGGTCTTGTACATGTTCTTGGCCTCACCACAGGGAATCCATCATATGGTTTTAATCTCCCATATCTTCTGTTTTTCAAGGAAGACACAGAAGTCCCTACTCAAAACAGGGTTAGCCCCACTGCAGTTCACACACTATGGAGGAGATGAACATCTGACTACTTCACGGGCAGCCTCACCATATTTGCCACAAGTGGCTTCTCCCTTACATTCAAGTGTGGTGGACTGGGGACGAAGAGCCTCATATAGTTACGTGAAGAAATCCTGCCTTAATATGTTCAGGGAGTTCTGTGCTATTAAAAGTGATGATTAACGAGTTGGATGTAATCACAACACCCTGTGCTCTTAATAATATTCTGCACATTTAAAATGCCTCCTAGGGTCCATTCAACTTTCAGGTCTTCCAAAGAAGATGGATGTCCACCAGGTCTCTGCAGGTCACAACACCTTTACTGTAGTTAAATGTGGAGTGGAGCTCAGTCTCAATGGCATATTACCCAAGGTTTTCAGCCTTCTGGAGGTTTGTTATTTGTTGAGAATTAGATGATTCCACCAACAGTGTGTCATTTCATAACGACTTAACTGATTTTAAATTACCAGCAATCGCCTCTAACTCTTTTGAATGTAAAAAGGTGATACTTTTTCAAAACCCCCCTCTTTCCACGCAGCCAATAAAAACCTCTCTGGCCAGCAGCATGCATTCTGTTACTGAACCCGCTTGAATTCTTTAATATCCCTGAGTCCAGAGGACTGGCTGCACAAGCCCTCTTATTTGATTGGGTCTTAGTACCTACCAGCAGCCCACGCATTCTGCTGAGAGGTGGAACAGAAAACTTAGAGGGATCCATAAACAACCAGGGAAATAGAAAGCCCACCTAGACAGAGCACACATGCCTAGGTAAGCCTTATACAACTGAGGTGCAGCAGGTTCCCCAGAGGTTGCCCACTAACGACTGCTCCACCTCATCAGCCACGCACCTCATCAACGTGCAGAATACCTTGAAATTAAGAGGATTTTCATAGAGGTTTTTACCTTCCTCACAATCCAGGTGGTCAAGTCAAGATTCCTGTTCTCTCTGACACACAACGTTCCAAAGTGGTTGCTGAAGCATCCCCAGAGCTTAGGGCAACAGGGGACTGGCGGTGCTTGGCAGTCCCCAGCTCAGGAACTCTGGGCTTGCCAAACCTGTGCCCAGCAAACAAATGCTGAGCCCCTGAGGACAGTCCAACTAACTCTCTTCTGAATTTTATCGGAAAGCCTTCCAAGTACTGCTCTTTGTGGCAGTCAATCTGAAAACAACTGTCAAATTTGAAATCTGGACACATGGGGAGTATGCCTTAGAATGTTGATAGGGTGGGCAGTAATGTATCAAGTGCTGGTAATTTGAAAAGTGTAAGATACAATAATGAAGATCGTGAGCTGTTTGTTCTGAAAGTTTAGCCTTGGGCCCAACCAAGACCACAAAGGCTTGTAGTATTCCCAAAAAGAAAATATAGTACTTACGCACTTCATATGTGATAGCCACCATTTCCTTTTCTATTTGCAAATAATGTTCCTGAGCCTTATAATTAAGGTTTTGGAAATGAACATTATAAGCTTTTCAGAACCGTCCAGGACCTTTGGGACAGGACGGCCTCAATGCCATGAGGAGAGCACTATTTGTTCTTAATAAACTGCATTAATATTGGTAGCTAGTTGCTGTTTTCACTTTTTGTAAAAATTAACTTGTATCTTTACACAATCATGGTCACACCATTACAATTTTCAACCTATAGCAGTTCATCAAACCTCAGTCTGTGCCTGTTTACAAGCAATGAGGAGCTAATATAAGCATATATATGTTGTTCAAAGCTCTTTGTTTTTCTGATAGAAGACAAGACTTTACACAGGCAGAAAGCAACAAGAGGAAAAATTTCTCTTAATAATAGTGCTCAGTTATTCCACTAATTTAATAAATTGCTTCTGACCACTTACACTGTTAAATAATTTCCCACATCTCAAAACTGATACATTTTGAATATTAAACAAGCATAGAAAAGATCTCATCTGCTTGATAATAGGGGTCCAGTATACTTACCCGATTAAGTGCTCTGTACAAACAGCACGTCAGCTCAATGCTTGCTTGCAAGCAGCCACATACAGCAAAAAATAAAAAGGCAGTAAAATACCCATGGTTACGATGTCCCACACAATTGTTGATCCATGGACAGTGATGATCCATCTTCATCACACAGTGACCACCTGCCAATAACAGAAATTCCAATTGTTTTTCTCTTTAAGGATAGAGAAATAGTCATTTTAAGTTTAAATATCTAAAATATGAAATATTCTTCTTACATTTTTCTTTTATAGTCACAAAGTTGGGAATGACAAAGTAACAATACATAATGAGAAAGATGCTTGGTATAATTGAAAATTAACAGTCATATTACACTACGACTTTGTGGAGTAACTTTGGCAATTAACAATCATACTGACTTCAAAGATTTGTAAGTATTGAATTGCTAGGAAAATTACTTTGGGTTAGGAAGAAATTAATTTAATGCTGAAGAAATAAATTAGAAACATACTTGCTCCAACTTTTTAAAATCAAATAGCTGAGGTGTAATGCACATTTAAAATTTTAAACAATGGAAAATCCAGGATTGAATGTAACAATATTATGAAAAGGATAATTGCTAGTCACCATATAGCAGAGATGCTAAGTGACAGGCAGGCACAACAAAAAAGACTGTCACACAATAAGCTTTCGGCGAACAAGGCCTTTGTCAAAAATAGACAAGAAACACACACAGTGTGACAGTCTTTTTGTTGTGCCTATCTACAACTCCGCACCTCTGCTATACAGTAAGTAGCAACTATCCTTTTCATTGTTAACATTTAAAATTTAAAAATACAAGTAAGCATCAGCCAGTTTTGACTATCTATATACAACAAAACCGTTTATATATCTAAAAACAAAGATGATGTGACTTACCAAATGAAAGTGCTGGCAGGTCGACAGACACACAAACAAACACAAACATACACACAAAATTCAAGCTTTCGCAACAAACTGTTGCCTCATCAGGAAAGAGGGAAGGAGAGGGAAAGACGAAAGGATGTGGGTTTTAAGGGAGAGGGTAAGGAGTCATTCCAATCCCGGGAGCGGAAAGACTTACCTTAGGGGGAAAAAAGGACGGGTATACACTCGCACACACACACATATCCATCCACACATATACAGACACAAGCAGACATATTTAAAGACAAAGAGTTTGGGCAGAGATGTCAGTCGAGGCAGAAGTGCAGAGGCAAAGATGTTGTTGAATGACAGGTGAGGTATGAGTGGCGGCAACTTGAAATTAGCGGAGATTGAGGCCTGGTGGATAACGGGAAGAGAGGATATATTGAAGAGCAAGTTCCCATCTCCGGAGTTCGGATAGGTTGGTGTTAGTGGGAAGTATCCAGATAACCCGGACGGTGTAACACTGTGCCAAGATGTGCTGGCCGTGCACCAAGGCATGTTTAGCCACAGGGTGATCCTCATTACCAACAAACACTGTCTGCCTGTGTCTTTCCGCCGTCCACCTAACCTTCGTAACCTCTTAGTTCATCCCTATGAAATCCCCAAACCACCTTCCCTACCCTCTGGCTCCTACCCTTGTAACCGCCCCCGGTGTAAAACCTGTCCCATGCACCCTCCCACCACCACCACCACCTACTCCAGTCCTGTAACCCGGAAGGTGTACACGATCAAAGGCAGAGCCACGTGTGAAAGCACCCACGTGATCTACCAACTGACCTGCCTACACTGTGACGCATTCTATGTGACCAGCAACATTCGCATGAATGGACACAGGCAGACAGTGTTTGTTGGTAATGAGGATCACCCTGTGGCTAAACATGCCTTGGTGCACGGCCAGCACATCTTGGCACAGTGTTACACCGTCCGGGTTATCTGGATACTTCCCACTAACACCAACCTATCCGAACTCCGGAGATGGGAACTTGCTCTTCAATATATCCTCTCTTCCCGTTATCCACCAGGCCTCAATCTCCGCTAATTTCAAGTTGCCGCCACTCATACCTCACCTGTCATTCAACAACATCTTTGCCTCTGCACTTCTGCCTCGACTGACATCTCTGCCCAAACTCTTTGTCTTTAAATATGTCTG
Source organism: Schistocerca serialis cubense (assembly GCF_023864345.2). Classification (NCBI taxonomy): domain Eukaryota; kingdom Metazoa; phylum Arthropoda; class Insecta; order Orthoptera; family Acrididae; genus Schistocerca; species Schistocerca serialis. Next base: position 604,825,182 of record NC_064638.1, on the reverse strand, counting down.
CTTGTGTCTGTATATGTGTGGATGGATATGTGTGTGTGTGCGAGTGTATACCCGTCCTTTTTTCCCCCTAAGGTAAGTCTTTCCGCTCCCGGGATTGGAATGACTCCTTACCCTCTCCCTTAAAACCCACATCCTTTCGTCTTTCCCTCTCCTTCCCTCTTTCCTGATGAGGCAACAGTTTGTTGCGAAAGCTTGAATTTTGTGTGTATGTTTGTGTTTGTTTGTGTGTCTGTCGACCTGCCAGCACTTTCATTTGGTAAGTCACATCATCTTTGTTTTTAGATATATATTTCCTACGTGGAATGTTTCCCTCTATTACAACAAAACCGTTTCCATCACAATTACAAATAAACCAAAATTTCTACCACTCAGTCAATAATCTGGTAATGATAAAACTAAAAGATTGTTGTGGTTGGCCATCCTTCTCATCTTGTATGGGAAGTCTCCCCTGACCCGCAGTTCCGCGTGACTTTCCCAAAATTTACCCCTTTTCCTAGACCTCTCCAGTCCTTTTCCTTCACCCTTCTTCCTTCCCCTTCAACCCTTCTGCCTGAAGAAGGAGACACTGGCTCCAAAAGCTTGTCAATCACAACAATCTTGGCGAGTAGATTTTTATCCATCTAGTTAAATAATTTTATCAGTCAATAATATAGCATCTAGCATAAAACAGAAGATACACTACGGTAGTACAGTCAAAAGATAAAATTTGAGGATTAAAATACAATCACACAATCTGGTGCATTAGGATTAATAAAATAGTAATTCAGAAGCAATACGTGTTCACTAACCTGAATATCTACCGATAGGCACACCTTTATAGATGGGACAAAATCCAAGGAGTATGATGATGCTCAACAACATGTTTATGAGTGCCCTTGCCGATTATAAATGTATGAATTTTGTGAAATGCACAAAGTAACCATTCAGAAGTAATCCTACTGTGATAGTGGTGGTGATGAGAGGTTGGCATCGCTCCACATCATCCCTTCGAATGGTTGGAAGTTAAAATTGACAAAGCATGCTGTTACGAATGATGGAGAGTAATTACATAGAATACAATACTATGAAAATGGATAGTAAGAAAAATGTGTATCTGAGAGGGAAAACACAATGAGTCCTCACCATTACACCTTTGAAAAGTAGCAAGGCCATTAAAAAAATAGTTAAAACTGACTGCTCACAAATTACATTAACAACTTTTTAACATCTTGGTTTTATGTTCGTTTGACTACATGTTCATAGTAAAAAAGATCATACCTGAGAAAATACGAGAGGTAAAAATCACACTACTGACTAATTGTGACTGGTTGTTCACTTGATAAAAAACATTCCATAAGAGCAGGCCCCACAAAAGATAAAATTTTGAAAGTTTTACAATAATAGTGTTGTCAGCTACAATTGATGACAAATCTTTGGAAAATCTAAAGGCCAGTCTTTGTTACAAAATAAAATGCATTTAGCTAAAAGACAAGGTTATATTGCACACACTGTATACTGGAGGATCATTTTGTCTAAAAGGGTAGCTGCAGATTGTGGGAAAAGGTCATTTATCAGTTTGGACATCACCACTTCCATCCATCTCTGTGGGTGGAAGAACAAGTATTGTGGTCAAATGCTGTGATTTATTGATTACAGCTTGTTGATCATTATTAGAAAATGCTCTTCTTCGCATACTCACATCTTTTCTTCTCATTAGTAAGATAAGAGCATGAAGGGGACTGGATGATCTTATTCTGTGCTATCCCAACATGCATCTTTGGCTCCTGCATCCCTATGTCACTGCCCCTGATTCCCATTTCACGAGATCCAACAAGTATACTGCTTTCCCTTGGTTCTGAATGTTTACGACAGTGTCTTGAATGTTATGAATCATTCTCTCTTTTGGGTATATTTCCACTACTGACTAAAGGGCACAGAGGGGTTTGTGACGTTTTCTCAAAATGAAATACAGTTGTCAACTTCACAATTTTATATTGAAATTTAGGAAAAAATTCATCAGTAGAAAATGGTCAAACAGGTATGTAAAGTACTAGAAGCATACTACAAAAAATAATAAATATTGGCTTATAGCACATATAAGCAGATATAAATATCTTCATTAATGAAGCATAATGCCATGACATATCACCAAACATACACACTGTATGCAATAATTACAACCACAGATTTTCTTATAGTGAATTAATCACACATATATAAATGTCAAGTTGATGCACTAGAAGCACTGAACAAATACTTTTTATGTGCTTTTATATAATTAAGGTATACTAAAATAGTTATGCATGTGATAAAAAGCCTCTGCTGCCATTTTCTAATAAATTATATTTTCCTAAGGTTTGTAGAGTTCCACTCATGACAGATTAATCTGTCACAGTGATGACAATTTCATATTGCAAAAATATATACCACCTTACTGCAAAAATACTGCCTATGAATGAAATCATAACTTTGTGATGTGTTAATGACTCTGGTAATAAGAGGACAGGCAGAGCATCCTCACAATGAGAAGACTTGCCTTCCCATATTTTACCGAGAGTAAAGCCACTGCCTTTATTCCTCAGGCTATCAGTCACTTGTATTTCAACAGCCTCCTTTAGAATACAGACCCACAATGAACACAGTCTATCTTCGCAGCTCCATTTGTTCATATTTCATTCAATCCCTTGTAGCAACATAATGTTCCGCAACCATAGATTTTCTCGGTTGCTTGAGTTTGGTGTGTCTCCTGTGCTTCCGGCACATTTCTTTGATTGTCTGCACAGTCTGCTCATGTCTGCCCCACCAACTTGGATGAACTACAGTAGAAACCCAGTTTATGAAACCCCATCACTGTACCTAATAGGGCACAAACTTTCAGAGGTGGACAGAAAAGGCATTTAATGTTACACTGAGCCAAGATACTGCGGACTAAGGATGTATTCAAGGAGAATGGGTACGGAGGGAGACATACGACTTTCAGGCAGAAGGTGCAGTCCGAGAAAATAGAACACAACAATATGGTTAAGACAATGGTGTATCCATCATAAGTTGGCAAAGTGTTGAACAAAACTGACAATTTTGACACAACATGACATTAAATGCTTTCTCTGACAACTTCCAAACACACATGCATTATTCTGTTTGGTAAGGATGACTTGGGGTAACTGTGTGTCTATCACATTCCATTCAAATATGATAAGGTATAAATTTGGCAGACTGTGCAGACAGAAGATGACAGGTGCCAGGAGCACGGGAGACATACTGAACTCAAGCAACCAACAAAATCTGTGTTTGCAGATCGTACAGCTACAAGGAACTCCATGAGATACGAATAAAATTGAAGTATGAACAAACAGAAGAGCTACAACAGCCTTCATCATTTTGCGACTGTGTTCTAACAGAACCTGTTTACATGCAAGCTGTCTATAGCCTGATCCTTAGAGATAGCCGTTTCACTCTCAGTGAAGCACGGAACCCACTACTCAATCAACTGCAGTCACACTCTTGACTGCGAATGATTTCCGAACCCACCGGGATGACAGAAGCACTAAGGGAGCAGAGTTCACACCCAGCATTCAGTGAGTGCATCCCCTCCACCACACCACCTGACACGATGCTCGGCCCTGCAGTGAGGAAGGGGGTAGGGAGTATTAAGACTATAAAGGATGCACAATGTAGCAAAGCTGCTCATTCTACAGTATCACCTGAAGATGATGACATGGTGCTCTTGTCAAAATAGTGTGTTACGTTAATGTCTGCATTCATTTGGCAGCCGACAGCAATACAAACATTTTACAGTTGTTTACTTTTGTTTCCAACCATGCATTTTAAGAAATGCTCAAGATAAAAACCAGTGCCAAAGAAACTTTCCTGGCTCCCAGCAAAACCCATATACTTACATTTCCCACAATGGTGAGATCTTGGAGCTTTATAACCATGACACACATTACAGAACTGCAGGTATTCCGAATCATCTGGATTCTCCTATCCACCATCAAAAGAGAAAAGAACAAAGTCTTCAGTTACTGCTAGAAATGTACAAAACTAATTAACAACACTGATTCTGAATTTTGAAAGAGTTTTAAGTGACACTAGCTCATGACAAAACAAGGTTGACCCAAAACTGACCTTACTAACACTACTTAATCTGATAAAGATTCAATAATAATAAGTGGTTCAATACATATACCTGGTTACATTTAATGATAATAACTGGTTACATTTGGTCATAAACCTGCATAGTGTGTTTCAGTGCATTTCACCATAACAATATGTGAAGATAATTACATTGAAGTCCCAATTAATTTACATCTACAGTAAAGAAACTGTTGAGTAGATTACTCACTGGTTGCCAGTTTGGTGGTAGGTATCCTGGGCCATCAAAAATGGCATTTAGGAAATTACATATTGTCAATCCACTAAATAGCATGAAAACGGCCAAGTTAATAAAGCCACTAATGGATTCTGCTGGTGGCCACCACATACTGCAGCAGTGTACCATCATGAAAGTAATGATTTTGACAATTCCTGTTTTAATCAGAAAAGTGAATATATATTACATCTGAAGAATCATATGTCTTAAATAGTTATAGCTCAGCAATTGTAAAGCAATAAATCAAACAACAAGATTCTTTTCTTAGCACATAAAAGGGTGTATACAACATTCGGGAACACTTTCAATTATTTATTGCACAAGAACTAAACATTGTACATATGTCATACATATTGCATTTTGAAGAGAAACTCTGTTTTATTTTATTTTATTTATTCATTTTTTTTAAATTACAAACATTTGATATGCGAACCAGGAGTGACCCGGCAGACATTAATACGGTAATCTCGTACGCGCTCCACATTCACTTCACTCACACTGGGACATCCGCTTCTCTTTGCTGGGCACAAGCAACCCGTCGTAACGAATTTCTGTGCCAGAGGTAAATGGTCTCCCTTGTTGGTGGCTTCTTACTGTACACGGTTCTAAACATACGTTCAACAGCTGTAGCACACTTGTTTTTGTCAAACTCCAACATACAGAAAGCTCACTCCGCACCTGAACTCGCCATGTTTGCAACTAGCGCTGACTATCGGCAAACTACCAAACTACGCTTTGGCAGTATACATTTAAAAAACACTTTCAGGGTTTCTCTTCAAAATGACATATGTATGATATCTGTACAGTATTTGGTTCTCATGCAATAAATAATTGGAAGTGTTCCCGGACTTTATGTACACCCTTTATTACAGGATTAAACCTATTGTAAAAACATATCCAGCTTTACATTTGACAAGTTTCGATAATTTATTTTTCCTTTTCACTACTTGTTACTGACTTCTTATATTCAGACTATCTGCTTCAATTTATCACTTCAAACTTTTTGTCGGGTATCAGAATATTACTCAGACTATCAGAAGAGTTTACTTAGCATCAAGGGACACAGTGGATAATGGGCTTATTTCACGTTACAAATTGTTTGTAAAATTACAAGCCAAGTCATCAGATCATCAAAAAGTATCCTATTCAAGAAAAAAATAAGCTCCCCTGGCAACAAGTAAGACCTATTTGCAACAGTGCACAACAATGGGACAGGAAAAATTAGTGAGGAAATGAGGTAAACAATGAAGTGATCAATGATAGTTCCCAAAATTGCAGATACTTTTAATGACTTTTTTCTGTGTGTAGGAGACAAATTAAGCCTGACAACATACTTTTTAGGTAGCCTACAGTTTCAGCGTTCCAAAAGTTTGATAAAATTCAACTATTTGCTACATCTCCAAAATAAGTTTTCAACTCTCTTAAAACTAAACGCTTAGCCTAGTGATTACATTGTAATTAGTGGTAAAATAAAATCAGTTCAGCTGAATGCTGTAATGTTTTAATTTACTTAAATAATGAATCTTTTCAAAGCAACATCTTCCCAAACACATTTAAATATGCCATTATCAAGTCACTTCACAAACAAGGTGATAAAACATTGATAAAGACTTACTGACTCATCTCATGAGAGACAGTATTTGAAAATACAGTGCACAACAGAACTTATAAAACTCCCACTTTAAAAAAAATAAAGTAGCAAATAAATTGGATTTCAAACATGATTGTGAACTGAATTGGCTGTGTAGATGATATACTAGAATCAATTAACCAAAATTTATAAGATTGAGAGTATTCGTTTATTTGTGTATTGTTTCGGATCGTGTGAATCATGATGTCTCATCATAGCCAAGATACAATCATACAGAGTACCTCTGAACATATATGTGATTAACTCGATGAACATTTGACTGACAGGACTTGGTAAGTTATAGCAGATGGGCACTGTTCTACTGCAGATAGACTTGCGCAAAAATTCCACATGGTGAAATGAATTGCAGCTCGCTTTAAATGGGAATACATGTAACATAATGCCTACAACAAAGAGAAAGAACCAAATAACATCAGACTAGAAGCTTAGTGGAGAATATCTTCAACACAACACACTGCACAAGTATTTAGGAGAAATACTAGGATGCGATATGAAATGGGACAGTTACAGAAAATCGGTATTCAGTCAGGAAGGCAAATGAAAAACTTCAATTTGTTGGAAAGATTCTGGAAAAATGCAACATGTCTGTAAAACAAATCACCTACAAGATGCTACTGTGACCAAATCTAGAGTACTGTTGCTGTGCTGAGGGTCCTTTTCAAGTAGGCATGACGACGGGCATCAAACAAATTCTGAGACATTCGGCTAGGATACACCACAGGTTGGCAGAGTCAATATGAAAGTGCAACAGTAATGCTAAGGGAACTTAAATGGAAATCTTTGATGAAAAATTGTGAAGCCACAATGCATTAATTTCGACAATTCATATTCAAAGAAGACTGCATGACTATGCTGACACCACCTTATATCATATGTAGCTGTCATGAGAATAAGAGAGATTTTAGGGTCTATACAGAGGCCTATATAGCCACTTTTCCCTCGCTCCATATGCAAATGGACAAAACAGAAAATAAAAAATACAATGTACCATCCACCGTGCAAAAGACAGTACCTTGCAGAGTGTACAAGTAGATACAGATGTAACGTTTTAGATATTATGGAATAATAGGCATATCAGTTTCATTTTGTCTTATATGCATGGGAGAAAACAAAATGCTTCAGTTCCATGTTGTTCATGTTGAAATATGCACTCAGAATGTGAACCAATCAGACATAGGTTGGACTGGGTTGAAATGGGGGAGGAGATTAAAAGGTGAGGTTATCGGTCTCATCAGATTAGGGAAGGATGGGGAAGAAATGCAGCCATGCCCTTTCAAAGGAACCATCCTGACACTTGGCTGGAGTGACCTAAATCAGGATGGCCACATGCAGGTTTGAATGTTGTAATCTGGAAAGCGAATCAAACGCGGCACACCACAGAGTTCTATTTTGGATCCTCTGTTGTTTCTCATATATGTAAAAAATTTCATTTGCATTGTCAGAAGGTGCAAATTTTGTCCTTTTTACAGTTAATACAAGCATAGGAATAAAAACTAGTAGCAGTTTTCTTACTGAAAAGTAGTTAATAAGATATCTGATGAGACTCAGTATACATAATTCAGAGCTTCTTAAACCTCAAGAGGTATAAAAATAGTCTACTATTATCGATGAATAATTTGAAGTAGAAAGAGTTACATTATGTGGAAAATCCATATCCTACTATTAATATAATGTCTTAGGTCAGTCACATTTTCAGTATGCACGATTCCTGAGATAGGTGATATAAAACATTTATTGGGGAAGTTGGACTTACGGTGGTAGAGTTTTTAGCATACTGAAGCATTAAAAAAAATTATACTGGTTGCTTGTTCTAGAATATCCAGCAGAGCCATCTTAATAACAGAATTTCGTACCTTGAAAAATGCTTTACAACATATACATCATCATTTCTCTTTCCCAAAAAAAAAAAAAAAAAAAAAAAAACAAAAAAACAAAAAAAAAACCACCTGTGTTATATAAGTATGTTACAATGTCACACTAGGATCAAATACAATCTCCCTAAATAAATCAATAAATTAACATTAACACAGAAAGGACTAATACACAAGGCTACGTAAGACCTCAACAATCTGTCAGAGCATATTAAATGTCACATTGGCGATATGGTTGTCTGCAACTGAATTTAAAAATTTTTTGCATTACTACTCTTTCTCCACTGAAAAGATGCTTCACAAAAATTCTTAAAACTGTAGTGAAAGAATTTGGATTAATCAGATTTAACAATGGGGTTATTAGTCACTCATTTCCTAGTAACACTAATAGCTGTATAAGAGATTGCATGTCAGTATAAGAATGGCCTGTGAACCACCCCTTCCCCTTTCTCCCAGAACAGAATCTTGTTGCAGAGGGCACGATAAGAGAGACATTACATGTGGTTTTTCTGATTTCTGGAGGAAAAAGGCAATTTATGGCATTAAATGGTGGTGCTCTACCTATGTAACAAATTATTGAAATACGAATATGGTAAATGAAGAGACATGATTAAATAAAAAGTACAGTAAAGAAAAAATGAAGAAGATGGTAATGAACATATGAAATACACTAGGATTGAAAGCCTCCAGGGATACAGGGTTCTCAAGTTGTATCTATTGAGAAATTCAATTTTCCTAACAAGGAAATTAGACTTGTGATAATAACTGCTTTCTTGTAGTTATTTTAACAGTACTGTAACTACCAATTTTGTGTGTGCGCACACCACTTCACAGTTCGTGTGTAAAGTTTGTGCTCGATTTGGTCACTAGAGGCCATATGGCCTGCTAATACGACAGCAGTGCTTACGCAGCTTGCCAGTCGTGCCCCCTGTTGGATCTAATGTCCATATAGGCTGGAGCGCAAGGCTCCTCTGGCCATTTGTGTATTGATAATTGTATTGTACCTTGTCTTCCATGTGCTTGTACTGTTTGAGCAATAGTTTAGAGTGTTCTTGGGTCAGAACACTTTTTTGGCGATGAGAATGAGATTCAGCTCCACGTTTCACTTCCGTCATTGGTTCTTTGAGTTTAATTCCTGGAGAGGCAGTGCTTAAATCACTTTTTGAGCAACAGCAGGTGCTGACATTTGCTATTTCCAGTTTAACAACTACATTGGCAAAACCTGCGGCCCCATCAACAACATATTCACTGCTGTTTCCTCCAAACAATGATGCACCAGAAGACTGGGATGCTTACAAAAAACACATGCGGCAACATTTCCAGGTATCTTGGGTAACAGACATAAACCTGTGCAAGGTCCTTCTCTTGTAGTAAATTTCATCTTGCATTATCAGTTGTTGTCAGCTCACTCCCTTACAAAAACCTTCAATTCTTTCTTTCAGTCAGCTGTGTGAGCTACTACTTTCCACCTATCACTGTAAACATACTCTCATTATTGCTACTCATGTGGAGTTTTACCTCTCCCAAAAACAGCCAAAACAGTCATACAGGCCATGGGCAGCAGAACTACGTGGTCTTAGACATCGTCATAACTTTGTGACAAATGCAAATCATAGGTTTTGCTCCTGATAGGGAAGTTCGAAAGCAAGCTCTACAGTGTGAAAATTCTACACTTGCAGGTGTATTGAACATAGATCAGTCATTTGAAGTTTCACAGGCTGCAAGTAGTCAGACAGAAGTCTGGTCCAAAGTTTCACAAATCAGTTCCTCTCACCCCCTCCCAGACTTCAGTCAGTTTGAAATGGAACAGACACTATTGCAACAGTCCAGCAGACATCTCAGCATCGTACATGTAATCATCGTCTACAATAACAACAGTCCACATTACAACAACAACAGTCACATGTACAACAGCAACAGTCACATGTACAACAGCAACAGTCACATGTACAACAGCAACAGTCACATGCTCTGCTGGTCTCATGCCCGCACTGCTTCATTCAACATGAATGGACCACATGTCTCAAGCACTGGGCAATGTGTAACAGGTGCCATAAGAAAGGTCACTTTGCTTCTGTATGTAACTCCTTTCCAAACCTCAGTGAGGATGAAATGAACATGAATGTGCTCGGTGAGTCAGCAGTGACAGTGTCATAACACAAGTTATACACTGAAATGCATGTGTTTAACAAACCGTTCAAATGCAGGTGGACACGAGTGGAACAGCAATGAAATCTCAGATTTACGTAGATTTGGGTTCTGTCCCTCTGACTCCAGTGTCACACAAGCTGGTGAGTTAACACAAGCAACAGATTCCCATTCTTGGACAGTTTTCTGAAGCTGTGACTTACAAGGCTGTGGTTCATTCACTAACATTCCTATTTGCTGACAATGCTTACACTGAAAATCTGTTTGGTTTGGATGCTTTTAAGCTGTTTGGATTCTCCATCAATGATGAAATGCATGTGGTTTTTGATAAAGTTCCATATCAACAGTAAGGTGCTCTCTGTGCCAAATTTGCCTCTCTGTTTTCTCTGGGACTGGGTTGTGCAACAGAATTTCAGACCTGTATTACTATGAAACAGTTTGTCTGCCCCTGTTTTTCCTGGGCCCGCATGGTGCCAGTAACTTTACGGGATCAACCAGATGCAGAATTAGATCAATCTTAAATCCCTTGATGTTATTCAACCTATTTCCTCCAGTGAATGGTCAACACAAAGGTGACAGTAAAAAACCTACCAGTAAATTATGCCTCTGAGGTGGATTTTAAAATCTATTAATGTACAGTCAATGATTGAGACCAGTCCTTTGTATTGCCCTGATGAGCTGTTAGCAAAATTATTGGGATGGGGTGGGGGGTGGGGGGCATTATTGTTCAAAGACTGACTTGGCACATGCATATCTACGGCTGCTGGTAGATGAGAAATCTAAATGCCATCTAGTTATCAATGCCCCATTTAGGTTTTATCCACGCCGGCATTTGTCTTTCGGTGAGGCATGAGCACCAGCAGTTTTTTAGTTTTTCTTTTTCTCTCTCTCTCTCTCTCTCTCTCTCTCTCTCTCTCCTGCATCAACTATTAAGATGACACAGTATTGTCTGGTGACTTTAAAGAGGATCATCTGCAAAACCTTTGTGCTCTATTTCCTGTTTTACAGTGTGCGGGGTTAAAGTACAATTTTAACAAGAGAGCTTTCTCAATCATCAATTATTTATTTGCATTTTGAAGTGTCACATACTGGCATTAAACCACTGTGCCACCATACTGAATCTATTGATGCGTTGCCACACCCCATGTTCACCATGAAATTACAGGCAAAATGGATGCCAGTAGTGATCTAGATTACGCATGGCCAAAGCCTTTGCGACATCCACATGGCTGCGAGGAGGGTGTCACGATGCATCGACCAGATACGACCTCGTGTGGGCGGCTGCACACTGCGTGCACCTCCACCATCTCGTGCCTTCATCTGCCGAATCATCTCGTACATCATGGCTAGCGCCCTCGCCTTCACTGCCACTGCCAATGTTTTCAAAACTGCCTCTTCTGCTGTGGGTGCCTTCTTCAGCTGTCAGGGGCCATGTTGGGAACCCGGCTACACTGTTGCAGCCAATGCTTCCATCTCTACCACCTCCAGCACAGTTGGTGCCACCAGTTCTGCTACCATCTCCTTCCCTGTGTCTGGACTCTGATGTGGATATGGAAGCTGCACCAGCATTGCCTGTCCTCCTATATGGCCTCTCACAGGTAGGTACGCACTGCACACCAGTCCGCACTTGTGCCACATATGACCCTATGCACCGGTGGTGTCTAATCACATGACTCAACAACCTACGTCGACCACAGAAGAATGGATGTGAGCGCAGTGCTCACTTCTTCATAAAGGAAGAAGAGTGCTGGAACTACCAGTTTTGTGTGCGCACCGCTTCATAATTCAGGCATGAAGTTTGTGCTCAATTCATCTGCCAGAGGCCACCCGGCTTGCTAACACAACAGCAGTTGCGTGAGCAGCCTGGTGGCTGCAACACCTATTGGAAGTAATGTCAATATATGCTGGAACACAAGGTTCCACCGGCCAATTGGGTATCGCTAATTGTGTTGGTCCTAGTCTTCCATGTGTGGGCACTGTTCAACCATTAAATCATAGTGTTCTTGGGTTAGAATAAACACTGTTTGCATTAGTCATCCATCAGAATCTGTGGTAAGGATTGTTTTAACTGTGTGCCACGGCTTTCATACATCTAGGCATTCAACAATATTTGAATTGTTGAAATTTTTATGCAGCGACACCTGATCTGGTATCTAGTAGGAAGATATATCCACATGCGAGCTTAAAATGTACAGCATGAATATGATACAGGAAAATCAACTTTCCTTGGGAAGTGCTATAGAATAAATTCTTTTATTTAGTGTTATCATCCTGAGTATGTTGAGATAGGTGCTTATTTGCCACACCTCTTCCAATTTATGCAGAAGCTGGCAACATAGGTACTACATCCTTACACCAGCTCCGGGGGATCGAAGCATCAACAGTTCCATCTGACAAACTGCCTCAGTTACCTCATCAATGTGACCATTACTTAGGATGCCAATGTTGCTCAATTCCAAATGTGTTCCCTATTCTGTAAAGGTTATATAGGAGACTGCTGAGAATCACAGTATTGAAGAGATTCTTGGATGGAGCAAGTTTTGATATGGATGAACAATCAAAGTAGAACTATCAATTCCACTACACAAATGCCTACATTCACTTGGTAGAGAGTAGTGTTTGAAGAAATTCTTATTGAAATATGGATACCAACTGTTTATCCACCTTTGGAACCATATGCCTATATCTTGCAGAAGCATCAAATTTTTGCAGTACAGAGAAGAATCAATAGTGGTAAATTCCTGTAACTGTCATTCTTAATGGCATGCTTGAGATCCAGTCACGTGGCAGGAGAGAGGATGTGCTATGGTGAGACTAATGTTGTCATGAGCAGAGCTTGAGTGCCCAGGGCCTAAGAGGGCTCTTTGTAAACACCAGTAAAACATAACATAGCTGACCACCATTCTATAAATGATCTCTAAATAACCAAATGTTAGTATGTGGAAGAAGACTGAATAACAAAAGTATTTTGGCATTTTATTTATTTCAGGCCCACTATTAATTAGAAGTTGCTGAAACACTATTTTCAATGGAGTATAACCTACCTCCACCAGAAGGCTGTCTATTGGGTTCATATACAAAAGCTGTTGTTGTGATCCAGATCCCACTGTGATATACAGCACTTAATAATACTAGTGCATATGGCTTAGTGGACCTATAATGACGCTCCCATAACAGTAGTCAAGTTAAGGTACATGATACACAGAATTTTTGGAGACTTCATTTCCTCCCAGAAGATATTTCCAAAGTAATATAAATTTCTGTATACAAGTAGCCTTTGTCTACTTGATGTGTGACACACACACCAGTTTACTAATGAGTAGTAAGAACAGGAACTGGGCACAGTTAACAACTGTTAATGTTTGGTGACATAAGTACAATTTGCAATGTGGATGAAAAGGGCTAAGTTTGCAAAAGGGTACAACATGTGATTTCATCAATGAAATACAACAACCATGCTTTAACCTATGTCTGTGTTCCACGTAAAGGCATTTGGAGATATCTGTTGGACCGGCCAGGAGCGGAACTGTACTAGAAGCAAAGATCTCGTCAACATATACTGCCAATAAACATTAGTTTCTGTGGCAGTTACAATTCCATTTATTGCAATGGCTAAAATGGTGGTATTTAAAACAGCCAACTGCAGTATTCCATTTTCTTGTTCACATGTTACTAGAAGTCGATCCAACACTAAGACAAAAGACTTAATTTGCATAGAAGGGCAATTAAGCTAATCAGTTAATAATTTCCTAACTGTGAAGTTTCTGTCAGTTTCATAATTTGTATTGTTACACTTTATTTCTTCTGGGTTAGCAAAATTCCTTTTTGGCATATCTTGTTGAATGTTGTTAGTATGCCTGATTTCCCACTATTAGTGATGTGATGGCAACATATTCTGTCAGGTATTGAGGAGGCATCTCTCACTGTGCTACTGCACCATTAAATTCCTCATCAGTAATATGGGTGTTGTATGTTTAATGCTTCATGGAGTGGAAGGAGAGAGTATTATATTCCCCAAAAGTATGATGTACGAGTGCTGGAGACACTGGAAGATATCAGAGGCAAATTCAGACTCTGGCCACACTTTGTTGCTAATGAACTGCAGATTAAAACTGAACAAATTGCAGAAAAGTACGAAATTAAAAGGATAGGACATTGTAAATTAAAAGAATCAGCAGTTGCCAAGAGATTTAAAAGTCAGCATCATGCAATGATTGACTGAATGAGGGGAAATGAATGCAATAAAAGACTAAGAGGTAGCTTTGATAGATGAAATACATAGTCAGCCAAAGGTCAAACAGACACAAAGACAAGGCTTAGCAGAAATACTTGGATAACACATGTAAGGCTGAATTCAATTCACAGAATGAGAAAATACAAAAATACCACAAACGAAATAAACAAAAGGGAAATAAGATGTCTAAAAAATTAGACTGACAGAAAGTACAAAAGGTACAAAGCAGGAATGGGTCGACGAGATACAGATAGCTGCAGAAACATTAATAACTATGGGAAGGTAGGATGTCGCCCATATATAAATTTAAAGAACTTTGGAGGAAAGAGAAGAAGCTGTATGAATATTAGGAGCTAATACGGCAAACCAGTACTAAGAAAAGATGGAATGACTAAAGTGGAAAGAATATATAGGCGTAGAAGGGCCATACAAATCAAACTAACTCTAAGACCCTCTTATGGAAAAGGAAGTAAATAAAAGTGGGATGGGAAATATGATACCACAAGAATTATTTGACAAAGACTTAAGTGGAAATAAGGCATGAAGTAGATGACATTCTCTCAGAATTATTAAGATCCTTGACAGAACATACCCTGATAAAATTATTACACTTTGTATGCAAGATATATGTTGTTGTTGTGGTCTTCAGTCCTGAGACTGGTTTGATGCAGCTCTCCATGCTACTCTATCCTGTGCAAGCTTCTTCATCTCCCAGTACTTACTGCAACCTACATCCTTCTGAATCTGCTTAGTGTATTCATCTCTTGGTCTCCCTCTACAATTTTTACCCTCCACGCTGCCCTCCAATGCTAAATTTGTGATCCCTCGATGCCTCAAAACATGTCCTACCAACCGATCCCTTCTTCTAGTCAAGTTGTGCCACAAACTTCTCTTCTCCCCAATCCTATTCAATACCTCCTCATTAGTTACATGATCTACCCACTTTATCTTCAGCATTCTTCTGTAGCACCACATTTCGAAAGCTTCTATTCTCTTCTTGTCCAAACTAGTTATCGTCCATGTTTCACTTCCATACATGGCTACACTCCATACAAATACTTTCAGAAACGACTTCCTGACACTTAAATCTATACTCGATGTTAACAAATTTCTCTTCTTCAGAAACGCTTTCCTTGCCATTGCCAGTCTACATTTTATATCCTCTCTACTTCGACCATCATCGGTTATTTTACTCCCTAAATAGCAAAACTCCTTTACTACTTTAAGTGCCTCATTTCCTAATCTAATTCCCTCAGCATCACCCGACTTAATTAGACTACATTCCATTATCCTCGTTTTGCTTTTGTTGATGTTCATCTTATATCCTCCTTTCAAGACACTGTCCATTCCGTTCAACTGCTCTTCCAAGTCCTTTGCTGTCTCTGACAGAATTACAATGTCATCGGCGAACCTCAAAGTTTTTATTTCTTCTCCATGAATTTTAATATCTACTCCGAATTTTTCTTTTGTTTCCTTTACTGCTTGCTCAATATACAGATTGAATAACATCAGGGAAAGGCTACAACCCTGTCTCACTCCTTTCTCAACCACTGCTTCCCTTTCATGCCCCTCGACTCTTATAACTGCCATCTGGTTTCTGTACAAATTGTAAATAGCCTTTCGCTCCTTGTATTTTACCCCTGCCACCTTCAGAATTTGAAAGAGAGTATTCCAGTTAACATTGTCAAAAGCTTTCTCTAAGTCTACAAATGCTAGAAACGTAGGTTTGCCTTTTCTTAATCTTTCTTCTAAGATAAGTTGTAAGGTCAGTATTGCCTCACGTGTTCCAACATTTCTACGGAATCCAAACTGATCTTCCCCGAGGTCGGCTTCTACCAGTTTTTCCATTCATCTGTAAAGAATCCGCGTTAGTATTTTGCAGCTGTGACTTATTAAACTAATAGTTCGGTAATTTTCACATCTCTCAACACCTGCTTTCTTTGGGATTGGAATTATTATATTCTTCTTGAAGTCTGAGGGTATTTCGCCTGTCTCATATATCGTGCTCACCATATGGTAGAGTTTTGTCAGGACTGGCTCTCCCAAGACTCTCAGTAATTCTAATGGAATGTTGTCTACTCCGGGGGCCTTGTTTTGACTTAGGTCTTTCAGTGCTCTGTCAAACTCTTCAGGCAAAATCGTATCTCCCATTTCATCTTCATCTACATCCTCTTCCATTTCCATAATATTGTCCTCAAGTACATCACCCTTGTATAGACCCTCTATACACTCCTTCAACCTTTCCGCTTTCCCTTCTTTGCTTAGAACTGGGTTGCCATCTGAGCTCTTGATATTCATACAAGTGGTTCTCTTCTCTCCAAAGGTCTCTTTAATTTTCCTGTAGGCAGTATCTATCTTACCCCTAGTGAGACAAGCCTCTACATCCTTACATTTGTCCTCTAGCCATCCCTGCTTAGCCATTTTGCACTTCCTGTCGATATCATTTTTGAGACGTTTGTATTCCTTTTTGCCTGCTTCATTTACTGCATTTTTATATTTTCTCCTTTCATCAATTAAATTCAATATTTCTTCTGTTACCCAAGGATTTCTATTAGCCCTCATCTTTTTACCTACTTGATCGTCTGCTGCCTTCACTACTTCATCCCTCAGAGCTACCCATTCTTCTTCTACTGTATTTCTTTCCCCCATTACTGTCAATTGTTCCCTTATGCTCTCTCTGAAACTCTCTACAACCTCTGGTTCTTTCAGTTTATCCAGGTCCCATCTCCTTAAATTCCCATCTTTTTGCAGTTTCTTCAGTTTCAATCTGCATTCATAACCAATAGATTGTGGTCAGAATCCACATCTGCCCCAGGAAATGTCTTACAATTTAAAACCTGGTTCCTAAATCTCTGTCTTACCATTATATAATCTATCTGATACCTTTTAGTATCTCCAGGATTCTTCCAGGTGTACAATCTTCTTTTATGATTCTTGAACCAAGTGTTAGCTATGATTAAGTTATGCTCTGTGCAAAATTCTACAAGGCGGCTTCCTCTCTCATTCCTTCCCCCCAATCCATATTCACCTACTATGTTCCCTTCTCTCCCTTTTCCTACTGACTAATTCCAGTCACCCATGACTATTAAATTTTCGTCTCCCTTCACTACCTGAATAATTTCTTTTATCTCATCATACATTTCATCTATTTCTTCATCATCTGCAGAGCTAGTTGGCATAAAAACTTGTACTACTGTAGTAGGCATGGGCTTTGTGTCTATCTTGGCCACAATAATGCGTTCACTATGCTGTTTGTAGTAGCTAACCCGCACTCCTATTTTTTTTATTCGTTATTAAACCTACTCCTGCATTACCCCTATTTGATTTTGTATTTATAACCCTGTAATCACCTGACCAAAAGTCTTGTTCCTCCTGCCACCGAACTTCACTAATTCCCACTATATCTAACTTTAACCTATCCATTTCCCTTTTTAAATTTTCTAACCTACCTGCCCGATTAAGGGATCTGACATTCCACGCTCCGATCCGTAGAATGCCAGTTTTCTTTCTCCTGATAATGACGTTCTCTTGAGTAGTCCCCGCCCGGAGATCCGAATGGGGGACTATTTTACCTCCGGAATATTTTACCCAAGAGGACGCCATCATGATTTAATCATACAGTAAAGCTGCATGTCCTCGGGAAAAATTACGGCTGTAGTTTCCCCTTGCTTTCAGCCGTTCGCAGTACCAGCACAGCAAGGCCATTTTGGTTACTGTTACAAGGCCAGATCAGTCAATCATCCAGACTGTTGCCCCTGCATCTACTGAAAAGGCTGCTGCCCCTCTTCAGGAACCACATGTTTGTCTGGCCTCTCAACAGATACCCCTCCGTTGTGGTTGCACCTACGGTACGGCCATCTGTATCGCTGAGGCACGCAAGCCTCCCCACCAATGGCAAGGTCCATGGTTCATGGGGGGGGGGGGGGGGGGGGGGGGGGGGCGGGGGGGCAAGATATATGAGGCAGTCAAAACAATCACAGACTTAGATTACAATTTTTTTATAGCAAAATGGAAAGACAAAGAGGCCAACTTCGATGAATATCAGTTTGGGTTCTTAAAAAATGTATGAACAGACAAGGCAGGACTGATCCTACAATTTATCTTAGACAGCTGAAGAAAGATAAACCTACTTTTATAGCATTTGTATATTTAGAGAGAGTTGTTGACAATGTTGATTGTAATACACTATTTGAAATTCTTAAGGTAGCAAGGATAAATTTCAGAGAGTGAAAGGTTATCTACAACTTACATAGAAACCACACTGCATTTATAAGCATCAAAGGATCTAAAACGGAATTCAAAATTGAGGCAGGAGTGAGACAGGATTGTAGCCTATACCCAGTGTTATTCCATATGTACACTGCACAAGCAGTAACTGAAACCAAGGAGAAATTTAAAAAATAATAATAAGTTTATGAGAATATTTAAAAATTTTGAGGTTTGTCGGTGATACTGCAATTGTATCAGATACGTCAAAAGACTTGGAAGAACCATTGAGCTAACAGGACTGCAAGATGCACATCAACTAAAGGAAAGTAAGGGTAATGGTTGTAGTCATATTAAGTCACGTAATACTCAGGGAATTAAATTAGGGAATGAGACACTAAAAGTATATGAAATTTGCAATTTGGGCAGATTAGAAAGAACATGGAATGCAGACTGACAATAGCAATAAAAGCATTTGTGAAAAAGAAATTTGCTAACTCCAAATAAAAATTGGAAGATAGGAATTACTTCCCGAAGGCACGTGTCTCATGTAGCCTTTTACTGAAATGAAATTTGGATAATAAACAGTTCCGACAAGAAGAAAATGGACCTTGCAATGTGGGTTACAGATGAATGCTGAAGATTAGAAGGGGAAACTGAATAACTACTGGAGGTATCAATTTGGTACTAGAGGGATGTGCGTTAGCTAAAACAGGAGAGGTGACCATGACTTGACTACAGCAAGTAGGTTCGAATGGTGCAGATTGCAGCAGTTATGCAGAGAAGAAACAGTTTCCATGGGAAAGATTAACATTGGAGAGCTGCACCAAACTAGGTAATAGACTAAAGACTATTAACAACTATACATTTTATGCTGAGTATGAAAGACTTCATTGCTGGTAATTATAGCCATTTTGGCTGGAAAGGCATGTCAACTTATGCACTTCAACTTTTCACACACTTAAGCAGGCAGTGTATGTGCAGTCACTGAAGCAACATGTATTCCAAACAGTACTTTTTCTGTTGTTTTGTAAGATACTGTGCTCTTGCCATTATCCATTTGAATTTGCTGACCTTTATGACATGTTTTTAAGGTTGTTTTCAGTAAGCTGCAGAAGTTTTACCAGGAAGCCCTTACACATCCTCCTTACAGTCTTGATATCTCCCCACACAATTTCCATATTCTTGGTTAGATTAGATTAGATTAGATTTACTTTCATTCCAATTGATCCGTAGTGAGGAGGTCCTCCAGGATGTGGATCATGTCAGAAAAACAACAATACATGACAAATATTTACAACTAAAACAAATAAGCTAATCTACTATTCCACAGGTCCCAAGTGGAATAATCGTCATTTTTTAATTAACACTAAGAGTCATTTTACAAATACTAATGCACTGAATTTAAAAAAAAAAGTTTATTTATTTATAAGGTAATAAACATGTAATACAACTACTGTAATACTTATTTACAATGAACACATTACTGCACTGAAATGGTGCAGAAGTTAGATTATACTTACACACACACACACACACACACACACACACACACACACACACACACACACACACAAATTTTCACTGAACACATCACTGCACTGAAATTGTGCAGAAGTTATGTTGTACTTATATACAAATCAGTTGGTTTTACTAAGAAATTCATCAATGGAGTAGAAGGAGTTGGCCACCAATAAATCCTTTAGGCTTCTCTTAAACTGAATTTCATTGGTTGTTAAGCTTTTTATGGCTGCTGGCAAGTTATAGAAAATGTGTGTTCCTGAATAATGCACACCTTTTTGTACAAGACTAAGTGACTTTAAATCCTTGTGAAGATTATTCTTATTTCTAGTATCGATTCCATGAATTGAGCTGTTGGTTTGAAAAAGTGATATATTTTTAATGACAAATTTCATTAAGGAATAAATATATTGGGAAGCAGTAGTTATTATCCCTAGTTCCCTAAACAGGCTTCTGCAGGATGTTCTTGAGTTCACACCACATATAACTCTTACTGCGCGTTTTTGTGCCGGAAAACTTTAGCTTGGCTTGATGAATTACCCCAAAAAATAATCCCATATGACATTATGGAATGAAAGTAAGCATAGTATGCCAGCTTTTTCATTTTTATATCCCCTATGTCTGACAAAATTCGCATTGCAAACAGAGATTTGTTAAGACGCTTCAGCAGTTCTGTGGTGTGCTCCTCCCAGTTGAATTAATTATCAAGCTGTAATCCCAAGAATTTAATACTGTCCACTTCTTCTATCTTCTTGTCATCGTATGTTAGACATATACTCGTGGGACACCCCTTACAAGTTCTGAACCGCATATAGTGTGTTTTTTCAAAGTTTTGTGACAAAGAATTGGCTAGGAACCAGTGAGTAATGTCCACAAATATTTTATTGGCTGATCTTTCTAAGACTACACTTGTATCATCGGCAAACAAAACGAACTTGGCATCTGGTAATGTTACTGATGAAAGGTCATTGATATACACAAGAAAAGTAAGGGCCCCAAAATGGAACCTTGTGGGACCCCACATGTAATTAGTTCCCAGTTGGATGATGCCTGATAGCTTGATACATGTCTCTTTCCTAATAACACCCTTTGTTTCCTGCCAGAGATATAAGATTTGAACCATTTTGCAGCATTTCCTGTTACACTATAATATTCTAGTTTACTTAAAAGGATATTGTGATTTACACAGTCAAATGCCTTTGACAGATCACAAAATATACCAGTTGCCTGCAATTTTTTGTATAATGAATTAAGCACATTTTCACTGTAAGTGTAGATAGCCTTCTCAATATCAGAACCTTGATATGAAGGAAGACATTTGTGGCCATCGATTTGTTTCAGACGAAGAGGTGCATGTGCAATTCCACAGGCAACCACAAAATTTTTCCATTTTGCACTGACCATCTTCTCTCACAACAGGATAAATGTATCAGCAGTTATGGCGATTACTTTCGAAATAATAAACAGTTTACTTACTTACTGCCTCATTTTCATTTGACTGCCCCTTATAAAATAGTATTTGTAGCATCCTGGATGATTCAGTCAACGTCTTTCACTTGGTTTTAGTCGGCAACATGAAACCACCAAGAAGGTGGGGTAATGGTCACTGTTAAGCTACTCATCACGAGCAGCCTTTGTATCATTGGTACTAAGCTTGAGCTACATAGTTTAACATCACTGGTGGCAAAAGCACTGTGTGCAACATTAAAGTATTTCTATTAATCAATAGACAAATGTCTAATTTCTTAAAGAGATTTTCTGACAACTTCCATCTATTGCCCATATTTGTGCTGCTGCAAAAACTTGCCAAGGTGCTGGAGGGTGGATGGATCATAACTGCATAAATTCTTCAAGATCCTGATTTTCTACGAGGGTCATTCAGAAAGTAAGGTTCAATTTCTTATAGAACATAAACTAACACAGATTTATTTTCAAAAGACTGTTTTTATTTAATTCCTTAAATGTTTCTCTATTTTTTTATATAGTTTCCATATTTGTTTAAACGTTTGACATAATGTTCCACAAGCTTTTGTATCCCTAAGTCATAAGTCCGCTGTCTGTGAAGCTAACCAGTCTTTAACTGCTTCTTTCAACTTGTCATCTGCTGTGAAGCACTTGCCACTGAGAAGAAACTACTTTCGGTTGTCAAACAAGTGAAAACCACTGGCTGCCAAGTCTGGACTGTACTCAGGGCAGACAATCTGTTTCCATCCAAAAGATCGGATCAGATTTTGGATGTGAATGGCACAATGGGGTCTGGCATTGTCATGCAGCAACAAAACGCCAGACGTCAGAAGGCCATGTAGCTTATTTTGTATTGCATGTCGAAGTTTACTGAGGATAGTGCAGTAACTAACTGGCTAACACAACTCCAGGTCAATCCCAAAACACAACTGCCATAACATTCCAAAATACAGTTGCTATAACACTGCACACTGAGATTATCTGCTTGGCCTGGACTTTGATCAATGATGCCATTCCATCGACTGACATGTAGACTTTGGGATGATGCGAGGCATCTTGTCCCATAAGAATATTCTGGGAAAAAAAAAAAAAAACACAATCACCTTCCTTATGATACTGGTCAAAAGAACAAAGAGCACAACCCATTCTTTCCTTTTCTTGTTTCTCAGTAAGCAGCCTGGGAACCCAACAAGCGCACAATTTCGGAAATTGCAGCTTCTCAGACACAATTTTGTGCACAGCTGTTCTACCCAAATTCAAAAATTACAGAGCTAAAGTTGAAACTGTGAATCACTGGTGTTCACAAATCTTTTTGTAGACAACATTGACCAAATAATCTGAGATCACTGATGGTCAGCCTGCTCATGGTTCATCACGGGCATTTTCCCCACCCATCCTTGAAAGCTCTCACTTCAACATTTTGCCATCACTCATCACATTTGGGCCACACGCCTCACTTATCTGTCAATAAATTTCCACCACTGCAACATTCCTTTGCTGTAAAAAACCAGTAGAGTGACCTTATCTGACAGGTGGCACGCTGATCATTTGTTTTAAACGATTTTGGACTGGCACTGTAAACAGCACACTACGACAATACCAATGCAAATGGTGGTGTTTGATGAGCAAGGCATGCCATGAATCAGTGTGTATTCGTATTTCAATGTTCACGCAAGGTTCAGCAGAAGGGTTGAAGGGGAAGGGAGAGGGGTGAAGGAAGAGGACTGGCAAGGTTTAGGAAATGGGGGGAGTTACAAAACAGGCACCCAGAGCCCTAGATCAAGGGAGACTTACCGGACAGGATGAGAAGTAAAGACAATAATTATTACATTTCTATCTGCACAGATAGTTGAATCAGTTCCATTATTATGTGGGATATGCTTGATTTCATGTGCAAAGTATGTTTAATGATATCCCCCTGTGTGACACAGAAATTGCTTCGCAATTGCATACTACAGGCTCCCTGCCGACGTATCTCCAAGAGACTAATCTCGCCCTCAGGTCTCTAGTAGCTTGTAACCGCTGCCATTTTACTGTAGTCCCCACACCCACACACTGACGATGCGACACAGAAATTACTCCGCGATTGCATACTACATGCTTCCTGTTGACGTACGTCCCAGAGTCTAATACCAGCCTCTGGTGTCTAGTAGCTTGTAACTGATGCACCACTGCCACTTTACTGTAGTCCCCGCACCCTGAAACTGATGATGCGACACAGAAATTGTTTCGCACTCTCTCAACTAGTGCCACCCAAACACATCAATAACCACCTGGCTTAGATGGTTTTTAGTGGGAGTTTGGTGTCCAAAAAGAAAAGGCATCTACTCCTTGGTTGGCATAGGGATGGTTGGTTGGTTGATTGAGGTTTAAGGGACCAAACAGCAAGGTCATCAGTCCCTTGTGTCAAAGGTGATCAATTCGGACGGATTTACATCTCAGAGAATCATAATAATAAAAGGTAACAGGCTAAAAAACGTAAAAGTGCAGTCATGTTGTCAATGGTGAAAAAAGAGGAGGGAAGTCAGCAAGTGGGCAACCCCAAGGCTATGCTAGAGGCAGGAAATATCCCACCTCTGATGCAGTACAGGCAAGACCACCTGCTATTCAAGAGCGTTCAACAGCTAGAATGTAAAAGTGTGTATTGTAACTAACCAAATCTAAAAAGCGATAAAAACAGAGTAAAAGGGAGAGAAAAAGAGGATCTTGGCCAGGGAGGGGAGTCAGGAATCTCCAAACACAGCTTACAGTGGGAGACACCCCAACCCTCACCGCCCTGCCCCTACTCCAGAGGGAGATTAAAAACCTTATAACTGAAAATAAAAACCACTTTCATGGAGGAAACTGAGAACCAGTTCAACCATCCTGGCATCATCAGTCAATAGCAAAGGTAAAGTGCAGGGAAGTCTGTACTTAGTACGCAGAGCCAAAAGAAGGAGGCATTCCACCAAAATGTGGGCTACTGACTGGAAGGCTCCACAACCACAAAGTGGGGGTGGCTCATTACGCAAAAGAAAACCATGGGTCAGTCTGGTATGGCCGATGCTGAGATGACACGGATGGTAGAGTCCTTTCGGGAGAAGCAGAAGAAAGAATGCCGCGGGACAAGTGTCACCTTAATCGCATGAAGTTTATTAGACAGGGAGGTAGCCTCCCAAGAGTTGGCCCATGACTGTGCAAAGTGGGATTTGATATGAAGTCATAAATCCACTGCAGGAGGGGTTACAGAGAAGGTGGGGTAAGTGACTGCTCCCCCAGCCAAACGATCAGCAAGCTCATTACTTGGGATACCCACATGGCCAGGGACCCAAAGGAAGTCAACGGAACAAGAATCATGGTGAAGATCAGCAAGACGGTCATGGATGGCCAAGACCAAGGGATGGTGGGAAAAACACCAGTCAATAGCCTGAAGGCCACTCATTGAGTCTGTACATAACGAAACGAGGTTGAGTCGGGACCATTTAATAAAAGTAAGGGCCTGGGAAATTGCCATGAATTCCGCAGTTAACACCTCACAAGCAGTTGGCAGGAGATGATTTTCCATGCCAACACAGGACAATCAGCAGATTTAGAGCCATCAGTGTAAGAAACAACAGCATCCCAAAACTCCCATAAAATAAGGTGGAAAAAACATTGGAACACCATACGCCATCGGGGGACGGAAACTTTCGGACCTCGGGGGAGATCCATCTGAATCAATGGCTGAGGAACTAACTGGGGAGGGGGGGGGGGGGGGGGGTGTTTGGAGAGGGAACGTGGGAGACAGGACGAAGCTGAAAACCACGGCGAAGAAACGCAAGGCGCAGCCCAACCAGTAAACTCGCCTGAGGGCAGAAATCAGGTGAGCGACGTCCTTGGTCTGGGAACAGGATAGAATAGAGAGGATGAGCGGGAGAGAAACAGACAGCGATTGCATAAGAAACCAGAAGGTGGGACCGCCGAACAGAAAAGGGGGGGGGGGGGGGAGGGGGATCCCAGCTTCACCCAGGAGACTATCAACAGGGCTAGTAGGGGAAAGCACCGGTGGCCAAACCGATACCACAATGGTGGACCGGATCCAGGAGGCGCAGTGTGGAAGGAGCAGCTGAACCATAAACTTGACAACCGTAGTCCAAGCAAGACAGGACTAAAGGCGGAGAAGAGTGGAACGATCCACACCCCAAGAGGTGTGGGCAAGGAAGTGAAGGACACTGAGTTTACAGAAACATCCTATCTTCAGAAGTCTGATATTAGACAGCCAAGTGAGCTTGTTGTCGAAAAGAAGACCCAAAAAACGAAATTGTGGGACCACAGGTAATCATTGTGCATTGAGGTAGAGCTCTGGAGTGGGGTGGACTGTAGTACGGCGACAGAAGTGGACCAACTGCATTTTTAAAGAGAGAATTGAAACTCGTGCGAGAGGAATCATGCAGAGGCACACTGTATAGCACCCTTGAGCTGCCGCTCTGCAGAGACAATCAAAGAGGAACTAACGCAAATGCAGAAATCATTCACATACAGAGCAGGGGTGACCAAAGGACCGACGGAGGCCACAAGTCCGTCTAAAGCAATGAGGAAAAGAAGTACACTCAATACGAAACCCTGTGGGATGCCATTCTCCTGGGTCCGTGGAGAACTAAATACAGTACCAACCCAAACCCTGAATGACCGATGGAACAGGAACTGGCAGATAGAAATTGGGAGTGGGCCCTGAAGACCCCACTCATGAAGTGTAAGTAAGATATAATGGCGCCAAGCCGTATCATAGGCCTTGCAATGGTTTAAAAATACTGCAACCAAATGGTGGCACTAGGAAAAAGCCTGCTGAACTGCAGATTCCAATTGAAGTACATGATCAATCGGAGACCGTCCCTCTCAGAAGCCACACTGCTAAGGGAACAATAGATCCATTCGAGGACCCAACTGAGCCGATGGGCTACCATCCATTCACGTAACTTGCAAACAACGTTTGTCAGTCTAATTGGCCAATAGCTTTCAACAAACAGGGGGTTCTTACCAGGCTTAAGGATGGGAACAATGATGCTATCCCTCCATTGAGAAGGGAAGTCACCAAGGAGCCAAATACGGTTAAGCACGTGGACAAGATGTCGTCATCGTGGTGCACTGAGATGTTGAAGCAATTGGTTATTAATGGAGTCTGGTCCAGGGGCCATATCATGAGAAGAAGAAAGTGCGGAAAGAAGTTCCCATTCAGTAAAAGGTTCGTTGTAAGATTCTGACTGACAAGGGGCAAAATATAAGGCGGAAGCTTCGTCCTGCTGTTTCTGGTGAAGGAAAGCAGCCGGGTAGGAGGTTGATGCTGATGCTGTTGCAAAATGGGTCGCAAGATGTTCCGCAAGAATCAACGGATCCGTGCGAAGGCCGCCCGGGAGGGTAGACTGCCGATGGCAACCTCTGAGAGAGTGAAGTATAGCCCATACCTGTGACTTACAGACATTATAACCGAGGGAAGAACAAAGCATTCCCAACACACCCATTTGCTACATTTGATTAAGTAAAGGGATTTGGCATGAAGGCGTTTGAAGGTAATAAGATTGGCAGTGGATGGGTGCCTCTTAAGGTGTTGCAAAGCTCGATGGTGATCACAGATGGCAATGGCAATGGCCGTATTCCACCACAGGACTTGCCGGTGGCGAAATGGTCCAGACAAGTGTGGGATAACAAGGCTAGCACCACAAACAATCACATCGGACACGTCACATAGGACATCATCAATACAACCCAACAAAGAGGTAGAATAAACGACCTGTGTAATACAGAGAGGCCAACGAGGTAATCTGTCCATCAGGGAGCGGGAATGGAGCGAGAGAATCAATGGGAGGTGGTCACTATCGCATAGGTCATCACGTGGCGACCAGTGTAATGAAGGGAGGAGGGGCAGAGAAGAAAGAGAAAGATGAATGGCAGAAAAGGTACCACGACCAGCACTGAAATGGGTAGGGGAGCCATCATTAAGAAGGCACAAGTCGTGGCCTGCAAGAAACTGGTCTATGAGAAGACCCCGACTAGATGGAAATGCACTGCCCTACAAGGGACGATGAGCATTAAAATCCCCGAGAAGGAAGGAGGGAGGAGTAAGTTGCCGAAGAAGGGCAGTTAAGGCAGCAGGTGTAAGAGTCCTGTCAGGAGGGAGATAAAGATTGCAAACTGTGACCCCAGAGTCCAGATGTACAAACGCCACCAGAGGCCCGCAGGGGGCCGAACCAATTTCGACAAAGCACGGAAACCACAGAGAGTCGGTGACAGATCATCTGTAAAATGAGATTCCTGTAGAACCACACAAGTTGCATAGTAAAAAGAAATAAGGAGTTTCAACTCTGGAAGGCGACGGTAATATCCATTACAATTCCACTGGATAACAACAGAATGATGATTCAAATGGGTGGGAAACAGGCAAAAGCCAGTCATGCCGCCGTGTCACCATCCGTCACAGACAAGGAGGGTTGATTCGTTTTGGGGTTTGATGGGGCTAAACATAGAGGTCATCAGTCCCCTGTTCCAAACAGACATACTTGTAAAAGGCCTATACAGTAAAAGTGTAACCTCTGCACCCAGAGGGAGAGAACACCTAGGGGTACAGAGCTAAAATGAGCAGGAATGGAGCGAGACAATCAATGGGAAGTGGTCACTATCACAAAGGTCGGCGTGTGGCGACCAGTGTAATGAAGGGAGGAGGGACAGAGAAGAAAGAGAAAGATGAATGGCAGAAAAGGTACCATGACCAGCACAAGGATAACACAAAATAGAGGACACTTAAAAGGAGCAGAGCAAATAGTTGACTAGAGTAAAACAGACTACAGTGTTTGAAGGATCAGGTAAAAGGTCAACCACTCAACTACAAACAAAGAACCTTCAGCTGGAAAGCGTTGATAGAGGTACCAACACAACTTGTTACCATAAAAGACACTATTTTGGTATCCATGTCACAATTAAAAGTCGCTGGAGTGGGTGTAGCCTGAGAAATCATGCGAGAGCACCCACACTAGAGCGAGTGATAAAACCCAGCTGCATGGATAAAACATATAACTGAGTCAGCTATAGAGCCGTCGTCACCTAGAATTAAAGGAAGTGCAGGTGGTAAATTAAAGGACTGCCGCAAGGGGGCTAAAATGGGGCAGTCCATCAGAAGATGGACCACTGTCAGCCCTGCATCACAGCGACACTTGGGTGGGATCTCACGATAAAGGCTGTGGGCCAACCGCGTATGTCCAATTCGGAGACGGCAGAGAACAACTGAGTCCCTAAGCGTGCCCCTCAAGGATGAGTTCCATACGGCCGTGCACGACTTGACCATGCGGAGCTTATTTGGCATGTTCAAGACAGACCATTCAGAGCTCCAAACGTCGCGGACCTTGCGATGTAGTGCTGACCAGAGGTCTCTTTCCACGAGACCAAGCTCCAGGGGTGGCGAAGTGGTGGCCTGCTTGGCCAACCAATCGACACGTTCGTTTCATGGAATGCCGATGTGGCCCGGGGTCCACACAAACATCGCTGAATGACCAGACTTGGCGAGAGCAAAAACAGCACCTTGAACACTGTGCACCAAAGGGTCCCGAGAAAAACACTGGTCGAGTGCTTGCAATCCACTCAGGGAGTCACTGCATATGACAAATTACTCCCCAGGGCAGGAGGAAAGGTGAGTGAGTGCATGATAAAGAGCAACCAGCTCCGCAGTGAAAACACTGCTCCCACAAGGCAGGGAATGCTGCTCAACATAGTCGCCGTGGATGAAAGCAAACCCAGTGCGTCCATCGACCACAGAACCATCGGTGTAGACTACTTCTGCATCGCGAAATGAGGCAAGAAGAGCCAAGAATTGTTGATGAAGACTGGCAGGTGGAACAGAAGACTTGGAGTCACAGGACAAACACAAGCAAAGCCACAAGCGAAGGAGGGACCAAGGAGGGATAGAAGAAGAGGGCCGGAAGGATGGAGGAAGGGGTATGGACTCAAGTGATGAGAGAAGGGAACGAAAGCGGACTGCAATCGTGAGACCCGACTTAGGCCGCCGTCATGGGGAGGGGAGTGCAGAAGATGGAAAAAGGAGCCTGCGGTTTGGGTGGTCGGGCGAGGCATGGACACGGGCGATGTATGACGCAAGCAACTGTTGTCGGCAGAATCGTAGCAGAGGTATTCCAGCTTCTACAAGAAGGCTAGTCACCAGACTAGTGCGGAAGGCACCTGTCGCCAGTCTGACGCCACAATGGAGAATCGGGTCGAGAATCTGCAACGTTGAAGGTGCTGCTGAGTCTTACACCACACTCCCGTAGGCAAGACAGGACTGGACTAAGGCCTTATAGAGCTGTAGGAGGGTTGTTCGTGCAGCCCTCCAAACGGTGTGGCTGAGGCAGCGAAGAATGTTGAGGTGGCGCCAGCACTGTTGTTTAAGCTCGCGAAGATGAGGTGTCCAAGTGAGCTGAGCATCAAACAGCATGCCAAGGAAGTGATGCGTCTTCTCAATACGAAGGAGTTCATTGGCAAGGTAGAGCTCTGGATGGAGGTGGACCGTTTCGACGACAACAGAAATGAATCACTCGGGTCTTAAGAGGCTGAGAACTGAAAACCATGGTTGGATGCCCAAAAATGTGCCTTACGGATAGCTCCCTGCAGCTGCCGTTCAGCGACACTAATGCTTGGGGAACTGTAATAAAGACAAAAGTCATTGGCATATAGGGAAGAACAGATCGATGAGCTCACCGCAGCCACAAGACCATTAATCGCCACCAAAAAGAGGGGAACACTGAGAACCAAGCCCTGTGGGACACCGTTTTCCTGAATATGAGCAGAGCTAAAATAAGTGCCAACTCTAACCCGAAAGGAGCGATTGGAGAGAAAATTCCATAGAAAAATCGGAAGTGGACCCCGTAAGCCCGGTGCCAGGTGGTATCGTACACCTTCCGAAGATGAAAGAAAACAGCAACTAAATGTTCTCGTCGAGTAAAAGCTGTACGAATAGCCGACTCTAGCGAGACTAAATTGTCGATCGCTGAGCGGCCCTGACGGAAACCCCCCGAGCTTCGAGGATCCACATGAGCCGCCGACTCACCATACATTCCAGGAGTTTGCACATAACGTTGGTAAGGCTGATAGGGCAATAGCTATCAACCACCAGCAGATCTGCACCAGGTTTCAGCACCGAGATGGTAACGCTATCCTGCCAACGAGGTGGGAAAACACCCTCCGTCCAGATGTGGTTAAACAGGGTGAGTAATTCACCCTGACAGTGCGCCGAGAGATGGTGAAGAAACTGGTTGTGAATTCAGTCTGGATCTGGAGAGGTATCGGGGCAAGCTGTAAGGGCACTTTGGAACTCCCATTCACTAAATGGGCCCTGTATCGTTCCCAACAGTGCGTGCGAAACGACAACTGCGAACGCTCAGCCTGCTCTTTAATGGCGTGGAATTCTGCGCTGTAGCCTGCTGTTGCAGAAATACGAGTGAAGTACTCTGCCAGATGTTTGGCAGTGGCGACTGGGTCAGTACAAAGTGTACCCTGAAGAGAAAGGCAAGGGACAGAAGCGTGCGGGCGAAAGCCAAAAATGCGCCGAACCCACGACCACACCTGAGATGGGGAGGTGCGAGAACCTATGGTGGCAACATATCGTTCCCAGCAGTCTTGTTTGCTTCGCCGGATTAACCGCCGAGCCCAGGCCCGCAGCCGTTCAAAGGCAACCAGATTCTCTAGGGAGGGATGACGCCAGTGACGTTGCTGGGCTCACCGGTGGTCACGGATAGCTTCAAGAGACTAACTTATGCCTTAGGGTACTTGAAGAACAGGGGACAGTTGCCTCGGCAGCAGAAACAATGGCCATAGTGACCTCGTCCACTGCCATATCAATGTCACCAGGAAGCGGAGTAATGGCCATAGTAGCTGAGGTGTAGGCTGCTCAATCAGCTCCACTAAGAGCCCATCGTGGCAGCTGGTCAGGGGATCGAGATTGAAGAAGAGAAACCAGGATAGGAAAGTGGTCGCTACCACAGAGGGCGTCGTGGACCCTCCAACTGAGGTATGGAAGAAGACCCGGGCTACTAAGAGAGAGGTCAATGGCCGAGTATGTGCCATGAGTCAAGCTAAAATATGTGGGAGCACCAGTGTTAAGGAGGCAAATGTCCTGCTGTGCCAAGAGAGCCTCAACATTCCTACCCTGGCCCGAGATCTGGGCCCCACCCCATAAAGGGTGGTGGGCATTAAAGTCCCCCAAAAGGAGGAATGGTGGGGGGGAGCTGGGCGAACAAGGCAGTTAGGTCAGCAAGAGGAACAACCTCATCTGGGGGAAGGTAGAGGGAACAGATGGTAAGCTCCATTCCTGCCCAGATTCTAACAGCCACAGCCTCGAGAGCCGTGTTAAGTGGCACTGGGGCACTAGCAACAGTGGCAAGAACATAAACATAGACACCGCCAGACACCCTGTCGTATTCTACCCCCAGTAGCCACAGAGGGAGGGGGGCCGCCAAACAGGAAACCAAGTTTCCTGTAGGACCAGACAAGTGGCACAAAAGCTGTTTCAACTCAGCAAGGTGGTGGAAAAAATCACGGCAGTTCCATTAAAGGATAATGGTATCCGACTGTGAAGACATGAAAGGACCTAGGGAGGGATAGGTTACACCTTAGAAGCGCTCGCCGCCACCGATTGTGAAGTAGCCTGATCAACTTCCATAGCAGCTGCGGGTCGAGCAACATCTAGCTCCTGAGTGGACGCTAGATGCTCCACATCATCTTCAGGTGCGGTGGTGAAGTCCTTTTCTGTCTCTATGTCCTTCTCCTTTTGCTTTTTCTTCTTTTTGGTAGGGTCCCTTTTGTCCTTCGGTTTAACAGGCTGAGTGGGCTTTTCTGACCCAGTCTCACGGACCGAGGAAGACCTGGAAGCCCTACAGCCCTCAGGTGGTGGCTTTTTCAGCCACTGGCTGACATCTGGAGGGGCAGTACCTGTGGAAGGAAGGGCACCAAGCAATCCCTTCCACGCAAGGGGAGCCGGTGGAGGCAGGCACTTCTCCGGCTCAGAGGTGGGGACTGAAGTCCCCAAAGAAAGAGGGGTTGTTACTCCCGATGTTGATAACAGAGGAGCAACAGAAGAGGGTGTTCCCACAACTACCTGGGGGGGCGGGGGGGGGGGGAGGGGGGGCAGGAAGAGACGGCCGGGCTGGAGGGCCCACAAAAAGTGGCTGAGTTTGGGGACTCGTCACCAGGGATGGCAACATCGAAGCTGCTGCAGCAAACGTCGATGAAATGCGCACAGGGTGAAGTCGGTCGTATTTGCGTTTAGCCTCTGTGTAGATGAGCCTGTCCAAGGTCTTATACTCCATAATCTTCCGTTCTTTTTGATAAACCGCACAGTCTGACGAGCAAGGTGAATGTTTCTGTCTGCAGTTGACACAAACAGGGGACGGCGAACACGGGACATTGGGGTGGGAGGCACGTCCACAATCCCGACAGGTTGGGGGTGGCGTCACATCTCGATGACACATACCCAAACCTCCAGCACTTAAAGCAGCACATGGGAGGAGGGACGTAAAGCTTAACATCACATCGATGTATCATCACCTTGACCTTCTCGAGTAGGGTGTCTCCCTCGAAAGCCAAGATGAAGGCGCCGGTGGCGACCCTACTATCTTTAGGTCCCCTGAACACACGTCGTACAAATTGGACACTGCGGCATTCCAGATTTGCATGGAGCTCGTTGTCAGACTGCAACAACAGGTCATGATGAAAAATAAGTCCCTGAACCATATTGAGGCTCTTATGAGGTGTAATGGAGACTGTAACATCACCAAGCTTGTCACAAGAAAGCAGTGCCAGTAACTGTGCTGGGGATGCTGTCTGTATGAGGACCGCTCCAGACCTCATTTTAGACATGCCCTCAACTTCTCCAAACTTGTCCTCTAAATTTTCCACAAAAAACTGAGACTTTGTGTTCAGAAATGAGTCCCCATCTGTTCGGCTGCAAACCAGAAATCGAGGAGAATACGTCTCACCAGGTAATTTAGACTGCCGTTCCCCCCCCCCCCCCCCCCCTGGTGTGGGCAGGGAAGGGGTCATACAGTAAAGCAATGAAGTTCCCTTTCTTAGAGACTCATGTTTCTGCACTATTTGTATTTCTTTTCATGGTGGTCCCACAAGCAACTAGGGAAAGGAATGTCACCCAGACAGAGCCCCGCTTGCCTGGGTAAGCCTAATACAACCAGGGGGACAGAGCCCCGCTTGCCTGGGTAAGCCTAATACAACCAGGGGGACGGCTGGTTCCCCAGTGGTCGCCCGCTAGCAACTGTTCTACCTCAACAGCCATGCGTCTCCTCGGCGCTCAGCACACCTTGAGACTTAGGGGTTTTTATAGAGGTTTATACCATCCTTGCAACCCGGGCTCTGTACCGTACAACATCCCACCGTCGCACCTTACGGTGGTCGTTGAAGCACGCTCAGAGCTTACGGTATCGAGGACTGGTGGCGCTTCCCAGTTCCCAGCTCAGGGACCCCGTGGTCGCCAAGCCCGGACCCAGCAACTAAATGCTGAGCCCCCTGAGGGTACAGACAAGGAGGGGGTGACATTCATGAACAGCAGGTCAGAGTCAGGTTGCAAAGGTGGGGACGGGACCTCTGGCGACACCAGAGGCTCCTTGTCTCAGGACTTATGTTTCTTCTTCTTTTCTGTTTGAGATCAAGGAGGGCTGTGCTGGAAAAAAAGGGGCCAGCTGCAGCAAGATCTGGAACAGAAAAAAAGCGCGCGACCTGGGGGCCCACAGACCATGGTTCTCATGGTCGTCGTGTGGCAGCAGACCTTTGGCCTGGAAGGTGCCGGGAAGGGGGGTTCCGGGAGTGGCGCCCTTGACTGGCAGACGCAGAAAAAGTGGGACACTTCTCCAGCTGGGGAGGGGGAGCGGTGCCTGGAGGGGAGGGCGTGGGAACTGCAGGGGAGGGGGGTGGTGGAGAGGGGTTCAGGACTGGGGTAAGGAAGGGGGAGGAAGGGATGAAGATGTAACTAAAACATAGCTAGACGTAATTGACACAGGATGAAGACACGCATACTTCTGATGAGTCTCAGTATAGGTTAGACGATGAAGGGACTTACACTTCTGTACCTTCTTTCCATCTTATAAGCCGGGCTATCTGGTGAATGTGGAGAATGATTGCCATGACAATCAACACACACAGGAGGGGGAACAAAGGAACTCCCCTCACGGAGTGGAAAACAACAGTCACCACAGAGAGGGGTTTGCAAACAGTGGGAAGACGTGTCCAAAATGCAAGCTCTTAAAACATCTCATAGGTGGTGGTCACATCGATAAACCATAATCTTGACCTTCTCAGGGAGGGTATCCTCTTCAAATGTCAGGATAAAGGCACCAGTATCTATGCAATTGTCCTTCGAGCGCTTCTGAACACACCAAGCAAAGTGAACACCCCGCCGTCCTAGATTGTCTCTAAGTTCCTCATCAGTTTGAAGGACGAGGTCCGTGTGAAAAATTACACCTTGAACCAATTCAAAGACTGATGGGGAATAATGGACACAGGAATTTTGCCAAGATGGTCACAGGCATGAAGGGCCGCAGACTGGGCAGCTGAAGCAGTTTTGATCATCAACGAACCCTACTGCATCTTGCTCAGAGAGTCCACTTCGCCAAACTTGTCTTCAATGTGTTCCACAAAAAATAAAGGTTTGGTATTGGTGAAAGTATCCCCATCAGTCCTGGTGCAAACCATACAGCGGGGGAAATGTTTTGCCCCTAGCCAACAAGCCTGACCCTCCTCCCAGGGGGTAGCCATGGAAGGAAAGGCCAAAAGGGCAGAAGAAGCAGCACAAAAAGAATCATTTCCATTCAAAGAGACGGCCGTAGAACAACGGCCAGAGTTCTGGATCCATATGCATTTCATTTGCATAGCATCCACCCTGATACCACCCACTCCAATCAGGGGCTCTCCCCACAACCACCACCGAGCTACAGCAAGGGCCATCTGGCACGGCGGCCATTGCCGGGAGTTCCAATGCTTCAAGATGGCAAGAAACCACTCCTAGGCTTACATGAGGAGGTCACAGCACAGGTATCAGAAGTGTGATCCCTGTGGTTTCAGGGAGCTCAACCACAAGGGTACATAACGACCCCACCACACGGGCTGGCTACCGTGCTGGCTATGTACCCTAGCATCAGACAACTACGTGAAGGATAAGATGAAAGGAACTAGGAGGGCACACGCTGGAGATACTAGGTAAGGTGCTCTTCCCCCAATGGCTCACACTACAGAATAGAAATTTAGTAATGGAGGTTAAACCCCAGAGGGGGACCAGAGAATGACAAAAGGATGAAGTAATTACTCAAAAAAACCAAATCGCAAAGCCAACATAACCAGGATGACAGCAGGGCCAACATAAACAAGGACACCAAGAGAGGGAGGGGAGAGGGCGGAGTGGAAGGAGCTAGGACAGGAAAGGAGGGGAAGGGAAAGGAAATGCAGCCCAGGAAAGAAGGAAGGCTGCATTAGCTCTGGGCCCCGTGCTCACCACGCACATACTCACGAAAGGGGACCGTGAGCCTCCGGGGGGTGGGTGGATTGGCGTAGAGAGGTAACACCTCAGGCACAATCTGCAAGTGTTGCATTGTCAGAGGATAATGATAAAGAGGGTAAATTTTAACCTCACTGAAATGAATTGGCTACAGTATTGGCTCTACAACCAGAGTAATTCCCAACATGGTTTGAAAACATAGATCACTGTACATGAAAAGAGCACTATCCACAGTATCCCTCACAATGACATATTTTGGAAAAATGGAGAACTACATTTTATTTTACTGAGAAAGTGATACAGAGAAGAAAGAAAGGATAACAATGCAAGAGTCAGAAACCCAGACATAACACGGATCAGTAGTGTCTGAGGAGGTGTAGATACAGAAGAGAGGGATTGCAGCATGGGAAAGGCAGACAAAGTATTATGCAGTACCTCGGGGCCCATATTCACATTGCAAAGTACACGTGAAATAAGTCATGTGCCCCTTGTGGGACTCTTAAAATTAATATTCCTCTCATTTTCCCATTCCCTCAACTAGTTTTCATCAACAAGTCATGCTGCAATATTTGCCTAAGCATTCATATGTACATGGGCTGAAGCTATCAAACCTTTTATTTCTTTATATATGAATGTAGACTTTCCCAATGTATACAGCTGATGAAATTTTTTCAGGCTCCCATCTAGGTAAATGCGTCCAAATTCCACAATTTTTCCACGAGTGTCATTTTCATCATCTTCTGGCAAAGAGTAAAGCTGGCATGAGTGTCCCATTTATATACATAAGCATCAGCTCTTCTCTCCCCACCCTTTCCTCCAAGTGCATGTTCTGGAGGGGTCAACACTTACTGAAACATCAGAGAATTTTGACGCAGCCACCCAAGTGGAAGCCCAAGAGGATTTCTTCAGCTTTTATTTCTTGTTATTTCAGTCATGAACCTTAAGTTGGTTTCATTCATGTCTCCATTCCTGTTACATTCCAGTTATCCTCTTCATTTCAGCATTACTGCTGCATCAGAAATGATCTACTTCATATATTTATATTTGGGCCTGCACCAGTGATGTATTTTCTTTCACAAAATCTTCAATTATAGTTCTGAGCAAAGAATCATGTTGCAATACATGTGAAACTATTACTCTCTCAGATTACTACAGCCTTTATAAAGATTTTTCTCTGACTGACTTATTACAGGATGTCTTCTCTTCTTAATTAATCCACTTCATCTTCAACGTCATGTAACATCACATTTCAAAGGCTTCCCAGAGATCCATTTCCATCTTTACCATCTTCAGCAGCAAAATTCAGTCATCTCTTCAAGAGCCTCTTGAACAACTTTCACATTTAGCCATTCAGCAGGTCTACCTGCTGGGTCATTCCATGTCAAGTGCCCTAGAATAAAAAATGGTCCCCACTCTACCATCTCACATTCGGTTCAAAACTTGTGTTTGTATACATATGTATGTGTAAGGTCAATGTGCAAAATTTTGGCTCAATGGTTATATTGGTTCCAGAGCTAGGGCCACCTCAGTGGCCCCATACCTAGTCACAAAGTGCACGGTATGAAGATGTCAGTTAACTTTGTTATAACTGTGTGCACCTTCTGTGATATCTAGTACTCTAAATTTTTGTATGCTAGAACAACTTTTGTTGCTGAAGGAGATAATGCATTCAAATTCCTTAGAAATTACCATCCATTATGCTACTTGGTCTGAAAGTGCCTTGTAAAATTTATTGCGAAAGATTGAAGCCCTACTTTAACCACCCTTTACTAAAGGGAAAGGCAGCTAGAATCTTAATTTTTGGGCTGCTAGCCAACAATCAGGTACTCACTACACTACACCATGAGTAAATACACACATCAAAAAAGTTTTGCATCACCCCGGTTCCGAGAGTTCTGGAACCCGTACAGAAAATTTAAAAAGAGATCAACATAAACATCATTTCCACCCTTTTTATTGCTCATGAAAACCACACATTGCATGCTGTACTACCAAACAGCGAGACCTTCAGAGGTGGTGGTCCACATTGCTGTACACACCAGTACCTCTAATACCCAGTAGCACATTCTCTTGCATTGATGCATGCCTGTATTCGGCATGGCATACTGTCTAAAAGTTCATCAACGTACTGTTGGTCCAGATTGTACCACTCCTCAATGGCAATTCAGCATAGATCCTTCAGAGTGGTTGGTGGGTCATGTCGTCCATAAACAAATCTTTTCAATCTATCCCAGACATGTTCAATAGGGTTCATGTCTGGAGAACATGTTAGTCACTCTAGTCAAGTGATGTCATTATCCTGAAGGAAGTCATTCACAAGATGTGCACGATAGGGGCGCGAATTGTCATCCATGAAGACAAATGCCTCGCCAATATGCTGCAAATATGGTTGCACTATTGCTCGGAGGATGGCATTCACATTTCGTACAGCCGTTATGTCACCTTCCATCACCACCAGCGGCGTAGGTCGGCCCCACATAATGCCATCCCAAAGCAGTATGGAATCTCCACCTTGCTGCACTCACTGGACAGTGTGTCTAAGCCATCCAGCCTGACTGTGTTGCCTCAAAAAATGTCTCCAAGATTGCCTGGTTGAAGGCACATGTGACACTCATTGGTGAAGAGAACATGATACCAATCCTGAGCGGTTCATTTGGCATGTTGTTGGCCCCATCAGTACCGCACTGCAAGGTGTCGTGGTTGAAAAAACGGACCTCGCCATGGACATCGGAAGTGAAGCTGCGCATGATGCAGCCTACTGTGCACAGTTTGAGTCATAATAAGACGTCCTGTGGCTGCATGAAAAGCATTATTCAACATGGTGGCATTGCTGTCAAGGTTTATCGACATCTCTGAACAGTCAAAGGGACTGTGTCTTTGATACAATATCCACAGTCTATGTTTACTTTCAGACGTTCTGGGAACCAGGGTGATACAAAACTTTTTTGATGTGTGTAGTTCTGATTTTATTGACACTTGTCTCAAGTGTCAAATTGCTATCAACTCTGATCATCTTTTTATTGACACTACTGAAAAGAGCACTTTTTTTGCTACAAGGGACTTGAAAAAGAAGAAAGGTCATTTTCCATATAAGGCATTTAAAATAGATCAAAAGAAACCTAAGATGTTACTCTTACTGCATGTATTACCTTGTTGGCAGCTGTTGTGCAGGAGATGTGGAGGCACTTGTGATTTGATTTCTTAGTACAAATTATTTTTAGCATGGTGCCTTTGTTCCTTTGATGTGCAGGTACAACTATTTCATATATGGGTTCCAGAAACTTCTGGAAATTAGATATACAGATATGACTGTTTTATAATGCAGGGCAGGGGTTCCAGAAATTTCTGTAAATTGAGATGCAAATATTGCTGTTTTACAACACAGGGCATTGATTCCAGAAACTTCTGGAAATTCGATATGCTGGTATGACTGTTTCGTAACAGATTCCAGAAACTTCTGGAAGTTTGATATTGAGGTACCACTGTTTTATAAAACAAGGCATGGATTCCAAAAACTTTATGCTGGTACAACAGTTTTATAACAAGGCACTAGAAACTTCCGGAATTTTATGTAATGTTATGGAATGATCTCCAGTACTCTCATTTCATACATTCTGATTTGGGTAGCACTCATCTTTGTAAGCAAATTGTCAATCAGTCCTTTTTTCCAGGGCAGATTCAGCTGGCTTCATCAGTGTCATAGAATTTTGCTATATTTTCCTTAATATCTTCTTGTGAAGTCTTTCCTCGCTTTGGATCTGGTTTCGCTAATATGCCTTTCTCTTCCCTCAGCTTTCTGGCAGTAATTACCATTCGCTCATACACGTTGAATTCTTCCATTGTTTTTTAATGCCCGTTAACTCGTGGGGACCAAAGTTAAAATCTGAATTTTCTCAGAAGCTGAGAACACCTCCAGCTTTGCTTTCAGTTCATTGATGAGAACTTTGTATGAAGAGCAATCGTGGAATTTTTGACCTGGTTGCGGTGCTATAACATCATCTGCTTTAAGCTTGCCAATTTCAGCAATTGTGGTAGCTACAACCATTTGAAGTTGCCTTATCTTTTGTTTTGCATATCCGCTAGAATCCTGGTTTGAAACGTGCTGAAATTTTAGTGGTGACACACCAATTGCTGTCAAGCTAGAGTCAAAGCCGTCTGAAGCAACTGTAGGATCATCTTCATAAGACTCTGATGGTGGCAATGGCTTGACCTTTTTTGCATTGACATCAACTCTAGAACCAGGGCAAAGCTTCTGTCCAGACTTAACATCAACCGTCGTAAGTTGTTTCAAAAAGTCAGCTATTGCTACATCAATAAGATGCAGACCTTTGTTGAACTCATGATTCTTCTTTTGAAATGGATTGCAGCATGATTTCTGCAAGTATTGAAACCTGATTAACAGTTCTGCTTCATGATGTAAACACATGTTGGCATCACAATCAAGCTAAAATGCAACTCATCGAATCAGCAAGTTCTGATCCTCCTCAGAGAGGTCACTAATTGACTTCAGAAGGTGTTTGTCCTTGGTGAATTTGATTAAATGACACATAGACTTGTTGATTTGTCCAATGGTGCACTGCTCTAGATCCATATTTCCATTGTTTGAAGCCACAACATGTTGTAACTTCAACAATGATTCAACAATGAATTGAAGGAATCAGCCAAGTTTCAAGGTAAACATTCACAGGTAATAACCACAAATAATGCAAGGACACCAGCTGGCCCAAAAGTTCATATGCAGAAACGTCTGCTGCTTTGTAACTTCAAAGAAGCCTATCAAGAATACTGCAGAAAAAAATTTACCAAAAGTTGGCTTTTCCAAATTTTGTGGGCTCTGACCAAAGTGGGGCATCACAGTTGGTTCAGCAGGAACACACTCAGTTTGTGTTTGTACAGCTCATCAAAATGTCAAGTTGATGCTAGCAGTGACTGCAATTAAGGATGACTACAAGAGTTTGTTAGCCAAAACAGTTTGCAATATGGATTCAAAAGATTGCACCGCTCCGACAATCTGACCAATGCCCTGGATAAGAAGTCTTGGAAAGATTTGTAGAAGCTGCATTTGAAGGGAACGACATTGATGAAGCAACTGAATACAAGGAATGGATACACACCGACCAAGATACCCTGGAGACAAAGCAGTCAATGATTGAAGAATTTATCCAAAACATCATGACCAAAATTGTGAATATCTCACCCCATCATTACATAGCAAAGCATCAAAGCAACGACCTAAAAGAAGCTAAGGAAAATGTAAAAGGTGGAAATCCGGTTGTTCTGATGGATTTTGCAGAAAATTATTCATTTATCGTGCACTACGCTGTACAAGGTTTCCACTGGGAAAATAGTCAGGCCACATTATATCCCTTTGTTATTTATTACAAGGCTTTGACTGGAAAGATTGAGTCTCTTAGCTTCTGCATCATCAGTGATTGCTTGCGACATGATACAGTTGCAGTTTATGTTTTCTGCTCCAAGCTGATTGATCACCTGCGAACCCACTTTCCAGTACTGAAGCACATCAGCTATTTCAGAAATGGATACAAAAATTTCAAGAACTTCATGAATCTATGTCAGCACAATGACTTTAGTATCAGTGCAGAATGGAACTACTTCACCACAAGCCATGGAAAGTCTCCATGTGATGGTAATGGGGGCACAACAAAGTGATTAGCAGCAAGAGCAAGTCGCCAAGATTTGAAAATGGTTGCACAGTTGCAGGGACCAGAGAAAACCACTGCTTCAGACCAATCAATGAAAAATGGTTACAAATTAGCAGAGTATCCAATGACACAGTGTCATTTATTGCAAGTATTGATCAATCAGTAAACGCTGAGTGTTCCAATTGAGAGATGCCTTAGTCAGTTTCATGCATCCACATGGTCCAGCTAATTCATTACATTGGCCTCTAAGAAAGGACACCTACTGGATCCCAGAGCAGCAGATAATCGACATTCTGCCAGCTCTAAGTGCCAATTCCATGGGTCAGAAACACACTTACCTGTCAGAGGTGCTGAAGAGCATTGAAGAGAATTTTAGAGCCATGAAAATGGTTTCACTAACTTCGGGAACAAATTTAGGATGCTTGGTTCATTTTGTGAACTTATTGCTTTGTTATGTTCACAACAATGTTGTTTATTTGCTGATTTTTATATGCATTTATTAAAGATATTATGTCAAGCATGTGGTATGTGCAAAAGCTAAGGTATCTTTGAAGCTAGTTTAAAAATCTTATATGGAATATTACCATTCTACTTTTTAATGTTCCTTGTAGCAAAAAACTGAGCTCTTTCCAATGGTGTCAGTTAAAAGAAGATCAGCTGATGGTAGCTATATTAAAAACCGGTCTTGAAAAATTTGTAAATTTGCAATTTTCAATCTGACACTTGAGATAAGGCTAAATAAAATCAGAAGGGGTCAACAGAAGCGTCCGATTCTGCCGCCTGCCCTGACCCGTGACATAATGGTGATGTGTTGTGTGACGTCATTACGGCGCGGAGTTTATGATGTTTGACTTTTGAATTTTTGAGGTGTTGTGGTTTTGGTTTTTTTTGTAGTTGTAGGCATTGGTTTTTTTCTTATCAATAGTTGTGGTTGATCTATATAGGTTAAGGGAAATA
The DNA here is from genome assembly GCF_023864345.2 of Schistocerca serialis cubense. NCBI lineage: Eukaryota > Metazoa > Arthropoda > Insecta > Orthoptera > Acrididae > Schistocerca > Schistocerca serialis. The sequence goes on along the minus strand of NC_064638.1, from coordinate 604,782,622 downwards.
ACCGATTCAAATTTTTGTAGTTTTACTTGTAGATATTGGTGTTTTGGTATTGTCAGCTGTGGTCAAGGGAAATGTCTTGATTCCAATTTCCATAGTTTTTGCTGCTGGCGTTGTTTTGGTATCTTCAGCTGCAGTTGGCCTCTTATTTTTATATGTGTTTTCGTGTTTGTTGTCGTGTGTATGTAATCACATCATCGGCGCCATTATGGACACACTTAGAATAGCAATTTCCGCCATATTGATGACGTCATGGGTCAAAGCAGACAGGTGGAATCGGACACTTCCGTAAACCCATCAGAAGCATACACTCACAAATGCTAATATTGGTGTGGTATAATTAGCACCTGGTTGTTGGCTAGCAGCTCAAAAATCAAGGTCATAGCTGCTTTTCCCTTATAATAAAAGATGCTTAAAGTATGATGTAAATCTTTCATGATAAATTGTACAAGGCACTTTCAGACCAAGTAGCAATAGGGGGTAGTAATTTCTGAGCAATTTGAGTGCTACAGCTACATTCAGCACTAAAAGGTTTACTAGTGCACAAAAATTCAAGGTGATATGTGCCACAACAGATGCACTAAAGTATACCAAAGTTGGCCAAATTATTCACCCCGTGCACTTTATGATTTGGTATGGGTCCACTAAGGTGGCCCTAGCTCTGGAACCACTGAAAGAACTGAGCCAAAATTTTGAATAGTGACCTAACACATACATATGTATACACATATCAATTTTTAACAGAATCTGAGATGGTTGAGTGGGGACCCCTTGGACACTTGTGGAAAGATCCTGATGTTTTAATTTTTATGCATATTATAGCCATTGTTAATAGATGCTCCATTGCATTAGGCACCTAACTTTATTCCAGGTCACTTTCAGCTGTTAAGTATTAGGGGTAACAATGAGCACCCTTGCCTTATACATTTCCTGATTTTGGTATACAGTTCCTTATTTTTCAGAAATCTGATCACTCTTGTACATATTTGCTTCCATGGGTTCTAGTTTCCAACATATCGGCTACTTTATCTTTAAATTATTGAATTTCAATTGGTTTTCCGTTAATAATAGGTTACAGTGACTACCAATGTCGGAATCTAGATAAATCTTGCAATCTTCATTTGATTTCTGAATCATTGTTTCACCAAAATATCCAATCCAATACACATATTGAGCCTCCTCAAGACATTCCGAAAAAGTGTGTTTGCAACGAGTAATTCATGGTACAGAACTCTGTTTATACTTCTCTCAACTCATTTCACTTGCCAATAGGCCTACTGAACTGGCCTGTTGTATTCTGTTCCCTATCTTCACCAATAACTGTATACCATTCTCTCATTATAATTAAACTACAAAATCCTTTGACATATTTCAGGAATTCATTAATAATATCATACAATTCTTAAATTTCTCTATTATCCGCATCTCTGCTTGGGATGTATACTTGTGTGATTGCAGTATTCGTCAGTTATTTACTCCATTTCAAAATCAATGTTCCTTGTGGTTTAATGCATATAACTCTTTACTCAATTTGCCAATCACCCTATTCATTGTTATTCCCACTCTATCATTATCTGATCCAGCATCAACATTCTTATGATACCCCATCCAAATATCTCTCTTCTGATCATGTGTCACAGATAATTAAAATATTTACTGGCTGCCTTTTGATTTCTACATTTACATTTTCCACTTTCTCCACTCAATGTTTGTATTCCCACATCCATTTAACTCTTCCCCTTGCTTTCCACCCAAATCAGCATTCTATTTTTGACTGATGGATTCTCTTGATATATCCAATGATCTACTCATTGTAGATTAATATTTTGACCAGAAGGAAGCAAGGCATTTTTAGCAATAATCATTCCAACCGTAACTGCATGTAGGATCACAGCTGCCATCCAATTTCTCTTGATTTCTGCCTTTGTGGTTACTGGAGGAACTGCTGCCTTCTTTCAGAATGTAGCTTCTTTGTGTACCAATCCCATCAGTGATGACACTGCTTCTGCCTGTGAGTCATATTTGTCACCTTCTGGTCTCGTTCACCTCCCAGACCATTGGAATTTTCAACATAATTCTCACAATAAGTCCATACGAGGTGCTACCAGCTGGGCCAGTTGGACTAACTTTTTTTTAAAGTACATACCATTAGTCCCACAATCCCATTTATCACAACTAGTGACAACAAGAACCTGGCCTCCCAAAAGTGTACCGATATTCTGTGTATGAAGTAGTATTGAGAGAGGTGGTGTTTGTACATTTGTTGAATATGACATACCTATAATAGGAATGTTCTGCAGAAAGTAAATAATTTAGAACAACAGGAAACCATTCACCAAAAGTGGAAATGTCAAGTCATCAACAGAGACACACAAAAGAGAATGAAAACTTTGTTAGCTTTTGGGAAGAAATCCTTTGAATGGTCTTCTTTAATAATAAATTATTTATATTTCTGAATTTGAAATAATTATTGAATTTGCCACATAATTATGTATGTATGTAACTTTTTAAATGTTACATTATTTACCGTCTTCACCAATGTTGATGATGTGCAGACTTATGTAATGAAATTAGTGAAAGGGGCACCGAACCCTCAATCGTTTTCGTCACTTCACAGCAGCTCTCTTACACACCTAGTGGGACCTGCACTCCTGAAAGTAAGGACTTCGCGAAGAACGTGTTTAATCACCGTCAATGTGGTTTTTTTCACTCTGTAGCAGAGTGTACACTGGTTTTGAAACTACCTGGCAGATTAAAACTGTTTGCCAGGCGAGAACTCGAATACAGGAGACCTGCAGAAGGAAATCTGCTCACACCTGTAATGTTTCTAAAGTTAATTGAAATTATAGCTAAACTGAAAGTTAGCGTCAATAATATAAAGTGAAATACATGGTGTCGGTAGATTCAGTTAACCTATATATTGCTCCTAGCACAAATGTGGGTGTTACACGCCTTGATGTTTGGTTTTAGGATTACAATTATTGGTAAAGTAGCAGATTACACGCTTAAGTACGACGCCTGCTGACGTTACCGACGTAGGTTTTCTATTCTTAATACATAGGAAGGGGAATCCCATCTATAACATAAGCTGTTCATTCTATCCATACAAAACTGGTGGCAGAAACCTGTCTGCACTCAGGCGAGAACAACAGCAAATATAAAAAGTGGTCACACAGTTTCTAAGATCTGTCACAATGCGTATTGGTACGATGATTGAAAAATGTAAACCAACCTAAAGCCGTCAGTGGACCCCAGTGAATTATTCTCCTCCACTCCAGTTTTGCCATAGTGCTCAGCTGTGGTTGCCGCAGTTCATGACAAACGTAACAGCATATCACAACACCTGAAGCTTCGTAAGAACTTTACTCTGACGCCGCAAACAGTCTCCGAAGACGCACATAAACATCCACACATTCATACACACCCACATTTTCCCACAAGTTTATCATATCTATGGAGTATGGAATTTATTGTCTCTGGTATTCTGTGATACAAACGAATCTTGGGCCCCTAGTCCAACACTGTGCCCAAATATTGATGATCGTTGAGAAATGAGAACAGAGATCGTATAACAAACACTAATTTAATTCGAATTTGAAAACTAGTCTTTATACCCCAGGACAAATATTTCATGCCAATGTATGCAGATGGATGTCACTCACATAGTTAGCTGAAGCCAGCTACTTTGTTGTTTATAAAGATAAATGTACTTTGTACAAATCTTTATATTTTGTTAAGAGCAAAAGTGATAACGCTTCTGTTTTCTTAGAGTTTCAACTGTTGTTGGATACGCAGACAGTTAATAAGCTAAAAGTTATCAGAACAAACAATAAGATAGAGTATGTTAATGATGAACTTCATAATCATTCCAAGAAGATTCGCATCATAGATGAAACCAGTAAGGCGCATATACAAAAGCAGAATAGAACTGTAAAGCTGAACATGAAATCAGTTCATTAGTTGAAAGTGCTTGCACAAAGTATCTCGATTCTGGCCTTTCAGAGGCACTTGGACATAAGCTGCCAAAAAGAAATTGTATACATTAAGCTATTGTCCACGGTGTAGTTCTTTAAATCACCTACACATATAAATAAACATTTGTAATGATTCTTATTCGCACCATCCCCACGTGACGATGGTATCATATGGAGGAATGATTACATCTGAGTAAGCTGACAGCAAATTGAAACCTATACTACAATATTTTATGAACCCCAATGCTTTTTTCACCGATCTTGGTGTCTGTTGGCTTTTTTAGCTGGTACGATAAAGACATATGTGCTTGCACTCTCCCAGTATTGTGTTAATTAAAAGTTATAACATGCAGAAGTTGCAAGTTTTCATTTTCTTACCGAGCTACGTCCTAATCTGCACATCTCAATTCTATGAGGACTCGTACTTTTTGGAGAAGGAGTCAACACAAAGAGAGAGGCTGTTAATAGTAGCTCCAAAGTTAGTGTTCTGTCTCTAGCGAATGAGACAGGAATTGAAATTAAGGGTAGCAAAGCAAAAGCTGAAATGCTTAACTCTGTTTTGAAATGTTCCTTTAAAAAGTAAAACCCGGAAGAATTGACCCAAATTAATCCTCGTACCACTGAAAACATGAATGAAATAAGTTATTAGTACCAGTGGAATTGAGAAACAGCTGAAATCGTTAACAAACTGAACAAAGCTCCAGGCCTGATGGGATCCCTTTCAGACCCTATACTGAAGTTGCAGCTGAATTAGCCCCTGTTCTCACTATAACCTAATGCATACCCTTTGAACAAAACATCGTACCCGACACAACAGGTGACATCCAACTATAAAAAGTATTGTAGAAGCAATCCATAAAACTACCATCCGATATCCTTGACATCGATTTGTTGTAGAATATTAGAACATATTCTGAGGTTAAGCATAATGAGATATCTTGAACAGAATGATCTCCTCCATGCCAATCAGCCAGTGAAACCCAACTCGCACTTTTCTCACATGACATACTGGAAGCTATGGATCAAGGTTGTCAGGTAGATACAGTATTTCTTGATTTCCAAAGAGCATTTGACTCAGTACCACAAATACGCTTTTTACCAAAAGTTCAATCATATCGGGTACCAAGTGAAATCTGTGACTGGATTGAGGACGTTTTGGTAGAGAGGACACAGCATGTTATCTTGGATGGAGAACCATCGTCAGATGTAGAAGTAACTAAGAGTTTGCCACAGGAAAGTGTGCAGGCAACCTTATGTTGTATATTTAATGACTTTGCAGACCTTATTAATAGTATCATCAGACATTTTGCAAATGATGCACTTACCTGTACTGAAGTACTGTCTGAAATAAGTAGCATAAATATTCAGTTACATCTTGATAAGATGTCAAAGTGGTGCAGAGATTGTGAAGTTGCTCTAAATGTTCAGAAATGTAAAATATTGCACTTCACACAACAAAGAAATGTAGTATCCTATGACTTTAATATCAATGAGTCACTGTTGGAATCGGTCAACTCATACAAATACCTGGACACAACACTTTGTAGGGGTATGAAATGGAATGCTGACATACGTTCAGTATGAGTAAAGTAAGTGGTAGACCTTGGTTTATTGATAGAATACTGGGGAAGTGCAATCAGTCTACAAAAGAGACCGCTCACAGAGCACTCATATGACCCATCCTAGACTATTGCCCTAGTGCGTGGGACCCATAACAGATAGGACCAACTGGAGATATTGAATGTATACAGAGAAGGGCAGCACCATTGGTAACGAGTTTGTTTAATCCATGGACGAGTGTCACAGAGGTATCAAAGGACATGAAATGACAAGCTCTTGAAGACAGATGTAAATTATCCTGACAAAAGTTGCGAGGTGCCAGGGCTAGCAGTGTATTTAACACTAAATTCTTCTAGAATCTACATATGTAAATGATGCTCTAAGCCCCCCCCCCCCCTATTCTAACTCCGACTTTTGCTGCTGCACATGGATTAAAAAGATATGCGAACTGACTGTAATCAACCCGGCCAGTGGAGTAGAAAAGAGTTTGGCACCTGCAATAATTTAATTTGATAAATAAGTTAAATAAAGGAAGGTTTCATTAACGTAGTGAGAAATGATAGGGTTACTCTACCGATTAACAGAATGAAAGTTCTGTCCAAAATAACAATATTATTTATTAAGACTAAACACAATATAATAAACAAAAACACATGAAACATTTGCAATACATCAAATTGGCTCAAATTGGATACTCAAACAAACGCTGTGAAGGTGAAGTTGTCCCTAAACTAGATCGTGACGTTTATGACGAAGTGGTATGTGGAGCCAATTCCTTGCCACTCAAATCTTAAGAGAGACACACCGCTAACCCAACATTAATTGCTGCTACATTAGTGAGAACTCAGACAATGAACACCCAAGATAGAACAAAGTTAGAAAAGACGAACAGGCGCGCTCTGCTGAGCTCTGATTATCGCCTAGCAAAAATGCCTGCTTTGCTGGTGCTGCGGATGTACATTACCAAGCTGTCTTCTTAGCTGCAAGGACACGATCTGGCGTACCGGAAGCGATGGCTGGTTGCTTCGACGTCCCGTCGTGGTGATGATAATGTCGCGAGTATAGTCCAAAACAAATTATCCTGGCCTGGTTGTTCCAGTCTAAAGACTTCCTAGCAATACAAATGCGCCTCTGAGGGAGACGAAGAAGGCTCGCCACACAATCACTGACGGTACAGTGATTGATTTTAACAAGCGAAGTCACCCAGTAACTCCGATACAGTCAAAATTAGCCAAAACTCCTCAAGACAGACAACATAGGCCTCTTGTACACAGAACGCTCAATTGCCAACTGTACTCGGAAAGTTACGTTGAAGTCGAAACCTCAGCAACTTCGTCAAACAGATACAATTAAATAAAAGTATATTAGACAGCCAACGGAAGGCAGGCTGACCCGCACAGCGAGAGCTCAGTCTTGTAACCTACTTCGACCGAAAGGCGAGAGCCGACTACCCACAAGAGCACCCGTACAAACCGAACACAGAACATTCCCGCCCCCACGACAGTGGCCGTGGTTAACTGTTCCAATCAGCAACTCGAAAACCGGCGGAAAATCCCACTCTACTGCCGGAGCACTACCATTCCACCAATGGAGATTCTTGGCGCCAATTTCTGCGCCGATTTTGCTACGTCACGGAGCTATGCCGTGACCAAGCCAATCACAGTTACGATTTTGCAGAAAGCGCGGGAATTTGCCCGCGAAAACTGCCTGGGTACACAAGTCATTCCCACGCCTCGCTGGTAGCCCGCCAGAAAGTGTTTTCGCTAAGTTTCTGCGAAGTAACGGGACCTCTAGCCCAGCCGCTACTTCAGGCCCCTCCGAGCGTGTCTCCTCCGCTACTCTACCATGTCGGCGTCTGGAAAGCATTCACTCGACTCCCTCACACCCGTCGGCTTACCCTTTCAAGATTAGCAGAGCCCGCCTGTCAGCGGACCACCCGGGTGACGAGAGACGCTGCGTGGGAAGCCCGCGTGTGAGGGAATAGTAACTTTACACCACATGCAATTGAAGAGGAAAATCGTAAGATAGAAATATGAGACGGGGCTCAAGCCACCTCTCATAGCCCCTACGCCATTTTAGATTGTAATTGGTGAGCGGTTGGCTCACTTAGGAGCAAGGTAGTGAGTCAATCGCCCAAGAACAATCTTGCAAACTGACTCCACATGCCGCACTCTATAAAGAAAATCACTGCAACTGAAAAATGCAGCTCATAGAGGGAGGATTATTTATGATGTAGCCAACTTCACCTTCTTAATATGGAACTCTAACACTCACATCACACATCCATACCCAGGGAGCCCCTTCCAAACACCGATTCACACAGACATTCACACACTAAATATGGCCCGGGCATGTGAGCCAAATATGGAGCAGTTTATTCTTTACAATCAGAGTTGGAGTGCTCCGCAATTAAATGCCCAAGATGTTACAACAATTTGAATCATTAAACTAACCTGAACTCACTCACACATGATACTATTTAAGTTAACAACCTCTTTATGAGCTTTCAGAATCTAATTACAACCTCCGATTCATTCTGTCTCCCTGGTCTGCCGCAGGGAATCCCTCCAAACGGCTGCTGCATCCAGAGAGCTAGCTGGATGTCGCGTGTGGGTCGCGTGTCAGTGTCAACGGCCAGCCTCACTTTCGCTTGTGGCCCGGCGAGGATCCCGCCTAATCCCTCAGGTATACGGCCTGGTGACTGTCAGCTTGCAGGACCGGACGCTCGTGCGCCCTTCTCGTTAGGTGGCACGCTGACACTCCCCTTCTTGCAGGTAGCCGAAGACCTCTTGTTTTTGCTCCGGCTGGCCTTTGCATTGCCTCGATACCCATCATCTGCACAATTCTAACAAAAATCTTATGCCTAACTTTTTCCCATGACCTTCTATGTTATAATAAATTAACATAACGACACATTGATGGTCTGTCATTTCAGACACTCTTATTTTACTTTTATACTTATTAATCTATGGCTATCATTATAACAAAATCTTGGTGTATCTAATCTAGACATGGAAATAATTTATCTTGATATTTGTGTAGAGACCGATCTCACTATTGTATATGGTGTGTGACAACTGATGCTATGTACTGGATGAACAACTAAGTGTGCGGGCCCGCACTAATATTACTATTAATTATATAGATCGACAGTAGACATGCTCAAGAATTAACTACCATTTGCCAACGATCTACATTCTATGTCTTTTAATTAAATTATGTTGTTATGCAGGTCTAAGTTTTACTGTGCTATAAAGAACATGCAACTATTCTACTTTCGCTCGCCCGTCGTCCCTCCATCTCGGGTCTGTGGTTTGGTGACCTGAAAAATAGCATCCCAACAGGCGCGCGCCAAACACTTGTGGTAGAAAACCACCGCAATATTAAGGATCTAGTTATTGTTAAATCCTAAAGTTTAACTTATCCTAGTATATGATACTCTCTCTATTATTTTTTTTACAACACTCTTACATAATTCCTGTTACGCTGAGATGTCTCGCTGCTCGCCGCTATTGACGACGACAGTGATGTGCGCTCCGTACGACATGGCCTCCAAGTTCTCACTACGCCTCACTGAAACTCCAGAGACTGGGTTAGCCATGGCTATACAAGACAATAAATTTATAGTTGCAACTTCTTTCTCTACACTCCTGGAAATTGAAATAAGAACACCGTGAATTCATTGTCCCAGGAAGGGGAAACTTTATTGACACATTCCTGGGGTCAGATACATCACATGATCACACTGATAGAACCACAGGCACATAGACACAGGCAACAGAGCATGCACAATGTCGGCACTAATACTGTGTATATCCACCTTTCGCAGCAATGCAGGCTGCTATTCTCCCATGGAGACGATCGTAGAGATGCTGGATGTAGTCCTGTGGAACGACTTGCCATGCCATTTCCACCTGGCGCCTCAGTTGGACCAGCGTTCGTGCTGGACGTGCAGACCGCGTGAGACGACGCTTCATCCAGTCCCAAACATGCTCAATGGGGGACAGATCCGGAGATCTTGCTGGCCAGGGTAGTTGACTTACACCTTCTAGAGCACGTTGGGTGGCACGGGATACATGCGGACGTGCATTGTCCTGTTGGAACAGCAAGTTCCCTTGCCGGTCTAGGAATGGTAGAACGATGGGTTCGATGACGGTTTGGATGTACCGTGCACTATTCAGTGTCCCCTCGACGATCACCAGTGGTGTACGGCCAGTGTAGGAGATCGCTCCCCACACCATGATGCCGGGTGTTGGCCCTGTGTGCCTCGGTCGTATGCAGTCCTGATTGTGGCGCTCACCTGCACGGCGCCAAACACGCATACGACCATCATTGGCACCAAGGCAGAAGCGACTCTCATCGCTGAAGACGACACGTCTCCATTCGTCCCTCCATTCACGCCTGTCGCGACACCACTGGAGGCGGGCTGCACGATGTTGGGGCGTGAGCGGAAGACGGCCTAACGGTGTGCGGGACCGTAGCCCAGCTTCATGGAGACGGTTGCGAATGGTCCTCGCCGATACCCCAGGAGCAACAGTGTCCCTAATTTGCTGGGAAGTGGCGGTGCGGTCCCCTACGGCACTGCATAGGATCCTACGGTCTTGGCGTGCATCTGTGCGTCGCTGCGGTCCAGTCCCAGGTCGACGGGCACGTGCACCTTCCGCCGACCACTGGCGACAACATCGATGTACTGTGGAGACCTCACGCCCCACGTGTTGAGCAATTCGGCGGTACGTCCACCCGGCCTCCCGCATGCCCACTATACGCCCTCGCTCAAAGTCCATCAACTGCACATACGGTTCACGTCCACGCTGTCGCGGCATGCTACCAGTGTTAAAGACTGCGATGGAGCTCCGTATGCCACGGCAAAATGGCTGACACTGACGGCGGCGGTGCACAAATGCTGCGCAGCTAGCGCCATTCGACGGCCAACACCGCGGTTCCTGGTGTGTCCGCTGTGCCGTGCGTGTGATCATTGCTTGTACAGCCCTCTCGCAGTGTCCGGAGCAAGAATGGTGGGTCTGACACACCGGTGTCAATGTGTTCTTTTTTCCATTTCCAGGAGTGTATGTTATGCGGTTTTCGCGGTCAAAGCACACCTTTCCAGAGGCAATGTAATATGACCAAGCCAGGACTGGTTCCTGTTGAGGATTCCGTCGCCCACCACACACCAGCTACACAGTATGTCACGAATCTCCAAGTATAATTCCTTGGTTATTCATCTGTGACAGTCACAAGCAGCACGCTAAATCCCCATCCAGCACATTGGCATGGTAGGCTTTAAGCCTGCATTTCTACCGTCTAGGTCACCACTGGAGTCAAACGCTCACAGGTTCACCCCGACTTGCAAGACAACGATCCTGGCGCATCACTGTAAAAACTATACCGCCCATGTTCATCCTCGAAATCACGCAATATACCACAATCTTGCAGTGCACTGACGCGTGCCTGCAAGCATTGTTATGAACGTCTCACGAACTGGTTGTGGCCGCTATGGAGCATATCACGACTTCTCAGAACGCTTCTAAGAGCACGTTCTTGTATGCGCCCGTTTGTGCGACATCCCCTCACTCATCATTATCCCTCAACATGGACACCAGACTGGAAAGGACTAAAACATTGCTCATGGGAAGGTAGTGTCTCCTACTCCATCGACGTTGGAAGTCGCGAACAGAAACAAAAAAGGATAGCAGCAGTAAATGCTTATGTGAGACAATGCAGCGTGTTAATAATTTAACAGTCTTAATCTATTAATGCAATGATTATTGTTCCCCGAAGAAAGGTTCATATATTTGCCTATTCTACTATGTACACCACTTACACTACTACTATTCCACGAACCCCTTTATGTGAGAGATGTGGTGGAGTCCTATGGACTTCTTTCCTTTCAGCATCTCCAATTCATAAGCATTGTGGTGAGCTGCTCTCCTTATACGGTACGGGCCGTTGTAAACAGAATAGAATTTTTGGCATTTCATTTTTTGTTTGTTCGAAAGTCGGAAAGACTTCACGAGCACCCTTTGTCCAATTTGGAAGTGTCGTAGACGAGCTCCCCTGTTGGCACGTCTCTTCCTGACCTCTGCTGCAGCCCGTATCCTCTTGAGAGCCAAATCCACTATGGCTTGGTGCTGCGTTCGCGCCCTTGGTGGGAAGTTTACGGCCTCGGTTATCAAGTCCTTAGGAATCCGGTTTTTCAGTACTGTAATGGGTGCCAATTTTGTTATCCCATGGGATGCCTCATTGATCACCTCCTGGAAGTCTTTAAGGAAAACGTCCCATGTCGTGTGCTGTTTGTTACAGTACAACCGGCACAAGTTTCCGAGTTCCTTAATAACCCGTTCTGCAGCATTCGAGCTCGGATGGTGTGAAGATATAAAAATGGGATCAATTTTACATCCGCGCAACGTCTCCTTCCATGTTTTTGACTTAAACTGTGGCCCGTTATCAGAAATAATTTTACTCACATGACCAACCTGTGGTAGGAAATCCCGGATTAGGGCTCGTGATACAGTTCGTCCTGTCGCCCTCTTCAGTGGCGTAAAGGTAACGTATTTGGACGTTAGTTCAACAAACACTAATACGTAAGTACATCCTCTTCTTGTTCTTGGCAAAGGTCCCATCAAATTGTCTTAATTTGGTCGGTACGATTGGGTATAATGGTGCCTGCATGCTCACAGTGGTGTGCTTAGCCTTTTGGCAGTCTTTACACACCGACAGTACCCTCCGAATTCGACGCTCCATGTTTCGAAAGTAACACATGGTCCTTAGCTTGAGATTGCACTTGCGTGGTCCGAAGTGTCCATAGCTGAGGTGAGTATGCCAGATAACCTTGTTTATTAGGTGTTCAGGGATGCATACCCCCCCATTCAGTGTCATTGGCATAATTTCGGTGGAAAATTATGCCTTTCCGCAAGAGGTAGAACTGCCTGATGGTGGCGTGTCTTCTGTCTATCCATTTCTGTTTCAATAACACTAGGGCAGGGTCCTTGTCTAGCTCCTTCTTGATGTCCTGCATACTACAGGTAATAAAATTTTCAAAGGCTTCTTTCTGCATATAGAAAATGCAGTAGTGATTTTCCTCCAGATCTTCTTCCATGTTGTGCTCAAATCCGATCGGTGACCGTGATAAGGCGTCTGCAATAATGTTGTGACTGCCGGGGATATATTCTATCGAAAAGTTGTACTGCTGCAGATATGATGCCCACCTAATGAGCCGCCTGTGATTAAGCTTTGCAGTCATCAGGAACTCGAGTGCCGTGTGGTCTGTGTAGACCCTCGTCTTGCGACCAAACAGAAGGTATCTGAATTTTTCAAACGCCCATACAATAGCCAGCGCCTCTAACTCGGTTACTGAGTAATTCCTCTCATTCTTGGCTAGTACTCTGCTACCAAATGCAATTGTCTTCCACACCCTGTTTCCTTCATGCACATAGTCTTGGAACACCATGACACCCAGACCTGAGTATGAACTGTCCATGACTATGCAAAGCTCTTCTGCTAAATTTGGGTGTGAGAGGATGGGTGCTTGTAATAATGCGAATTTCAATGCTTTCCATTCGGATTCGGCCGCCTCATCCCATTCCCAAGGAATCTTCTTTCCTGTAAGTTGATGCAACCTAGGACTGCTCTGAGTTTTGACATGTATAAAGCGGTTGTAAAAATTTATGATCCCCAAGAACCCCCTTAACTGCTTCTTTGTCATAGGAATGGGAAACTTTTCAATCGCTTCGATCTTTTCGGGATTTGGCGCAATGCCCTCACCTGTGATGATATGTCCTAGAAATTTGACAGAGGACGTCCCAAAATTCGAGTTTTCGATATTGATAGTCACTCCGTATTCCTTGAATGTCGCAAGGAGTTCACCGAGGACCGCATTGTGCTCTCCCCAAGATTTCTCCGCGATCAGCAAATCATCCACATAGCTGGTGACATGACGTTTCAAATTATCGCTTAGTATGCCGTCCAGCACCCGAATGAATGCGGCAGACGAAATGTTCAAACCAAATGGGAGACGACGAAACCGGTAACATCTTCCAAATGCTAAAAAGGCGGTGTACTGTCTGCAATTTGGATGGAGCTCGATCTGCCAGAAACTCGATTTTAGATCAACTGATGAGAAGATTGATATTCCATGGAAGTTTTGTAAGAGTTCCTCTAATCGTTCCGGTCTGTCTGTTTCGGGTTCTATTATGGTATTAATTTGTCGCGAATCCAAGACTAAACGAATACTACCATCTGCCTTCTCGACTACTCTTAACGGGTTATTACAGGCTGAAGCCGTAGGTTCTATTATTCCTTCACTCAGTATTCGCGTAATTCCAGCTGCTATTTTCTGTCGATATGCCAAGGGGATTGGATAGGGTGGCACACGAAACTGGTTGTGCGGACGTACACGAAATTCATATTGGAAGTTCTTTATTGATCCTGTCTTGGGAAGGAAGACCTCCGCATGTTCTACTAGTAATTTATGAAGTTCTTTGCGGTGGTCGCACCTTATATTCTTTATTGCTTCCACTTTTTCCCCTATTTTCTCCTTTATTTCTCCCATTATTCTGACTTCATTCTCATCCACGTCCTCTCCCCTACCCACAACGTCGACCTGTTCTTCCTTTCTGTCTTTCAGACACGCATAGTTTATCCGTACACAGTTAGACGGTAGTTGAACTGGGATCAGCTGGTCATCGAACTTAAAGTGGACGGGATTCGCTTTCTTCAAAACCACTTCACCTCGTCCTAGATCAACTATCGCTTCATGTTCATTTAGGAAGTCCATTCCTATTATCATGTCGATCGCCAGATTTGGCACAATCCAGAAGTTAGACTCTATTTTGTGTCCTTGGCAGGAGAATTCCAGTCTTGTTTGTTGGGTGACCTCCGTACATTTACCCACTAATGCTCCTTTTCTTTTGGTTTTCTTAACCGATAGGACAGGCCACTCCATCTCCTGAGAGCACCTCTTGTATGCTGCCTCAGATATTGCTGTTATGTAGCTTCCACTATCTATTATCGCATTCGTACTCTTTTCAGCTATTGCTACTGTGATAAGAGGCTGCCGATCCTGTCGAGGAGTTGTTTTATGTTCTTCGAGCAGGATTTCTGATAAATCTTCGTAATGTATCATCCGTAGTTGGCCAGGTCCAAGATTACGTGCGAAATTCAGGCGGCCTGTGTTCGCACTAGTCTGGCGTCAATCCCTTGTTAAGCTCCCCCTCCTCTGAGGTGCATTAGGATTTGCGGGTCTAGTTTCAATCTCCTGGTTCCACTGTTGTCCTTGGTTTCGCTCTCTCCAATTACGGTCGCTTTGCCGTTCGTTATTCCTCCTATCCCAGATTCCTTGTCTAGATTGACCCTGCTCCCTGACGTTCTGGTTTCCGTGTCTTTGGTTTCCATAACCTTGAATAGCATAACCTTGACTTCCGTAACCCTGGTTTCCTAACTGACCAGTGCGATTATGCGATCTGTTGTCGTCTTCCCTTCCTGGCCTGTGGTATTTGTTACTTTGCCCCTTCTTCCTGTCCTTTGCGTCTTGTTTATCAAAGACTACTTCGAGTTCGCGCAATAGACTCTTGAATGCTTCTATGTCAGATCCACACTTCCCGACAAGTGTCTTTTGGTACCTAACTGGCAATTTGGAAAAGCAAAATTTAATGATTTCTCCGTTGCTATATGGACTATCTAAAAATTGATTCTTCTTGAGTAAATCATCAAGAAATTTGATTGCGCTCCTATGCCCGGACACTTCCAGTTCAGGACAAAATATTATTTCCTCTTTAATCCTGTCTTGCGTTTCCTTTGACCAGTAGGTCCGCAGGAATGTGTCAACAAATTCCTGATAAGTCTGACACGTCACTGCCACACCCCGCATCTTTTCCGCGGCTTGGCCTTCGATGTGTCCACACATGAATTCTAATTTTGCCTGGGTTGGCCATGATGCCGGTAATGAATTTTTAAACTGCATCACCCAGCTCTTCGGATGCATCGACCCTCTATTTTCTTTGAACTTCTGGAATTTTAGTATCGACAGGAAGTGATTGTGATCAAAATACTGTCTGATCCTCGCACTGGTGTTGTCACTCGTTTCCGATACTTGTACATCTGCTGAGTGTCCTGTTCTAGCTTGCTGATAACTGTGATGTGCTACCTCTGTATCACAGTGGAAGTGGCAATCAGAATTCACTCTCCTAAGTGGGCTATAATTACTGGAGCTATTACTCGCTGTTTCTGCGTGTGCATTGTTAGTTCCGCACTCGGTCATTGGGCTAGAGCACGGCGGGCTTTTCCTCAGAGACACAATTCTGTGTATACCATCATTGGTATCTGAACGCGCAGTGCTCGTGAGCCCGTTTTGCTCTAGTTTTGCTATCCGACTCTCTACTTCTTCCATTCGTTTCGTGGTGTTCGCAACCGCGATATTACCTGAGTTTTTAAGAACGCTAGGGATTTTGAGTGGGATTGTGTCGTACGTCGCAAGCGCCCTGCGAGTTTAGAAGTTGCTTCCGCGACTTTCATTGCCCCTATTGCTGCCGTTTTGGCCAGGCCTGCTACTTTTTGTGCAGCCATTGACATTTGTTTTACTTCTCCACATTCTTTCTTTATTGTTAGTAATTCCCCACGAATTTCCCCTATATGTGAAATTATTGCCTCAGTATCCTTCTTACGCTGTTCGTCAGCTTCTTCCTTCTCCTTCTTACGTTGTTTCTCCTCTTCTTCCTTCTCCCTCTTACATTGTTTCTCATCTTCTTCCTTCTCCTTCTTACGTTGTTCGTCAGCTTCTTCTTTCATTGATCGTAGGAAGCTCGGTATTGGGTTTACATCATCTTTTTGATCCTCTTCAAACGTGGGAGATGTA
The DNA here is from genome assembly GCF_023864345.2 of Schistocerca serialis cubense. Lineage (NCBI taxonomy): Eukaryota > Metazoa > Arthropoda > Insecta > Orthoptera > Acrididae > Schistocerca > Schistocerca serialis. The sequence goes on along the minus strand of NC_064638.1, from coordinate 604,766,242 downwards.
ACTCTGGACACCTGTGCGCTAGAGCTCTGACGTGGCCGAGCTAGCCACTGTCTGCTCTCGTTCGTTTGATTATAAACTTCTGCTACCGTCTCGACCTGTGTGCCTGTCTCTGTTTCATCCTCTACTTCACTATCATAATCACGGCCGCAACGCTGCTCTAAGATCGCGTCCAAATCACCTTCCTTATCAATGACCCTGGCGTCCTGTCCTGCTAAAAATGTGCCCATCTCATCTCCGAACCTATTCCTGTCAGTAAACTGCCCCTTATCCATTATGCTATCCTCTTTTGTTTTAGCTTCGCTCGATAATAGTCGTGCCTTACTTCTCATTATCATTCATGAAAAACAAATTTATCTAAAATGCACAATAAAATTAATCTACTGCATATATTTTTAAACATAAACATAAAATTACAATAACACCGCCCCAACGCTGTAATTATACGCATGATTTGTTGTGGTACAGAAACAGCATACAAACCCGACAAAATATGATGTGGTGCGGACACCACATCAAAGAAACACAAAAAAAAACAATGAACAAAAAAAATATATACACTGAAAACAATAACTGTAATCATGCGCCGCTACTTAAAACTAAACGCGGAACTACCAGAAAAAAAAACTTGGGTATTAATCAATAAAAAATTCTGAGTGTCCCTGTTAATATTACTGCTTGCTTATCAGAACATTCCAGGAAAGATCCGTGGCTAAGGGTCGCCATTTTATGCGAGGTGCCGGGGCTAGCAGTGAATTTAACACTAAATTCTTCTAGAATCTACATATGTAAATGATGCTTTAAGCCCCCTCCCCTATTCTAACTCCGACTTTTGCTGCTGCACATGGATTAAAAAGATACGTGAACTGACTGTAATCAACCCGGCAAGTGGAGTAGAAAAGAGTTTGGCACCTGCAATAATTTAATTTGATAAATAAGTTAAATAAAGGAAGGTTTCATTAACATAGTCAGAAATGATAGGGTTACTCTACCGATTAACAGAATGAAAGTTCTGTCCAAAATAACAATATTATTTATTAAGACTAAACACAATATAATAAACAAAAACACATGAAACATTTGCAATACATCAAATTGGCTCAAATTGGATACTCAAACAAACGCTGTGAAGGTGAAGTTGTCCCTAAACTAGATCGTGACGTTTATGACGAAGTGGTATGTGGAGCCAATTCCTTGCCACTCAAATCTTAAGAGAGACACACCGCTAACCCAACATTAATTGCTGCTACATTAGTGAGAACTCAGACAATGAACACCCAAGATAGAACAAAGTTAGAAAAGGCGAACAGGCGCGCTCTGCTGAGCTCTGATTATCGCCTAGCAAAAATGCCTGCTTTGCCGGTGCTGCGGATGTACATTACCAAGCTGTCTTCTTAGCTGCAAGGACACGATCTGGCGTACCGGAAGCGATGGCTGGTTGCTTCGACGTCCCGTCGTTGTGATGATAATGTCGCGAGTATAGCCCGAAACAAATTATCCTGGCCTGGTTGTTCCAGTCTAAAGACTTCCTAGCAATACAAATGCGCCTCTGAGGGAGACGAAGAAGGCTCGCCACACAATCACTGACGGTACAGTGATTGATTTTAACAAGCGAAGTCACCCAGTAACTCCGATACAGTCAAAATTAGCCAAAACTCCTCAAGACAGACAACATAGGCCTCTTGTACACAGAACGCTCAATTGCCAACTGTACTCGGAAAGTTACGTTGAAGTCGAAACCTCAGCAACTTCGTCAAACAGATACAATTAAATAAAAGTATATTAGACAGCCAACGGAAGGCAGGCTGACCCGCACAGCGAGAGCTCAGTCTTGTAACCTACTTCGACCGAAAGGCGAGAGCCGACTACCCACAAGAGCACCCGTACAAAGCGAACACAGAACATTCCCGCCCCCACGACAGTGGCTGTGGTTAACCATTCCAATCAGCAACTCGAAAACCGGCGGAAAATCCCACTCTACTGCCGGAGCACTACCATTCCACCAATGGAGATTCTTGGCGCCAATTTCTGCGCCGATTTTGCTACGTCACGGAGCTATGCTGTGACCAAGCCAATCACAGTTACAATTTTGCAGAAAGCGCGGGAATTTGCCCGCGAAAACTGCCTGGGTACACAAGTCATTCCCACGCCTCGCTGGTAGCCCGCCAGAAAGTGTTTTCGCTAAGTTTCTGCGAAGTAATGGGACCTCTAGCCCAGCCGCTACTTCAGGCCCCTCCGAGTGTGTCTCCTCCGCTATTCTACCATGTCGGCGTCTGGAAAGCATTCACTCGACTCCCTCACATCCGCCGGCTTACTCTTTCAAGATTAGCAGAGCCCGCCTGTCACCGGACCACCCGGGTGACGAGAGACGCTGCGTGGGAAGTCCGCATGTGAAGGAATAGCAACTTTACACCGCATGCAATTGGACAGGAAAATCGTAAGATAGAAATATGAGAAGGGGCTCATGCCACCTCTCAAAGTTTATCAAAAAAGATTCAAGAACTGGCTTTAACTGATTTCTCTAGGGATATACTACAACCCCCAACATATTGCTGACGGCCGCTGTGACGGAGCGGTTCTAGGAGCTTCAGTCTGGAACCTCGCGACCGCTGCGGTCTGGACATTTGTTTTGATCCACCTACTGCTTTGACTTAAGATCAAAATTTCTTAGGATTTTCTGCCAAGTCAATACATAGAACTTTACTTTCGAATTCGTTGAACGCCTCTCGCCTAGCCCTGCTCACACTACATTTCACTTCGTGTAATTTTTGTTTGTCTGCAAGGCTTTTGCTATGTTTATGTTTGCTGTGAAGTCCCTTCACTTCCATAGCAGTTTCTAACTCGGTTGTTGTACCTCAGTGGCTCTTTTCCATCTCTTACGATCTTGCTTGGCATTTACTCATCTAATGAATATTGTACGATGGTTTTGAACTTTGTCCACTGATCCTCAACACTATCTGTACTTGAGATAAAACTTTTGTGTCGAGCCGTCAAGTACTCTGAAATCTGCTTTTTGTCACTTTTGCTAAACGGAAATATCTTCCTACCTTTTTTAATATTTCTGTTTACAGCTGAAATCACCAATGCTGTAACCGCTTTATGATCGGTGAGTCCCTGTTCTGCGTTAACTGCTTCAAATAGTTTGTATCTGTTTGTCACCAGAAGACCTAATATGTAATCATCACACGTTGGTTCTCTGTTTAACTGCTCAAGGTAGTTTTCAGATAATGCACTTAAAATAATTTCACTGGATTCTTTGTCTGTGCCACCCGTTATAAACATTTGAGTCTCCCAGTCTATATCTGGTAAATTAAAATCTCCATCCAAAACTATAACATGGTCGGGAAATCTACTCGAAATATTTTCCAAATTTTCCTTCAGTTGTTCTGCCACAACTACTGCTGAGCCAGGGTTCCTGTAGAGACATTCAATTACCATGTTTGAGCCTGCTTTAACCGTGACCTTCACCCAATTTATTTCACATTTCGGATCTCCATCAATGTCCTTCGGTACTATTGCACTTTCTATCGCTATAAACACGCCTCCCCCTTCACTGTCCAGCCTGTCTCTGCGGTATACATTACAATCTGAGTTTAGAATTTCATTACTGTTTACATCTGGTTTCAGCCAACTTTCCATTCCTAGTACTATGTGGGCATTGTGACCGTTTATTAATGAGAACAGTTCTGGGATCTTTCTATAGAGGCTCCTGCAGTTTACTATTACCACATTAATATTGTCATTCTCTGTTGCGTTTTGCCTACTGCTACCTTGTCGCATCTTAGGAGGCGTCTTGTCGGGCCTATGGAGGGAATTCTCTAGCCTAAAAAACCCACATGTGCACTCCACATGTACTCCATTACCCTTGTAGCCGCTTCCTGCGTGTAGTGCACGCCTGACCTATTCAGGGGGACGCTACATTTCTCCACCCGATAGCGGAGGTCGAGAAATTTGCACCCCAGATCTCTGGAGAATCGTCTGAGCCAAACCAGAGGACAGCGATCGGTTCTGGGAACGACACTACAAATAGTTAGCTCAGATTCCACCCCGCAAGCGAGGCTTTCCGCCTTCACCAACTCCACCAACCGCCTGTATGAACTGAGGATGACCTCTGAACCCAGATGGCAGGAGTCATTGGTGCTGACACGAGCAACAATTTGCAGTTGAGTGCACCCAGTGCTCTCTATCGCCACCAGCAGGGCCTCCTTCACATCTCGGATGAGACCCTCCAGCAAGCAGACCGAGTGTACACTGGCCTTCTTCCCTGACCTTTCCGCTATTTCCCTAAGGGGCTCCATCACCCGCCTTAACATTGGAGCCCCCAATCACTAATAAACCCCTCAACCCGTGTGTCTGCTCAAACCTTGCTGAAGGAGCAGCCACATGTGCACTCACTGGCAGAGCGAGCTATGTTACATGGCCAGCCTCCACATTGACCCTCTGCCTCATGCGACGTGAACGCCGTTGAATCCGCCATTCCCCTTGGGGAGAGGGTGGTGCAACTGCACCCAGTACCTGCGAAGATGTCTCGACAGCAGGGACCATGGGTGAAGCATGTAACACCTGGGGTGTACCATGTGACGCACCAGACTCCCCACTGCTGTTACACTCCGAGGCAGTAGCCCGAAGACGGCTGACCATGGCCATCAGCACGTTCAGCTGTTTCGTAGTGGTATCTTCGCTATTATAAAAAGAAGATTTCGTTTTCAAAAGTATTCCTTTATTTTTTCATTTCATAAAATTATAAAAAAATGAGCACACAAGAAAGGCATATTGTTGCCAGTCCATTCCAGTTAGCCAGGTACAAGATGTCGTCAAGATGGCTGTGGCAACAAATGAAATCGAAACTGAAAATGTTGCCCACAGTGACGGCGACCAATTACATTTTTCAATTAATATGGATACTGATGATAGTAACATTATCGTTCAAAATTATATGATGATGATAGTAGATGAGACTGTGTCACATTTTTCTCCAAAGAGTATTTTTTTTTCCTTGGTGAACATGTAACATGTGACTGCACGGACTTATTAAACCATTCTTTGTCAGCGTCACTTTCCCACAATGCAATCGTGATTGGACAAGTTGCATTGCACACATCAGAAACCCCAATCACAATGCAAATCTGACAACAGTCATTTAAACAAAGCTTTCAGTTTTAAGAACAAGTTTAAGGAAGTGCAAAATCAAACACTTAGGCAAAGCATCGATGAAAAATTTAATGATTTTACAAAACAGCAGACAGATACACAGATGGATTACTTGAACAGAAAACGCAAACTCTTGATGCTTTCAAAACCGACATTACACAACAGTTCAATGACTTGGCAAAAGATCGGCGTTCTGATCTTTCAAAAGAGTTATTGGATAAACTTGTAAGTGTGCAGAAAGATCTAAAAATACAATTTCTCACTGACATGTCACAAGATATAAATAGTTTAAACCAAAAAGTGTCATCAGTAGGCGAGACACAAGAGCAGTTCGCGAAAAAGATGAAGGAGGTGTCTGAGGTACGGACAAAAATGCAGGAGCAGCAGTTAAAATTGTGCCAGTATATAAATAAAATGGCAGGTACTATTGATGGGCTGCAGACAGCGTACAAAGGTCTACCTGGTCAGGTGCAAGGTCTATCACTGTAAAAAAAAGTAGCCTAAGTTTCAATACTAAGTTCTGAGAATGTAGCAAGAAAGGATGGATAAAGATATTAAAGAAATAATGGATAGGAGCCGAGGCTGGTATCGTACAACAAGACAGTACAGTGGTGAGAAAGGTAGTCTAAGAAAAGATGGGTTATGTAGATGGGGTTGAGGAAGAGATGAAGGTATAGGAGACAGAACTAAGAGCAGAAATAGATCAGAGGTCGAAAGCAGTGGGGGAAAAATTGCGGCCAAACATCCTTGGTAACACTGAACAGGAAAGGAAACATTCAACCTCATGCTATCAGTTGTCAACAGGGAGGATAGATAATCTGAACATCTTTCTGCACTTGAATCCTAGACTGTCGGGTGGAATAGATAACAACCATAAAACTCAGCAGGAGCTGCCGACTTCTGTCCCTGCCGTGCAGAGAATACGGATTACGATCCGTTACATCAAAAAATGACACACCAGTACCCGCAGATGAAGGCTTACTGCGACTCAGGCAGTTTCCGATTTTGTCTTCCGAGCGTAAGCGAACAAACAGAGTCATATTCACAAGAGCTTTCCAGAACGTTTTGCCAAGGAACTGGACTGAAGTGCAGAAGATGCAGTCTGTGGTATCTTATATACAGGGCGACGTCTTGCTGTGGGCCGCTGACATAGCGGAAAAATGTCACACCTAAGAATAGTTTGAAAGAGTCTTCCTAGACAAGTTCAATTCCCTCACAGTAGAAGAGAGATTGAGGAGTGAAGTGTTTAGCCCAGCGCCATTTAGCAATAAACACAAGGGCTTAGAAGATATTTCGAGAAGTATCTCAATAAAGCCCGTTTTTGGAAAAACCTGATATCACATGCAGAGGCCCTAAAAATTTTGAAAAGTCGACTACCTCTCGCTTCACGATTCTACCGATCTTATCTACGAAGGGAGTTCTGTCCAACCACAAAGTGCAGCACACAGACAGCAGGACAAAGACTGATGGTCGCAATACACCTTGGTATGCTTTCCCCACAGGTAATATTCGAACTTTTTGAAGGCCCTTATTACCACGAGAGCTTCCAATTAGATCATGGAATATGCTTGTTCGGTTTCAGAAACGGTCCTACTAGCAAAACTAATTACCTTGGGGGTAAGCTCCCAGAATAAACAAGTCCTCAACCCTTGCGAAGATGGGTCTGTAAAGAGACAAGAATCCTGGGTCATGTCATGATGATGTAAGATGTTGGCATTCAAAAGAGCTTCTTTAATGTTGTTAGAATTAATTTGGTACTGCTTGGTCCATAACCAATGGTGGTTCTTCCATAGAAGATTAAGTAGAGTATCACTATTTAAAAGCTGGAGCGGTATAAAATTTCTGAATAAAGATACTAATCCAAGATATCCCTTCATCGAGCTTTTTATGGTCTGGAAGTATACCTTGAGGTGATATGTGTCCAAGAAAATTAGCCCTTTCCACACCGAAATGTGACTTCATTACACTGGCTGTGACTCCGTATTCTGAAAACCTACACAATACTTGAGCCAAGCAACTTCAATGTTTTGACCATGTGGGGGTAGCAATCAGTAAATCATCAACGTATGCAGTGACTCTACTATAACAGTTCAAGTTGTAAGAATCGATCTAAAGCAGAAATAAATACGCCTGAACTGGCATTTAAACAAGAAGGGAGAACACACAACCTATAGCTTCTGCCCCCACATACAAAGGCAGTGCAGTTATGGCTACCTTCGTGTAGCGCATTTGCCAGTATGAGGAGATCTATTATGGTGAGTTACTTATCGTTACGTAATTTTAGAAGTTGTTCTTCCAGGTTGAAAGGTTGTGTCCCGACAAGCATAATAATTTTATTTATTCCTCGTGCGTCGAGCACGAGGCAGACACTACTGTCTGATTTGCTAATGGCCAAATTGGGGCTACAGAAAGAAGATAAGGGTGGTTGTGGAGTACAGAACAGACATAAGGATGGTTGTATTATTTTCCAGTTTAGCGTTCTATTGATCTCTTTCCTCACTGCCTCCTTCTTGGCTCATGGAATAGGGTAAGATGAAAAGCAGAAGGTTTCGTATCGTAAGGCTAAAACTGCTGCAGAACAATGATGACCCTTTAGGATTTACCAAGTTGTATTGTTTCTCTGACACCACCCAAAGCAGAGCCCATGGTTTGATTGTTTACCGGAGGATCACTTTAATGACTTTATACTACACACTGACAATGTTTTGAGACACTATCCGTGTCTCCACTTGTCTCAGTAAGATAAATATTTATTGTTACTATCCAGGTTTAATACTACAATTTCTGCAGGTAATAGGGAAATGTGTTGTTTGTCAGAAGTTTCAAAATATAAACAAGTGTAAAACTAATTGAACTACACCCAATATTGCCTAAAAGATCCTTGGAGATAGTTTCCTTGGATGCAGCTTGACTGTATCCACGAGGGAAATGAGGTGTAAGATAGGTTGTTGCTCCATAACATGTTTCCTTTAACTATGTCAAATTGTATGCTGTGTGCTCAGTTACTGAGAGCACCATCATCAGCAGAATTACAATGGATTAACTACACAGAGCAGTCAAGCTGGAAATATTGTTGACAGACAACTCATCATACTTTACAGGCAAGTGTTGGAAACAGTTCATGAACACTCACAACATTAACAAATACTTGTACCCACGTTTCACTCGGAAGGAACGCCCATAGGGCGGATATTTAAGGAATTTAAGAGATTTATCCAGACTTACATCTCCACAATCAGATAATGTGAATCGAATACGTTACTCTATTTCAGCTAGTTGTTAACAATCTCCCACATAGCTGATCTGGCTTTATACCTACAGAATTACTGTTTAACAAAAGACAAGTGGGAAAAACCTCTAACCAAGGTCCCTAGGAAAGAAAGTTCACACAAGGAAGAAATACATCGGACACTGTTCAGCATTAGGAAAAGGCTGAGTACAGAAAACAGATTATGATACGAAATTTGGACACACTGTATAGTACCATGTAGGACAACAATTACTTCTCAGGACTCATTCAAAATCGATAAAGTACGGTAAGTTGAATCAGAAGTGGCAACTGCTGTACACAGGGCCATTGTTATAACCTAAACTCTCACCCTGGATCCTATAAGGTAGTATACTTACACAGTGGTAACGATAAGGGCCTTTACCCACACTAAGATTTACGTGAATTTGTGTACTTAAAATTATTAGACGCTGATTAAGCATGGCTTAGTGCACTGTATATAACTGTATATAAGAGATAACATGCTGTCCACTTAAATACACTTATTACAATTGGTGTTTAGTACTAAGGAAAGATTTCATTTTGTCTATTTCGCGTATGTTGCCTTATTAGAGTGTAAGATTTTAATTGTATGTTTGCGAGCCAGAGAAGTTCAGGCAACATTACCCTCACGGATGATGAGAAATTATGTAATTTGACGTTTTCCTGTTTAAACACAAAGCATGTATGTGACTGAGATGTAGTCTATGGAAGTGATGAAGTAGAATGAGGGCAGACTGCACACGTCTATTAGCTAGCATTAAGGTTGTAAACCTCCTCGCATGCACATGCCACAGCACAAGCCTCCAGACAACGATCGTAGCTTAGCAAAGAAACAAGGAGTGTACCCTTGGAGAAAACTTTATGATATGGGTTGACTACTTAGGAAATAACCTGTCTACACTACAGAAATAAACGAAGATTACGAAATTAGGAAGAATTAAGCTAGGGAATATGCATACAGAGGACGAAGAAAACACTATCTGCACAAAACCAGTTACACATTATGATACTACGTACAAGCTATCTACATTTGTTCAAGCGGCTATTTACATGCTACATGAAAGGTGATATCCATATGAGGAATGAATGAATATAAACTAAGTCTTGAAAATACTACCGGAGTTAGGATTGCGCCTCACCTACGACAACACTTTTCTTCTCAGGTGCAAAAGGGAAAGTCAAAACGATAACCGCACTACGAACATGTGCACTTTCACAACTCATAAAAAATTAATAAAGAGTGAATTGCGCACTAATAGAAATTCAATATACGAACACTGAAAGTGTGATGCATTAGTAACCAGCGAGCAACTATGCACTTCATTTTAAGTTAGTCCTTAAATGTCCTTTCAGCAAACAATGCAGAGTCACATGCGGGGTAAAATACGAAACACAATAGTTACAATACCAGAGAAGGAAAGCAGCTACTCACCATATAGCGGAGATGCTGAGTCGCGATAGGCACAAGAAAAAGATTCACACAATTAAAACTTTCGGCCTTTAAGGCCTTTGTCAGCAGTAGACACACATACACACACGCACTCACACACTCACGTAAATGCAACTTGCACACACGCCTGCAGCCTCAGAGAGCTGAAACCACACTGTGAACAGCAGCACCAGTGCATGATGGGAGTGGCGACTGGGTGGGGGTAAGGAGGAGGTTGGGGCAGAGAGGGGGAGGAATAGTATGGTGGGAGTGGAGGACAGTGAAGTGTTGTAGTTTAGACGGAGGGCAGGAGAGAAGGTGCAGAGGGGGGATGGGGTAAGTAGCGGAAGGAGAGAAATAATAAGAAATTAAAAGACTGGGTATGGCGTTGAAATGACGGCTGTGTAGTGCTGGAATGGGAACAGGGAGGGGGCTGGATGAGTGAGGACAGTTACTAACGAAGATTGAGGCCAGAAGGGTTATGGGAACGTAGGATGTATTGCAGGGAAAGTTCCCAACTGTGCAATTCAGAAAAGCTGGTGTTGGTGGGAAGGATCCATATGGCACAGGCTGTGAAGCAGTCATTGAGATGAGGGATATCATGTTTGGTAGCATGTTCAGCAACAGGGTGGTCCACTTGTTTTTTGGCCACAGTTTGTCGGTGGCAGTTCATGTGGACAGACAGCTTGTTGGCTGTCATGACTACATAGAATGCAGCACAGTGGTTGCAACTTAGCTTGTAAATTACATGACTGGTTTCACAGGTAGCCCTGCTTTGATGGGATAGGTCTAAACTGCAACACTTCACTGCCCGCCACTCCCACCATACTATTCCTCCCCCTCTCTTCTACAGCCTCCTTTTTACCCCCACCCATTCACCACTCCCGTCATGCACTGGTGCTGCTGTTCACAGGTGGTTTCAGATCTCTGAGGCTGCAGACGCCTAAATTAAAGAATTATATGTATAAAAATTTGTGTCAGTGTGATGGTGTGAACGTGTGTATGAAAAAGTAACAGTACGCCAGATGTATAAAAAGGTTGACTTTAGGTCTTGTTCTTTCAAATGCAAAGAGGTCAGAACAAGCAGTATAAGTCCACATGAATGAGAACAGCGCCAAGCATTAGTTGTTTCAGTATATTTACACATGAACACGAGTTGTCTCAACTTAGTTTTACGGTTGTTCATTGGCACAATTCTTGTAGAGACATATTCATGCACAACAGAATCTGCAAGAGTGATATCATGTAGCAAAAGGAAGTATAAGTCACCGACACTGAAGGACACTGTTTACAGTCGATGATGACACTTGTATGACGCAATACTGTACTGTCAGAATGTATCAGTAGATAGTATGCACAAAGTAAATAGATTATCACCAATAAATAGAACTCAATGACTCTCTCGTAAGGAACAAAGGATTGCAGTAATGCAGTAAAAGTGAATGTTCCTTCCTGTCCATAACGTTTCCTGTGGGCCAGTAAACATATTCTACCACACTTGTCAGAATCGCAGTTAAACGTTGTTTTGTAGGCTTATTGCAATTTCATGTTGTGAAGCTTTCTTTTCTCGGCATCTATAACGATGGATACTTGCATCAGGTGGGATGTATGCACACCTGACTCATGAACGTAGTATGATAGTGCTGTGAGCAACTATTTTGCCAATATTGGAAAATGAGATTGAAAAAATGACAACTTTAACAAATGTTAAAGTAAGGTGAGACTATGAATACAGGTTGTTCAAGAATGAACATTCAAGAAGGTAATAATCGAGAAAAAATGTTCTAAACATGATAATGTAAAAACTAAAAGAAGTTATGTGACATAAAATCATAAGAATTGTACATAATATTAATTATCTTGTATGTAAAATTTCTCTACAGTGTTTATGTAAATTTTTATACAATATTTATGTAAAGAAAAGTAAATGCCATATGAAAATGTACATATATGGGGTAAGAAATACGCAAACCCAGCTTGTCAATATATTTTAAAATGTAGGCCCTTAGGTTATCATAACGAAGCTGAAATGTAAATACCATGATGCACTGTATAGCTGAAAATGTTTTCCAGGACTGCATATGGGAACTAATAACTGCAAACATGCTATGAATATTTTGTGAAATTTAAAACCCTAATTCCATTTGTGTTCCCATAAGAAAAGGGTGCCAGTGCAGGGCAGTAATGAACATTTATACCTTTGGTGGACACAGGTATTGACGAGACATTCTACCATAGAGAGGATATGGAAATGAATAAAGGCATTGGAGACTTCCCTTGAAGTCATTCAAGGGTCTTTAGGATCCTGATAGCGTGAGCTCGGTTCAACCACTGTAACATATGGATTATGACACGAACAAATTCCTGGACTGTAAATGGAGAACCTCCTCGCCACAGCATCGAGGGTTCCACTATGCACAAGCCTCAGCACACCAAGTTGCAGCAATGGGATGAACAGTTTCATTAACTTCGGGAAACTAAGTGAAATTGTAGCACACTCATGGGCAACTCACATAACTACAGCGTTAACAAACCCAAGTGAGCACCTAGGATAACTCACATGAGGTTCACACGTTGGACAATAGTGCAACCCTTAAAAATTTTTTTAACTAGTAGTAGTAAAAATTTGTAAAGTGTACATTAAACAAAATTAGATGTATATGTTATGTAATGACACGCTCTGGGAGTAAACGATGTAAACATGCACATGAATAAAGGTCTCAGTACCCTGACAGTCTAAGAGTTTAAAGCACCAAAAAGGCGCATTTAGTGTAAAGCACCATCATATCTTCCAGTGATATTGATCAAGCCAGTATACAGTGGGTGGGCAGTTGTGTAGGTTCTTTAAATTGCCTACACATATAAATAAACATTTGTAATGATTCTTATTTGCGCCTTCTCTGTGTGACAAAGTTATTGTAAGGAGGTATAATTATATGTAAGCTGACGGAAAACTGGAAGCTATACTATCAATTTTATATTTACCTCAATGTTTTTTTCACGATTTCGCTGTCTGTCAGTCTTTTGACCTGATGTGATAAAGACTTATGTACTTGCACTCCCTCAGTACTGAGTTAATTAAAAGTTATAATATGCAGAAGTCGCAAGTTTTCAGTCTCCTACTGAGCTGCATCCTAATCTGCATATCCCAATGCAGTGAGGACTTGCATCTTTAAATGTACATCATTGGGGAGACAAGCTGAATATCAAGCTGTACACCAAAACACAAAGGAATTAATCTTCAATCAATGTTGCAGTACTGCCACAACATTTCTTAAGCCACATGCATCCATACCTGCATGCATGTACAATTTCCGATGTGGTTAAATGTGCAGTAGCACAAATATGTCAGCTCTGAACAACTGACATTGTCTCTCTCCCTAACAACTATATCCTGAAATTGTAATTGTGAAATGATAGCTTATGGGAAATGGTTTGGGAAGAAAACGTCATTAAATCATTTGAGGAGATTTGGAGTCGAATGTTTCATGCATACTCCCAAACAGTTTGGATGCAAATTTCAAATCAATTAAAAGAAGATGGTTATTGGTTACAATAACAATTATAGTCTGTACAATCCTACAACAACAAAAATAATTGTTTTCTGTAATGTGGTTTTTAACTAAAATACTATAGCATCTCAGGATCAACAATGTTTCATATGAATGCAGCTTCCCAACACAACCAGAAAAAAAAGAAATTCAAGTACGCGCAGGAAATGGAGGTACAGTAGCGCAACACTGAGAAACAAATGATACTGAGGATACTCAGCCTAGGATAGATTTTACAAACCATGATAGACTTAGCATCCAGTTTTTTTCCAAATTGCACAACAGTCATTGAGGAACCACAAACGTTCAAGGCAGCGATGGTGTTTAGAGACTTGGAGAAGTGGTGCAAAGTTGTAATAGATGAAATGTCCTTCTTGGCTATAAAATAACTAGGATTTATTGGATCTATCTCCAGATCGTCAAGCTCTCGGTTGTAAGTAGGTTTACAAAACTAAATGTAAACCATATGGTAGTATAATGTCGTATAAAATAAAATTATGCACAAAAGGACAATCCAGAAGCCTGTGCTTAATTATGGATTAACGTTTCCACCTGTTGTTATGTGTGAATCAATTTGTGTTCTTTTAGCTTTGGTTGCAGTGTACGGAATGGACATAAAACAATTTAATGTGAAAAAGATATTTCTATGGAACAGATTGAAGGTTTTGCTAAATATAATGCAGCTTTAGTCTGGAAATAAAAGAAAAGCCTTTATAGACTGGACTCCAAGATGACGTAATTAAAAATTTGTTAAGTTACAACGTTTTTTGATTTCAAACAGATTTCTTCAGAGAATGGTGTACTTTGTGCGCAAGATGATGGTCATGAAGTGTTTTTAGCTATTTTTGTTGATGATGAACTCCTTCTGAGTAAATTAAATTCAGTTATAAACAAAATATTTGAAGAATTCAAGACTCATTTTGAAATTTTGTTGGATCGGAAATCAGCAATACCATGAAACTAAAGAACTGTTCATCATTCTAAAGAGCTAGATTAGACCCCTTTTGGAACAATTCAACACGAACCACTGTAAGCCTACTGATTATATTTGCAGTTGCACATGGGACAGTGCACAGCTAATTAAGACAAGAAATCCATGGAACATTTCATTTTGCAAGATTGTTGGTGGGTTGACATTTGCTACCACCATGATGAGACCTGATGTAGCTTTTCTGTAAGTGAAGTAAGTCGGTTTCTCAACAACTGTGCACCTGATCGTTGAACTCTTGTTAAATATATCCTAAAATATCTTCAATGTACAAGAGACAAAGGTGTTAAATACAGAGGGAGATATATTAAAACTCATATACTCAGATTCACATTTTGCTGGAGAATTTTTACATGGTTCAAATGGCTCTGAGTACTATGCGACTTAACTTCTGAGGTCATCAGTCGCCTAGAACTTAGAACTAATTAAGCCTAACAAACCTAAGGGCATCACACACATCCATGCCCGAGGCAGAATTCGAACCTGCGACCATAGCGATCGCTCGTTTCCAGACGCTGGAGAATTTGTTGTTCGTCATTCAACTATAGATTGTGCCAGTATATTAACCAGTGTACGTGTTTCTTGGTCATCTTGCAGGCAAAATTGTATTGTCAGATCTACAATTAAACCTGAGTACATTGCAACATATGTCACAGCTGCTGAAATAATATGGCTTGGAATATACTTGCTGGATCATGGTGTCAACACGGAACAGCCAAAATGCATTGCAATTGTTAAAAAACGATGAACATTACAAAAGGACTAAACAAATCTCATTACATGCCGGAAAAGGTAAATGTCTCTGGACTCTTCTCTCAACACCAGTTTCTCAGAACCCCACAGGTGGAACTGCTGTTACAATATGTCCTTAGTTCTCGCCATACACCTCGCCCTAATTTACATTAATTTCTTCGGTCTCATCATTTATTCAGAGTAACCATTCGTTTCTTCACTCCCTTTTAGTTTTCTATATCCTTCATTTTCCAACCTGTCTATTTTTCCTCACCATACTCTCCTCCCCTTCCCACCTCTATCACAAACAATGCACTTTATTTTGGCTCTTATTAACTCATGTGCAATGTTTTGGCAGTGATCTTTGTCTTGTGTATTACCCTAGCTTCCACCTTTATGCCCTCAGGTTTTCAAATCTTGGCTGGTGCAGTCACCAACAATCAGTCTTTCCTTCTCATCGTCTGACCCAGGGTTCTGGGCAACTTTTCTGAACTCTTCACATTTTCTAAACCTCACAAGTCCTTTTCCTTCACTCATCTTCCTTCCCCTTAAACTCTTCTACCAGAAGAAAGAGCCAGTGGTTCCCAAAGCTCGCAAATTTAAATTCTTTTACATTTTGTCTTCTCCTGCTACCGCTTCATTTTTAAAAAATTGGTTATTTTCATTGACAGACTATAAAATTTGTATAAGCAAGTCATCTAAGGCAATTTTTAAGTTACTTTTGCCACTTATGTGTCATTTCTGCATATGTTGTTTGACCTGCCAATTAGAGTTATGTAATTATTTTTGTTTAAATTAGTACATTCGGCGTATAGTGCTAATTTCCCTATTTCTGATAGAGGAGTACTTGGCTAGACAGTCTGGTTGCTTTTAACGTTGGTGACTGGGTTAGTAGTTGAGCTAGTTCTTGTCCATGACTGTCACACAATATTGTGATTTTGTTGCTGTTACTTACTGTTTTTATACATCGTCGTTTGGACATTTCTTCACTTAGTTTTTTCGACTTACTGTCATCACTGAGCTCTACCAATATTTCTAATTTGTTAGTCATGATAACCAATACAGTGCTTCTGTTTTTTCCTGATGTAGCCAGTTTCTTGTATACTTTCCGTGGATCTTTCCACTCGTTTTATTCCACTACTGTTAAATTGCTGCTCACTTTTTCAGTATGTTCTGGCTTAAAAGTATAGCTACAGCTATGAGCTTCTTGCCTGGCCAATTTGCAGTGGAGGGACATATGCTCAGCACACAGCTGTCGTTGCCGTTCTACAGACCTTGCAGGATGTAGAGTTGCTAGTTCTCGAGTAAGTAGCTACCCAGTTGGTAACATGAGGCTGAGTGCATCTAGTACCAGTCTTCCCAACAAAGGGAAATCCTTGGTAGTGCCAGGAATGGAAATCAGGTCCTTTATATGGCAGCCATTTATGCTGAACACTCAGCTATTGAGATGGACATTGCTACGCCTACACTGTGTCTTAATTGCAATGTTTAGTTGTGTACCAGAAGTGTCGTATTTCTTCTGCAGGTCTTCGTTTTGTTTAATAAGAAATATAATAATTTCGTCTTTCTTGTCTATACCCTAAATATTCGTTTCAGCACATTTTCCTCGAATCCAGCACTTAGTTTTTGGTAGAACTTTCGTCCAACTGTAATGAAATTTTACTCTGTATTTAGTGCACGTCATTTCTTTAACAACTGTTTTCTTATAATGACAAACTGTCTATTGCTTCAGCACTCACACAAAATGTTTGTAGAAACGTACCTTCACCTGGATAACGGTTTATGTCTCTTATTTCGTCGTGTTTGCTTCAGTCTTCATTTTTCTCCTTGACGTCACAGAGGAGATGCCAGTTATCGTAACATACGTTTTTACATCTTAATTTCGCTATTGCTCACAGAGCTTTCACTATATATACGTCTGTGGGAATGCCGATTTGTGTAATCCCACTAACAATCAATCTTGTTCCACAAAAGACTACCTCTGGTTTGACCGTTTTTAGTTAGTAAGTTCTATGGTTTCAGACCTACCAGACGTGCTTTCTTGTCATATACCACCTGAGCAATAAAATGATATTACTTCATGCATTGTCGTGTTGTATGTCAGCCACTGAATATCTCACAGTATAGATCTATTTTCGTGACCCACAACAAATGCAAATTATTGCAAGTACTCATTGAACTGTATACTACGCACCGACAATGCACAGTGCATTGTAATTCGAGAATCACGCAAATGAGTGCAGTGGTGGAGTATACAGTCCTCAGTAACCGTCTCTCCACTGTAGTATATTCTTCAGAAACACTAGCCAGTGCAGTGCATCGACAGTTGCCAATAATGCCAAACAATGGTGCCCTATAACTGATTTCTTTTGTGAATTCGCTGTCACCCTGTTTCGGAAGCAATGCAGTCCAAAACAACAACATCTGTCAGATCGTATGTTCAGTTGCCCACTGTGAATGATGACTCTTACACACCATGCAAACTAATTTTCGACCTGGTGCTTACACATCCCTCAAGAAAGATGCATGGTCTGCCCATGCTACCAACAATGCGCCTTCATCCAGCTGTCATTGTGCGCTGTCTTGTCTGGTAACAAGGGGATACTTTCAGTACTGGAAGAAGCCGCGCCCCACTGGACCCCCTGGCACAGGTAGCCCGCTTTCTTCCTGTGCAGACTCTTAGATGTTTGCTCATGTAGAGTGTCAGCAAACCGACTACTGGCTTTATATTCCTACACAAAAATCGAGGCAAGTACGAGTAGTTCTCTTGCATCAAGGATTCCGAACAAACTTACTTATCTATATAGATAGTTCATCCATCCCAGGAGTCGAGCATTTCGATGATTTTTGCCTGTTATCGATACTGGCAAGATAACAAAATATGAGACATTAATGGCCATAACTTTGGATTGCACTCACGTAGAATGTTCAATTTTTTAAATCGCCTAGGGAGCATAGACCTTAGTATGTGGCATAAATTTCAACTTGAAAAAATGGTTCTTAACAGATGGGCAGTAGACAGACAGATGGACAACAAATCATCATATAAGGATTCCAATTTTACTGACTGAGGTACAGAACCCTAAAAAATGAGCTTCCTGTTTCCTACTCCTTTCTTCTTACTTCTTGGGAATGTTATACAGGTATGATATTTTGTGTTAGTTAAATTTCATTAAAGCCCTTGTAGGGAACTGTTAAAGTACTTATGACTTTTTATGCTTTAGTAGAATAGCTCTTTCAGCCTTGGCTTACTCTACACATCTAGGAAGATTACATGAAACTTTATGATCTATAAGGACGAGAAAGTGATGAGCGCTGCAGACATAACTTACATTGTGTGTGTTGCCATCTGGGTATGGCCACAGCTCATGAGCAACAGGTGGGTGCGCTGGCCAAGCTGGACAGGGCAACTACAACTTGTGCATTAGCACAGGCTCAGTGGAGCCGAGGCAGGGTGGCAGGCCAGTGGGCAGGCAGCCCACCTGCTTTTGGACAAATCCAATAGCAGAACCGTGCATGGCAGACTGCTGGCCTGCAGCAGACTGTGCCAAGACAACAGTCTGCCTATAATGGCTCTGTTACTGGATTTATTCAAAAGCACACTGCCACCTAGGGTCTCTATGCCTCCAACTGGAACAATAGGACTGGCAATCCAAAAATGTCTGCAGAGCTCACTGCAGCACAATATCATCTACAAGAACTTCGACTGACCTCACCTGTTAATGACGATTCCATCGTGCAGGCACAACACACTTCCAATGTTCCTACAGGAGCCTCGGAGGAAGTGTTGTAGTCTACATATCACATCCTTCACTTACCAGCAATGTTGGTATGTGCCTTCTCAAGCACTCCTTGTTCTTACCCCACACACCCATCCACCCGCCAATTCTGCCTAAGTATCATTTCCCTCAGTGCACCATCACAAATGGAATGGTACACGTGATCCCAACCACGCTGTGCTCCCAAGTCTGACATAGACCATGTTGGGTCCCAGCAGATAAACTTTGTTGCAGGCAAGGTGGTGATTGATGAACTTTTAAAAGCCATAATAGCCAGACATTTGGACAGTTAATGCTCTTCACCCATTAAACCAGCCCCAAGACAAACAGTACTTTATTTTTATGTGGCGACGCCAGAACTCTTAATGCACAGTACCCCAATACTGAATACCCAAGACTTCACCATTACCTTGCAGGTGCATATGCCATCAGCATCCTGAAACGCAAACAAGTGTATCACCAGATGCCAATGAAAATGGAAGATATGCAAAAAACAGAAAACATCACACCTTTTGACCTACTCAAGTATCTTCTTATGCCGTAATCCACCCCTAACAATGGAGTGGCTTTCGAATGTTATCCCATTTAAACTATCCATCTGCTATGCTTATCCTGATGAGAACCTCATTTTTACCCAGGATAATAACACACAATACCCTCACCTTAAAAAAGTTTAGATGCACTTACTGCAAATGGCGTCATAATGAATGATTGTCTGCTGGTAGTGAACATGAACATTTGCAATCAGCTCAATATAAATATGCTTATGTTTGTACCTAATACTTTCACAGTAGACATGCTGAAGCATGGTGATCTTCATGGTAGTGGGGTGTAAACATGCAATGTGAAGTAAGTTGTAACACTGATGGATAACATGTTGTAAAAATTCAAAAGCATAAGAACCCGGTGATGACAGCATAGCTTGTCAAAACTGGGCATCCAATAAAATTCTTTTTTAGTTATCTTGGTCTGTGAAGTTTCTTCTGTTGCCATATAATACAGATCGCCCTAGACTGATCATGTTTGGAATATATAACATGAGGTTACTTTTCTAGCTTATGTTGTCATAGGCCTCTGCCAAACACTACAATGAATGGGAACCATCTGCCAATTAGCAAGTACACATCACCACTTCCACAAGACTAGCAGGAATGACATGGATGTCTAGGGATTATCAAGTTCTAGCAGTGGCACCTCCTGCAGGCAGCCATTATTCAGAAGACACTCACAGAGGCCCTCAAAGGAAAAAATACTAATGACAAACGGAAGCTGATGTGGCCATCTGACATGAACGCCTTCTACCAGCTCAAAAACTGTCTCACTCAGACAACAAACCTGGCACATTCACTTCTTCTCAAATCAAATGGTCTTTCTGTGGCCATGAACTGCTCACGATCTATGAGGCAATACTTCAGTTCAAGTTGAAGGCAGGCCATTAATCATCTATATAGATCACTAACCACTAGCAGACTCAGTCTGTAACCCATTGAATGACTAGTGCCCTGACGTTTCCACAATGTAAATGACATCACACATTTCACAACTGCTGTACGTCACTTGAAAGGCATAGACAGTGTCATCACTGATTACCTCTCATGGATCCATGTCTTCCCTGTTCAGATCGACTATGATTAAGTCACGGAGGCTCAGCAGCAGGACAGACAGCTTCAAGACCTCCTCAGTGATACAACTGCTGTTCTTTAAACTCGAACATTTTCCTATACCAGCCACAACAAGACAGATCTCGTGTTCGTGTCACAGGACTTTACCTGTCCCTTCATACCTCAAGTATTTTGGAAGATCATCTTCAACCAGCTGTCCAACCGCATCCTGACGTTTGACTAACGACAAGTCTCGTTAGAGATCGTTTCATAGGGCCAAATGTCAAGATAGATTGAAAGGAGCGGACAGGAACATGGGTAATTTGTCAAAAACGCAAAGGGGGACCCCATGCACAACCATCACTCAGACAATGTACTACACTGAAAGGACATTCCAAGCTGGACCTGGTGGGACTGTCTTCAACAAAAGCAGAATACGTTACTTTGATTACATCTATAGCAGAAACTATGCAGCTGAAGAAACTTCCTGAAGAATTTAAAGTGTTTACGAAAATTCCAAAATTCATACGTACACCTATTACAAAAATGTGAACATAAACAACTGAAACATATGGATATTGAATAGAATTTTATATGACCATTGTGCAATGAAGGATGTCTGGATGTTCAATTCCTCAACTCCAAGGAACACATGGCAGCTTTATGTGATTGCTGTCTTTCTTGGCCTATTCCAATGATGAATTCTTCTCGGGTTATCAGCCGAGTGGTGATGTCGTCTTGTCGCAACATTTCGATGAGTTTCATACCCATCATCTTCTGGCAAAGTGTCGGGATGCTGTCACTCTAAATTAATACTTTCCCCTCTTTGAGGAAGTGTGTAGGGGAGTTTGTAGCCTTTCTGCTTTTACTCCACTGTGTACTTGCGTGTGTGGTTATTTCTGTAATTTTTGGGTGTCTGTGAGATGTGATGATTGTTCTGTGTGTGTTTGGTACATACCTGAGGTTGGCGAAATGATTTATATTATGGGGGAGGGACGAGGATCAGGAATTGGATATAGGGATTTTCTCTTCGACTTAGTCGTCAAAGATCGTTATTGGGCGTTTGTGCTTGTCACGGGACATGTCATACCGACCTGAGGAGTGGATGAGGACATTTCCTGATCTGGAAGAGATTTCATAGAAGGCCCTTGCCAGATCTTGGAAACGCTCTCTCAGGAGTGGGATTTCAGCCGCGGTGTGCAGATCATCGGTAGGGAATCTGAGGGGTAGATGCAATGCCCTCCTGAGGGCGTGGTTCTGCAGCCTCTGGAGTTTTTCCAGGTGCTGCTTCGCCACGTATCCCCAGACAGGGCATGCATATTCCATTATTGGCCTGATAAACATTCACTCCTACAGAGCAGGGAAGGGAGCTGGTTGGGTTGAGGACAATGTATAGGATGGACATCCTGGCACAGACCTTCCTGTAGACCTTGTCTATGTGGGGTTTCCACTTAAGACGAGAGTCCAAGGTTACGCCAAGGTGGCTCTGCGCCAGGGGAGTTGAGTTCCATTTAGGTGAAGGTGAAGGGGGGGGGGGCTTCAGGAGGTCCATGCCTTCCAAGCCCCCGGGTGATCAGCATAGCCTGTGTCTTTTCTGAGTTGATAGTGATGTGCCTGTGATAGGCCCAAGTTTCTCTGTCATCTAAAACCCTTTGTAGCTTACGGATGACCAGGTCCTTGTTCACATTTCTTGTGTAGAAGACTGTGTCATCTGCGTACTGTGCAGTGTGCACCAGGGGGGGCGTTGGTGTGTCCGCAGTGAACAGACTGTACAAAACGGACCCAGGACCGATCCCTGTGGCGCCCCAGCACAAATACGCCTTTTGGTGGAAGTGGCAGTTTCTCCTTTGATAGAGAAAGTTACATCTGTGAGATAGCTTTTGATCTGCTTAACTATGGTCCCACGGAACCCCTGTGTGTGTAGAGTAGTCCTCCATGCCATATTGAGTCAAAGGCTTTGGCTATGTCTAATAGCACTATCCCACAGTAGCCTCTGTGGTTGAAGCCCTCTGCGACTGCTTTAATCACTCTCATGATCTGTTGTGGGGCAGAGTGGTTTTGCTGGAATCCGAATTGGAAATCCGGCAGAAGTTCCTCTCTGGTGATATGTTCCTGTATGGGTACTAGGAGGAGGCGCCCAGAGATCTTGCTGAGAGCTGGAAAGAGGCTAATCCCCCTGTAGTGCTGCGGATATAGAGGGTCTTTCTCTGGTTTGTGTATCGCAACCACCTCCGTGTGTTTCCAGCAAGCTGGGACCTCGCGGGAACGAGTGATCTCGTTGAAGATGTTAGCGAGGTGTGTGATCGCCAAGGGTGGGAGGCTTTTAACTAGATGATTGGTGACACTGTCATGTCCTGGCGCCTTTTTGTGGGGAGGGATCTAATTACTTTTGCCACGTCTTCGGGGGTGAAAAGTTTGTCGTCCTCAGGGTCCTCCTCAGTATTGAGGAAGACAGCCAGTTGACGACGGACTACCTCTTCATGTTCTTCATTCTGGGGTTCTACAGGTTGAAACTGCTTCTGGAAGGAGTAGTCAAGGGCGTTGGCCTTTTCAGCATGGCTGTAGGCCAGACCCCGCTCGCTGTGCAGTGGCGACATCCTAGCTCGTCTTTTTGTGAATTGCTTGTTTGCTTGCCATAGTGTGTGATCGTCTACTTTGAGAGCTGTGAGGCGGTTTTGCCATTCCTGGTTTCTGTGCTCATTGAGCGCTGCCTTCAGCTCTCTCTGTAGACGATTGAGTAGCCTCCTGGTGGCCTGATTTCTGGTGATCACTCTTTTGCCACTCTGTTCTTATGTCGAATTTGAGCTAGCAAGTGTTCTGGGAGGTGTATTTGCGGGGGTGGCCCGTCCCTCTGCGGGGGGGGGGGGGGGGGGAGGAGGTGGGGAGGGTGGCTTTTACCGCTGCCTGCAAGATGGTACCCGTTAGGTCTTGTAGCGCTTGTTCTACTGTTTCGGCAGTAGGTGGCAGAACGCGAGCGATATCAGAGGCGACAGTTTCTCGGTATCGCTCTCAGTCTGTACGTTTGTAAGACGTCTGGTACCGTGGGAGTGCCACCCATTCGCCCATGTCGACCTCTAGAATCGCTGGGTTGTGGTCGGAGGACATTCTGTTGATTGTCCTTGCGGACACAAACCCTGCGATCCTCCTAGTGAGAGCTATGTCTAACACATCGGGCCTGCTTCCGTTGTTCGGAAAATGTGTGGGCTCGACTGGACCCCATGTTTCGAAGTGGTGGGTGCACGCTAGTTGTTGCAGTTTGGCACTTGCTCTGGAGGTTACTCTAGAATTCCAATCTGGGTATTTGGCATTGAAGTCTCCCCCTATTACAAGTTTGCCTCGGGATGCTATGTTCTGCATATCTATATAGCTGCTTGGTTGTCTTCCGCTTCTGTAGGCCGGTCAATCACGTTCCTCTGGAAGAGGGTACCGCGTTGGTGGTGATGGGGGGCCGCGGCGCGCCCGGAGTCGAGACCCGTTGGCTATCCAATCTGTCTGGGGACCCCACTGCCTTCAGATCGAAGAGTTCCTGACGTATTTTGTCAATCGCGGGATTCCACGCTGCAGTGATCTGAAAACCGCTGTCTCTGTTTAGTAAATTGTTGTGCAGACGTATCTCCACTGCGTTTTGAAGATCGAGTCCCAGAAACCGTTGGCGCTGCACAGCTTCTTCATTTCGAAAAAAAGTATTAAAATATTGCTTGGCAATGCATATGTCCAATAAATGAATAAATAAAACGGGCTCCAAAGAAATATGAGTTTTGGAATACCAATCAAAAAGCCCTGTTTCACTGGTATACAGGATTAATTTTGTAAACTGAGTTACATGTGTTTTGTATGCTCGCTTTGTTTTTGCTGGATTGAAGCTCGTAGCAAGCTCAATTTAAGCAGTAGTCTTACGGTTCCTGCCTAGTAACACTCCCTGATACCGCGTTATATTCAGGAACAAACACTCAGGTATTTGTGTCAGGTGAGGAATATAAACATTATGGCTGCTCGTTTCACTCCACGAAATTTTAACTGTTTTTTCGTTTAGGTGGGAATATTTTACGGCTATATTTGGCCACAATAGCGTTGACATCAATTTTGCTGCAATGTGACTACAGTTGATGGCAGTTTTGCGGTATGGCTGGACAATATTGCTGATGTGGAATGTTGTCAATAGTTGCCGATGTAATGCTAAGGATTTGCTGATGCTGTCCACCAAAGGCGGAAAATATTTCGTATTGTGGGCAGTATGTATATCTCTCCTTGTCTGTAAATGGTTCTCTCCTGTTCTTGTTTCCTGCTTCTGTCACGAATAACGTTAGAGTGAAGTGTATGAGAGAAAACAATACACATCTATGTACAGATATGGATATAGATTGTTGTGTGCAGTAATAAAGAAGTGGACAAACAAGAGAACTATGAATTTTATAAATGCAATTCATCGAGAGTCAGAGCTATACTAAGCTGAAATTAATGTATACAAAGAACGTAGTCTGTAAAAACATTTGGCAAACTGTTGCCAATGATCTCATAATCACACTTGATGAAGCGTACAAAAAAAATCCGAAGTCTTCAAACTTATGCTAAATGCGAGGCAAAAAAGTGGCATAGGAAGCTCGAAAGCGCAGGTGACTTTTCATTGACATGGTTTGCATTTGATGGAATGAATTTCATACTGTCTCTGGACGTACTGATACATGAAGTAGGAATTAGGCATATAAACTGTTGTGTGCCGATTAACAAAAATAAAATAATAATAAAAATTATATTCTTTTTCAAACCTCCTTTAATGATGTATGATGGGTAGATAACATAACTAATGAGGAGGTATTGAATAGAACTGGAGAGAAGAGAAATTTGTGGCAAACGTGACTAGAAGACAGGATCACTTGGTAGGACATGTTCTGAGGCATCAAGGGATCACCAATTTAGTACTGGAGGGTAGCGTAAAGGGTAATAATTGTAGAGGGAGATCAAGACGTGAATACACTAAGCAGATTCAGTAGGATGTAGGTTGCAGTAGGTACTGGGAGATGAAGAATCTTGCACAGGATAGAGTAGCATGGAGAGATGCATCAAACCAATCTCTGGGCTGAAGACCACAACAACAACCACAACCACAATGAAATCTTTCAGTCAAAGCATTGTTTACTTTTGTTAAATGATTCAAACACCTCTGAACACTATGGGACTTAACATCTGAGGTCATCAGTCCCCTTAAACCTAACTAACCTAAGGACATCACACACATCCATGCCTAAGGCAGGATTCAAGCCTGCGGCCTTAGTGTTCGTGCGGTTCCAGACTGAAGCACCTAGAACCTCTCGGCCACTGAGGCTGGCTTACTTCTGGTACTATGAGATTGTTGATGAATAACGAACTTTAAGGGGAATGTAACGGAAAATGTAAACATTTATTTAAAAAATCATTATAGCCATATTTATTCATGTCCAAATCTAAAATTTTGCATGTGCAAAGCAAAAGAGTTGTGTTTTAACGGTAAAATATAATAAAATATGCAGAATCAATATTTTAACCAGAAATTTGAACTTTTAGTTTTCTTATTGTCTTCTTTATAAAAAGCCAAAACTCACAAATTCTAATCATGCAATTAATCTGAAAAATTTATTGCAGTGTTGTGAGAAGGTATAAGAC
The DNA here is from genome assembly GCF_023864345.2 of Schistocerca serialis cubense. Lineage (NCBI taxonomy): Eukaryota > Metazoa > Arthropoda > Insecta > Orthoptera > Acrididae > Schistocerca > Schistocerca serialis. The sequence continues at coordinate 604,740,103 of NC_064638.1, read as the reverse complement.
CACTGAACTACAGTTACTAATTTATTGTACAAATTGTATCATCAACAGAGTTTTTAATTTTGCACATCCAAAATTAACTTTTTTCTACATGCAATCATCTAAAAATCAGAATATAATTGCAGGATCTCGAATTTTTTAGTTCCAGGGAGACAGCAGCATGTTCCGAACAATTCCTGAAAATTTCATAGCATTAGCGCATATAATTTTTTGAGAAAAGGCTTCCAATAAGGTAAAAAATGTAAAACAGAGAAAATGAGGTTCAAAGATTTTCTTCCCTTGCTTCTACATGAAATAAACTTACCTCAATTTTTAAAATCCTCCATACTGTTACTCCTCATTCTCCAGTTATCTCTTCTCTCTTCTTCAAAACTGGCTGGCCTGTATTTGCAAGTAAGAGACTGATCTGTTAGTTTTCGTCACCCTGCTCTCGTCGATGGTGTAAAATGATTTTGTTGTAAACACACCAGGATCTATACCAACTTTCTTCAGCACTTCAATCCTGCCATTATTTCCGTTATTGTAACATAAAACTGCGTCGTAGACACCTATTTTGAGCTCTTCAAGTCTACAGAATGTCCTTTTTGAGCACTGCATCTAATCCAAATCAAATTATTGAGGCTTTCATTTGCATTTTGCGTCTTCCTTGAAGACACTTCCTCAATAAATCAGGGTTTGTAAGAAACCTGAATGTGGGCTTAAATGCATTCGTAACAGGTTCTGGTAACTTACACCAATCATCTTTCGGATACAGATTGTTCATTGGTGTTTGGTCAGTGGGTAGGTTGTGGAAAAAAAATAGCTCACACAGCACGCCTCATTGCCTCTAAATTATGTGTGTTTTCCTGATAGCTCCCCCATAAAATAAATGAAGAGAATAAATTTCTTTCAGAGTAAGCCTGCATTTTCCTCCTAGTGGTTTTCCATCCTCAAGTACTTCACCTTTCTTCTGTTGCAGTATGCGACGAAGCCTACCACCAAGCCTCTTTAGAATGTGGCCAAAACATTCCAACTTATTGTTGTATTATTCGGATTTTGATCTGTTACAGCTTTGAAGGAAAAGAAGTGCCCATCACCTAGGTATTTAGCATATCTAACACTATACTGGTCCTCAGATCTGGACCACGTCCTCACAACTACAGTAGCCTCCATGCCCCCACTTGAGCCACTACAATTTTCTTTTGCTTTTCTTCCCAGTTTCTCACTGTCTTTATTATTGGACATTTGCCTTGTAGCACACTCGTGGCAGTATTTAGACATAATTTCTACATCTAAAACTTTAGCTGAGTCAATACCAATAACAGATGCAACTCCATATGGAGATGTGTGACCCTTATTCTCCAGGTCCCATCTACAGACACACACAGGTCAGTAGCATTTGTAGGAGATTCACTGTCATGAATATCAACCCTGGGATCTATTTCTTTTTGGTTTATTTCCACCAATTCCTCCACTACTTTCTTCATAGAAACTTTGACAGTATCGCATACAGCAAACGGCAATCCTTTATTTATTTTTTCAAACCTTGCACATTGTGGAGGTGTGTTCAGAAAATGACTCAGTAAATTACCTCCTTCCCTGCCCTGTCCAAGCATCTCAGAGTATATGCCATCCCAAAATTGGTTTCATAGATACCAGTGTCAGTTCTTTTGGAGGAGGAAAATGAAAATTCATAGCCACATAGTTACAGATTAATTTAAAATCAGAAGCTATTCCCAATCTTCTTTTTTCAACCACAAGCACGCAGTCCGTATTTTTACAGCTAACACATGAAGATGAAAAGTTTATAGCCTGCAGAGAAGCTCTAAATCAGTAAGTCTGAGTCCAGTGGAATCCATATCAACATCATTCACGCACCTGTACAATTCTCCTGTCCAAAGTTTCGATGCTGAAGCTGAGAGCTACTGTTCTTGATTTCGAGCTGTTTCCTCTTTTTTGTTGGTAAGCCGCTTTCCATTAAAGCCCCGTTACCTAAATAGAGTTTTTCCACCACCCATTATACATAAAGCTTGACTTCGATGTAAAGGTTTGCGAATTCAACCTACCACCTACTAATATGTGTTAGTATTGTCAAAATACTGTAAATAAACCACATGCATAAAGTTTTTAGGCAAAGATGTAGATGTCAGCCAATTATATAGGTGTCAGCCATAGATATCGAAAGAAAATACCCTTCACACTGACGAAAATTCCGCTGAAGCAAGAACTTTTGCAAATGTTGGGAAAGGTGGGAGTGGCCACCAGTGCAGATTTAATCACTTTAACGATTTAAAGGCATTTCTAAAGCTGCTATCTAGATAAAATTCTAACACAACATATATCAAACTGTGCAGATCAATAAAATAATATTTTTGAAAAATCGTTTGTTTGGACCAAAATTCATTACATCTTTCCTTGAAGAGGTACATATAACGTCTGTGCAAATCGCCAGTAGCTAAAAACTGAAAGGTAATTGCCATTCGAGATGTTGCTGGTTTACACCTCTTATATTTGTATCGGTTTTAGTTGTTCTCGAACAATTGCTTGTATGAGATGCTCGAAACCATGTTCTAACATTAAGGTAAAATTCTGGAACAGGCAGTTCCCTAGTTAAATTTTCTGAATCATTTCGCTTACTTAAAAAAGAATGCAGCATCCACTATGTCCGAATTTTCTTGTTCTTTCTAACTTGATTCCTTGTGTAATGTGGAAGTAATAGAGCCACACTGACTTCTACTAGCTCTTGCTCGTCTATTTTGTGGTAATAGCGTGAACACTTGAAAACACTTCTGGTTGAGCAAGTATTGCCACAAAGAGTACCATACAATAGTGGCCTTAATGTTGTACGTGTTTCTGCAAAATTGCCGCACGACATTGTTGGGTATGTTGTTGGCAATATGCATTTTTTGTGGCCCATGTAAAAGTGCTTTAATTAAGGCACGTATCTACAGAATTCAGGACATATTCGGAAAAAACTGCCAAATATGTGTGATAAGAAAATGCAAATACCATTGATGGTCCCAAAATCTGTTAAAAACTCGAAAAAGGAAAAAGATTAGAATACAGCAGGGCGCTAACCCACCACCTCTCCTCTGTAACTTTTAGCGCCTCTAACTGGACGGCCACGCAGAATAGCGAGTTAATGTAACTACAGTTTTTATTCGTATCTCCTGATTACCGCCGATACGTCGTTAATTGACATGTAATTATAAGGAATCTTACTAAGCGTGACTTGTTTGTGATAAATCCTCAACGCGCCAAAAACAACATTAATCCTGCACGAGGATGAAATACAGAGCATTTCGATTGGGTTTCAATTTCTGACTATCATTGATCACTTGGTTACAGCTCAGACTGAGTGGTGGAGATGTTGCTAGACCCCTTGGTATTTCCGTTCTTCCTAACTAAAATAGCGAGTTTAAAGATCACGAACGAGGTAACTGAACAATGCTCTTGACCGTCGGTTGTTGGCTTGTTCCAATTTAAAAGATATTATTTCTACTAGTGGTCACTAACTGAATTGTGTGCTGTCTTCACGGACGATGTTCTTTGATTTGTTGTTGCACGTGTGCTGTCAATGTCAACAACGTGTGAGAGAACGGAGTTAATGTAGCGTGGTACCTGTGTTTTACATTTTGTCACAACATGGTTAAAGAACAATACCGCGAGACAAATTTGGCACGAAAAATGTGAGAAATTTCAAGTATTCTTGTTTGCTATACGGTATTTGGTTATTTAAAGTTCATGTTTTGAAATATGCAAGAAATGTTTTGTTACTTAAGTTCTGCCCTGTGTGTGTGGATGAGATAATGATTGACTCACTGCGTGAGTACCACTAGTAATTTGTGATATAATGAACTCTGCAGATCTCATGTCTCCTTCGGTGTAGACAGTTGTCATCAGATTGAGCAACAAGCTCATTTGCATGTTGTGGCGAAGAACCTATACAGCCAGGATCCCCAGAGGACACCCGTCCAGTATGGAGTTCTTGATAGACGAATGGTAAGTCGTGTCATTTTACATTCGTTGTGACATTTTTATTGAACAAACAACAGTGAAAGGTGGAACCAAGTAAGCCGCACGTTGTAAAACAGTTCAGTGATAATACTTCTAAATACTTTCAACATTTCCGAAAGCTATCGACGGAGAAATTTCGATACGACAGGACTAATATTTAAATTCCTTGCCTTTAAGAGCGTGTAATATATTAGAAGTAATTGTTTAGTGTCTGATGGGCTTTTGTTTGAAAAATGACATCAAAAATATAGATATAACGAAATGATTTCTGTTGTATTCTTTCTCCTCTATACAAAATATCGTCCCCTTTCTCCACCTGCAGTGCGGAGCATGATGAAGTAGTTCAAATAAACTGGAGAACTGGGCATCGCTATGGGGGAGAGGCCATTGACCGGTTGCACCACAGGTGGTGATGAAATCACTGTTGCTAAGGCAGACAGTGCTTCGCGCAATTCCTGATCGACAGGCAGTGCGTGAGCAGTGTCATGAGAGTTGAACATCCTGCGATCCACTGCACAGAAGGTGCTTTGAACTGTTCTTAAACTCTATGCGTACAAGATCCATATCATACAGCAGCATGCACCACAGGATGCATGACGTGTTGACTTTGCGCTGCACTTTCTCGTGAGGATTGAAGTTGACGAGGGCTGGTCCTTGACCGTCCTATGGACGGACAAAGCTCATTTTTATCTGATGGGTGTGGTAATCACACAAAATTGCCGAGTGTGGATATCTTCACTTCCAATCACTGCATGTGATGAATGTGTCACCGTGTGGCGTGGCTTCTTGGCTACATTCATCATTGGCTCATTCTTTTTTGAGCAGGTTGGTGCCTCAAGGACCAAAGCCGCGCAATGTGTCTGGTCAACATTACTGCGATATGCTTCACCAGCATGTCATACCCACCCTACAGGAGATAGATGCATTGAACTCAACAGTTATCGTGCAAGATGGGCCCCCATCAAGTATCACTTGTGAAGTTCATCTGCTATTCCGAACCACATTTGGAGATGATCAAAGTATCAACCATCTCCCTCACTCGTTGTGATTTCTGGTTGTGGGGCTACCTGAAGGACAGGGTTTACTAAGGTGTCATTACACATGTACTGATTTGAAGTGCAGTATATTAAGAGAGATAGCCAGCACACTAACAGAAATGCTTCATTCAGCTGTGCATAATGCAGTCCTGTGCTTTCAGTCTCTTCTGGACACTGATGGGCACCATAATGAGCCCCGTTTGTAGCAGTAATGGTACCAGTATGTAATGATGTGATGTACCGTGCCAGCACATTAAAAGTGTGTCAGTTGAATTGATGCTGCATTATTGCTCTTCCCTATGTCTGTTTCATTAGTGCTACCAAGTTTGGTCTTCGTATGGTAATTAATTTCCATTTTATGACATGTTAAATAGGGAAAGTTCAACTATAACCACCCAGTACCTTCATATGGCTACTAATTTCTCGTATCTTGTTTTTGCAGTTCAAACACTAGATGTACTGTGTTGGCAGTAGTGTCATTCTTTGCAGTCTGTTGTAAATGGCAGATTTCTAGGCTCATTCAATAGTGTTTTTGTAAAAAGAATGTTGTCTTCTCTGTTGGGGATTCTGTTTGAGTAGGCCTATATGAAGCATTCCTGTAGTACTCGCTTGTTGAACAGACCTGTCAGTAATAGGACATCTCTGAATTGCTTCGATGTTTTCCTTTAATCGAACCTGATGGAGATCCCAGACACTCGAGGAGTGCATAAGAATGTGTGGCATAAGTGTTCTTTGTTGTTTCTGTTCCTTGATTTTTCCCAGTAAACTGAAGTTGACCATTTGCCATCCCTATTACCACCCTTAGGTGTTCATTCAATTTCATATCACTTTGCAGTGTTACACATAAAAATTTTATCAACATGACTGTGTTTTTTATTTATTTGTAAGGTATACAACTTTGCTTCCACTGATTTTTCCCCAATATTTGAGGCTTTAATGAAACAAATTGGTTTAATGTGTATCATTCAAAGTATTTTTCATTGCTGGCCACTACTTGCTCCCGTCTTTCGATCAGTGCATGACTCCCGCGTCGAAAAAATTGTTCATCTTTCGAAGTGATCCACAAATCGATCCAAGTTGTGACTTCGTAATGAGATCAGAAGTGTTGGTCAGCCAGGCCATGCGCCATTGATCTAAACAGGTGACAGTCGGAGCGAGCAATGTCTGGAGAATACAGACGGGTGGGTAGGACTTACCATTTTAACGTTTCAAAGTACATTTTGACCTCTTTTGCAACATGGGGTCGAGCATTGTCATGCTGCAAAATCACTTTATCGTGCGTCTCATTGTATTGTGGCCATTTGTCTTTTAATGCTCTGTTCAAATGCATTAATTGTGTTCAATATCGAGCACCTGTAATTGTTTCACTTGGTTTTAATACCTCATAGTACACAACGCCGAGCTGGTCCCAACAAATGCAGAGCATGATATTGGAGCTGTTAATATTTGGTTTGGCTGTCAATGTGGAAGCATGGCTAGGACATCCCGGTGATTTTTTTCATTTAGGGTTATTGTAATGAACCCATTTTTTGTCCCTGGTCACAATGCAATGCAGAAATCCCTTCCGTTTTTGCCTCTGAAGCAACTGTTCACAAACACACAAATGCCGTTCAACGTCTTTTGGTTTCAGCATACACGGGACCCAAGTTCCTTCTTTCTGAATCATGCCCATAGCCTTGAGATGTTTGGAATGGCATGCTGTGTCACTCCCACTAATTCTGGCAATTCTTCTTGAGTTCGACACGAGTCTTCACTCGGCAGTGTCTCCAATTCTGCATCTTCAAAAACATTCTCTCTTCCACCACTATGCCAGTCTATGATATTAAAATCACCATTTTTGAAGTGTTGAAACACTCATGACACATTCTCTCATCAATAGTGTCCTCGCCATATGTACTTCAGAGCATTCTATGAGACTCAGCTGCTGTTTTCTTCACATTGAAACAAAGCAGTAACACCTCCCGCAAATGACAAGAGTTAGGTTCGTAACCTGACATTTTCAATCAAGAACAACTTTATGATGCAGACACAAATCGACTAATGTTTGAATGATGTTATGTTGACCGAGGTCCAAGCTAACTGCCTGATGTCTGTGATCTGTTTCTTTCGGCCACTACTTACCATTGTTGCCATCTATTGGCAAACTGCAGAAGCAAAGTTGTACGTCAAAATTACGTAGGACCAAATTGAAAATCAAATCTCCGAGGTTATGGAACGAGTCAGTACATGAAATTGCAACATAAAAGCAATAACAGATAAAAATAAAATGTTTGTGGACCCGAGAAAAAATCAGGCAATAAGTTTAAGTAAACACAGTCGACAATACAACAAGAATGAGCTTCATTTTTCAAGGAACTGCTTGACAGAATAGAAGGAGTGACCCATAAGGAAACTCTTGAGTTTTTATTTGAAAGTGTGTTACTGCTAAGATTTTTGAATTCTAGTGGTAGCTTATTGAAAATGGATGCAGCAGTACACTGTACACCTTTCTGCACAAGGAAGTCCAATCCAAATGCAGGTTTGATTTCTGCCGAGTATTCACTGAGTGAAAGCTGCTTATTCTTGGTAATAAGCTAATATTGTTAACAAGAAACGACAGTAAGGAATATATACATTGAGAGGCCAATGTCAAAATACCCAGACTTGTGAACAGGGGTCGACAAGAGGTTCGCGAATTTAAACCACTTACTGCCCGTTTCTGTTCCATAAATATCCTTTTAGAATGGAAAGAGTTACCCCAAAATATAATACCATATGGCATGTTGTTGTTGTTGTGGTCTTCAGTCCTGAGACTGGTTTGATGCAGCTCTCCATGCTACTCTATCCTGTGCAAGCTTCTTCATCTCCCAGTACTTACTGCAACCTACATCCTCCTGAATCTGCTTAGTGTATTCATCTCTTGGTCTCCCTCTATGATTTTTACCCTCCACGCTGCCCTCCAATACTAAATTGGTGATCCCTCGATGTCTCAGAACATGTCCTACCAACCGATCCCTTCTTCTAGTCAAGTTGTGCCACAAGCTCCTCTTCTCCCCAATTCTATTCAATACCTCCTCATTAGTTATGTGATCAACCCATCTAATCTTCAGCATTCTTCTGTAGCACCACATTTCGAAAGCTTGTATTCTCTTCTTGTCTAAGCTATTTATCGTCCACGTTTCACTTGCATACATGGCTACACTCCATGCAAATACTTTCAGAAACGACTTCCTGGCATTTAAATCTATACTCGATGTTAACAAATTTTTCTTCTTCAGAAACGCTTTCCTTGCCATTGCCAGTCTACATTTTATATCCTCTCTACTTCGACCATCATCAGTTATTTTGCTCCCCAAATAGCTAAACTCCTTTACTACTTTAAGTGTCTCATTTCCTAATCTAATTCCCTCAGCATCACCCGACTGAATTCGACTACATTCCATGATCCTTGTTTTGCTTTTGTTGATGTTCATCTTATACCCTCCTTTCAAGACACTGTCCATTCCGTTCAACTGCTCTTCCAAGTACTTTGCTGTCTCTGACAGAATTACAATGTCACTGCCGAACCTCAAAGTTTTTATTTCTTCTCCATGGATTTTAATACCTACTCTGAATTTTTCTTTTACTGCTTGCTCAATATACAGATTGAATAACACCAGGGATAGGCTACAACCCTGTCTCACTCTCTTCCCAACCACTGCTTCCCTTTCATACCCCTCGACTCGTATGACTGCCATCTGCTTTCTGTACAAATTGTAAATAGCCTTTCGCTCCCTGTATTTTACCCCTGCCATCTTCAGAATTTGAAAGAGAGTATTCCAATCAACATTGTCAAAAGCTTTCTCTAAGTCTACAAATGCTAGAAACGTAGGTTTGCCTTTCCTTAATCTTTTTTCTAAGATAAGTCATAAGGTCAGTATTGCCTCACATGTTCCAACATTTCTACGGAACCCAAACTGATCTTCCCCGAGGTCGGCTTCTACCAGTTTTTGTATTCGTCTGTAAAGAATTCGCGTTAGTATTTTGCAGCTGTGACTTATTAAACTGATAGTTCGGTAATTTTCACATCTGTCAACACCTGCTTTCTTTGGGAATGGGATTATTGTATTCTTCTTGAAGTCTAAGGGTATTTCGCCTGTCTCATACATCTTGTTCACCAGATGGTAGAGTTTTGTCAGGACTGGCTCTCCCAAGACTCTCAGTAATTCTAATGGAATGTTGTCTACTCCGGGGGCCTTGTTTTGACTTAGGTCTTTCAGTGCTCTGTCAAACTCTTCAGGCAAAATCGTATCTCCCATTTCATCTTCATCTACATCCTCTTCCATTTCCATAATATTGTCCTCAAGTACATCACCCTTGTATAGACCCTCTATACACTCCTTCAACCTTTCCGCTTTCCCTTCTTTGCTTAGAACTGGGTTTCCATCAAAGCTCTTGATATTCATGCAAGTGGTTCTCCTTTCTCCAAAGGTCTCTTTAATTTTCCTGTAGGCAGTATCTATCTTACCCCTAGTGAGATAACCCTCTACATCCTTACATTTATCCTCTAGCCATCCCTGCTTAGCCATTTTGCACTTCCTGTCGATATCATTTTTGAGACGTTTGTATTCCTTTTTGCCTGCTTCATTTACTGCATTTTTATATTTTCTCCTTTCATCAATCAAATTCATTATTTCTTCTGTTACCCAAGGGTTTCTACTAGCCCTCGTCTTTTTACCTATTTGATCCTCTGCTGCCTTCACTATTTCATCCCTCAAAGCTACCCATTCTTCTTCTACTGTATTTCTTTCCCCCATTCCTGTCAAGTGTTCCCTTATGCTCTCCCTGAAACTCTGTACAACCCCTGGTTCTTTCAGTTTGTCCAGGTCCCATCGCCTTAATTTCCCACCTTTTTGCAGTTTCTCCAGTTTTAATCTACAGTTCATAACCAATAGATTGTGGTCAGACTCCACATCTGCCCCTGGAAATGTCTTACAATTTAAAACCTGGTTCCTAAATCTCTGTCTTACCATTATATAATCTATCTGATACCTTTTAGTATCTCCAGGGTTCTTCCATGTATACAACCTTCTTTCATGCTTCTTAAACCAAGTGTTAGCTATGATTAAGTTATGCTCTGCTCAAAATTCTACCAGGTGGCTTCCTCTTTCATTTTTTAGCCCCAATCCATATTCATCTACTGTGTTTCCTTCTCTCCCTTTTCCTACTCTTGAATTCCAGTCGCCCAAGACTATTAAATTTTCGTCTCCCTTCACTACCTGAATAATTTCTTTTATCTCATCATACATTTCATCTATTTCTTCATCATCTGCAGAGCTAGTTGGCATAAAAACTTGTACTACTGTAGTAGGCATGGGCTTTGTGTCTATCTTGGCCACAATAATGCGTTCACTATGCTGTTTGTAGTAGCTAACCCGCACTCCTATTTTTTTTATTCGTTATTAAACCTACTCCTGCATTACCCCTATTTGATTTTGTATTTATAACCCTGTAATCACCTGACCAAAAGTCTTGTTCCTCCTGCCACCGAACTTCACTAATTCCCACTATATCTAACTTTAACCTATCCATTTCCCTTTTTAAATTTTCTAACCTACCTCCCCGATTAAGGGATCTGACATTCCACGCTCCGATCGGTAGAACGCCAGCTTTCTTTCTCCTGATAACGACGTCCTCTGGAGTAGTCCCCGCCTGGAGATCCGAATGGGGGACTATTTTACCTCCGGAATATTTTACCCAAGAGGACATCATCATGATTTAATCATACAGTAAAGCTGCATGCCCTCGGGAAAAATTACGGCTGTAGTTTCCCCTTGCTTTCAGCCGTTGTAGTACCAGAACAGCAAGGCCATTTTGGTTAATGTTACAAGGCCAGATCAGTCAATCATCCAGACTGTTGCCCCTGCAACTGCTGAAAAGGCTGCTGCCCCTCTTCAGGAACCACACGTTTGTCTGGCCCTCAACAGATACCCCTCCGTTGTGGTTGCACCTACGGTATGGCTATCTGTATTGTTGAGGCACGCAAGCCTCCCCACCAACGGCAAGGTCTGTGGTTCATGGGGGGGCCATATGACGTAAGCAAATGAAAATAAGCAAAGTAGACTAATTTTCATGTCGAACGATCACTCACTTCTGATACAATTCGAATAGTAAAAATGGCAGCATTAAGTCTTTGAACAAGATCCTGAATGTGGGCTTTCCACGACAGCTTACTATCTATCTGAACACCTAGGAATTTGAACTATTCAGTTTCACTAATCACATGCCCGTTCTGTGAAATTAAAATGTCAGATTTTGTTGAATTGTGTGTTAGAAACTGTAAAAACGGAGTCTTACTGTGTTTTAGTGTTAGTTTATTTTCTACAGGCCATGAACTTATGTCATGAACTGCACTATTTGAAACCGAGCTAGTGTTGCACACAGCATCCTTTACTACCAAGCTAGTGTCCTCAGCAAACAGAAATATTTTAGAGTTACACATAATACTAGAGGGCATATCTTCTATATAAATAAGGAACGGGAGTGGCCCCAACACTGATCCCTGGGGCACCGATACCCCACTCAGACCCCACATCACAGCCATTCTCAAGACTGTATATAAGGACCTTTTGCTGCCTGTTGCTGAATTAATAGGTGAACCAATTGTGAGCTACTCCACATATTCCATAATGATCCAGCTTCTGGAGCAATATTTTGTGATCAACATAATCAAACACCTTTGTTAAATCAAAAAATGTGCCTAGTGTTCGAAACCTTTTGTTTAAACCATCCAGTACCTCACAGAGAAAAAGAGAATAGAGCGCTTTCAGTTGTTAAGCGACTTATAAAGCCAAACTGTACATTTGATAGCAAATGCTGTGATATACAGTGATCAATGATCCTTACGTACATAGCATTTTCAATAACTTTAGCAAACACTGGTGACGTAGAAATAGGTCTAAAATTGTCTACGTTATCACTTTCTCCCTTTTTATGAAGTGGCTTTACTACTGAGAACTTTAATTGTTCAGGAAACTAACCATTCCTAAAGGAAAAATTACAAATGTGGCTAAATACAGGGCTAACATGTGCAGCACAGTACTTCAATATTCTGCTAGGCACGCCATCATAACCATGAGAGTCCTTAGTCTTCAGTGATTTAATTATTGACTCAATCTCCACCTTGTCTGTATCACAGAGGAGTATTTCAGACATCAGTCTCAGAAAGGCATTTGCCAAGAGAGTTATATGATTCCCTGTAGAAACTAAATTTTTATTTAATTCACCAGCAATGCTCAGAAAATGGTTGTTAAATACTGTACATATATCTGATTTATCAGTAACAGAAATATTTTTACTGCAAACTGACTTTATATCATTGACCTTGTGCTGCTGACCAGACACTTCTTTCACAACTGACCATATGGTTTTAATTTTATCCTGTAAATTAGCTATTCTATTTGCATACCACATACTCTTTGCCTTCCTAAGAATATTTTTAAGCACCTTACAATGTAATGGGCTTACTGCAGCTTGATTGTGACTACTTCTAACATTTTGATATAATCCCGGGTTTGTTCTACATGATTTCCTTATCCCACTAGTCAGCCATCTGGGCTGCCTTTTACTGCTAGTACTTAATTTAGAATGGAAACAACTCTCAAAGAGCATGAGAAATGTGTGAAGAAAAGCATTAAATTTGTCATCTATGTTATTGGCACTATAAACATTCTGCCACTCTTATTCCTTGATGAGATTTAAAAACTCTCTATTGCTGTTGGATTAACTTTCCTACTTAGTTTGTAATTATATGTGACATTTTTTTGGTTATAAAAGCCTTTTGGTGTTAAAATTTGTGCATCATGGGCTAAAAGGACATTCACCCTTTTGCTAACAGAATGTCCATCTAGAAACGAAGAATGAATAAAAATATTGTGTATGGCTGTGCTACTGTTCCCCTGCACCCTAGTTGGAAAGCACACAATCTGCATCAGATCATATGAATTTAGTAGATCTACCAACATCCGCTTTCTTGCACCATCGTATACAAAATTTATATTGAAGTCACCACATATATCTAATTTCTGGTATTTCCTAAATAGTGAATCAAGAAACATTTCTAGCTTGAGCTGAAAAGCTCTGAAGTCAGAGTTAAGGGACCAATAAACAACAACAATTAGAAGTTTAGTTTCACTAAATTCAACTGTCCCTGCACAACAATCAAATATCTGTTCAGTTCAGTGCAGTGCCGTGATACGTTTATGGACTCAAATGGAACACTATTTTTTACGTACATGACAACTCCCCCACCCTGCAAGGAACTCCTTGAAAAACAGTCAGCTAATCCGTATCCTGGTAAAGGAAGGATCTGAACTGTCAAATTATTTAAGTGGTGCTCCAATATACCAGTAATTTCAAAGTCAACATCTATAAGCGGTTCACTAACTTCATCTCTAATACCTCTTATATTTTGATGAAATATGCTAGTTTCTTCTCTACTTGGAAACATGATGTCCTCTGAAGGTGAGGCCTTAGAGGGACTTCCTGTAAGCATGTGTATCTATCATCTGACTTCAATGTAAAAAAGGTGCAGCTCTAACACCAACTACTGGAATTTTTCCATGAGTACTCCCACTACACTGCCACCTATAAGCTTTGCCAGCCTCCCCTTCCCATACCTACTAAGGTGTAGGCCATGCTTAGCGAAACCCAATCTACTGATAGACTCAACTGGGACCACTGAAATGTGACCCATGCCCTCTGCCATCAGTGCTTTCTCCAGCCCCATGTTAATGCGCCTAACAGCCGCATTAAGATGAGGCTGATCATGATGCTGAAACAGTTGCATGAAATGCACATTAGTGTCAGCAGTTTGAGTAGCTATCTTTACCAGGTCACCAACAACATCATATTCTCTATCCCTATTAAGACTGTTCCCTGTTCCACCCACTATCACCACCTGATCCTCCTTCGTAAAATTCCTACATAACTCCCCTATCCTGTCTGTCACCTGAGATGACCATGCAGTAGGCTTCACAATGCTGTTGACCTGGTACTCACTCCCTAAAACTTCCTGCAGCTGCTGGCCCGCACCTATACCGTGAGAACTACCTAGCAGTAGAACCTTCTTCTTTCTGTTAGACTTATCAATTGATCTAGGCCTCCTAACTGCTGAGGACTGCTGCATGTTCCCTACACCTACAGCTACAAGAGGCTCCTCTCCACTTAACTCTGAAAGTTGGTCAAATCTATTGCATATACTCAAAGTATAACTGTCTGAATACCTGCTCCTCCTAGCTGCCTTCTTGCCAACTGCCAGTTCCCATTCTCCAGCAATCTTTACCCTCCTCAACCTGTCTAGTTCCTCTTTTGTGTGTTGTAACTGCACCTGAAGGGCACAGATATTATGCTCCTGCTCCTCTATCAACTTATTTCTACTACATATTCTGCATTCCCAGGAGAGGACCTTGTTAGAATTCCCACTGGCTTCCCCACTGCATTCTCCCCACTACTCACAAACTTACGACGGAGCCCACACTTCTCACTGGGGTAAAACTTTACATACTGAAAAAAACTATACGTCCACATTACCTAAGTTCAGTTACACCAGTAGGACTATTTATAAAATGAACAATAGTGGTCTCAAGATTCTCTCTCTATTAAGAAAGCAACTACTTCTATTAATACTACTAAACCACAACTAATACCAATACTAACAAAACTTAATGCTGTATTCAAACATTAGAGGATTGTTTTCCTACTCTTATTCATTAACATATATTTTTCTACATTTAGAACAAGCTGCAATCCATTGTACAAATAGAAATTCTATCCAAGTCATCCTATTTCCTCCTACAGTCACTTGACACTTTCCTGTACCCTATAGTGTCCTCAGCATTCAGTCACAGATTGCTGCGTCTATACTTCATGAGCTGCCTTATGGTATGTGGCACAGGGTAATTTGTGTAACCCTGTTACTTCTTGCTTTTCCTGTTCCTGTTGCAAATGATCCTCGAGAAGATATCTTGTTCCTAAGCATCCATGCGAACTCATATCTCCCTAATTTTACCTCCGTGGTCTTTTCTTGAAGTTTACCTAAATGGAAGCAATATATTTGTTGACTCTTAAGGAAAAAAAAAAAAAAAAGACACTCATAATTGTCGTAGAAAAGCACCCTATGATCTCACTGTAACCGTTACGATGTGGAACCCTTTAAATGGCACATAATGCATATACACTCCTGGAAATTGAAATAAGAACACCGTGAATTCATTGTCCCAGGAAGGGGAAACTTTATTGACACATTCCTGGGGTCAGATACATCACATGATCACACTGACAGAACCACAGGCACATAGACACAGGCAACAGAGCATGCACAATGTCGGCACTAGTACAGTGTATATCCACCTTTCGCAGCAATGCAGGCTGCTATTCTCCCATGGAGACGATCGTAGAGATGCTGGATGTAGTCCTGTGGAACGGCTTGCTATGCCATTTCCACCTGGCGCCTCAGTTGGACCAGCGTTCGTGCTGGACATGCAGACCGCGTGAGACGACGCTTCATCCAGTCCCAAACATGCTCAATGGGGGACAGATCCGGAGATCTTGCTGGCCAGGGTAGTTGACTTACACCTTCTGGAGCACGTTGGGTGGCACGGGATACATGCGGACGTGCATTGTCCTGTTGGAACAGCAAGTTCCCTTGCCTGTCTAGGAATGGTAGAACGATGGGTTCGATGACGGTTTGGATGTACCGTGCATTATTCAGTGTCCCCTCGACGATCACCAGTGGTGTACGGCCAGTGTAGGAGATCGCTCCCCACACCATGATGCCGGGTGTTGGCCCTGTGTGCCTCGGTCGTATGCAGTCCTGATTGTGGCGCTCACCTGCACGGCGCCAAACACGCATACGACCATCATTGGCACCAAGGCAGAAGCGACTCTCATCGCTGAAGACGACACGTCTCCATTCGTCCCTCCATTCACGCCTGTCGCGACACCACTGGAGGCGGGCTGCACGATGTTGGGGCGTGAGCGGAAGACGGCCTAACGGTGTGCGGGACCGTAGCCCAGCTTCATGGAGACGGTTGCGAATGGTCCTCGCCGATACCCCAGGAGCAACAGTGTCCCTAATTTGCTGGGAAGTGGCGGTGCGGTCCCCTACGGCACTGCGTAGGATCCTACGGTCTTGGCGTGCATCCGTGCGTCGCTGCGGTCCGGTCCCAGGTCGACGGGCACGTGCACCTTCCGCCGACCACTGGCGACAACATCGATGTACTGTGGAGACCTCACGCCCCACGTGTTGAGCAATTCGGCGGTACGTCCACCCGGCCTCCCGCATGCACACTATACGCCCTCGCTCAAAGTCCGTCCACTGCACATACGGTTCACGTCCACGCTGTCGCGGCATGCTACCAGTGTTAAAGACTGTGATGGAGCTCCGTATGCCACGGCAAACTGGCTGACACTGACGGCGGCAGTACACAAATGCTGCGCAGCTAGCGCCATTCGACGGCCAACACCGCGGTTCCTGGTGTGTCCGCTGTGCCGTGCGTGTGATCATTGCTTGTACAGCCCTCTCGCAGTGTCCGGAGCAAGTATGGTGGGTCTGACACACCGGTGTCAATGTGTTTTTTTTTCCATTTCCAGGAGTGTATTATATCTATAGATTTATGTATTCCTGTTGAAGAATTCATGCATGGTGTAGAAGGAGTTGTGAAGAAGATATGATTTGAGTTTGTTTTTAAAACTATTACTGCTGTCTGTCAGACATTTTATTTCATCTGCTAATTTATCAAAAAGTTTTACAGCAGCATATTTTACCCCTTTCTGTGCCAAAGATAGGTGAAGTAGAGGGTAGTGTTGAGTTTCTTTCTTCTGGTATTATAATCATGAATGTCACAGTTGTTTTTAAACTGGCCCATAGTGTTGAGAACATATTTTATTACCTAGTAAATGTACAGTGAGGCTGTTGTAAGAATTTCTAACCTTTTAAACAGATGCCTACAAGATGTGCGACTGTTAGCCCCACACATTGTTCTAACCACTTTCTTTTGTGCAGTGAATAATTTTTGCCTAAGTGTTGAGTTACCCCGAGAATATTATTCTGTATGGCATCAGAGATTGAAAGTACGCAAAGTATGTTAGCTTGCTAATTTCAATATCCACAAAATTAGCTTTCACGCTTACTAAATGTCTGGGTAATGAAGCATGCTGCTCTTCTTTGGATCTTCTCTATGTCCTCTAGTAGTCCTATCAGGTACAGATTGACTGATTAGCAACATAATGATATTAGTCTAATGAGTTTTTTTGTAAGCTGCCTCCTTTGTAGGTGGATTGCATTTTCTGAGGATTCTTCCAATGAATCTCAGTGTGGCATTTGCCTAATCTGCAGTTAGTTTCATGTGGTTGCTCCTTACGCATAATCGTCATCATTATTATTATCCTCATCAACACTGGCACAGCATCCCTTTGTGAGCCGTGTCCTTCTCTAAAAGATTATTCCATTCTTTCCTGTTTAGTGCCAAACTCCTCGAGTTCTGAATTCAAGTTTTCCTTATATACTCTATGACACTTTGGTCTCATCTCGGCTTTGGTCCTCCAACTGTCCCAGTTCCTTCGGGAACTGTATTGAATATCTTATTAATAATTCTGTTGATAGTTCTCACTAACAAACCTTTTAATTTTAATGCAGCTGACAATGTATTGTCCATTATATAGATTATATAATTCATAGTTGAATCTTCTTCTTCAGACATCATATTCTTTCAATGGCCCAAGAATTTCTCTTAAAATCTTTGTTTCAAATATGCTAAGTCACTTTTTATCAAATTTTGCTAATGTTAGGAACTCAGGTACAAAATAGGTTTTTACCTAAAATCCGCAATCTATTAATTACAATTGTGTGGAAATGTTTGATAAGTTAGTTCCCAACATTTTTGTACCAGTTCTGCTTGCATTAGATTATTCTTGTGGTTATTATTCTTCATCTACATATTCTGCAAATAACTGTGAAGTGCATGACAGAGGGTACGTCCTATTGTACTGGTTATTAGGGTTTTGTTCCTGTTCCATTCTCGTATGGAGCATGGGAAGAATGACTGTTTGAATGCTTCTGTGTGTCCTGTAATTATTCTAATCTTTCCCCATGACCCGTATGTGAGCGATACATGGGGGGTTGTTTATATTCATAGTCATCATTTAAAGCCACTTCTTGGAACTTTGTTACTAGACTTTGTTGGAATAGTTTACATCTATCTTCAAGAGCCTGCCAGTTAATTTTGTTCAGCATTGCTGTAACACTCTCCCATGGGTGAAACAAACCTGTGACTATTCAGGCTGCCCTTCTCTGCATATGTACAGTACCCCCTGTTACTCCTATTTGGTACAAGTCCCACACACTTGAGCAATATTCTAGAATGGGTTGCATGAGTGGTTTGTAAGCTATCTCCTTTGTAGACTGATTGGACTTCCCCAGTATTCTACTTCTACTGATAAATCAAATCTGCCATCTGCTTTACCCACAATGGAGCCTATGTGATCATTCCGTTTCTTGTCCCTTCAGTGCTAAACCCGGGTATCTGTATGAGTTTGCCAATTCCAACATGACTCATTGACATTATTTTCATAGGATACTATGTTTTTTCATTTTGTGAAGTGCACAATTTTACATACTGAATATTTAAAGGAAGTTGCCAGTCTGTGCATCACTTTGAAATCTTATGAAGATGTGACAAAATCTTGTCTTTCAGACAGTACTTCATTACAGATAACTGCATCATCTGCAAAAAATCTGATGAAGGTTGCCAACACACTTTCCTGTGGCAAACCCATCATTACTTCTACATCTCACGATGGTTCTCCATCCAAGATAACACACTGTGTCCTCCGTACCAAAATGTCCTCAATCCAGTCATAAATTACACCCCGTATGATTGAACTTTTGACAATAAGCATATGTGTGGTACTGAGTCAAATGCTTTTCGGAAATCAAGAAATACAGTATCTACTGGACTATCTTGATCCAAAGCTTCCAGTGTGTCACGTGAGAAAAGTGCGAGTTGGGTTTCCCATGATTGATGGCTTTGGAATCCATGCTGGTTGGCATGGAGGAGGTCATTCTGTTTAAGATATCTCATTATGTTTGAGCTCAGAATATGTTCTAAGATTCTACGAAAAATCAATGTCAAAGATATTGGATGATAGTTTTGTGACTCACTTCTACCACCCTTCTTGTAGACAGGTGCTTTCTTCCAACTACTGGGCATGGTTTTTTGTTCGGGAGACCTATGATAGATTATAGTTAGAAGAGGGGACAACTCAGCCACAAATTAAATGTAGAATCTGATAGGGATTCCATCAGGCCGTGGAGCCTTGTTCGATTTTAATGTTTTCAGCTATTTCCCAACACCTCTGACACTAATACCTATGTTAGTCATCTTTTCAGTGGTGCGAGGATTTAATTGAGAAAATTATCCTGGGTTTTCCTTTGTAAAGGAACATTTGAAAACAGAGTTAAGCATTTCAGCTTTTGCTTTGTTAGCCTCAATTCCAGTTTCTGTCTCATTGACCATGGACTGGACACTAACTTTGGTGCCACTAACAGCCTTTGCGTATGACCAGAATTTCTTCTTGATGGCTGCCTCCTCTGCCTCAGCAGTTGGTGCTGCTTCCTATATTTCCGAGTTCCTTGTGTTTAAAGAGGGTATGATTCCTTGATGCTCACCTAAACCCTTATTCAGTTGTTTGTCAAAGTGTAGAGCCCGTCTTTCACATATTGCTTCATCACTGCTCAAAATTGAGTCATAGTACTTTTATATATATTCATCATAGGCTGAAAATCCTGTTGGATTGTATTTAATTTTTGATAAAAACCTCTCACCTCATTCATCCCATTCAGCTGTCCATTTCTTCCAGTTCTACCCTTTCATGTTCTCTCTTTTTCTTTTTGAGCAGCCTCTTTTCTTCTCTTCATGCTTTTCGTTAAGCTTGTATAAATCTTTGGGCATGATTTACCCATTGCAGTCTCCTGTAGATCTTTTTTTGTAATTGCCATGACTTGTGTACACTCTTCATCCAACCAGATATCTGTTGTATTTCTTCGATTCTCTTACAGTCTGGCAAGTGTGCCAGGTATTCCTTGAATAGGTCAGAAATTCTTTTAGCAAGCTGGGGCTCCTTGAGCTTCTCAATATGGAATTTTCTTGCATAAGATCCATGTACCTTCCTTGCATTAGATATTGGGCTTCTGATTGTTGCTATTACATAGTAATTGTTATAGTCGAAATTCTCTCTCCTATAGCTACTAATGCTACTAATATCCATTAGGTTGGACAGATGTCATGCACCCATTAGGAGATGGTTGACTTGGTTAAATATATTTTTGTATGGAGATTTCTACGCTGTTTTATGTATATATTTGTGGTCAAAATTTGTACTGTCCACTACCATATTTCTTGAGAAAGCAAAATGTAGAAGTCTGCTCTCATTGTTATTTGCGTTACCTCAAAAGTTCCATTTTCTAATAAATTATCTTACTGTCTCCTGTGAGACATTTGTTTTTTAATTCATATAACTTATCTTAAAAAGCTGCCTCCTCTTCAGTTGGTGCATGAGCACATGTGAGACTATAGTTGAAGAATTTCCCTCTGTTTCTGAATCTGCACAAGCTGTGTCACTTCAACTGGAAGTCCGTGATAAGCTTTCTTTCTCTTATTTACAATAAAACCATTACCTAACATGTGACTTTCTTTTGGCAGCTGTAAATTATCGTGTGATCCTTCTACTTTATAACTCCTTCACCTAACCATCTCACTTCCTGAACAGCTGTATCATCCAGATGATCAAGTAATTTTGCTTAGAACTCCAGCTTAATAGAGAGTTAGCACACTCCATGATCTCAATTTAAATTCTTTAGATGTCTGCCAGTTCATTGTAAATGGGTCGGGCCAGCTATTTCTTCATTAGATTTCCTAACATTTGATTTTTACAGGTTGGGTTGTCAGCTCAGTGCCAGCACTCAGTGATCATGAATGCCATTGTTTTATATTGGGATTGATTCCCTTAGCTAGTGGGTATTGGATCCTCATTTTAAAGTGTTGGGTATTTGCGTGTTTTGCCCTCGCATGACTTGTCTGTGTACACCATTGTTCAGCAGCTCTGGTGTGGACTTGCTTGCGTCAAACTTAGTAGGAGTACCACATGTCACCACCCTTTTCATGCTCTGCCCCCTTCTTATTGTATACATACTTCCAGATGTTAATACAATAATGGGTCTTCTTATTTATGTGCAATACATTACATTTGGTAACATTGAGGATCAGTTTCCAATCCCTGCACCAACCATTGATCCTCAGTAGCTCTTCTTTTATTTCACTACAATTTTCCAGTGCTGCGACTTCTCTAGGTCATTTTGCAGATATTGTGAAAAGTAATGCTCCTATAACACTCTGTTATGGTAGATTCAAAGCTACTTTTACATTTGAAGAAGTCTCTTAATTGAGAATGACTTGCTGTGCTGTTTGCTAGAAACTGTTCAATCCAATCACACAACTGGTCTGATATTCCACATTCTTGTATTTTGTTCATTAGGTAGCAATGTGGAATTGTATCGAAAGCCTTCTGGAAGGCAAGAAACAGTGCTCAATATAAGGATCTATTGCATTCTCTGCCTTCTAAACAAACAGGGTGAGTTGGGTTTCACACATTTGTTGGTTGCAGAATCCATGTCAGTTCCTACAGAGGAGTTTTTCTATCTCCATAAATATCATAATATGCAAGCATAAAACATGTGTCAAATTTATACAACGTACTAATGTCAGTGATATAGATCTATAGTTTTGTGCATCTGTTCGAAGACCGTTCTTGGAAATGGGTACGACCTGGACACTTTTTCAATCACTAGAGATACTTCACTCTTCTAGTAACCTATGATACGATGCTGCTAGAAGGGGAGGAACTTCTTTCACACACTCTTTGTAGAATTGTATGGGTATTCCACCAGTTTGAGCAATTTTAGTTGATCTCGTATCCCTCGATCACTCGTTTTGATTTCTGTTATCTTAACAATATGCAACAATTTAAAGGAGGAATTGCAATATGATCCTCCTCAGTGAAACAGTTTTAGAAAGAGGAGTTTAATGTTTTGGCTTTCCATATTATCATCCCCTGTTTCAATGCCATTTTGGTCACAGAGTGTCTGGGCCATGGCCAGCTCCAGGGATTTTGCCAACTTGCCAGCATGTGCAAAAATTTCAAGTGCCCCACCCCCTCTATCCCAAACCCTTTCCATGCATTTTGCACATAGTCAACCTTTTTCCAGTGTCGTTCATCCATCATGTCTTCTTTTCACATATCACACTTACTCATAAGTCTTTTTGATGAAAACACACCTTTAAGACCAGAGCCAGGTATGAGGTACCAGTCAGTGAAGCAGAAGTGAAATGTTCACAGTATAATATGTTTTGAGTTATAGCTCCAAAATTAACTGTGTCAACCAAAATAAAGTTACATCACTCACAGAGTATAACTATAAAATCTGCTCCCTTTCTCTCATTTCCTAAACAGAGGAGAGCACGTGGTGCGGATGGAGGAGCACCATGACCACTGCGGGAAGAGTATCAAACGGGGAGTAGAAACAAATGCACTCTTTTTCACTGTGCACTGGATGACTGTTCACTGCAACACCAAATAGTGGTAGATCACATACATTGGCAGAAGTTGCAAAGGGCATGAAATGCCCCGAAATTTGAGTCTCAGTGAACAAGGAAAAGTAAGCTGAGTACACCAGGTGTAGAAGTATGAGACCGGAGTTTCCATATACATGGTGCTAGCTGTTAGTGTAGGATCTGTGAAACCGCATCTGGAGTGTCATCTGCTTCCTGTAATGGCTGACGACGAATGTCAACACACAGTAACCAAAGTTCCATACATCAGTATCTATTTCAAACCCGTAAACATGTCGAGTTTTGTGCATACGAACTATGTTTGAGCACAGAATTTGTTTTCTGTTTTCATTTGAAGAAAACTGCTGCAGAATCACATTGAATGCTTGTCGAAGCTTTTGATGAACATGCTGTTGGGAAAACACAGTGTTTCAAGTGGTTCAAAAAATTCAAAAGTGGTGATTTTGGCGTGAGAAACGATGAGCATGGGAAACTACCAAAAAACTTCGAAGACAACGAATTGCAGACCTTATTGGATGAAGTTGATACTCAACAGGAACTTGCAGAACAATTGAATGTGACACAGAAAGTTATGGGAAAGGTGCAAAAAGTGGGAAAATGGGTTCTGCATGAATTGAATGAAAGACAGCAAGCAGATTGAAAGACCACTTGTGAAATGCTGCTCACCAGATACAAGAGAAAGTTTTTTCCCCATCGAATAGCGACAGGTGATGAAAAATGGTGGATATAATTTGAGAATCCTAAGTGTTGTAAATCCTGGGTGAATCCAGGCAAACCATCGACATCCACTGCAAGCTCAAATCACTTTGGAAAGAAGATAATGCTCTGTGGTTGGTGGGATCAGGAGGGTGCCACCTATTGTGAGCTGCTAAAACCTGGTGAAACCATTAACACTGATTGCTACCAACAGCAAATGATTGATTTAAATTAAGTATTACATGAAAAATGATTGGAATATGGAAAGAGGCGACACAAAGTTGTATTGCTCCACGATAATGTCCCATCACACACAGCAAAATGGGTCAGGGAAACGATCAAAGCGTTCAGTTGGGAATTACAAGGGCATGCTGCTTATTCTCCAGACTTGGCTCTGTTCGATTATCACCTATTTGCATCACTGGGACATGCTCTTGCTGGACAATGCTTCAATTTGCATGAAAATGTACGAAAATGGCTCGCTGACTGGTTTGCTTCAAAAGAACAACTTTTTTTTTCATGGCATTCATAGCCAGCTGGAGAGGTGGGAGAAATATGTAAATAGCAATGGAGATTATTTTGAATAAAATATTGTTTATCATTTTCAAACAACAGATATGTAATTAATTGCAGTCAAATTCCAATTTCATACTTCTACACATGGTAGTACGTGAAATAATACCTCCAAACTAGATTTGCCCTGGCGGGTGACATTTGGCAATCTATTTCACTGCTAGAAAAAGCAAATATAGTCCCGCTGTACAATGTAAATGAATGAAAATGCACAACATTTATAAATAACTTATAACTGAAATTAATGATAAACACTTGCTTTGTATTAAGTTATTGGTATTGCTTTGAAATCAGTGAAATTCTGTATGACTTCACAAAATCCAAATATTCAGCTGCCTCGTGTTCAATCGGCAGTGTTTTAATCAGTTTAAACTTCGAAAAATTTCTTTCTCCACTTGCCACTGTCAGTAGTTGTGTTCACAAAATTCATAAGACTATATTTTATGTTGCACCAAAAGCCATGCTCTTTTGTATTAGTTTCAAGGTTTCACTTAGTGTGCTGTCGGGCTTTACCAAAGGAGAGGCCAAGTTAAGTTCATCTTTAAAATTTACAAGACTGATATCCTTTGCATGTCCATGACTAAAACTGGCCCATGGTTTGGAACACTTGTTACTTAAACCATCAGGTGGCATGTCTGTTGTACAAAAAATCGAAAAGCCCAGTGTGACTTTTAAGCTGTCGAAGTCTCTCACTGAGAGCACATATTGTCACATCCAGTACTTTAGATTAAAATTCTATTTTGTACTGCATTTCCGAATAAATTTCTCATCTTGTCAGTCATATTGGAACTGTTCCTTCTTCCATCTATTTTGTACCACCTACGGTTGGGTTCTCAGCATCAAGTTGGGTTCCAAGCTCCATAGCCTGTTGTAGGTAACACTGGAATTTGGGCCTCTGAGGGGGCTCACCACTCTGGTGAGTTCATGATTGGTTACCACAGGTACCCGGCCTTTGCAACATCTCTTCCTTTATGCGCTGCATGTCTATCCTCTTGATATTCCTTTCCCTCTCCCTTGTGAAACATGTCTGGTACATTTCTGGGAATGTGTTCTGCTTTTTCAGTAGCTGGATATCAGAACAGCCTCTACACTGTATTTTTGTTCTTTTTTTTCTTTCTTTGTTTCCCTTCTCCTGTCCTTCCACCACTTTGGCATTTGAGGTTCCTCTTTTTCTTCTTCCTCCTTGTGTGCTCTTGAAGACCGGCCCATGTGTCTGATGCATAACAGGTGACTGGGTAATGTGTAATTCCCAGCCCTGGATCAACAGATAGGGTTCGCACGTACCCTCTGGTACAAGCCAGGCCCAGGGAGGGGTGATTGCCTTAGCTGCTACCTTCCCAAATTGCCGATTAGTCCCTCTGTCAGATGTTTAGGATGTGTGAACAATCATCTAAGGCAAGTGAGCCCTCTCTGACGGGGGCCCTCAGTTGGAAGGAGTGCGCCATCAGAGATGTTGGCAGTCATGGGGGATTTTCTTGCAATGAGCCAATCATCGTCTTCTCAGTCTACATCTACTAAACATAAGAGGATTGAGGCTAAAAAACAAAGACTGTCCCAGCTGCACCTCGGTTTCTCATGGTTTCGCGTACTGAAGACAGTCAGTCTTTGCTACAGTTAATCCATTTATTATTCAGAACGGTATCAGCACAATTGCCGACCCTGTGAAATCCTGCTCTTGCTTATGCGATGGCACTTTGCTTTTGGAGACTGATTGGGATTCTCAAGCACATCTGCTTGCAGCTTCATTCCTTCATGGTTATCCTGTTCGTGTCAAGGCCCATTGATCACTGAATTCTTCACATGGTGTTATTTATACTAGGCTGCTTGATGATCTGACTGAGGCAGAAATCCAAACTTGCCTCCCTGATCAGGGTGTCATTGCAGTCCATTGGGTGATGAAAAAGGTAGATGCGTCCTTAGTGTCCACATGCACTCTATTTCTCATATTTGATAGAGTAGTGCTTCCATTCAAGATCAAAGTGGGCTATGAAGTTATCACAGTCCGACCATACATTTCGAACCTGATGCACTGCTACCAGTCTCGTTGTTACAACCACACTCGAATGTCCTGTCAACACCCGGCCAAATGTTTAACCTGTGGTAGGGATGCTCACAGGGGCAATTGTATTTCTCCTTCACCTCACTGTATCATTTGTAATGGCAACAATGCAGCCTCCTTTAGAGATTGTCCTGTGTGTCTCAATGAGCAGGCCATCCAGGAGATCTGGATGAAGGAAAAAGTACCTTACCCTGTTGCTTGCAAGTTGTTGGCTAGCTGGATACCATGCGTTCCACCATCCGGCACTTACACTACCATTCATGCTACATCTCGGTCCACGAAGGACATGGTCACGCAGACATGCAACATCAATTTCAGCACTGCAGTTGTAAAATGGCCCAGTATCATGGTAGCATCCCTGTCTCCTCCTCCTCCTCCTCCTCTGTAAGAAGCCACCAAATTTTCGCCTCATGCAGCGAAATCACCTGCTACAAAATCACTGGGCTGGAAAGGACAGAAGGAATACTACCGCAAATTTGCATCCCTCCAGCCAACAAATATCCGAATAATCATCTGCCAATCGCAAAGGCTCCAAGAAATCAAATAAAGGCAAAGAGTCTTCTCCATCGCCGACTCGGAGATCCTCTTCAACAGTGTTGCCATGTGATGCCCTCATCTGGCTGACCTCTGGGTCGCTACGTGCACCATCAACCATTTTTCTGCCTGGGCTCTGCAGACTGACCACGGGAGAATGGCAACACCTCTGTAGATATCATGCAGCAGGGTCCTCCAGTCTCTGCACCCTATAGCAGAGAGTCCTCGAAGGCTGGCACTCAGGCGAGGTGACACCACTTCGTTTTTTCCCCTCCTACCTTTCCTCATCAACACTCTTATCCAGTGGAACTTTTGCAGCCTTAGATCCAATGAAGAAAAATTATGGCTGCTTTTGGAATCACAGTGTCCACTTGTTCTCTGCCTCCAGGAAACAAAATTGCTTCCTCATGACCACTTTGACCTCTTGCATTTCTTTCCAGTCTGTTTTGACCTCCCAGAACCTCTCAGAGAGCTGCCCTCATGGCTAACCTTCTCAATTAACTCAAATTCATATGCCTCAACACTGGAGCACCCATGTTCCTTTCAGACTCCGCGAACACCAGTTCCCCTTGGGATCTCTCATTCTGCACTGCCCAGCTTGCCCATTGTCTTGAGTGGTCCATTTTCTCTTATATGTACTTGAGCAACCATTTCCCATGTGCTATCTGTCTGCTGACCACACATGTATGCAAACCTAAGTGGCAGCTTTCTAAGGCCAACTGGAGGCTTTACTCCTCCCTGGCGGCCTTCGATGAACAACATTTCCCCATTTGTGATGACCAGGTAGAATATCTTACAAACTGTATCCCTACCACTGCAGAAGATTTCATTTTTATCACTTTCTCTTTGCTGCACGGTGTCCTGCTGCCTTGGTGGACTGAGGTATGCCACAATGCAGTTCGCACGTGGAGATGTGGTCCATTGTCCTATGATGGCAAACTGCATTTGTTATAAATGGTTATGTGCACAGTCGTTTTCTTCTGGATGGCAAAAAAGGTAGCTGGATATTCTTTACTAGTTCTTTCAACAGTCATGTGGGCCAATGTTCGATGAATCTCTGGAACTAAGGTCATCCTGCAATTTCCAGCCTGACTGTAGCAGATTGTATCTTAATGGACCCTATTGCTATCTCGTACATCTTTGGCCACTGTTTTGCGGAGATTTCGAGCTTGGCTCACTATCACCCTGCCTTCCTCCCATCAGAAATGAGTGGGGGAGGCTGGGCGATATCGATCTCTTCTCAGAATTGTGAGTGGTGAGTGCTACACCATGCTCTCACTCCATTCCGATCCTCCACACCAGGGCTGGACAATGTCCACATTCAGATATTGAAGAACCTTTCTCTTGTGGGTAAACACTTTCTCCTTCGTACATATAATCACATCTGGGCAGAGGTCATGTTTCCTAGATGCTGGTCTGAAGTCAGTGTCATACCCATCCCTAAGCCTGGTAAAAGAACAAACATCTTCTTCCTAGTTATCACCTCAGTTCTCTCACCAGCTGTCTTTGCAAGGTGATGGAACATATGATTCATGCCCGGTTGGTATTGTGGCCCGAGTCTCACAGTTCACTAACCACTACACAATATGGGTTTCGAGGGCACCTTTCTGCAGTTGACCTACTCGTCACTTTGTCAAGCCATGTCATGAATGGTTTTCTGCAGAAATACCAGACTGTGATAGTGTTTTTCGATTTGGAGAAAGCCAACGATATCTGCTGGAGGACTGGTACCACCCTAGTCTTTACACATGGGTCTTCTGTGGCCAGATGTTTTGTTTCTTTCAGGAATTTTTAAAAGACTGAGTTTTCTAGGTATTTGTGGGTTGTCAGACAACTTTATCCAGGAAAACAGTGTGCCTCAGGGTTCTGTAGACAGTGTCTTCATCTTTGCTATCACTGTTAACCCTATTATGGCCTGTCTCCCGCTGGGCATTTCCGGTTCCATTTTTGTTGATGATTCTGCCATCTATTGCAGTCTCCCATGTAATTGTCTCCTAGAGCGGCATCTTCAGCATTGCCTCGATCGTCTTTACTCATGGAGCATTGATGATGACTTTTGCTTTTCCACTGACAGAACTTTTGTATGAATTTCTGGCAGTGCAATTGGTTTCCTCCACCATCGTTACATCCTGGGCGTGTTGCTCTTCCATTAATTGAAACATTGAAATTCCTGGGGATCATGCTCAATAGAAAACTTTCTTGGACCTCCCATGTGTCTTACCTGGCCACCCAGTGTACATGGTCCCTAAGTTTCCTATGTGTTGTCAGCAGTACTTTGTGGTGAGCAGATCAGACAGCCCTCCTTCATTTGTGCCAGTCCCTTGCCCGCTTGAAACTAGATTATCCATGTTTTGTTTACTCATCTGCACGTCCATCCATGTTATGCTGTCTCAATACAGTCCACCATTGTGGCATCCATTTGGTCACTTGCGCTTTTTATTTTAGCCCGGTAGAGAGTCTGTATGCCGAAGCTGTGTGTTTTTGCCGAGAACATTAATGTGTAGCGATGTTTCATACCATGTCACCACTGAACATAGTAGTGTGTATTCATGAATAAGCTTTGGCTTACTGTCAGCCTCATGCGTAACCATTCTGTCTGTGTTTTCATCTTTGCTTATTAAAATCCGGGCACTATAGACCTCTCCTCTGTTATACTTAAGAGAGGCCACTGCTCCAATATTATTTTCCCATCCTGTTGCACTCAGTATTTCAACTTGAGGGCAGATATATGACCTTTGAAGACTGCCCAAAGTCACATGGACACATGGAAGAAATCATGAATTTTTCTTGCTAAACAAAAGAGTGAAACCATGTATTCCTTTGTCTTTTCAACATCATTCTGTTGATTGTGACTTCTACACAGAGAAAGAAAAGGAAAATGAGTGAAAACTTAAATGAAGCTACAGAAAAAACAGAAAAAGTTAATTTAGAGGAATGTGGCCAGGAGAAAAGAAATGCAAATAGTGTTCATGACAGATACAAATGAGTGGGAGTGGTAGGGGAATGATGCCATTCATCTTTCCATGTGTAAACACTACGTATTCACAATGCGTGGATTTAGAAGACTATGGAACATGACGCGCATTGCATATTTTACGTGTTATTTATTTGTTACAAAGTGTTTTTCTCAGTAGTATTGCTATAGGTGTCTAAAGTTGATGTATAGGAACTGTTAGGCCGTTCATATTCTGACATTTATCTTTATTTACATATTATAATTTTTTTTGCTTCTGTAGGTGCTTTCAAGCTGGCAAGTGTTGTGCAGAGACATGGTGGAAATTGAGGTGGCAACACACCACAAGCAAGCTTTGCTACTTTGAAAGACATACCCAAATTGACCAATTCCAGTGCTTGATTTGTCAAATGTTTCGCAGTATGTTGATAATTTCCAGTAAGATGCTAGATTTCATTGATGATTTGAATTTCTGACTTATCCTCACATGTCTCCATTTATGCAAAACTTTTATTGTCCTGTTTAACTCATTGTTTTACAACCATAAAATTTAAATTTTTTTCATCTCTAAAAACCTACTTCTGTTGGCATTGACACAGGAAACCCTTCCAGTT
The DNA here is from genome assembly GCF_023864345.2 of Schistocerca serialis cubense. Lineage (NCBI taxonomy): Eukaryota > Metazoa > Arthropoda > Insecta > Orthoptera > Acrididae > Schistocerca > Schistocerca serialis. Next base: position 604,709,999 of record NC_064638.1, on the reverse strand, counting down.
CAAATGAAAATAAAAAACATGCCTTGTTATCAACTCTTTCTACAAATTATCTGAATACCTAGATTCATAGACTGAAAATCTCCATTAGCTACACGGGAAGTAGCAGTGTTTCATATAAACCTGTATGACAAATGATAATGGATTATAAATAGAACTCAGTATTAATAGACGTAAAAATATTTTCTTGGAAAAATACTACTGTAATCAAGTAAATAGTAAGCTACTAATAGCTCAGTAAATGATGAGTCACAGATAGCAGATATGTTTAATAATCATTTCTGAAATATAGTAGAGAACATAGGGACAAACAGTTCAAGAGAAAAGTCGCAGCAGTATGTTGAAAAAGTAACTCTCATAAAATTCAGTTCTATGAGTGTACCACTAACTTCTCCTTCTGAAATTAAGAAAATTATATGTTCTCTCAGAAATAAAAACTTATATGTTCTCTCAAAAATAAAAACTTATCTGGTGTTGATGGTGTATTGAACAGAGTACTAAAGATTTGTTCCCATATAATAAGCCTAGTTGTACCTGAAATATGGAATGCATCATTAACTCAAGGCATTTTTCCAGAGACTCTGAAATATGCCAATGTTAAACCCCTCTTTAAGAAAGGTGATAATAGAGATGTTGACCGAGCGAAGTGGCGCATTGGTTAGCACACTGGACTTGCATTCGGGAGGATGACAGTTCAATTCCACGTCCAGCCGTCCTGATTTAGGTTTTCTGTGATTTATTTAAATCACCTCAGGCAAATGCCGAGATGGTTCCTTTGAAAGGGCATGGCCGACTTCCTTCTCCATCCTTCCCTAAACCAATGAGACCGCTGACCTTGCTGTTTGGTCTTTTCCGCCAAATCAACCAACCAATAGAGATGTTAATAACTACCATCCTGTTTCACTGCTGATGCCATTTTCCAACATTTTTGAGAAGATGGTGTATTCTAGAATAGTATTTCATCTTAGTGACAATAATATCCTCAGCAAATCACAGTTTGGGTTTTAGAAAGGTTGTCCTACTGAGAATGCCCTTTCAATGTTCATTCACCAGATTTTACAAGCATTAAATAATAATATAACACTGATTTGTATTTGAATGTGTGAATCACAATATTCTCCTAAATAAATTGAAGTTGTATTGGATTGATGGTATAGCCAATGGATAATGTCATATCTAATGAAAAGAATACAGAAAATTGTAATAGTATTCAGCCTATATCGTCTGGGGGCATAAACCTGAGTGGGGAGGAGTAATGTATCTGGTTCCCGAAGGCTCAGTCTTACATCCAATATTGTTTCTCATACATGTGAATGATATTCCGTCTAATATACAACAAGCAGTCAGTTCTTTCTGCAGATGACCCTAGTATTGTGATCAGTCCGAGCTTACATACAGAAACAGAATAAATGGTAAATAAAATTCTTAAAAGTATCATTGACTAGTTTTCTGCAGATGGTTGCACCCTCAGTTCTCCACATTTAGGGATGCTACAGTGCTGATAAGCACAACACATGTTGATGAAATAAGATGGAAACTTCAAAATTTTTAGGTGTCCATATTGATGAGAAATTGAATTCAAAAAAGTACTATTTTTAACTACTAAAACAACTTAGTTCAACCACATTTGCACTTACAATCATTGCTAATCTAGGGGAGAGAGAAATCAGTAAGGTGACATATTGTGCATATTTTCATTCAATATTGTCATATGGAAAAATGTTCTTAGGTCACTCATCTTTAAGAAAGTAATTCTTCATTGCACAAAAATGTGCAGTAAGAATAATGTTTGTTACTCACACACAATCATTTGGCAGGCACCTGTTTAAGGAGTTGAGCATTATGAGTACTGCTTCACAGTATATTTATTCCCTCATGAAGTTTGTTGTAAATAATCCACTACAGTTTAAAAGGAATAATGATGTATATAACTACAATACCAGAAGGAAAAATGACATTTATTACTCCACATTAAGGTTGTCTTTAGCACAAAAAGGGGTGCACAATGCTGGAACAAAAATTTTTGATCACTTACCAAGTGACGTAAAATATCTGACAGATAGCAAAGTTGTTGTTGTGGTCCTCAGTCCAAAGACTGATTTGATGCAGCTCTCCGTGCTATCCTGTGTAAGCCTCTTCATCTTCGAGTAACTACTGGAACATACATCCTTTTGAATCTGCGTACTGTATTCATCTCTTGGTTTCCCTCTATGATTTTAACCCTCCATACTTCCCTCCAGTACTTAGCTGGTGATCCCTTGATGTCTCGGAATGCGTCCTACCAACTGATCCTTTCTTTTCAGGTTGTGCCACAAATATATCTCCTCCCCAATTCTGTTCAGTGCCTCCTCCTCATTGGTTACATGATTTACCCATTTAATCTTCAACATTCTTCTGTAGCACCACATTTCGAAAGCTTCTATTCTCTTCTTGTCTAAACTTTTTATGGTCTATGTTTCACTTCAAACCATGGCTACACTCGACACAAATACTTTCAGAAATGACTTCCTGACACTTAAATCTGTACTCAGTGTTAAGAAATTTCTCTTCTTAAGAAACACTTTTCTTGCCATTGCCACTCTGCATTTTATATCCTCTCTACTTCAACCATCATCATCTATTTAGCTGCCAAACAGCAAAGTAAAATTTGAAAATAAACTGAGAAAGTTTCTCCTTAAGAACTCCTATTCTGCAGAACAATTTCTATTCTTGTAATGTGTAAAAGGTGGTTGATAGGAATTACTAACTCACGCCTGTACACATTTTTTTCTTATATTAAAAAAACACCTTAGAAATGTTCAGAATATAAGCATATGTACAAATTAATTTGCGATGTGATGTAAAATGACTGATTCTACCTCATTACAATCTATCATGCAAAATGGTGCATGGAAATGTAACTAATTAACTCAATTAAGTTTTGGCAGCATGAGCATGAAAAGCATTAATCAGTATAGTGACTTGTTCAGCGTCCCGAAGGTTATCCTCGATGGGATCTACAGAACATGATGAATGAATGAATTGTTAGTGTTGTATATAATTTTTTATAGCGAATTGTCATATGTTGCAGTTTTCTCTTCCTTTTAGTTTCTTGATGAATGACTTGAAGTTGAAACTGAATGCATTCATAATGTTGGTGTTCCGCATTTGTACCTTGAAATGGGATTTCGTGATGAGACAGACATAAGTAATTTTTTTTGTTTCAAATAAGCTACTGTTTGTGTTATTCTGGCAAACTGTGTGTACTGGTCCCATTACCTGCCTTTTCTCCCTCCAATAAAAGTGGTTATGGTTTGAAACTTAAACCTTTTTTTTTCTTTCTTTTTTTTTTTTTTTTTTTTTTAAAAAAAAAAAGGTTTATTTTCACACAGAACAAATGTAATGTGAACCGTTACACAACATAAAAGCACAGGACAACTACAAAAAGAGTCCAAGGCAACAACTGTAGCAGTGGGCCAAAGATTAATTTTGTAGCACAGGTATGGATTCTAATATGTAATTTCCAGTGACCAAGAAACTTTTGTTTAAAATATTCAATGCTTGCCAAAATGATCGATTAGAAACTTCAAAAGTACTTTGAATTCTTTGCTGATGCAAGTTCAGGGGTGTAGGGGTAGACTGTGGTGGAATTTGTTTTGTCTTTACAAAGTGGTGTAAATTATTCCTTATGTTATCAACCAGCAAGACTACATGGACAGCTTTTTTTCTACAGTATTTGCTAGTATAGTATCATTTCTTTGTACATCAACATGTAGGGAAACTTTTATTTTCCTTTTTACTTTTTCCCTTAATTTTTAGAGTTTAACTATTGTATACCCCTTTTTGCAGCCCTCATTAAATACATGAAATTTCAAGAGTGAGCACCCTATTGCCATGAAGCAACATTTCTAGAGTTTGTAGGCCAGAAAATGTGGCTACCAACATACAGATAGTTGCTGTTTTTTGCTTGGACTATAACTTGTTACCAATTTTTCCTTCCTATTTGAACAAAATCATGTTAGTAAGAAGGGCAATGAAAGTGAAAACTTAAAATCTGAGTAATATTTTAATAATAACAAATTTTAATTAGTGACCAAATTTAAAAAAATGAAAAATTTGCATTATAACAGGAAAAATACGTAATAGGAATGAACAATTTATTGATTTCATTTCACCATGTCATGGCCCATATTTTAAAGATTATTTTTAATAAAACAGAACATTTTGAAGATAATATTTTTCCTTTTATCTGAACACATTTTTGAAACAATGAAACACAAACCTGTAAGTACCGAAACACAATTTTTTGTGTTAGTGAATTTACTAACAGGTATTAGGTAATTTTATTTACAATCCTTATGCCTTATTAGAGTATTTAGAGACCAAATTTCACTATTATTTATTATTATTATTATTATTATTTAGTCTCCCCCCCCCCCTTAGGCAAGTTTTTACATAACATTGAGTCTCCATCTTCCTTATCTCCTGCCATTGTCTTTGTCATTACGTAACTGTTTTGCACTTTGGCCTTATCTGTCAACTGACATATTTTCCTCCCCCATTTTTCTATCCCATTTGCTATTCACCACCCCTTCTAAAGGGTATTTTGGTAAGCATTGTCTTCTTTGACCATTTCTTTTTTTTAACTTTAAAATCGTCTGCAATATTTCTTTTAACAGCCCTTCGTAATAATTCTTCATTCTTAACTCATTCTGTGCAACTTATTTTCTCTGTCCTACTCAGTACTCAGATCTCAAAGTCCTCAAATCTCTTTTCCACTTCCTTAATGTCCCTATTTCCACATCGTATAAATCCACTCTCCACACAAAAGAGTGAACCAGTCATTTTCTCAGATCCGTTCAGTTTTCACATACCGGGGTGGTGCATCGGTTAACACACTGTACTCAAATTTGGGAGGACAATGGTTCAGTCCCCATCCTGCCAGCCAGACTTAGGTTTTCCTTGATATTCCAAAATTGTTTCAGACAAATTCTGGGATGGTTCCATTGAAAAGGGCATGACCAACTTTGTTTCCATCCTTTTTTAATCCGTGCTCATGCTCCATCTGTAATGACCGTGCTGTCGTGAGACAAATTCTAACCTCCCTTGCTTTTTTTTGTTCAGTTCCCCTCATAAACTTCTTTCTGTTAAATGCTGCTTAGCCATTGCATTCTAGTTTTAATTTCTTGTGTGTATGCCATATTCTCCTGTATGAAGGTGCCCAAGTATTTGAAAGTATTATCGTGGTAAGTTGTGTCCTTTCATACTCTTATGGTCAACTTCTTTTCCTCCAAGCAAATGACCAGTCTCTTGTTTTTTCTGCACTCAGAGCTTTGTTTATTATCAATTCATCTTTAGCTGATAGCACTACCCCAGCAGCACATTTTATACATTACAGCTTTTTTTTCTGACCGATGTGCCTATTTATTTGTCATTTGTTGTCTTCTCCAATTTTTACCTTAACATTCTGCTCCATATACAGGCTTTAAACTAACCCTTTTCCCTTCCAGTCTATTCCCTTGTCGCTCAAAATTTGTAGGGTCTTATCCAATTTTACTCTGTCACATGCTTTTTCGAGCTGATGTAGGTACTATAAACTTCTAATTTCTTCTAGAGGTACCTCTCTTCTATTGCTCGTAATAAGTCAGTTTTATCTTTTGTTCCTCTTCCTCTTATAAATCTCTGTGGTTCTTCATCTATAAAGCTGCCTTTTCCCACATATATTCTCCTGTTGAAGACACTCAGTAATTCTTTCACTGTAGTGTTAGGCCGATAGCCCTGAATTCTTCACTTGAAATGGCATTTTCTTATTAATGTCAATAAGAAGTTCTCTGGCAACTCCCTTGTCGATACCCTTTGTTACACAAGCATGTAATTTATTTTGTTCCCATACTTACTCTACTTAGATTAAAACAACTTTGTGTTTGAGAAATGTTAGTGATGGGGTGTGGAGACGATGGCTTGCACACAACATCCACACATCCTTCCTCCATGTGCAGCCCCTGCCACGTAGCAAGGCTCTGCTGCTTGTGCGTGCAGGTCAGGCAATACAGTGAGCACATGGAGTCCAGGTATCAGCCGTGATTGGCTGATGCCCAGTCCCTACTACTCAGCTCACCAATATGTCAATTACAGAGTTGTTTTAATTGAAGTATAGGCTCTTAAATACTTCTGCTGGCAGTTCATCCACTGAACTTGCATTCACATCTTTCATTTCATTAAGAGCCTGGAGTGTTTGTTAGGGGCTGATGACTGCTGATTTAGATAGTATGACAAGTGTTTTGACTACTTGAGCAATGTCTGTTCTGGAACTATTACTTGTCTGTTCTGACCTATTACTACATGCCGCTACATCTGACACTGCTACCTTAACACTCTGTTATTAGACTGGGGTAGATATTCAGCCGTGCACCTCTTGTGATTTACCTCAGTGTCCAGCTATGCCGTGCCCTGTTCTTCTTTGGCATCAAACTTCTTTCTTCTCTGCAGATTTCAGTAAGTGAAGTGGCTATAAAACAAAACATTGCTCTGTACTTAAATAAAATGTAGATTGGTTCCAATCAACTCTGTATATTGTCACAAACTTTGATGAATGGTTGCACATTATATGGGAACTTTCTCAAAGACCACTTGTTAACATTATGTGAATAGTATACAACAACAATCGCTTATATAAATCTTATTTGTCTTCCTTGGTCCTGGATATCTTCCATCGTACCAGAACTCCTTCATTCCTCCTTGCTCCACAGAGAGTACAGATTCTCTCTAGCAGCTAGACCCTGCACCTGTTGAGTAATACTTTCCCACAGTATGTGGCCCAATGTTTACAGACTAACTGTGATCATGCACATCTTTATTCTGAACTCTATATTTGATGTACGTGATACATGCCCTTCCATGAATGGCATGGGTAGCTACATATTCCTCCCCTAAGAGAAAAGATGTTATGATGATACACTCAACAATTAATCATTACAAACATGCATATCCTCTAATGAGAATTTTCATAAACTCGATTGTTTTATACTTAATAGCTCCCTTATTTTAGTTAGCATGGTGACACAGAGTGAACCATAATTACATTGCTTTCTTTCAGAGTACTTTCAGTTCTTCAATTATTAATTCCATTAATTTGTGTTCTCGCTTTTGGAGGAAGCACTTGTACATCATTATCAAACATCAAATTATGCCAAGATTCAAAAACTTGTGCTAATCAACAGAGTAACTAATATTTACTTTCTCAGTTTATTATCCAGTTTGGAGGAGATGCTCCCTTAAGCAGGTTTCTTATTCCTTTTCTTTGCGAATATTGCCCTTAAGTATTTCTCCCTTCTTCTAGGCTACTATTCCGGGGATTCAGTACTCTTTACCTCGTATTTGGTAGGCCCGGTCGGTGTGATGTACCTCTTCTTTCTTCTGAAGTGGGTGGAGTTCTTCCCTTGCATGGGTCCTCCCGAACCTGGAATGAGCTCCTGTCTTTGGGGATCACTTACCCATAACTTTCCATTTGAAGTATGTGACCTTCCTTTTCCACTACTTTGTTGAGTACTTCAGTACTTCTCCCTTTCACTTCACCTCATCTTAAAGCTGCATCCTCTATGAAACTCCAGCTATCTCCTGCTTTTCTGCCACGAGTTCTCCTGTCCATTTTCTCTCCTCCAAAACTCCTTTTCCGTCTTAGTGCTGGCTTGTCATTTCCATGTGAAGCATATTAGTATGTCACCTTGTCCTATTCCTCCCTCCTGATGAAACAATGACATGCATAGCGAAAGAATACTCCCAATCCCAAATCATATTAGTTTATACATAGTCTGTAGGTGAATATATTTGTGTGTGTGTGTGTGTGTGTGTGTGTGTGTGTGTGTGTGAGAGAGAGAGAGAGAGAGAGAGAGAGAGAGAGAGAGAGAGAGAGAGAGAGAGAGAGAGATATGTAGTACGCACAAATCCCACACCACCTCTATAAAAGTGGAACACAAACCCACCCGGAACAATTCAAATTAGTACAAAAGTTAACAAAAAGTATAGTTGGTCAATTATCGAATGAGGTGATACTACTACTGATGATTAATCTCCCTTAATAAAAAAAAAAAAATCACGTACAAACCCAACCCTAGTTTTTACCATATGGTGGTAAGTAATCTGCCTCTTTCGTGAGCAATTTTACAGTAAAGGAATGCTTAACAATTGATTAAATAACAGTTGACAGTATTTGTTTACATACTTTCACCATTAAGAACAATCTTTGTTGTTACTGTGTTTCTTTCCTAAGTTTAATTTAATGGTGTCATATACTGCTTTAACATTTCAGTATTATATAATCTCCTTTCTGGGTAGATCTAGAAAACTGCAGTGGGATGTGGTACATTTAAAACTTTGTAAGGACCGCTATATCGAGGGCAAAACTTGTGTGTTTCTTTCCTCAAATTTGAGCTGTGATGTACTTCCTTGATTAGTACCAAGTCATCCACATCAAAGATAGGTGTCATAGCTTTTTCATTATATTTACGCAGGTGTTTATCTGCTGCTTATTGTAAATTGTCTTTTCAGTATCATCTAAGTTGTCTCCCTGTACGTTATCATCATTGTCATCTGGCCATTTAAATAATTTCAACAGTGACTTGCTATAAATTTACCTTCATTATTTCAATGGAAGATAAACCAGCAGATAACCGTGGAAGTTCATTAAGTATTACTTGGAATTCTGGTGTTTTCCATGCCCAAGTTGTATGCCTGATGGAACAGTATGCCCTACGTAACCTAATGATTTCTTTCACAGGTGGTATTTCGAGATAGCAGTTTGTCTAACATTTTCCCATGCTAAAAAAAGGCTTTACTCACAAACTGTGTGCCATTGTCTGTCAACAATACAGGTGACTTTCTTACCTCTGAGAAATATTCTTGTAGACATCTAGTCACGATCTCTGTGTTGGCATGCTTAACAGGATAGAGTTTAACATATTTAGACCAACACTCACCTAGTACAAATATATATGTTAACTCGCGCCCCCTACTCGTTGGTAATTGGTCAAGGAAATCAGCAGCTGTGATGTCTTGGAAGCCTTTAGGTATTATCAGGTATAATTTGTACTTTATCGATTGATTGTTGTCTTTCGTCTTTTGGCAAGTTTCACATGTACGTAGTACAGACAGTACGTCTTGACTTAAGTCCTTAAAATAGTAAAATTTTACAATATGTTGAACAAATTTTCTTATCCCCCCAAGTATCCATACCCTTGATAAATAAACATAATTAAATCTTGTTCTACAGATTTCGGTATACATATTTGAGTCTAATTTTCTTTACTCTCCAAAACAAAACATAATTTATCATAATCCATTTTACTACACTGTTATCAGTTGTCCTTTCTTGGTCTAAGGTGTTCCACTTATCCCCAAAATATGGTTTGTCAGATGTCCTTCTTTATACTTAGGTATAACTTGATAAAAAATTAATGTTGAAGGTAGCTCCAGGTCCTTCCATTCTTACCAAATCATTCAGCCCAGTGGTAAGTGTGATAATGTATCAGGAACTACATCTACAAGTATACTCTCTTAAAAAGCTCATGACAAACCATTTAAGAGACTAAAATTATTGACAGGCTATTGTAGTTATATTTAGTTTGCATTTTTTATTGGTCCTTTAGTCTAAAAAAGTAGATTACCCAGACCTGTCAACAAGAGATATTATCATTGTTGTATATTGCTGTTTTCTCTCCAGTGTTTAAGCATACCATTTAGTGTGCGAGAATGTACGTGCATCAATGGATTACTAACATTGACCAAGGTTAGATGTAAAATATATTGTGGTATTGCAAACTTCACTATGGTTGGCCTCTTAGATTTCAAAACAGTAATGATTGTTAAGAATCCATCTTACTGGAGCTGGATATCGACCTTTTAGGTGCTGGGAGAGTTACCACATTGTCACTAGTGACAGGTTGCATGAAACAGCGGTAAAACATCATCTGCCCAGCACAGCTGTCAAAGATGACTGATAAAGACAAAAGAACTTCGAAGCAGATTGTGACCAAAAGCAGAAGAGATGGACCCACGTTTACAGGAAGCTTCTGTCAAAAAAAGTGCCCTAACTGAAGTACTTATGGCAGACATTCTCTATAAATTGGCCATTTCAGAAGCTTTGATTGCACTATGGATGCTTCGAGAAGAAGTACAGTGCGTTTCAATGATGATGTTAAGAATAATGTTTTACCATCATATTGTCTTACATGGGTGGGTTACAGGGTGGAATTGTTCCAGTAGCCTGATTGACCATCATCAGCCAATGCTGCTAACTGTGCTTTGTGCTAAACAGCTTGTAAGTAAGTATGATAATGCTTCCATTCGTTCATTAGGATTTGTCTGAGATTGATTTAATGAACAGAATTATGACATAACACACCTTAGTCCTCTAATCTGAATATGATTGAACCTCTCAACAATATATTGAAAAGGATAGTTGCTACTCACCATGTAGCGGAGATGCCGAGTCACAGATAGGCATGACAAAAATACTGTCAGATTATGAGCATTTGGCAAACAAAGCCTTCATCGGAGATAGCACATACACACATGCTCATGCAGACACAACTCACACACACACACATGACTGCAGTGTCTGGTTGCTGAAGCTACACTGCAAGCAGCTGTGCATAATGGGAGATGCAGTCGGGTGGTGCGGGTAAGGAGGGGGAGGCAGGGTAGGGGTGGGGAACAGTAAAGTGCTGGTGGGAGCATGCAGGGACGAGATGGAGAGTAGGGCAGTCTGGAGATTAGATGGATGGTGGATGGAAGGAGAGAGTGGGGGGGGTAGAGGTATATCTGCATGAATGTCCACCAACAAAATGTGGTCAAGAAATAACTGGACCACCTGTTGGTGAGCAGGCCACCCAACATGACATTCCTCATTTCAATGACGGCTTCACAGCCTGTGCCATCTGGATCCTTCCCACAAACACCAGCTTTTCTGAATTGTGTGGGTGGGAACTCTGCAATATATCCTATGTTCCCGTAACCCTCCTGGCCACAACCTTCGTTAGTCATTGTCCTTACCCATCTAGCCCCTTCCCAGTCTTTTTACTTCTCTCCTTTTCCATTACCCCCCTCTCCCTCACATTCCATCTAACCTCCAGACTGCACCTAGCTGTCCTACTCTCCATTTCATCCCTGCACACTCCCAGCAGTACTTTACCATCCCCCACCCCTACCCTGCTAACTGTCCCCCTCCCTGCCACAGCCACCTCCTTACCCCAACCTGGTTGCCTCGCCCATAATACGCTGCTGCTCATAGTCTGGCTCCAGCTGCCAGAGACTGTGGTCCTGTGTGTGTGAGTTGCGTTTATGTGCCCTACTCTTGTTCATACACTTATTCTTATTGTGTGAGTTGCGTTTGCGTGTGTGTGTATGTGTTGGTCGAAAGCTAACTTTTTGACAACCTTATTGTTGTGCTTTTTTGCAACTCAACATCTCTGCTTTATGGTTAGTAGCAACTATCGTTTTCATAATATTTTACATTCCATTCTTGATTTTCCATTGTTTTTTATGTAAGTAGTTGTCTTTTTATTTATTTATTCCACTCTTTGGCTGAAAGGACTGTTATATTTTATTTGTTTACTGGTTTTGATAAATCATCCTCAGATGATATTTAGCCGAGAAGATGAACATCACAAACATAAGAAATGATGAAACTGACAGAGAAATAATTGTATATGACCCATATGACAGGGCTAGTGTTGGCACACTGCCACTGAGCCGACCCTACATGTCATGTACAATTACTTTTCTTTCAGTTTAATTATGTTTTATATTTTTGGGTGCTGCTATTATTTGTTATAAATTTTATTGTTTTTTACTCCGTTTTATTAACAAAGACTGATCAGTGGACAATCATTATTGTTCAGAACTAGTAATCCATTAAAATAGTAAAAAATCCGTTGGTCAAAGACTGATACAAATTCAAAATTTAGATTGCTGTACTCATCATTGGTGTAAGTGTTTGTTTCAGTTCTCATTTACTTCTACACTAGGATTATATATGGTTTCTGTATTTCATTTACATTACAGTTACTTTTTTAATCTAATTGTTTAATTAATACAATATGGTCATTTACTTTTTAGTATGGTCAGAGGAAAACTACAAATGATCAGTATGATATTTATTTTCTGTATAGGGAGTCAACCAGAAAGACGCAGTATGTCTGACTTGTGGAAAAGGATTAAATGACTGTGTGGGGCACTACGGATACATTGATTTGGAGCTTCCAGTTTTTCATGTAGGATATTTTCGATCTGTCATTACTGTACTTCAGACTGTTTGCAAGGTATGTCAGTTCACATTATTGTACCATCCTCATCTTTAAGAAATGTAGCATATAGTATGACCCACTGACTCTGTTCCTCCATCCCCTTTATTAGTGAGGAAGTTGTATTACTGTATTAGATTACATAATCGTACCTTTCTTTAGTTGAGAGATACTTGATGACAACAATTAATAATGGTCTGTCAGATCATAGTGCACAAATACCAACATAGCAAACAATTAGGGCAACCTTATCCCAATAATGAAACATAAAATATAAGGACAGAGCCTTACTTCCAACACAGATATTGATAGATAATGTGAAAAGGCACACTTGGCAAGAAATCTATGATAAGGGTAACTTGAATGACAAAATTGAATGTTAAGTAGTGCAGTGATTAAGATGTTGGCCTCACATTTGGAAAACGTGGGCAAATGCTTGTCCATAGATCTCGTATATAAGAATTTTTAACACGTTGCAGCCCTGTCATCAACTGTGATAAATTAATATGTCAAAAATCCACCTCAGTTGCGAAGTATGTGTCGTGTGTCCACAAATCATTTCAGGCAAGTTTCCAACAGTCCTTGAAATAAGTCACAGCTAAATTAATTCCAAACCCTCTTCCAACTGTACTAAGGCTCCATATTCAGTGACACTGACATCAACAGGATTTTAAATTCTAACATATTTTGAAAGATAAATATAATGCTTTCCTAAAAACCTCAGTTGCTTCCCTTGAGTGTTCTCCATTTAAAAAAGGAGTCTTGTAGTATGGCGAAGCAGAGTATCATTCAAAAGGTAATTTGACCTGTGTCATAATACACAGGGCAGTTACACCCCAGTTGCATAATTTTGCTATAGGCAATACTGAAAACTGGTGATGGATATCCTCAGGTAGATTAAATCTATTAACTATGATAGAAGAGGACTGTTCACAGAAGAATATAGGCTACTATACAGTCTGTTTTGAAAGAGGCCTCAAACTGGTGCAGAAGAGACTGTATATCTGCTGTAGTAAAATTTTAATGTTAGTGAGCCACCACAGATATGCAAAGTTTATGACCACCATTCCATTGATAATTGGCAAATCAAATTTAAAACAATCATGAAGAGGAGGCAGTAATTGAGATATGAATGACAACTTTAATGTTTAATATCTGTGTATTTTCTCTGCACGTTGGCAAACAATACAGGAGACTAATCAGAGAATCAAAATGGAGATTTTAAGTTCATCGAGAAGAAATAATAGCTTTCGGCACTGCCAAAGAAGTTAGAAAATCAGTTGAATCGAGTGGATAGTGACTTGAAAAGGGGTTAGAAGATGTACATCCACAAAAATATACCAGTGATAAGAGAGTGTTGTTGAATTAAATTAGATTGGTCGAAATGAATCAGATTAAAAAAATGAGATGCTCAGAGTGGGAGACAAATTTTGCTATTTGGGCATCAAAACCACTGGCAATGGCAGAATTAAAATGCATGTAAAATGCAAGACAAGATTTTCTAAACAAGTAAAATATGCTAATACTGAATATAAATTTAATTATTAGAAGTCATTTCTGTAAGTATATGTTTGGAATGTAACCTCCTATAGAAGTGAAGTGTGACTGATAAAAATTTCAAACAAGAACAGAGTAGAAGGTTTTGAGGTATAGCACAGAAGAATGCTTGAAGGTTAGATGGGTAAACTGAGTAGAAAGGTACTGAATAAAATTGCACAGAAAACAGCTTTGTTGCCCAACGCCAATAAAAGAAGAGCTATGTTGATAGGACACATCGTGAAACATGTACTGAAATAATTAATTTGGTAATGGAAGGAAATGGGAATGTGGGATAGTAAAACTGTAAAGGGGTACCCAGACTTGACTGTGACAAGCAGATTCAAATTGTATACGATGCAATAGTTATGCAAATAAGAAAATATTTGCGGAAGAATGACCAATGTGGTGCACAGCACAAACCAGCCTTTGTACTGATTACACCACCACCACCACCACCACTATCAACAGAAGAAAATAAAATCAGTTGCAAAGGTGGAATGAAAAGCGACACAAGATAACTTTCTGCCTCATGTTGTGATTAGGATGGTAGGAGTTGGCAAAGTGTGTATTTTGTTTGTAACTGCATAAGTTACGAAACATTTCAGTTTTCAAACAGTAATTACTGTCTCAGTTGTTTGATAGTAGACTTAGAAGAAGGCCACTGCAACTATGTGGTGATATGTTAAGAATGGTTTAAGTGACAACACTAAGGACTTGCATTGAAATAGAAGTAACAGGAAAGGTAGCAAGAGGTGGACTACAAAATGACTGATGGAAGCAAACTTCAGGGAAATGAGTTCAGGAGAAACTCACTGTGGGTATAACATTTACATACCACTTTCACCTGAAAAGTGACTCGGAAAAGTTTGATCTCTGTATGTATAATACTGGCTTTTCACCTTATTGCACCTGGCCACGAGGTACATGTGGCTTCTTAAAGATTACAATCATGTCTGATCAAGATAATGTCTTCTGTGTTGAACATTATTAACTTTCTCATATGCAGTAGGTGGCTCAATTTTTATGTATAATTTGTCTCTCACAGGCTAGGAAGTGCCATGCGTTTCTTAGCTATTCACTTAAGGTTACATGTTAAAAGAAAATTTTCTCTCTCTTAGTGATGTATACGTATGTTTTCTTGTTTTTTTTTTTTTTGAATTCCACATGAGATGAATTTTGAGTATTAGTATTTTTTATCCTGTTTGTAGACAGTTTTGGGTCTATTTTTTGTATTGTTATGGTTTTATGCAAACAATTATGTATTTTAATTTTCTTCAGAGTTGTTCCAGAGTCTTACTGCCAGACAAAGATAAAAAACCATTTAGAAATAAAGTAATGAACCCTGCAATACCATACTTGACTCGGAAAGCTTTAAGAAAGCAGATATTGGACAAATGCAAGAAGATTACAATTTGTCCTCACTGCAATGAGCTAAATGGTGTCGTGAAGAAATGTGGTTTGTTAAAAATCGTCCACGAACAGTACCGTTCGAAGAAGAAGACCGATCCTCTGGTGCAACATAAATTAGGCAAGTTTTAAATACAGTTTCAGTGTAATATAGTTCCTGTATTTTTACTTTATTTATCTGTACCTGCACCCTTCAAACCACTGTGAAGTGCATTGCAGAGGTTACTTCCTATTGCACCAGTTATAAGGACTTCTTCCTGTTCCATTCACATATGAAGTGCAGGCAGAATGATTGTAATCTTGTCTTCATGATACCTACAGGAGCAATGCATAGGGGGATTGTGTACCTCAGTGTACTCTTGTCCCTGTGTTTTTACATTACATTTAGTATTTTTTAAAAACTGTTATTTAAGGCTGAAATAATTTAAGGCATTTCTTACCAACTTCATTCAAACCAACAACCACCTGTGAGGTATATTTGAGGGTTTACTTTCTTCTCATACAAGTTGGGTGTATCTTAGCATTTGCATTGCGTATCCTACCCCTACCCACCTGCCCTCTCTGACATTTCCCAACTATTTCTGCTTTCATCTCTCAAGAAGGAATCTGTGGTTTGAAAGGACAGGAAAGATAAAGAGCACTTCCGTTCTTAAGTGCAATGTCTCTCTTATCTACTGTAAGTTAGGCATTACAAATGCGAGTACTGGACAGTGTGTCTGTCTCTTTGTAATTTTAAATGACTACTGACTTAACTCTATGTGAATTTAACAGTTTTCTGCATAAAATTAAAAAAAGAAATTTAAATGTAATTCCATCCATCTTGTGCTCTTCAGCACATTCATTGTATCTGTTTGCATTATAATGTTTAAAAGTTGTCTTTGTGTAAAGGGGCAAAGAAGTTGTTCAGTCCTGTAACACATCTAGAATTTGTTCACTATGACCTGACTTGAGTTGTCTGCAGGAAGCAGGTCTGTTGTTACCTAACACATTGACAGCCATGGGTATGGTGGTGGTGGTGGTGGTGGTGGTGGTGGAGGGGAAACAAGCTGCATTTTCTTTGGGCAGTGGTGGCCCCATGCATTTTCATCGTGTTTTTGTTGCTCTCCCAATGAAGTAAAGACCGACGTAGGAACCACATCATAACTCATGTTGAGTTTTTATAACACAACATAATATACCTTAACACAAATCTATCATCACTTCATAATGGTTGTTGTAAGCATAGGTACTGTACTTTTGGATTGTTAAATGTTGGCAAAGGCAGAACACAAAATCCTGCAACCTGGATTTGATTGACTTCTACCAGGCCAGAACTTGGTAGTCCTGGCTTAGGAAGTCATGAGCAATTACTAGTGTCTGTGAGTCTTAGTTATTATGACCATATGAAACTACAATTGTCAAGCCATAACTGTTGGGTCTTTGATTGTTCTGCGAAATGGCTCATTGGAACAACAACAAATGAAATATAAGTTCAGTTTATTAAACAGTTGATAAAAATATTTACTTAACATGAAACAATCCTTTGCCACTGGAGTGCTTGATAATTTAGAGCTGTCATTCACTTTTAAAGCATCACTTGATGCACTAATTAAAATACTCTTCACTTGAAGTACAATGTTCAAAATTTGCAAAAGTACATTTTTGTCTGAGACTTGAATAATTCCTTAATCCTACTTGATGATGTTGACTGCATCAGCTGGGCTCACAAATTGGGGCAAAGCACTTCCATGCTCAGCTTGACATTGACCTCTGCATGAGGGCACTGTGGTGCCGAGACAGAGGCATGGCATTCAGAAGCCCCTCCCATTCATCATTCCGGATTGCAGCAATACATCAACAGTGTCTGTGATATCAATGCATATTAGCAACCTTGGTGTGGCACCACAATCTGTGGATGATACCACAATAGTGAGTAGTGGTATTTTATATTCTAGCCGCAGCTTGGAAAACTAAAGAATGAACACCTACATAGTCTCATTATAGTACACAGTTCATGCCTCACCAAGGTCTTCAAAGGTCAGTATCACTGACATTATTCACCATTTGGACATTAGGCTGGCAACAGTTGTATTTAAAACCAATCATATACTCGGCCCCTGTGCTGAAGCTGGCAAATGCCACATACCGTTCAGCAGCACCTTCTTGTGGTTCACTAGACATGACAATTAGTAGCCACCCCACAGTCCCCACCATTTCATGGCCTACCTTTACAACTGGCCTGACCAGTGGGATCACTTGGGGTTTGTTGAAAGCAGGACCTAGTGGTGTGGCTGAAATTACTATTCTGAACCATTGGTGGAACAAATTACTTCCCTGGTTACTGAAGAGGCCCAGAGTAATTTTAAAATTATCACATCAAAGAAGCTGTTGTGTCCTATACTACTTTTGAAGCTGTTGTTTTACAACATTTTAGGTGAATGCTGAAAGTATTTCATAATATATGTGGATGGTTCTGAATTGGCTTGATGTAACCGACTTTTGTAAAATTACCTGAGTCTTCTGTCAAGATTTGCTTACCAGATGAATTCACAGTTAATGATTCAGAGATGTATGAAATCTTTAGGGCATTGGAGCAGATGAAATTCCTCATTTGATTTCACTTCCTAGGTGCACATTCATGTTTACGGTATATCCCAGGAGGAGTGGTTAGTATTCAGGGAAATGAAAGAAATGGCCATTCAAAGCAAAAATAATCTAGTAAACTATGGCTCTAAAGTACAGGGCTATTACAAATGATTGAAGCGATTTCATAAATTCTCTGTAGTTCCATTCATTGACATATGGTCACGACACACTACAGATACGTAGAAAAACTCATAAAGTTTTGTTCGGCTGAAGCTGCACTTCAGGTTTCTGCCGCCAGAGCGCTCGAGAGTGCAGTGAGACAAAATGGCGACAGGAGCCAAGAAAGCGTATGTCGTGCTTGAAATGCACTCACATCAGTCAGTCATAACAGTGCAACGGCACTTCAGGACGAAGTTCAACAAAGATCCACCAACTGCTAACTCCATTCGGCGATGGTATGAGCAGTTTAAAGCTTCTGGATGCCTCTGTAAGGGGAAATCAACGGGTCGGCCTGCAGTGAGTGAAGAAACGGTTGAACGCGTGCGGGCAAGTTTCATGCGTAGCCCGCGGAAGTCGACAAATAAAGCAAGCAGGGAGCTAAACGTACCACAGCCGATGGTTTGGAAAATCTTACGGAAAAGACTAAAGCAGAAGCCTTACCGTTAACAATTGCTACAAGCCCTGACACCCGATGACAAAGTCAAACGATTTGAATTTTCGGCGCGGTTTCAACAGCTCATGGAAGAGGATGCGTTCAGTGCGAAACTTGTTTTCAGTGAAGCAACATTTTTTCTTAATGGTGAAGTGAACAGACACAATGTGCGAATCTGGGCAGTAGAGAATCCTCACGCATTCGTGCAGCAAATTCGCAATTCACCAAAAGTTAACGTGTTTTGTGCACTCTCACGGTTTAAAGTTTACGGCCCCTTTTTCTTCTGCGAAAAAAGCGTTACAGGACACGTGTATCTGGATATGCCGGAAAATTGGCTCATGCTACAACTGGAGACTGACAGCGCCGACTTCATCTTTCAACAGGATGGTGCTCCACCGCACTTCCATCATGATGTTCGGCATTTCTTAAACAGGAGATTGGAAAACCGATGGATCGGTCATGGTGGAGATCATGATCAGCAATTCATGTCATGGCCTCCACGCTCTCCCGACTTAACCCCATGCGATTTCTTTCTGTGGGTTTATGTGAAAGATTCAGTGTTTAAACCTCCTCTACCAAGAAACGTGCCAGAACTGCGAGCTCGCATCAACGATGCTTTCGAACTCATTGATGGGGACATGCTGCGCCGAGTGTGGGAGGAACTTGATTATCGGCTTGATGTCTGCCGAATCACTAAAGGGGCACATATTGAACAGTTGTGAATGCCTAAAAAAACTTTTTGAGTTTTTGTACGTGTGTGCAAAGCATTTTGAAAATATCTCAAATAATAAAGTTATTGTAGAGCTGTGAAATCGCTTCAGTCATTTGTAATAACCCTGTACATACCTTAAGATCTATGAGCACTTATTCATCTTTGCTGCTGTGAAGCATCTCTTCTACTGAACAAATGCCCTTAACCCTTGGTATGCATTTTAGAGCCCATGTTTACTAGACATTTCTCTCATTTTTGGCCCATACTACCTCCTCCCAAAATATGGAAAGCAAAGAGGTTGCAGTAAGAAGAGATTGATGTCACAGTGCTAAAGATGAAGTGTTCACAGCTCGTAAGGTATGAATGAATCCATATGTACTAGACTTTTTGCTTTGAGTGGCCATTACTGTCATATCACTGAATACTGACCATTCCTCTTTGGACACCCTGTATAGTGATTGGACCTTTGAGACAAATGAATACAAACTATCCAGGACTTCCTTCTCCATCTACAGAGGCAGAGGAAGGAGATTTCATTTTTCTTAGTAACAACATGTATGGAAATTGAAGAAAATAGTGCTACAAACAAAGCAGCAGAGTATGCCTGTATGAAACATACTGTGGCACATTGTGGCGTACCCTTTCATGCCACAATTTGGAAATAATCAAGAAGACTCTGACTGTGCCAGTCCTTTTCCTGATGTCTGACCTGAGAGAAAGTAATTCTAATGCGTCTTGGAATAGTGGACTGCTCTATGATGCATGTGGAGCGGGAGAAACCACCATTGTGTATTGTTTGTGGCATACAGATAACTGTTGGCCACATTTTAAATGGATGTGTTTTATGCTGTAGAGGCTAGTTAACTGTTGAGCTGCACTGTATTTCAGGACATTATGGTAGAATTGTGGTATGGGTCTTAAGATTCATTTTCACCTCCAAAAAAGTTGTAACCTGGTTAACAAAAATGCTATGTATTCTCCATAGATTAAGGATACCAAGTTACTTGTTACTGTATAGCAATGTTGAGTACTGAGAGCTAAATTTTCTATTGCAGTAGTACGCTAATAAAATTTATTGAATGCGACTTCCTCAAGCAAGGGTAAGGGCTAGTAATTTTAAAGAATCAGACTGTGTAACTTCAAATTACAATGTGAATTATGTGAGAACTAATGAAAGATACCTTCATTTTCAGCTGCTTACGCAAAAGTTGTCGAATATAATCGTGAACTGGAATCTGCAGTTGTCAATGGATTGGCTCATATATTCAATCCTCTTGAGGTTCTGCACATTCTGGAGAGGATACCAGAAGAGGATATTCCTTTACTGCTTATGAACCCATCTTGTGGTAGTCCAAAGGACCTTATTTTGACAAGGATACCTGTGCCACCACTATGTATAAGACCATCTGTAGTGTCTGATTTAAAATCAGGAACGTAAGTTCTTCACAGTGACAGTATTACCATATCCTCTTAAATTTGCATGTTAAGAATACAACAGATTTTTAGCAAGAAAGATTTTACTGAAGAATGGTCTTATTAAACCCTTTTTGTGTTATTTCATTTTATCACTATGTTGTTTCTCATTTGTAACCATATCCTCCTGTTTCCCATCATTTCTGCTCTTTTCTCTCTCAAATTTTTTTCTCTCTCCCATATTAGGATTCTTCCCGCACACCTGTCTCTCTAGTATCAATTGTTCTCTTGCAAGGCACATTATAACCATACGTCTTAATGTCTACTTACCTGTTGCTCTGCTATAGTTATAAGCAGAAAGTAAGAAGACAGT
This sequence comes from Schistocerca serialis cubense, assembly GCF_023864345.2. Lineage (NCBI taxonomy): Eukaryota > Metazoa > Arthropoda > Insecta > Orthoptera > Acrididae > Schistocerca > Schistocerca serialis. Next base: position 604,689,063 of record NC_064638.1, on the reverse strand, counting down.
GACAGCAGATGTTATCGATATAGCACAGATGTAACTGCTGCTTGCCTTGTAACCTTATAAAAGTGCACTGACTTTCACATAGTTGTAGTATGAAGGCAATGTAAGATCTTCAGAATGTTATAGAGAATAGAGATATTTCAGTATGCTTGACCTGCGCTGATCTTTTCTCCCCATATGAGAATGAATGAGTTTTTGTGCTCCTAAAGAAAGCACTAATCATGACATTAATAACAAAAAATTCGATTTTTTTTCTGTGTAATGGTGGCTTTGTTACTTTTTCAATATTAGAAGTGGAGGGGGCAAAAGGTAAAACCTCAGCATGTAGTTGAGGAACTGAGTGGTCGATAGGAACATGAATAAGACTGGGAATATTAATAAGCTTTGGGATAATGCCCTTCAGAGCTGACTAATACAGAATACACATACACTCAAATTATGAATGGTTACGTTGTCACGACCAGCTTCATTTTACTGGTGCTGCAACTAGATAGGAGTAAGGGGTTGTGTTGGGTGGAGTGGTGAAGATAGAAAGGAGTCTTGGAGGTTTGGAGGGAAGGTTGGTTGACAGCTGAGAGGGAGAGGCAGCAAGCGGATGGAACAGGAATGTGGCACCCATGAATTTGCCATGGTGCAGGCAGGGGAACTGCATATGGTGCACAGTTTCATGAAGGAGTGAATTGGGAGGGGAGATTGACCACTTGAAGAGGGAGACATATGGATAACAGGGTGTGAGTGTAGAATGAGTTGGGGGTTGGGGGGTGAAGGTCAGCTGAGAGAGACTGGTGGCAGGAGCATTGTGGGATCTTAGTTGCTTCTCACAGTTCATACTTCTATCCAATCATGAGACTCCTCTACTCATACTCAGTTAGTTATCTTCCAGGAATTCCTTACCTCCAGTTCCAAGTCCCTACCCATAAAACACAAACCTATTGGTGAAAAGGATATCAGTCCACTACCTTAGATCATCATCCATGTGGCTGAAGACTCCCATATTGCCTTCATCATTTAGCTACAATATAGCAGGTCAGCAACAGGAAGCAGTTAATTCCATAAATTATCTGGGAGTACGCATTAGGAGCGATTTAAAATGGAATGATCATATAAAGTTGATTCATTGGAAGAATCTGAAGGAAATGCAATCCGAAAACAAAGGAAGTAGATTACAGTATGCTTGTTCGCCCACTGCTTGAATACTGCTCAGCAGTGTGGGATCCGTACCAGATAGGGTTGATAGAAGAGATAGAGAAGATCCAACGGAGAGCAGCGCGCTTCGTTACAGGATCATTTAGTAATCGCGAAAGCGTTACGGAGATGATAGATAAATTCCAGTGGAAGACTCTGCAGGACAGACGCTCAGTTGCTCGATATGGGCTTTTGTTGAAGTTTCGAGAAAATACCTTCACCGATGAGTCAAGCAGTATATTGCTCCCTCCTGCATATATCTCGCGAAGAGACCATGAGGATAAAATCAGAGAGATTAGAGCCCACACAGAGGCATACCGACAGTCCTTCTTTCCACGAACAATACGAGACTGGAATAGAAGGGAGAACCGATAGAGGTACTCAAGGTACCCTCCGCCACACACCGTCAGGTGGCTTGCGGAGTATGGATGTAGATGTAGATGTAGATGTAGATGAACTGTCATGACTACCTGTAAGAAAATGTCTGTCAACTGCCTTACTGTTACACCTCCAAGCCCCACCACTGTGATCTTGTCTCAAATGTCCAGCATAACACCAGTTCCTACTCAGATCCTTAGTCCTATCCCAGAACCTCTTTCCTGAATCCCTCTTCCTCTTCATCTCAACTACACCTCCCCCCACCTACAACCCCCCCCCCCCCCCCCCCCCCCCCACACACACACAGAACCCTTCTACATGCAAAACACCACTTTAAATCTGGTTACACTGCCCTCATAGAATAAATCTTCCCCACAGTGTAGTTTCTATATCAAAGATGCAAACTATTTCCCTCATCACCTCTCAGTCATCCCCACTCCAATAAAAGCTGGAAGGAACCCTACTGGTTGCTGCTGATGCTGCCTCCCTATACGCCAACATCCCCCATGCCCAAGGTCTTGCAGCTTTTGAATATCACCTCACCCATTGTCCTACTACTGACTCCAGCCTGCCACCTCATTTGTTACACATTGCACATTGAATCCTCCAACGCCAAGTTGGATATGAACCATCTAGTTCCTCTTCCTAGCCACCTATGATCCTGTACCCCTCGTCTGGTTCAGCCCCATTGATATACCCTAGTAATGTGGACTTAGGGCCAAGACACCATAGCCTCATTCTTCCACAACTTCAACATCATTTCACTTATCTGCTTCACTTGGTCCTATGCAGCCCAGCTTGCCACCTTTCTTGATGTTGACCTCTACCTCTTCGATGCTCCATAAAAGCTTCTGCCAATATCATCCCTACTAACCATCAACAATACCTCCATTTGACATCCGTTTTATGCTAAAATGTCCCTTCCATACTGTCTGCCCACTTGTGGATGGTGCATCTGAAATGAAGAGTAAGCCATTGTCCAGTATGCTGAAAGTTTTACTAAGACCTTCACTGACAGACATTACCTTCCAAATCTAGTTTGTGAAAACAGATCTCTCTTGCCATATCCACACATACTTAGAATCCTCTTATCACCCCTTAATTAGTGCCCACCAAAAATCACCCTGATGTGGAACAACTTTATCAGATCCTTCATACAGGCTTCGAATACCTATAATTGTGCACAGAAAAGAGAAACATCCACCTGCAATACTCCCCACCTCTCCCGAAATGGTGTTCTGCCATCCACCCACTCCATGGGCTCAGCATTTGTTTGCTGTGTCTGGGCTTGGTGACCCCCAGGTTCCTGAACTGGGGATTGGTAAGTACCACCAGTCCTCTGTTACTGTAGGCTCCAGGCAGTGGTGGAACATTCTGTGTTTCGGAGAACATGGGCCTTGGCATCACCGTCTGGACGGCAAGGAGGGTACACACCTCTATAAAAAAACACCTCAGCCTCAAAGTGTGCTATGTGCTGATGAGGTGAATAGCTGTTCAGGTAAAACAGTCTAGTGGACAACCTCTGGGGAACCTGTTGCCACCCCCTCCAGTTGTATAAGGCTTGCTCAGGCATGCAGGATTCTGCCTGGGTCGATGTTTGTTTCCTTAGCATATCATGAGATCCCTATGAAAGGATCTCATGAAACTACTACTACTACTACTGATGGGATGGATGTACCGTCAGGTAGTACCTACACCCACTCATCAAAGGGAGCTTGTTTGCTCACTCCTCCTGAGAAGTAGTCTCAGAATCATAGTAACAGATCACTGGTGTCCCATAACACTTTCAGTGTAATCAAGAAAAGAGGGGGAGCCTTTCAGAAGTTCTCCCCTTTCTATATTCAGAAGCATTGGCGGGTGTTGCTGGGTCCCTAAAAAGTGTTAAATGACTTTGTAATGGAACACTTGTAGTTGAAACTGTTGATTTCAAATCAAGTATCTAAGCTTTTGGGATGTAAGCTCTTAGGTGACTACCTAGTCTAGGCAGGGAGTTCTGTGTTGCATTTGAATATAAAGGGATTGTGATGATATTTCGAAGAATTACAACTCCTGGTCTAGCATCTGCTGATTCTGCATCTGTTTATAAGAAAGCAGTCACTAACACACCTGCATTAAGGGGTTACTGAAGACAGGGCTAAAGGTGGAGTGGCTGTTTTATTGATGACAGATGCCACTCCTCTCCTGTCTCTCTTACCACAGCCATTCAAGCAATTGCCGTGAAAGTTCTAGCACCCTTTAACATCGCAGTGTGTTCTTTATATCCTCCACCTCATGATCCTTTGGATGCAGACACACTGACAGACTCTTTTGGGCATTCCCATGTCCATTCCTCCTTGTTGGGGACTTCAGTGCAGACAATGTACTGTGGGGCACAGCTACCACTTGCTCCAGGAGTTGAATTATTGAGCAACTCATCCATTCGGAGAATGCATGCCATTTGAACTCACCCCAGATGAAACACTTTTCCACAGTTACAGAGTGTTTTTCAGCCATTGACCTTTGTTTTTGTTCTGCAGCTATTGCAGAATAGGTTCAGTGGGAAGTGGCTACAGGTTTTCATTCTAGTGACCACTCCCCAATGTGGATCCATCTGCCAACTAAGACGGTGGTCAACAGATGAATATGGAGATGGATGATTTGAAGGGCAAATTGGTTAAAGTACAGTCGACGGGCTATTTTTGAACAAAAGGATTGTGTACAGGAGACGGTGGCCCATACCACTTGTGAGATCCCATGGGCTGCCGCAGAGTCCATCCCACAGTCTAGCAACCACCTCAGATGATGGCCTGTACCTTTGTGGAATGATGAGTGTTGCTTGGTAATCATAGCCAGACGAACAGCTTTGTGGAACTTCAAACACCATCCAACTATAGAAAACATTCATGCATTCAGATCTGCAAGAGCACACATGAGTGAGTGATAAAAGACTGGAAGAGGGATTCCTGGAAGGTATTCATGACTTCCATTAATCGGTTCATTTCTACTGCACGAGTTTGGGAATCAATAAGGTGGATTTCAGGCAGGGGCAATACATGACCCTTTACAGCCTTGTTGAGAAATGTTGTCTTGGTGGACACACCTAAAGACATGGCTCAGTTTTTAGCTGAACACGTTTTTACAGTTACTGTGTCATCCAGACAAGCTCCTGCATTTCAGGTGTTCTGTACAAATGCAGATATGAGCAAGCTCCATTTTTGTAGCATAGTGAGGAAGTTTACAATCTTTGATTCTCCCCGTGGGAACTGGAATCAGTTCTGTCCATGGCCAGAGGCACTGCTCCAGGGCCTGATGAGATTGAATAAGCCATGCTCCATCATTTGTGCCCTGAAGCAAAAGAACAGCTCCTCTCATGTTTCAGTTTGATCTGGTGTGATTGACAGTACTCCATGACTTGGAAGGCGGCAATATTAATTCCATTATGGAAACCAATCAAGGGCTGTAGTGCCCCTAACAGTTACCAGTGTGTAGCCCTTACTAGTTGTATGGGTAAGACTCATGAACGCCTGGTCAACCGCCTCCTTGTCTTGCTGTCTAAATCCTGAGGTCATGTGAGCTGCTCCCAATGTGGTTTCAGGCACTACCATTCCACGCTGGACAACTTAATTCTGTTGGAAACAGCAATATAGGAGTCCTCCTTAGGCTGAAACCATGTGGTTTGTGTGTTTCTTGACATCAAATAAGCGTACAATACTACTTGTAGGTACAACATCCTTCACCAACTTCATGAATGGGAACTACGTGGACATGTACCCCTTGTTATCCAATATTTCCTCAACAACTGATGCTTTTGATATTGGTAATGCCTTGTCTTACTGCTATATTCAAGAGAATGGGATCCCCCAAGGCAGTATACTAGGTGTCACATTGTTTGCCATTGCTATCAATGGCATTTCCTTCGCAGTCAGGAGCCCTGTCAAATGATTTTTGTTTGTGGATGACTTCGCAATCTTCTACTCTCCTTCCAGTCATACATTGATGACGTGGCAGTTACAGCTGACCGCCATGAGACTGGAAACTGGGACAAGACAACTAGTTTTTGGTTCTCACCAGAGAAGACTATGTGTGTCAGTTTTAACCATGCTTGTTGAAATTTTAACCAACCAAAACTGTGTGCTTTTTGGGTTTATTATTTGACTCAAAATTAGATCGGCTCCCACAGCTGAAAGACCTACGAACTAAGGACTTCCAGTCATTAAATATTTTGAAATGACTTAGCGGGAAAGCATGGGGTGCTGACAGGTCCTACCTCCTGCAGTTTTATAGGGCATTTGTTTGACCACATTTAGATTGTGGCAGTGTGGTCTGTGGGTCAGCCCCTATTTCCTACCTCAAGATGTTGTACGCTGTACACCATGAGGGCATTCAGATATCGACTGGAGCCTTTTGTACCAGCCCAGTTCACGGTCTTTGTGCAGAGGCTGATGAACCACCACTCTGGATTCAGTTATGCATCCTTTTTGCTTGACAGGCATTTAGAGCAGTGGTCCAACCCAACCTAGAACAGTTGTTCAGGAATTGGCTCCATGAAACCAAGCCATTTGGGATATGTGCTACTGACTCTCTCAAGGATATGGATCTGGATATGGATACACTGCAAGTGATGGACACCTTGGTGTCTTCAGAGATACAAAGTGATTTTAAGCTTGACATGGTACAAAAAAACTCGCACTTTAGATTACATTTTTACAGCTTTGTTTTCTTCCGTTTTAAGTATGTACCACAGTTTTATCATTGTTTGTTCAGATGGATACCAGCAGGAGAATGTCCTCAGTTGTTCCACTGTTTTCCATGATACGGCTTTCAAAGTGTGTCTTCCGGAACAATTTACATAATATGATGCTGAGTTATGTGGCATTATGATGGCACTTGAGAGAATTCATGGACATCACTGTACACGGTTTTTTGTCTGTTCTGACTTGCTTAGTGCACTACAAGCACTTCACAAAATGTATCCAGTAGACCAGTTGATTCAGCTCATCCATGACTCCTTACAGTGGCTCCAACACCTTTGCCAGGAGGTGATCTTTTGCTGGGTGCCTGGATATAGGGAAATGACATGGTCGATAAGGCAGCCAAGGAACTTGGCAGGATGGTGCTGTCCGTCACTGTCTCGTCCTGTAGTGTGCCACCATCTCATTTTCTGACAGGCGTATTGTGCATCAGTGGGGGACTGAATGATTGAAGGTGACAGTAAACAAACTGTGGTTGCTTAAATCGACCATACAAGCATGTTGTTCTTAATGTCAGCCTCTCTGCTGGAAGAAGGTCCTGCTTACCTGGGTGTGCATCAGATGTTGCTTTTTAACACATGGCTTCCTCCTCAGTGGCAGGAGGATCCACCACTCTGTGAGGCTTGTGGTGTGCCATTTTCAGTTCAGCGTATTTTGACAATGTGTTTCTTATTACTAATATCATGGCAGCCCTCAGTCTTGGTGGAGATCTGCTCTCCACCCTTGCTGATATTGATTCCAGTGTTACAAGAGTGGTGAAATTTTGTGAACTGTCAGGCATCATCCCTAAATTGGTGGCGAAGGGTGGCAGACTTTAATGCATTGTAAACTGACTTTTTGTCAGGGCGCTGATGATGATGATGTTGAGCACACCTCACCTAAAATCATCATCATCATCATCTATAAAAACATCATGTCAGTCTGTGTGCCACACCCACTCCAGTGCGTTGCCCCACATGTCCTACCCCTGTGAGAGACCCAGGTGCAAGAACTGTTTTTCGCACCCACTTAGTACATCCAAGCTAGTTCCTTCACAACATATCCTATCCTATTAGAGGAAGGGCCACCAATAAAAGCACTCACATCATATAAAAGCTCCGTTGTCAACTTTTGTGCAACCTTTTATGTAGGGATACTATCAACTATTTGTGAGCATGAATGAATGGCCACCACCAAACTTTGATTTAACCACCCACTAGCGCAACACCTTGCAGAGCATGATATGCTTGACTTTAAATTGCCATTTGGTACCTCCTCCCTCCCCTCCCCCCTACCTCATCCTCCTTCTTCAATATTGTCTTTTCTGAACTATGTAGATGAGGATTGGTTTTATAACACATTCTTCAAACCCTTAACCCTCTGGGCCTCAGTCTCCATTAGCACCTCTCCCACCTCAACCCCTACCTCTAAGCATCCCACTTCACTCACTGTACACTCACATCCTCTTCTCCACATTCTCTCTCCTTCTGCTTTATCTGTCCCTCCCAATCCATTCCTCCATGTCATAGTGTGCCACATTCAGCTCCCCCTGCATGCGGCCAGCATGAGCTCAACTGTGCCACCTTCATATCTCATCCTCTTACTGCCTCCCCCTCATTTTCATGTGCTTATTGATCACTCAGTGCCTGAACTATGAGTGGGTTGTTACCTCAGGTGGACAACAATTAAAATTCCCATCTGACCATCAAGATTTAGGTTTTCTGTGGTTTTTCTTAAATTGCATAAGGCAAATGCTGGGATGATCTCATTGAAAGGGCACAGCTTATTTCTTTCTCTATTCTTCCCTAATCCAAGCTTGTACTCTGTCTCTAATGGCCCTGTTGTCGACAGGACTTTAAACTCTGATCTGCCTTTCTTTGATAAAACATTCAAATACTACTTTGTATAAAATGAAAAGCACATCACTGGCACAAACTTAACATCCATAGCTTCCTGCCTCCCTTCAGACTTTTCTTCCCCTTGTGGAACTGTTTGTGCATTGCTGAGTGTCACTGAACTGTACAGTAAATCGTAGAAGAACTAATAGAATTTTTGTCGGAAAGCATTGGGTGAAGTTTTGATTGATTTTAAGTGCCCGAAAGATAACACCAATTGTAAGTCATTGAAGGTTAGTCAGTAATTATTTCAGACATCCCTGAAGATGTAATTTATTGTATGTACATACACTGATCAGCCAGAACATTATGACACCGACCTACTATTGATATAAACCCATCCAGGCGATAGCAACGTCGTCTGATGAGAAATGACTGCTAGTCAGACCCATGGACTGTGCATATAGTATCAGTCAGTGTGCTGTCTGTGTGTAGGAACGGGAAGGTGTGTGATCTATCTGAGTTTGATTGAGGGCAAATTGTGATGGCCCAGAGATTCAGCATGAGCATTTTGGAAACTGCACAATTTGTCAGGTGTTAGAGAAGTGCTGTGGTGTCTTCACCACATGCCGAAACTAAGCTGAAGCCACACCCAGACGTCATGGGGTTGAGTGGCCACCCTTCATTACAGATGTCTGGTGTCATAGGCTGGGAAAACTGGTAAAACAGGATGTGAAACTAACATCAGACTATAATGCTGGGCAGAGTACAATTGTGTATGAACACACAGGGCACCAAACACTCCTAACAATTGGTCTCCGCAGCCAACGACCCATGCACATGCATGCGGAGACCAATGTTAACACCATGACATCACTGGAATGGGCATGTGACTATTGACGCTGGACATTGGCACAGTGGGAGAGCATTGCATGGTATAATGAACCCTTACACCTTCTTTATTATCCTAATGGTAGGTTGTGAACCCATTGTCTTCCAAGGGAACAGCTCTCTTGACATCTATACTGTGGGATGAACTCGAGCTGGCGGCGGCTCCATTATGCTCTGGAGAACATTCACATCAGCATCCATGGGTCCATTGGATCTCTGTGCAAGGCACTATGGCAGCCAAGGAGTATCATACACTGGTTGCAGACCATGTACACCACTTCATGACGATCATGTTTCATGATGGCAGTGACACTTTTCAACAAGTTAATTTGCCATGTCACAAGGCCAGGAGTCTGATAGAGTGGTGTGACGGACACAGTGATGAGTTCCAGTTGATGTGCTGTCCCCCCAGCTCACCAGATCTGAACCCAATTGAACACATCTGTGATGTGATTGAACATGGTGTTAGAGCTCATCGCCCCCTTCCTTGGAATTTATGGGAAATAGGTGATGTGCGTGTGTAGATGTGGTGCCAATGCCCTCCAGCAACCTACCAAGGCCTCATTGCTTCCATGGTATGATGCATCACCTCTGTTATCTGCTATTAGGTAGGTGGTATAAATGCTCTAGCATGATAAGTGAAGACATGCTGCTGTTTGTCTGCAATATTAAGGAACTAGGTTTGATTTGAGGCAGTGCCAAGTTAAAATATGGAATTCCATCACTTATGTTTCAATGTTCATGGCAATTTTGAAGAAAATTTGCACTAATCACATCTTTTATGTGTGCCCGTCTGCAACTCAACCTTTCAGCTATTTTGTGAGTGCTCATTACTCCTAAATTATATACATTCCAAAAGAATATTCACATTTGAAACAAAAATTGTGTTTTCTGTTAGTATATTTCATTCCTGGCTTTCATTAAAGTTTTCATTTCATCTGAGTATGAAATTTCAGTTGTGAAATACACATCACTAGAAGGATCCAGTGTATCTAAGACTGCTACAACACTGCTGACTTCTCGTATGCTTCCTGACAGAGGAAGCTTATAAGCAATAATGAGACAAATTTGAAGTACAGGGTGAATGTACTGTGATTTCACGTAGACACTTACTGCTTTGTCAAACTGTTAGCACATCATCATCATCATCATCATCATCATCTTGAATGGTTTCCAGCATCAGGGTGGGTATGTTTGGGACATAAGCCTTGCCATGTAGTTTGGTTCTCCCTCTATCTTTCTATGAGGGTTCAATGAAAAGTAATGCCTCCACCTTCGTTAATTGGGTTTGGATAGAAATATTTTTATAAGTCAAATGCAGAAATAATCTTTAAAATGTGATCTTTAATTACCAATATTCACTTTTCCACATAATCACCAGCAATTGGATACATTTCTGCCAACGATGAACAAGTTTTCTGAAGCCGTCATAGAAAAAGTTGACACTCTGTTTCTGCAACCACTGTCTCTCAGTTCTCCGAGTCATAATGGTGTACCCACGATTTGTATCCTGTCACAATTGAATGGAGAAAGGCGTCACCTTCATTTTCATAACGTGAGAGGAGTTCATGGCAAAGGAGAAAGGCGTCACCTTCATTCTCATAACGTGAGAGGAGTTCATGGCGAATTTCAAGTCTGTGCACTTTCATGAGTCAGCATCCGGGGTACCCATCATGCACAGATCTTCCGATAGCCAAGCAAAGCAAAATGTGATCCACACGTTTTTGTGAAATGCTGATTGTACTTGCAGTTTCTCTCTGAGTGATACGACAATCATCCTGAATCAATCTGTTAACATTTTGCTTGTGAAACTCGGTGGTTGCTGGCACAGGACGTCCAACTCTTTCTTTGTCACACAGGTCAGATGTTCCTGCCTCAACATCTTTAAACTTACTTGCCCGATGACGAACAGTACTCATATCAACACAATCACCATAAACTGCTTTCATTCTCTGATGAATCTCCTTTGGGGTGACACCTTCTGCTGTCAAGAATTCAATGACTGCACGTTGCTTAAATTGCATTGACCGACCGTCTATGCAGGGTTCCATACTTTACACTGTAACAACACAACCATTCAATGCTAAGGCTTCCCCCCAACTTTAGCTGTTGAGAAAAGGCTACGGAACAAGCCAGTACCTGCCACACATCAATGCTGTCAACTGTTGAAGAGTTACAAAAATGGAGGCATTACTTTTGTGCCAACCCCCGTATATTCCTTTTGGTCTAGTTTGCGCCTCCATTTTGAACACAGTTTTCCACACATTTCAGCCATCTATCCCTTGGACTTCCTCTTAGATGTTTTCTTTGCATCTCCCTTTCAATTATCTTCATGGGAATCCTATTGTTTTCTCTTTTTTTAAAGTACCAATATCGTGTTAGCCTTGATGTTTCTGTCTTGCTCTGCAAGGATTCCTCTTTCATCGTTTCTCTTATCTTTTCATTCCTCATTCTCTCTCTCCTTGTTGCTACTATCCTACTTCTGAGGAAGTTCTTTTCATATGCCTGTAATTTGCTTACATCTTGTTTCTTGATTACCAATGTTTCAAATGCATAGGTCAGCATTGGGATGTAGTAACTTTTTATATTACTTTGCTTTTTTTATTTTTTTAAATCAAAATCAGGCTCCTAAAATATCGCAGGAATGCTTCTGTTGGCCACGTTTGCTGATATCTTTCTCACTTCTTCCACTTTCCTTCATCACATTTCCCAAGTACTGAACACTTTCCACGTACTTCAATTTTTCTCCTCCAATCTTCATTCCACTAGTTGTTGTATCTTTCTTTCTAGTTGTAACCAGGACCTCACATTTGTTTACATTAAATTTCATTCTTTACTGTGTCACAGTTTCTTCCCAAGAATCCAGCTGTTCTTGAATCTCCTCCTCACTGTTTTCACAGATCATCAAATCATCTGCAAACATCATTATTTTCATCTTGTCTTCTCCAGTTTTTGCTGCTACCTTAGTCATTATCTCATCCAAGACAAAAATGAAGAGGAGAGGTGACAATGCACTGCCCCATTTCACACCATTTGTTTGCTGGACCAATCTGTTCTTCCATTTCCCACTTTCACACAACTCAGACTTCCAAAGTACATCTCCTCCACTCTGCTTGTTGTCTCTTTTTCCACTCCCTTTTTTTCTATTGCTCCCCAGACCTTTCTTCTACAGATGCTATCAAGAGAGGCCATCACAAGCAATTCCCCAAATTCAGGGTGGTACTCCTGGAGCTGCCTCATTGCTAATATGAGGCCAGAAGATGACTTCCTAGGTTTGAAGCTTTGCTGCTCCTCTTGCAATTTGTACTTGACCCTTGTTAGGATTCTGCTTTCCAGGTTCTTTTCATATACCTTGGCATAGTGTGGTATCAGTGTGACTGTTAGCACACATGGTACCAAATAGTAAAACATTATGACAGCTTTCTGTGAACATCTCATGAACAACTCCATGTTTTTATCATTGTCGACTTCAGTCCAAGGATGGGTTTGGTACAGTTGTCCATAATAGTCTATCCTGTACAAGCCTCTTTGTCCATGCACAACTATTGTGACTTACATCCATTTCAACTGATTTGCTGTAGTCAAGCCTTGGTCTCTGTCCGCAATGCCCTCCCCCGTCTCCCACCCTCTTCCCCTTCCCCGCCACCCCACCCCTCCCATATGTTCCAAAATCGTCTATGAATTTAATCATTTATTCTTCTTAAGATTTTTTGGTGTCCATCCTGGTTTTGCAATTTTAAAGCCCAGCAGTGTAAATAGAAAACATTGAAGGTGGATTTTTAATTAATTACATAAATTGTTAGGAGAAGGCTCATGTGCTTATAAATATTGGGGAGTGTATCTGAAAGTATGTATAGTTGAATATAATAGAGGGAAACATTCCACATGGGAAAAATATATCTAAAAACAAAGGTGATGTGACTTACCAAAGAAAGCGCTGGCAGGTCGATAGACACACAAACATACACACAAAATTCTAGCTTTCGCAACCAACGGCTGCTTCATCAGGAAAGAGGGAAGGAGAGGGAAAGACAAAAGTATGTGGGTTTTAAGGGAGAGGGTAAGGAGTCATTCCAATCCCGGGAGCGGAGAGACTTACCTTAGGGGGAAAAAAGGACGGGTATACACTCGCACACACACACACATCCATCCACACATATACAGACACAAGCAGACATATTCAAAGGCAAAGAGTTAGGGCAGAGATGTCAGTCGAGGCGGAACTGCAGAGGCAAAGATGTTGTTGAATGACAGGTGAGGTATGAGTGGCGGCAACTTGAAATTAGCGGAGATTGAGGCCTGGTGGATAACGGGAAGAGAGGATATATTGAAGAGCAAGTTCCCATCTCCGGAGTTCGGATAGGTTGGTGTTAGTGGGAAGTATCCAGATAACCCGGACGGTGTAACACTGTGCCAAGATGTGCTGGCCGTGCACCAAGGCATGTTTAGCCACAGGGTGATCCTCATTACCAACAAACACTGTCTGCCTGTGTCCATTCATGTGAATGGACAGTTTGTTGCTGGTCATTCCCACATAGAATGCGTCACAGTGTAGGCAGGTCAGTTGGTAAATCACGTGGGTGCTTTCACACGTGGCTCTGCCTTTGATCGTGTACACCTTCCGGGTTACAGGACTGGAGTAGGTGGTGGTGGGAGGGTGCGTGGGACAGGTTTTACACCGGGGGCGGTTACAAGGGTAGGAGCCAGAGGGTAGGAGCCAGAGGGTAGGGAAGGTGGTTTGGGGATTTCATAGGGATGAACTAAGAGGCTACGAAGGTTAGGTGGACGGCGGAAAGACACTCTTGGTGGAGTGGGGAGGATTTCATGAAGGATGGATCTCATTTCAGGGCAGGATTTGAGGAAGTCGTATCCTTGCTGGAGAGCCACATTCAGTCTGATCCAGTTCCAGAAAGTATCCTGTCACAAGTGGGGCACTTTTGTGGTTCTTCTGTGGGAGGTTCTGGGTTTGAGGGGGTGAGGAAGTGGCTCTGGTGGGAGGGTAGTTGCGGGATGTGAAAGCTGTTTACAGGTTGTTGGTGTAATGGTTCAGGGATTCTGGACTGGAGCAGATTCGTTTGCCACGAAGACCTAGGCTGTAGGGAAAGGACCGTTTGATGTGGAATGGGTGGCAGCTTTCATAATGGAGGTGCTGTTGCTTGTTGGTGGGTTTGATGTGGAAGGCCGTGTGAAGCTGGCCATTGGACAGGTGGAAGTCAACGTCAAGGAAAGTGGCATGGGATTTGGAGTAGGACCAGGTGAATCTGATGGAACCAAAGGAGTTGAGGTTGGAGAGGAAATTCTGGAGTTCTTCTTCACTGTGAGTCCAGATCATGAAGATGTCATCAATAAATCTGTACCAAACTTTGGGTTGGCAGGCCTGGGTAACCAAGAAGGCTTCCTCTAAGCGACCCATGAATAGGTTGGCGTACGAGGGGGCCATCCTGGTACCCATGGCTGTACCCTTTAATTGTTGGTATGTCTGACCTTCAAAAGTGAAGAAGTTGTGGGTCAGGATGAAGCTGGCTAAGGTAATGAGGAAAGAGGTTTTAGGTAGGGTGGCAGGTGATTGGCATGAAAGGAAGTGCTCCATTGCAGCGAGGCCCTGGATGTGCGGAATATTTGTGTATAAGGAAGTGGCATCAATGGTTACAAGGATGGTTTCTGGGGGTAACAGATTGGGTAAGGATTCCAGGCATTGGAGAAAGTGGTTGGTGTCTTTGATGAAGGATGGGAGACTGTATGTAATGGGTTGAAGGTGTTGATCTACGTAGGCAGAGATACGTTCTGTGGGGGCTTGGTAACCAGCTACAATGGGGCGGCCGGGATGATTGGGTTTGTGAATTTTGGGAAGAAGGTAGAAGGTAGGGGTGCGGGGTGTCGGTGGGGTCAGGAGGTTGATGGAGTCAGGTGAAAGGTTTTGTAGGGGGCCTAAGGTTCTGAGGATTCCGTGAAGCTCCGCCTGGACATCAGGAATGGGATTACCTTGGCAAACTTTGTATGTGGTGTTGTCTGAAAGCTGACGCAGTCTCTCAGCCACATACTCCCGACGATCAAGTACCACAATCGTGGAACCCCTGTCCGCCGGAAGAATGACGATGGATCGGTCAGCCTTCCGATCACGGATAGCCTGGGCTTCAGCAGTGGTGATGTTGGGAGTAGGATTAAGGTTTTTTAAGAAGGATTGAGAGGCAAGGCTGGAAGTCAGAAATTCCTGGAAGGTTTGGAGAGGGTGATTTTGACGAAGAGGAGGTGGGTCCCGCTGTGACGGAGGACGGAACTGTTCCAGGCAGGGTTCAATTTGGATAGTGTCTTGGGAAGTTGGATCATTAGGAGTAGGATTAGGATCATTTTTCTTCGTGGCAACGTGATACTTCCAGCAGAGAGTACGAGTGTAGGACAGTAAATCTTTGACGAGGGCTGTTTGGTTGAATCTGGGAGTGGGGCTGAAGGTGAGGTCTTTGGATAGGACTGAGGTTTCGGATTGGGAGAGAGGTTTGGAGGAAAGGTTAACTACTGAATTAGGGTGTTGTGGTTCCAGATTGTGTTGATTGGAATTTTGAGGTTTTGGAGGGAGTGGAGCTGGAAGTGGGAGATTGAGTAGATGGGAGAGACTGGGTTTGTGTGCAATGAGAGGAAGTTGAGGTTTGCTGGAAAGGTTGTGAAGGGTGAGTGAGTTGCCTTTCCGGAGGTGGGAAACCAGGAGATTGGATAGTTTTTTGAGGTGGAGGGTGGCATGCTGTTCTAATTTGTGGTTGGCCTGTAGGAGGATGCTCTGAACAGCCGGTGTGGATGTGGGAGAGGAAAGATTGAGGACTTTTATTAAGGATAGGAGTTGACAGGTGTGTTCATTGGCTGAGTTGATGTGTAGGTGAAGGATTAGGTGGGTGAGGGCAATGGATTGTTCAGTTTGGAACTGGTATAGGGACTGATGGAAAGAAGGGTTGCAGCCAGAGATGGGAACTTTAAGTGTGAGGCCTTTGGGGGTAATGCCAAATGTCAGACAAGCCTGAGAAAATAAAATATGGTAGCGTAATCTGGCTAGGGCGAAGGCATGTTTGCGGAGGGAATGTAAATAAAACTTAATGGGGTCATTGTGGGGGTGTTGTGAGGGTGACGTGGTATTAGAAGGTGGAAAGTGTAACATTAGGCTGAAATGAAAATGAAAATAAAAATATATGGGGAGAGATAAAGGTGAACTAGAAAGTAACTGGAGATCTGGTGTGAAAAAAGGCGAAAAATTGTTTGTAAAATGCGAACTGGTGAATACTTTCTATAAATATTAAAAAAACACTTTTCATTTCTGAACTGTTGTGGATTGAGATCTAACGGGGTGCAGATCACTTTCTTTTACACCCTAAATACTACTACTTTTTACTCCTCAAACCTATCTACAACTGATGGTAAATGTAGATAGTTCCTGAGAACTTAGTACTCCTTTGGACCTTATTACACACGGTGAACGTATATTTTCATGCATGATACAATATTTGACTGTTAATATGTACTGCCATTGTTGTTTCAGGAATGAAGATGATCTGACTATGAAGCTTTCAGAAATTATATTTATTAATGACGTTATTACGAAGCATCGTCAGACTGGTGCGAAAGTTCAGATGATAAATGAAGATTGGGATTTTCTTCAGCTGCATTGTGCACTTTACATCAACAGTGAAACTTCAGGAATACCACTGAATATGCAGGTAAAAAAAGAGTCAGGAGATAATTTTGTGAGTTTCAATTTGTTGTGTTTTCTGTTTTGTATGTGGTGAGTTTCAATTTGTTGTGTTTTCTGTTTTGTATGTGGTAGGCTTATTCCATTGCTAAGATTTATGTGAGAAAAATTGTGTTTTATTTTCTCGTTTTTGTATGAAAACAGCCCAAAAAATCAAGTAGAGGACTTGTGCAAAGACTGAAAGGAAAACAGGGCCGTTTTAGAGGAAATCTGTCAGGTAAACGTGTTGACTTTTCCAGCAGAACTGTTATTTCTCCAGATCCAAATCTTCTCATTGAACAGGTATGCCCATTAATAAATGCTAATTCATACTTTTTTTATTTCGCATCACTATTAAGAATAGTTATTACATATATACTACAAATTTAGATGCATAAAGTGCATGAGCTAATGATTCATATAATTTATATTATATCGTTCTATTGTAGGTTGGTGTACCTGTCCATGTTGCAAAAATTCTCACATATCCAGAAAGAGTAACTAGTGCCAATCTCAAACTGATGAAACAGATGGTAATAAATGGACCTGACAAGCATCCAGGTGCAAATTTTGTTGAACAAAAGAACCTGAAATTTAAGAAATTCTTAAAATTTGGGAACCGTCAGAAAATTGCTCAGGAACTTAGGGTAAGTATTCTTTCTTTTTCTTTCTTTCTTTCTTTTTTTTTTTTTTTCCTCAGTGGTATTACTGATATGGTGCATCAGTGCAATACTGTAGCAAAGGAGCAGATGGTAATTGAACAATTGAGTTTTCACTCTGTGGGAATATCTGTTAAATAAATAATTCTTCCAAAGGGTGGCCAGCAGTTGAGAGTTACTTGTGTGGGTGAAATTTGACGTAGATGTTTATCATTGGTAGAGGTGAAGGGAGGAGGGCTTGATATCTTTTTTCCTCCCCTCCTTTTTTTTTTTTTAAAAAAAAGCTAAACACTCCTTAGTTTTTGAGAAAATTGAGTTTTCTTTGTTGCATAAAGTCCTAATAAATATAGGTGGCTGATATGCTAGGCTGGTGGGCATGCGGTGAAGGTGTCAAATTGAGAATTTTCAGAATTGTGTACAAATTTCAATAATTATTTGGATGAAGCTCTTTTCTGTTAGGTACAATATATATTTGTCAGAAAATAATCAGAATTCTGTTATTGTAAATATTTATCTTGTATTTCAAAAGTCAACACATGAAATTTTGCATCATTGCAGTATGTAATTAATTTATCTTTTTGTAAACAAAGGACAATTCATTGTACAGTTGGTGCTGCTGATATAATGTCCAGACAGATTGTATCCTGTGTTTAACTCCGGTAAGAAAATATGACTTGTATGTTTCAGGCTAACTTTACCTTTGTGTATGTTCAACCATCAATGTTATTAATTTGAACAGATATGCTACTGAATCTATGAAATGCCTGAAAATCAATTATCTTCAGTGAGCTTATTTGTATGAAACTATTTTTACAGATCTTGAAGGAAACTGTAATTGAGAATATTGAAGAACTTATTGAGGCCATGCACATCTTGTGAAGCATTATGCCACAAAAATATGTTCTTATACGGACTGTGTGTGTGTGTGTGTGTGTGTGTGTGTGTGTGTGTGGCACGCGCATGGCACACGCATGCACGTGTATGTGCATGTGTTTCAGAAATGTTCATTTGCTTAGTAAATAATTATTCCTTCAGTTGACGAAGTTACTGCAAGTATTGAATGATGACTATTTTCATTTTACTGCTTTATTGACCTGGGCGAAGAATTTCAAACATAGCACTGAATATGTTGACTCCATGTCCTGAACTGACAAGGGGACCATCAGACCCAGTAATCACGGATCTCAATGCATCTTGGATATGTTGTAGAGGGACATGTCCTGAGTATCTGTTTCCATATATGGGATAGCAAAAATTTATTTATGTTATGTATTCATGGGGAGGGCAGACTGATAAGATATTTTATGATCAAATCCTATTAGGTGAAAGACAAGCACCATAATAAATCATCCTGCCCAAATGTACTCGACTTTGCCAATCTTGTGATGTTTACTTCTACAGTCAGACTAAAATTTTCACAAAAAATATTCACATGCTTCTGAATTACTAAACATTAATACAAAATTGCTTCTCGGGAAGATTCCATAAAAATACATACTTTAATTCTGCATCAGTTTAGTGCACATGCTTTCACAGGAATGATCAAATATGCATGGTTCACATCAAAGTTGATTGTAGAAAGAACACTCTTTCTGAGTTTGAATGAACGGTGTACCTCAGAATAGCTTCTGAAAACTCTGTGTGCACACTGTTGGGATTTGAACCTGTACCGCCTGCATGATGGCAGTAAAATTTAGCTTCTTTGCTATGTTCGCTTACTTGACACAACTAACATTGCTGGTGTGTAGGAGGTATGCATAAAATTTCAGCATTGATTTTCTCGGAAACTAGGGACCATTGCAAGCCAGGTATTATCTAGATACTCAGAACAAGTCTCTCTAAAACAGATTCAAGACTCATTGAAGTCTGTGATATATGAGCTTCCCACAAGGATATTATGTGATTTAAGTAAACCATGGAAACTGCCAAATATTTTAACAAACTACTTTGATGGTGAACTTTGAACTTAGCTGTGTTATTAATACTGACCAAAGAAAGTATATCATGTTAATTCAGATTACGATATTCCATTAAAGAGGAGTACCCATTCATTCATTCTCTGCCTAATATTCCATCATTTGAAAATGTTTAACATTAGTATTGTAGCCTTTTGTGGAACCTAAGGGGAAATTTGGCCTTTGAATTTCTCAGGAAGTTGTAGCACACTAGATGTCATTCAAGGATATTTTATAATATTTTTAAGTAAGGAAAACCAAGGTAGACATGAAGCCCACACCTACCACAGTAGTACAAGTTTATATGCCAACTAGCTCTGCAAACAACGAAGAGATTGATGAAATGTATAATGAGATAAAAGAAATTATTCAGATAGTGAAGGGAGACAAAATTTAATAGTCATGGGTGACTGGGATTCGATTGTAGGGAGAGGAAGAGAAGGAAAAGTGGTAGGTGAATATGGAATGGGGGTAAGGAATGAAAGAGGAAGCTGCCTGGTAGAATTTTGCACAGAGCATAACTTAATCATAGCTAACACTTGGTTCAAGAACCATGAAAGAAGGCTGTATACATGGAAGAGGCCTGGAGGCACTGGAAGGTTTCAAATAGATTATATAAAGGTAACACAGAGATTTAAACCAAGTTTTAAATTGCAAGACATGTCCAGGGGCAGATGTGGACACTGACCACAATCTATTTGTTATGAACTGAAGATTAAAACTAAAGAAACTGCAAAAAGTTAGGAATTTAAGGAGATGGGATCTGGATAAACTGAAAGAACCAGAGGTTCTAGAGGGTTTCAGAGAGAGCATTAGGGAACGATTGACAATAACAGGGGAAAGAAATACAATAGAAGAATAATGGGTAGCTTTGAGAGATGTAATAGTGATGGCAGAGGAGGATCAGCTAGGTAAGATGATGTGTGCCAACAGAAATCCTTAGGTCTTGAAAGGAGGATATAAGAGATACTGAATTTAATTTATGAAAGAAGAAAATATAAAAATGCCTTAAATGAAGCAGACGAAAAGGAATACAAACGTCTCGAAAATGAGATTGACAGGAAGTGCAAAATGTCTAAGCCGGGATGTCTAGAGGACAAATGTAAAGGCATATATCACTAGGGCTAAGATAGATACTGCCTACAGGAAAATTAGAGAGACCTTTGGAGAAAAGAGAACCACTTGTATGAATATCAAGAGCTCAGATGGAAACTCAGTTCTAAGCAAAGAAAGGTAAGCAGAAACGTGGAAGGAGTATATAGAGGGTCTATACAAGGGCAATGTACTTGAGGACAATATTATGGAAATGGAAGAGGATGTAGATGAAGATGAAATGGGAGATAAGATACTGCGTGAAGACTTTGACAGAGCACGGAAAGACCTGAATCGAAACAAGGGTCCGGGAGTAGTCAACATTCTATTGGAACTACTGATAGCCTTGCGAGAGCAAGCCATGGAAAAACATTCCATCTGGTGAGCAAGATTAAGAGACAGGCAAAATACCTTCAGACTTCAAGTAGAATATAATAATTCCAATCCCAAAGAAAGCAGGTGTGAAAATTACCAAACTATCAGTTTAATAAGTCATGGCTGCTAAATACTAACACAAATTCTTCACAGACGTATGGAAAAACTGGTAGAAGCCGACCTCGGGGAAGATAAGCATGAATTCCATAGAAATGTTGGAACATGTGAGGCAATACTGACGCTATGACTTATCTTAGAAGCTAGATTAAGCAAAGGCAAACCGACGTTCGTAGCATTTGTAGACTTGGAGAAAGCTTTTGACGATGTTGACTGGAATACTGTCATTCAAATTCTGAAGGTGGCAGGGCTCAACTACAGGGAACAAAAGTCTATTTACAATTTGTACAGAAACCAGATGGCAGTTAAAAGAGTTGAAAGGCATGAAAGGGAAACAGTGGTTAGGAAGGGAGTGAGACGGGGTTGTAGCCTCTCCTCGATGTTATTCAATCTGTATATTGAGCAAGCAGTAAAGGAAACAAAAGAAAAATTTGGAGTAGGAATTGAAATCCATGGAGAAGAAATAAAAAGTTTGAGGTTTGTGATGACTTTTTAATTCTGTCAGAGACACCAAGGAACCTGGAGGAACAGTTGAACGGAATGGACATCGTCTTGAAAGGAGGGTATAAGATGAATATCAACAAAAGCAAAAATGAGGATAATGGAATGTAATCGAATTCGGTTGGGTGATGCTGAGGGAATTAGATTAGGAAATGAGACTCTTAAAGTAGTAGATGAGTTTTGCTATTTGGGGAGCAAAATAACTGATGATGGTTGAAGTAGAGAGGATATAAAATGTAGACTGGCAATGGCAAGGAAAGCATTTCTAAAGAAGAGAAATTTGTTAACATCGAGTATAGATTTAAGTGTCAGGAGGTCGTTCCTGAAAGTATTTGTATGGAGTGTAGCCATGTATGGAAGTGAAATGTGAACGATAAATAGTTTAGACAAGAAGAGAATAGAAACTTTTGAAATGTGGTGCTACAGAAGAAAGCTGAAGATTAGATGGGTAGATCACATAACTAATGAGGAGATACTGTATAGAATTGGGGAGAAGAGAAATTTGTGGCCCAACTTGACTAGAAGAAGGGACCGGTTGGTAGGATGTGTTCTGAGGCATCAAGGGGTCACCAATTTAGTATTGGAGGGCAGCGTGGAGGGTAAAAATCATAGACGGAGACCAAGAGATGAATACACTAAGCAGATTCAGAATGATGTAGGTTGCAGTAGGTACTGGGAGATGAAGGAGCTTGCACAGGATAGAGTAGCATGGAGAGCTGCATCAAACCAGTCCCTGGACTGACAACAACAACAACAACAGCAACAAGGAAAGCTAACCTCTTAACTTTATCAGCCATATTTGAGCTATGTTCTGATGCCTTAAATTCAGAAAAACAATTTATTTTTGACAGCAGATTTGTGGAGTGGCTAAATGCACGTTATTGTCTACAAAATAACTATATTGACAAATAGTCACTCATCTAGAACTGTGAAAGGTGCACAAACCATTACTATAACTGTTTGCCAGTTATGTAACACATACACTCATGCTCATAGGTGCCACACAACGTGGCACTACACAAAACTGGCACTAATAGCATAGGCACATAGGGAACACGCACGACACAGATTGTAACTCCATGGTATTGGTGATAAGTTGAGAAAACCGTCCTGAAACTCATGTGCTACAAAATGCCACTGTACTGTGCATGTACCCCGACATCAGTATGGGATATGACCACCATGCACATGTACACAGGCCGCACAACGTGTTGGCATATTCTGGATCAGGTGTTCGAGCAGTTGCTGGGGTATAGCCTCTCATTCTTCCACCAGTACCTGTCTGAGCTCATGAAGTGTCCTAGGGGTTTGAAGATGTGCAGCGATACGTTGACCGAGAGCATACCAGATGTGCTCGTTGGGGTTTAGATCTGTAGAACAGGCAGGCCACTCCATTCACCTGATATCTTCTGTTTCAAGGTACTCCTCCACAGTGGCAGCTCGGTGGAGCCATGCATTACCATCCATCAGGAGGAAGGTGGGACTCACTGCACCCCTGAAAAGGTGGACATATTGGTGCAAAATGACACCGCAATACACCTGACCTATTACAGTGCCTCTGTCAAAGCCATCCAGGAGTGTACGTGCACCAATCATAATCCCACCCCACAGCATCAAACCATGACCTCCATACAGGTCCCTTTCAAGGACATTAAGGGGTTGATATCTGGTTCCTGGTTCACACCAGATGAAAACCCGGCGAGAATCACTGTTCAGACTATACCTGGACTCGTCTGTGAACATAACCTGGGACCACAGTTCCAATGACCATGTACTATGTTCTTGACACCAGGCTTTACAGGCTCTCCTGTGACCAGGGGTCAGTGGAATGCACCTTGCAGGTCTCCAGGTGAATAAACCATGTCTGTTCAGTTGTCTGTAGACTGTGTGTCTGGAGACAACTGTTCCAGTGGCTGCGGTAATGTCCTCAGCAAGGCTACCTGCAGTACTCTGTGACCGTCTGCAGTTACTGATGGTGAGATACCAGTCTTCTTGTGGTGTTGTACACTGTGGACGTCCCGTACTGTAGCGTCTGGACACGTTTCCTGTTTGCTGGAATTGTTGCCATAATCTTGAGATCACACTTTGTGGCACACAGAGGGCCCGTTCCACAACCTGCTGTATTTGACGAGCCTACAGTCGCCCTAGTATTCTACCCCTCATAACGTCATCAATATGTGTTCTTTGAGCCATTTTCAACACACAGTCACCATTAGCACATCTGAAAACGTCTGCACACTTACTCGCTGCACCGTACTCTGACATGCACCAACACACCTCTGCGTGTGTGGACTGCTGCCAGCGCCACCGTGCGACGACGGCAGGTCAGATGCACTGCATGGTCATACCTTGAGGTGATTTAAACCCGTAAACTGCACACCAGAGCGTTGTTTCACCATGTTCAGCATTATCCTTAATTTATGAGCATGAGTGTAATTTGGTTTCCAGATAACTTAATAAATGAAATATTGCATGACAGGACTGACTCACTCAGAATCCAAATGCAGATTTATAACCGGCTGTCTGCGCCAAATTTTAATGACATATTTTGCATGTGGTTTATGTAAAATTTCATAATTGAAACGCCAGTTTTCAATAACATCAGTCAGACCTAATTTTCATATGTTGTTGTGTTGTGGACGTGGTCCTACGAAGTTGTTGTTGTGATCTTCAGTCCAGAGACTGGTTTGATGCAGCTCTCCATGCTACTCTATCCTGTGCAAGCTTCTTCATCTCCCAGTACCTACTGCAACCTACATCATTCTGAACCTGCTTAGTGTATTCATCTCTTGGTCTCCCTCTTCGAGTTTTACTCTCCACGCTGCCCTCCAGTACTAAATCGGTGATCCCTTGATGCCTCAGAACATGTCCTACCAACTGATCCCTTCTTCTAGTCAAGGTGTGCCACAAATTTCTCTTCTCCCTAATTCTATTCAATACCTCCTCATTAGTTATGTGATCTACCCATCTAATCTTCAGCATTCTTCTGTAGCACCACATTTCGAAAGCTTCTATTCTCTTCTTGTCTAAACTATTTATCGTCCATGTTCCAATTCCATACGTGGCTACACTCCATACAAATACTTTCAGAAACGACTTCCTGACACTTAAATCTATACTTGTTGTTAACAAATTTCTCTTCTTTAGAAATGCTTTCCTTGCCATTGCCAGTCTACATTTTATATCCTCTCTACTTCGACCATTATCAGTTACTTTGCTCCCTAAATAGCAAAACTCCTTTACTACTTTAAGTGTCTCATTTCCTAATCTAATACCCTCAGCATCACCTGATTTAATTCGACTACATTCCATTATCCTCGTTTTTGCTTTTGTTGATGTTCATCTTATATCCTCCTTTTAAGACAATGTCCATTCTGTTCAGGTGCCCTTCCAGGTCCTATGCTGTCTCTGACAGAATTACAATGTCATCGGCAAACATCAAAGTTTTTATTTTTTCTCCATGAATTTTAATATCTACTCCAAATTTTTCTTTTGTTTCCTTTACTGCTTGCTCAATATACAGATTGAATAACATTGAGGATGGCTACAACCCTGTCTCTCTCCCTTCCCAACCACTGCTTCCCTTTCATGCCCCTTGACTCTTATAACTGCCATCTGGTTTCTGTACAAATTGTAAATAGCCTTTCGCTCTCTGTATTTTACCCCTGCCACCTTCAGAATTTGAAAGAGAGTATTCCAGCCAAAATTGTCAAAAACTTTCCCCAAGTCTACAATTGCTAGAAACATAGGTTTGCCTTCCCTTAATCTATCTTCTAAGATAAGTCATAGGGTCAGTATTGCCTCACGTATTCCAACATTTCTATGGAATCCAAACTGATCTTCCGTGAGGTCGGCTTCTACCAGTTTTTCCATTCGTCTGTGAAGAATTCGCATTAGTATTTTGCAGCCGTGACTTACGAAACTGATAGTTCGGTAATTTTCACCTCTGTCAACACCTGCTTTCTTTGGGATTGGAATTATTATATTCTTCCTGAAGTCTGAGGGTATTTCGCCTGTCTCATACACCTTGCTCACCAGATGGTTGAGCTTTGTCAGGGCTATCAGTAGTTCTAATGGAAAGTTGTCTATTCCCAGGGCCTTTTTTCTTCTTAGGTCTTTCAGTGCTCTGTCAAACTCTTCACACAGTATCATATCTCCCATTTCGTCTTCATCTACATCCTTTTCCCTTTCCATAATATTGTCCTCAAGTACAAGGTGCATTCAAGTTCTAAGGCCTCCGATTTTTTTTTTCTGATTAACTACTCACCCGAAATCGATGAAACTGGCGTTACTTCTCGATGTAATCGCCCTGCAGACATACACATTTTTCACAATGCTGACGCCATGATTCCATGGCAGCGGCGAAGGCTTCTTTAGGAGTCTGTTTTGACCACTGGAAAATCGCTGAGGCAATAGCAGCACGGCTGGTGAATGTGCGGCCACGGAGAGTGTCTTTCATTGTTGGAAAAAGCCAAAAGTCACTAGGAGCCAGGTCAGGTGAGTAGGGAGCATGAGGAATCACTTCAAAGTTGTTATCACGAAGAAACTGTTGCGTAATGTTAGCTCGATGTGCGGGTGCGTTGTCTTGGTGAAACAGCACACGTGCAGCCCTTCCCGGACGTTTTTGTTGCAGTGCAGGAAGGAATTTGTTCTTCAAAACATTTTCGTAGGATGCACCTGTTACCGTAGTGCCCTTTGGAGCGCAATGGGTAAGGATTATGCCCTCGCTGTCCCAGAACATGGACACCATTTTTTCATCACTGGCGGTTACCCGAAATTTTTTTGGTGGCGGTGAATCTGTGTGCTTCCATTGAGCTGACTGGCGCTTTGTTTCTGGATTGAAAAATGGCATCCACGTCTCATCCATTGTCACAACCGACAAAAAGAAAGTCCCATTCATGCTGTCGTTGCGCGTCAACATTGCTTGGCAACATGCCACACGGGCAGCCATGTGGTCATCCGTCAGCATTCATGGCACCCACCTGGATGACACTTTTCGCATTTTCAGGTCGTCATGCAGGATTGTGTGCGCAGAACCCACAGAAATGCCAACTCTGGAGGCGATCTGTTCAACAGTCATTCGGGGATCCCCCACAACAATTCTCTCCACTTTCTCGATCATGTCGTCAGACCGGCTTGTGCGAGCCCGAGGTTGTTTCGGTTTGTTGTCACACGATGTTCTGCCTTCATTTAACTGTCACACCCACGAACGCACTTTCGACACATCCGTAACTCCATCACCACATGTCTCCTTCAACTGTCGATGAATTTCAGTTGGTTTCACACCACACAAATTTTAAGTATTTAAAACAGTTCTCATTCACGCCGCTGGCGCTAAAATTCCATCTGCTGTACGGTGCTGCCATCTCTGGGACGTATTGACAATGAACGCGGCCTCATTTTAAAACAATGCGCATGTTTCTATCTCTTTCCAGTCCGGAGAAAAAAAAATCGGAGGCCTTAGAACTTGAATGCACCTCGTACATCACCCTTGTACAGACCCTCCATGTACTCCTTCCACTTTTCTGCTTTCTCTTCTTTGCTTAGAACTGGGTTTCCATCTGAGCTCTTGATATTCATACAAGTGGTTCTCTTTTCTCCAAAGGTCTCTTATTTTGCACTTCCTGTTGATCTCATTTTTGAGCCGTTTGTATTCCTTTTTGCCTGTTTCATTTACTGCATTTTTATATTTTCTCCTTTCATCAGTTAAATTCAGTATATCTTCTGTTACCCAAGGATTTCTACTAGCCCTTGTCTTTTTACCTACTTGATCCTCTTCTGCCTTCACTATTTCATCCCTCAAAGCTACCCATTCTTCTTCTACTGTATTTCTTTCCCCAATTCCTCTCAATCGTTCCCTAATGCTCTCCCTGAAACTCTGTACAACCTCTGGTTCTGTCAGATTATCCAGATCTCATCTCCTTAAATTCCCACCATATGTAGTACGGTAGAAAAATTCTCACTATGTTTAATTTTGTGTATCTGTTTTGTAAGTGTTTGTAATTTTTTTAAAGCAAGTTTGACCTGAATGCACAGTGTTCTTTCATGCCAAGTTTTGTCTGAATTCTTGTAAAGAACACAACGTATAAGGTGAAAATGAACTTTATAGAATAATAATGTGCAACGGCAAAATAAAATCAGTGTTTACCATTAATGAAAGGAAAAGTGTGAATTTTGTTACAGTTCATGTATTAGAGCAATACTTTTGAAAAATTGGGCAAATACAATGTATCCACACAATAGCTTCCCCCCTCTCCATCCCCCCTGATTACCCCATTCTGTAGGTAACTTCTGTGTTCATTTTTCTAAATAGATGAAAAGGAATTTGAAGCTAATATTGAATCTGAGACCCACAGTTGCTAGCGTCCCCTTGTTTGCAGAGGTGTGTGTAAGAAGGCAGGTGGTGGGGTTGTGCACAATTGCAGCTGGAAGCATGCTGTGGCTTGTGATACAGAAGTTAATAGTAGTTTTATACTGCAGCTGTTGTAAGCACTATTAAGTGCATGTTGAACATTTAATAGTGATTTTCTTGGTAGTGTGCTTGTGGTTCTTTTTTTTGCCCATGTACGTATAGATTTTTCAAACGAGGTTTGAAGGAAAGAGAGTGGCCTTCTACCTTTATCCCCAGGAAGAGAGTGGGTAGCATATCTAGTCTTGGACAAAGAAATATAGAAATATTATACACTGTAAAGCTGCAAAGTTCTCTCTCTCTCTCTCTCTCTCTCTCTCTCTCTCTCTCTCTCTCTCTCTCTCTCTCTCCCCCCCTGTCCCCTTCCCTCCCCCCCCTCTCCTTCTGTGTATAGAATGCACCCTGCATTTGCTTTATCTGGTTTTGATGAAATTGGTATTTATAATGAAACTTCCTGGCAGATTAAAACTGTGTGCCCGACCGAGACTCGAACTCGGGACCTTTGCCTTTCGCGGGCAAGTGTTCTACCATCTGAGCTACCGAAGCACGACTCATGCCCGGTACTCACAGCAGAATGTAAAGCTGTGAGTACCAGGCGTGAGTCGTGCTTCGGTAGCTCAGATGGTAGAGCACTTGTCCGCGAAAGGCAAAGGTCCCGAGTTCGAGTCTCGGTCGGGCACACAGTTTTAATCTGCCAGGAAGTTTCATATCAGCGCACACTCCGCTGGAGAGTGAAAATCTCATTCTGGTATTTATAATGATGTAAATATAACAAGTGTACCTTTAGTGCCAGTTATTGAGCATTGGACTAAACTGGAGGAGAAAAGTTGGTGGAACATTAGCTTTTACTGAGATACTTTGAATGGTTGGAAGTTTTCTAAAACTAACATCAAACCACTTGCATTCCCCTGTGAACCTATGATTAGCATGTTAATAGTGTTCCTTGTTCTACAGATAATTGTTTGTAGATGTTTTGTAATAGGTTACTTATTGTGAGTATGTGACAGGATTGATAGAAGTCTGTGGTACTTCCATTTGTGATCTCCTTCCCCTCTCCTTCCTTTCCATCTTCATTATGCATGCTTCATGTTTCCTGTGCAGCCTGTCCGCCACACAATAACCTCCCCCTCTTTCCCAGTTCCTGACCACTTCTGATTTTAGTACTCTTGACTTTGAAGCAGTTTAGTTATGATTTTCTAATACTCATCATTTCAATATCTTATGTGTCTTCTGTATATATGTGTCTTTTAAGCTAGATGAGTAAAATAGTCCTGATACACATATACATGTGAGACGCTGCAGTAGTATTCTCTTTTGTTACAGCCTGGTGATATAGTGGAGCGGCATCTTGTTGATGGAGACATTGTACTCTTTAATCGGCAACCTAGTCTTCACAAATTAAGTATCATGTCACACAGAGCCAAAGTTCTTGAACACAGGACATTCAGGTGTGTTTTCTTTTTTTAAGAAGTGCAAGTACTTGTTCAGCTCCTTTAAGAAAAATTAGATACTTTGTTTTTTACAGGTTTAATGAATGTGTCTGTACACCATACAATGCTGATTTTGATGGTGATGAAATGAATCTCCATTTGCCGCAGACAGAAGAGGCTCGTGCTGAGGCCTTGATTCTTATGGGGGTTGGTATACATTAGAATAGTTTCAAAGAGGGAAAAGTAAACAAAAAGGAGTAGAAAGTATTAAAAGCAAAATTAAATTTGAAAATACGCAATGTCACATTAAAGGTTACGCATGCTATGAACTACTTCTACCCTAATTTACTTGTATTATATACAGTTAGATAGTTCTGTTAATTGGTTTTACACATCACAGGAGCACTAGCTGAAACAGTAACTATTTACTTCTTCTTGTTCCGGACGTGAGCCCAGAATGGGTTTGATGCAGTAGCCCAGATCTACTATGTGCCGGCTATCCTCTTCATTTCAGTATAAATACTGAGCATCCTGCATCATCAACAATCTGTTTATGTTCATATTTATGCCTGCCCCTGTGATTTTCTACTTCCACCAACCCTTAAGCTACAATTCTCAGCAGTGACTCATGGTGCGATGTGTGCCCATCCAGTCTCTCTCTTCAGTTCATTGTGTTTTTACTAGACTTTTCTTCTTGTTACTCATTGTAGGATGTCTTCATTCTTTTACCAACTGAGCTGAAACAGTCTCCTGTAACACCATACTGCAACGGCTTCGAATTGTTTCATTTCTGTCTTCCTCGCTGCCCATGTTTTGCATGAATACAGAGCTGAATTCCAAAAATAACATTCATGAATCTCTTCTGGGTTTACAGTTTATATTTTTTATTTTATTCACGGATGTAATTTTCAGCAACTGTAGTATTATTTTTTTAAAATAAATTTCAGTCATCTGTTGCAAATAAACTTTTTATTACCTATACCAGTAAACCGGTAAACATAATAAAAATTTATTTGCAAAAAAAATTATGTTTTGCTTCAAATATACAAAAGCTCTTTTGCTATGTACAACACTTACTATAATGTCTCTTTTTGAATCTTCTTTCTTTATCAGTTCTACCACTTTACTATCTATCGTGTCCACATGCTCTGCACCTTATGATGTTATGTTTTTTTTGTACATATTTTAGACACCAACCAACACAAGTTATGTTTCATTAAGCACCCAGCTCAATTCTTGTTTATTACAGTTTTAGCAACCATTTCTGTGTCATCAGTCAGCTATATCATGCTGGCTTTTTGCCAGTGACAAACAACTCCCACTTCAAGATTTTCTTTATTTCCTTCATTACCTTTTCAATATACAGATTAAATGTTAATGGCGACAGTGAGTGGCCCTACCTTATACTTTTCATGATTTTGGCATCTTGTGTCATTCCAGTTTATTAAATGTATAATGGTACGACACATTCTGAACATTTTGCTGAGTTATATGTAAGATCATATGTCTTAATGAAACTACAGACTACTTAGTAAAAGGATAGATAAAAAATCTAGAAGACAGATTTAGTCTTTCCTTCTCATCCCAACCGGTAAGTCTCCCCCGACCCGGGGTTCTGGGTGATTTTTCTGAACTATGCCCCTTTCCCTAAATCTCTCCAGTCCTTTTCCTTCACCCTTCTTCCTTCCCCTTCTACTCTTCTGCCAGAAGAAGGAGCCACTGGCTCCAACAGCTTGTAAAAGTTAAATCCTTTTGTGTGTATGGTTCCCTGCCGCCACTTGGGGAGTAGATTTTTTATCTATTCATTTACTGTATATTATCAGTAATTGATTACTGTCATTGTTAGACTACTTAGTAAGATTTTCAGCATATTGGGCAAGCAACTCGTTGTTGCTACAAATGTGCTCTCCACAGATGTTCAGGCTATACAGAAAGGACTTTTTACTTTGGAAGGGACGGAGCTTTCAACACGCGGGTGCTGTTGTTGGTTAGTGAGCTTCATATGGACTGAGTTTTACATGGAACCATTGGAGAGGAGGAGATCAGTGTCTGGGAAGGTGGTGTACTAGTTGGGTTGAACCAAGCCATGAGGGATGTTGGTGTGATGGGAGGTGACATCAACAGTGTTAAGTTGGGATTCAGAGGGTAAAGGGGTTGGGATTGTTAAGAGATGTCTTTGCTATGGGAAGCTAGGCTGTAGACAATGATTTGAAGGTGTGCATCAGCAAGTGCTCAGATTCTTTATGTAGGAATACATTAATCAGCTTATAAAATAACTTTCTTTTAATAATAATAATAATAATGGATGGATATGTGCGTGTGTGCAAGTGTATACCTGTCCTTTTTTCCCCCTAAGGTAAGTCTTTCCGCTCCCGGGATTGGAATGACTCCTTACCCTCTCCCTTAAAACCCACTTCCTTTCGTCTTCCCCTCTCCTTCCCTCTTTCCTGATGAGGCAACAGTTTGTTGCGAAAGCTTGAATTTTGTGTGTATGTTTGTGTTTGTTTGTGTGTCTATCGACCTGCCAGCGCTTTCGTTCGGCAAGTCACCTCATCTTTGTTTTTATATATAATAATATGAATATTTATATGTGTGTTTGAAGAGAGAGATTTTTGTCATAACTGGTACCTGAATTTTGGTTGCTGTCTCCTTGAATGATCAGCTTCTGCACCAGTTGGTGACGTATCACAATTTGGAGGAAGTTATTGTTCTTTAAGGTTTAAAATACAACTCTGTTAGTTACATTGCGGATAGCTTTGACCCCAAGTTTTCGTAGCTTTTCATACCTAAGGGACCACTGTTGTAAGTAAATAAGATCAAACAGCAATCTGCTTTTCGTGAGAAAAGGAGATTGCTTAGCACACAAACTTCCTTCAAACTACACGTCCTGCTACATCAAAATTGGTCAGTGGAGTTTAGCACCATACTGTTGTTCAAGAACATAATCCAATTACTGTAATTAAGAAATTATGAGAGTTTGTTACTTATTGAATGAAAACTATAGAGAATGCATTTCTTTTCCTGTATTTTAGTGAACTTTGTACACTTACAATTCTGTTGATTGATAGACGGCGACGACAATGAAGTTCACCTACTTTTCCAAAAACAAGATATTTCTATTCATCACTTCCAGAAAATTTGTATACTTAAATGTTTGGCAACACTTACACATACTTTACTCAGTTTTATCACAGAAATATCAATTTTCATTAAATGTAACAATATATTCTGAGCGACGGCCCAGCAACACGTCCTCTTTCCACGAGATACAGATTAACAGTCCATACTCAATACTATAATACTATTGTTGCGGGGATTACGTGCTAAAGAGTTTCTTGCTGTCCAGCTGTGTTTCACTTCACTTCAAGTACTTTTTGAATCACATTTACATTTACAGTACTTACATACATTACTGAGCTTCTCAGAATAAAATCAGACACAAATTAATTAAAAAAAAAAAAAAAAAAGCAGTGAGGCACACATAACATTACAAGCTACAGTGTGGCTCCAGAATGATTAGGTTGATTAGATATGTGGATTATGGCAAACATGTAGAAACTGAGTTTGTAGAGGGTTAGTTGGGGAAGGAGGGAGATTGATTCAGGTTAGAGATTCTGCGATGGGCCTAAGGATTT
This sequence comes from Schistocerca serialis cubense, assembly GCF_023864345.2. Taxonomy (NCBI): domain Eukaryota; kingdom Metazoa; phylum Arthropoda; class Insecta; order Orthoptera; family Acrididae; genus Schistocerca; species Schistocerca serialis. Next base: position 604,656,184 of record NC_064638.1, on the reverse strand, counting down.
GAGTAGGATTTGGAGGTTCAGCAAGGCTTCTTGAATAGTATCACTGTGTCAAAGCTTTTAGGTGGAAGTGTCAGAAAGTTGGATACATTTTGTCATGCACTCACTGCATTTCATCTTGAAAGAAGAATGTGTTATTGGGAAGGGATGGAAGAATGAGGGGGAGTCCAAGTTAGTGATAAGGAATCATTGGAGGTAACCAGGAGGTCGTTATATGGGAGTGGGGAGAGGGGAAGTGTGTCAGTTGGCCAATTGGTCATTTGAGTCAGTTGATTAGTTGAAGAGACAAACCTGGGAGAGGATTTAGATTTCATTTTGGTTGGCTTTGATTTGAGGGGTAAGTGGCAAAAAATGGTGTCCTCTGAAGGGATTGGGAGGAGGAGAGTAGATATTTGATGAGTTCTGTGTGACTGAATGCTGGTGTAGGGCTGAGTGTGAAGCATTTGGCTAGGTCTGAAACTCCTGTAGGATTGAGTTATTTGATAGAGACATTGACAACAGCATTTTGGGTTTGTTTGTTTGCTACTATTACAGGGTTTTGGGGGTTGTGGCAAATGGAAAACACCAGCAAGGCAATACCTTGCTTGCTGACTTTTCCATCTATGAGGGATTGATGATGGGGTTCACTAAGGGTAGATAGGTATTGTTGGGCAGTGGTAGTCCAAGACAGAATAGAATGCCAGTAAATTGGAAATATACTGGTGTCAGGAGTGCTGCTACAAATGTTGGAGGGCAAAGGTTTTGATTTGGCAGATAAATTATAGATAGTTGTGAATGCATAGAAATAGTATCTTACAGAGGGAGCAGATGGGGATTCATAGATGCCTGTGCCAAAGTTATCTGTTTCTCTAGTATTAGAATGGTGAGGGGTTGGGAATAGCAGAATGGAAGCTTTAAAGATCATTGTATTAAAGGTGCAGTGATATTCAGAGATGATACCATGGTAAGAAAGCTGCTGTGTTTGTAACAGGTCCTTTGATCCTATAATCCATCTAGTCTCCATGCCTGCTAGCCTTTGCTGCACATCTACCTCCAACACCCCTCCTACACTGTGATAACAGCTTTACTCATCTGATACTCACAGCCTTCGTTCTGCAGTCTCTCTCTTCCTCTATTCTATGTGCCCCTCCCAAACCACTCTTTCATTTCGTTGCATTTTACACACAACTCCTGCTGCCTGCTGCCAGATGAGCTCACTAGTGCCATATTCCTATGCATTGCTCTTCAGCCAACCTGTCATTGCTTCATTGGATCAACTGTGTCTGGTTGTGCTGAACAGCCCTTGTTGCTTTAAAGTCTCAAGCTGCACATGTTGCACACTGCATTGTATCATTTGACTGTAACTGTTGTCAGCTGCACGCTCTGTTCCATATATCATGCTTACTCCATAAGTTGTTCAGCAGAAATAGCAAATGGAAAAAAAGACTGTGCACCAGCCATGTTCCACTTTGTAGCTTTCAAATTTTTCTATCACAAACTGACTTAAATTTGTATACTGCATTTTTAAAGTCATATAGTTCATCAACACAAGAATTAGGAAGAATTTTGTGAATGTGAAAGTAATTATAGCATTAAGGCAAGGGTTTTTACAGTATCAAACATTTCCTGGAAACTTGGCCCTTCGTGCCATTGCTTACTCTTTTACCTTCTGTAATTTTCTTAGACATATTCGCTACCTCCTGCTGCAGCCCTTGTGTGTTTTCTATACATGTGTACTCATTCATTATTGTTGCCTTTCCTAGATTTGCAAGTACCTCATGGCATTTATTCTATCAGTTCTGTTATGTACATGGTACTTTCTTCACTGTGTTCCCTTTGTTGATTAATGCTCTTCAGCTCTACGAGATCCTTACATTGTTACATATTGAATTTGCTAAAAATTACCAGTTTTCTTCCCTTTATACATTACAGCAATTCTAAACTAAATACATATGACATTTGGAAAATCCAGGATGGAATGTAACAATATTTTGAGTAGGTAAGTTGCTGCTCACCATATAGTGATGCTGAGTTGCAGATAGGCACAACAAGAAGACTCTCACAATTAAAGCTTTTGGCCATTAAGGCCTTCAGCAATACACACACACACACACACACACACACACACACACACACACACACACACACACACACACACACACACAAAAAGCACGCGTGCACGTGCAAACACAACTCACACACGACTGCAGTCTCAGGCATCTGAAACCACACTGCGAGTTGCAGCACCAATGCATGATGAGAGTGGCGACTGGGTGGGAGTAAGGAGGAGGCTGGGGTGGGGAGTGAGGGGGAGTAATAATGTGGTGCGGGTGGTGGACAGTGGAGTGCTGCAGGTTAGACAGCTACAAGACTACGCTGTTGGTGCAGCATCTTATGCCCCACATTACTCCTGCCAATATAATTAATCATATACTTTCAAATTGATCACTCTCCCAGCGTCACTTCCCGTATTTTTGTATGTTAACTCCTGCACCTTTCTGGTGCCACACGATCTTGTATCTCATCCTACAAACCCCTCCCCACTCCCACACTTTCTCTGTTCTATCCCAGTTCGCACCCACTAATTCCACCATCCAGTCACATCTGCCGTCCCCCTTCTTCACACTTATCCACCATCAGACCCACTACCCACAATAATATGTTTTTTATTAGTTATTCTTTTCTTTGATCCTTATGATTTTGTGCCAATTTTAGTGAGTTTTTGTCTTTCCTATCATCGACTCACTTAGATTTTATCTTGCTCCTTTTTGTGAATTTTCACACATGTTTGATTGTATTTTTGCAAAATTTTTCGAATGTAATTCAACATTATTTGTGTAATTTTCCACATTGTTACCACCACCATGGATCCTTGCCCTTTCCATCTGCATCAGTACAGAAAAGTTTCCACATCCCTAGCCAGATTCCAGTCCCGCATACTGTTCCTGCCTTGTTGCTTGGCTTACGGAATCCCCCCTAATGAATTGCCCATCTCTGGCTGCCACCTCCCCTTCCACAATGACCTCCACCTGTTCAGATTCTGCCAGTCCTTAGCCCTCACCAATGTAGTCCTGCAAAACGGTATCAACCAAGCCCAACCCTCCTTGCAGTACCTTCTCTTCATTTGCAAAATTCTCCTGCTATGCAATCCCAAATCCCTGGAACCCGTAACACACACTGAAACTCTTCCTCTACAGAAACTTGAGCGCCATGCACAATGATACCTCAAAAAGCTCTCCACCCTGCTCACTTCCTACTCCTGCCTTGGAGTACCACTGTCCATGACCCCTACAACAACCTTCAAATCTCCCCCATGCTCCCTCATAGCTGACAAAACCTGTCTTGCAGACACACTACACTTACCCAATCCTCCAAATCCCCGCCCCCCTCTGCCACACAGAACCCGCAACACAGTCATGAATCTTTCCTCCAGAATCCTTAGCCCCATGGAAATATTAGTCCTTTCCAAAGGCCTCACTTTTTGCCCCACTCCCAAATTCAATCATGCAGGACTTGTTAAAGACCTTCTGTCCTTCTCCTGGTCCCTACAGTGGAAACACTTCTTTGCCACCAACCTTACCAATCAGACTCAACCAAAGACCAATATTGAACCTTTCCTAACTCAGTTCACTCCTCCATCCAACTGTGATCCGCCCAGTTGCCACCAAACCACCCCCTGTTAACTTTCCAGAATTTCTTAACATCAAACCTTGCCTCACCGTCATTCCCCAAATCCCTCAACATGCAAACTACCCTTACATCCACAGAAAGAACCGCATTCCACCATCTAAAAACTGATCCCAACCGTATAATAGTACCTGCAGACAAAGGCTCCACCTTTTGTTTTGACCCACAAGGAAGGACTCCGCCAGCTGTCAGATACTTCCACCTACAAATCTGGCCACAGTGACTCCATTCCAGTAACCCAGCAGGATCCCCAGTCACTACTCAAATCCTTAAGTCCATTCCAGAACCTCTCTCCAGAGTCCATCTCTCTACTTAATCCTACCACTCCCTGCTCTCCTGCCTTCTACATGCTTCATAAAGTCCATAAAACCAACCAGCCAGAATGCCTCATTTTGGCCAGTTACTGTGCGCCCACTGAGAGAATCTCTGCTCTCATAGAACAACACCTTCTATCTGTTACCCGGAACCTAACCTCCTATACAAAAGATACCAACTATTTCCTCCAATGACTCTCAACAGTTTCTGTCCCCATACTACATGGTGCCCTGCTCGTCACTATTGATGCCACCCCCCTATACAGTAACATTTCTAATGCCCATGGCCTTACCGCTATTGAACACTATCTTTCCCAATGCCCTTTGGATTCCAAAGTAACAACCTCCTTCCTAGTCGCCATGACCAACTGTATCTTGTATCCTCGCTCACAATTACTTCTCCTTAGAAGGCATTACCTATGAACAAATCTGGGGTATGGCTACGGGCACCCACATAGCACCATCCTATGCCACCCTATTCATGGGCCATCTAGGGGAGTCCTTCCTAAAAACCCAGAATCATAAATCCCTCAACTGGTTCAGATTCATTGATGACATCTTTGTTATCTGGATCAAAGATAAGGACACCCTATCCACATTCCTCCAGAACCTCAACAACTTATCCCTTGGCCATGTAAGCCAAAAACCAGTTAACGATAAAAGTAATATTGTAGAACAAAAGCAAACTGGTGCTTTTCATTTATTAACTTCTCCCCCATTTGCTTCATCTGGTCCTACTCAACCCAACAAGCCACCTTACTGGATGTTGACCTCCACCTCAAAGATGGCTACATCAGTACCTCTGCTACATCAGACCTACTACCCACCAACAATACCTCCACTTCAATAACTGCCACCCGTTTCATACCAAGAAGTCCATACCGTACAGCATAGCCACCCATGGTTATTGCATCAGCAGTGATGAGCAGTCCCCCTCTAAATATACTGAGGGGCTGACTGAAGCCTTCACTTACCATAATTATCCTCCCAACCTTGTATAAAAACAATCTCATATGCCTTATCTTTCCAGTCTCCCACCACCTCCCAAACTCTCAACGTCCGGCCACAGAGGAGCATTCGCCTCATAACTTTGTACTACCCAGGACTGGAGCAACTCACTTACATTCTCCGCCAGGTTTTCAGTTACCTCTTGTCGTGCCCTCAAATGAGAAATGGGCTGCACACTGTTCTTCCCACCCATCCCGCCATGGTATTCTGCCGTCCCCTGAACCTTCGCAATATACTCGTCCATCCGTATACAACCCCTGCTCCCAATCCCTTACCTCATGGCTCATACCCTTGCAATAGACCTTGATGCAAGACCTGTCCCATACATCCTCCCACCACCACCTACTCCAGTCCAGTCACTAACATCACCTATTCCATCAAAGACAGGACTACCTGTGAAACCAGTCATGTGGTCTACAAGTGAAGCTGCAATCACTGTGATGCATTCTATATAGACATGACAACCAACAAGCTGTCTGTCCACATGAATGGCCATCGACAAACTGTGGCCAAGAAATGGGTGGACCACCCTGTTGCTGAACACACTGCCAAACATGGTATCCGTAATTTTAATGACTGCTTCAAAGCCTGTGCCATATGGGTCTTTCCCATCAGCACCAACTTTTCTTAATTGCGTGTGGGAAATTTCCCTGCTATACATCCTATGTTCCCATAACCCTTTTGGATTCAGTCTTTGTTAGTCACTGTCCTCACCCATCCAGCCCCTTCCCTGTTCCCATCCCAGCCCTACACAGCCGTCATTCAACCAAAACACTGATTTTTTTATTTTTCTTCTTTTCTGCTACTGACCTCCCCCACCCCTTCCCTTCCCATCTTTCCTCTGCCCTATGTGTATCCTACAGAGCTTCCCTGTCCGCCACTGCTACTGTACTATCCCACCCCCCCCCCTCCCCCCCCCCCCCCCCCGACCACCTCATTACCCCTACCCAGGCACCACTCCCATCATGCACTGGTGCTGCTGCTCTTAGTGTGGTTTCAGTTGCCTGAGACTGCAGTTGTGTGTGTGTGTGTGTGTGTGGGGGGGGGGGGGGGGGGGCGGCGTGTGCGTGCACACGCGGCTATTGTTGACAAAGGCCTTAATGGCCGAAAGCTTGAATTGTGAGAGTCATTTTGTTGTGCCTGTCTGTGACTCAGCATCTCCACTGTATGGTGAATAGCAACTTTCTTTCTCATAATATTGTTACATATTACATTTGGTGATCTTTTTACTAGATGTAGTGCCTTTTCTTCATTTGGGTTGTTGATCATCCTGCTTTTATGTGTTTGTATACTGTTCCTCATCTTCAAAGATTATATACTTATGCTGATTTGCCAGATGTAGACTTACTGTATACTTGGCTTCATCGTAGCTTTCAGTTATAAACTTATTGTATAAACTGTTTTTGTCACCTAACTCTGACCAGTGAAGCAGGCTTTATTTTACTAAATAATTATCTGACACATTTATTTTAAAATTGGCCAGCTGAAGATCCATTAGTGATACTATTACAATCTGCCGATAGTAGTAACATATCTAGAAATTGCAAACAGAAGCTGAGAAGACAACTAGGCCAATAGCTTTTCAATTTTATGTATTGTGCTGTGATTTATGTTAGACCACAATCAATATTAGGCAGAAGCAAAGTAGCATTGTGAACCAAAAGTTTCACGATATTTAAAAAAACACTAGATCATTATGTAAACAAGCCAATTTGTGTCCTGTGTGCTGAAAATACAATTTAGTTCAGCAGATGGTTTGTTTCCATACACATTTGTACTTTTTAAATAAAGTATGCAGTGAACTATGACTGCATGATGTCACTTGGCTTCTACATAACAGTAAATGTGAGTTAATGCAGTCTAAAAGAAGTCACAGTATGATCATACTTAAACTCAAATGTTGTTGTTTTGGCTTTTGATTAGGCATACTGACTAGTAAATGTAGAATTACGTGCCACCCTAATTCATATTAATCTGCCATGGAAAAGATAAAATCTAACATGGGATTCTTACAGATAAAGCTTTGAATTGAAATGCATTTTCACAATCTACAGTACATTTGTCAGTGAAAACAATTTCAGTTCTATGTAGTAAATTTTAAAATTTCATTTGTTTGAAATATTTCTTTCAGAACAAATCAAATCTCGTGACACCTCGCAATGGAGAACTACTCATAGCTGCCACACAAGATTTCATCACTGGAGCCTATCTACTTACACAGAAAGATAATTTTCTAGACAGAGGCCAGGCTTGTCAGTTAGCAGCAACTCTCTTGGCTGGAAGTGATACAAACATGCATATTGATTTACCACCACCAGCAATATTGAAAGTATGTATCACTGAGAACAGTAATGTATTCAAATGACTGGAAGAGACAGAGAGAAATTCTTATTTGTTGAAGAGTTTACAATGAGTAATAAATGCTAAAGTTACTTTCTTTGTGCAAACCTGCAACACTGAGTGTTATTTATGATCAGATTTCATTATCAGTATTTATATTTATTTGTACTTCATTTTTGAGTTAATTGTTTCACCCATTTAAAAAATTCTGCTTCACTGGTGCATGTAAGCTGAGGTCATCTGTAAAGATTACGTTTCTGAAAGTGCATTTCATGCAAAAAATTGTGTGCTAAAATGCAGGAGGATGCTAACCTACAAATTGTTAAAAGTAAGTTATTGACATATGTAGATACTACCGCAATAATTTCTTATTCCACTATATATAAATAATTTGTAACGATATTATGAAAAAGAAAGTTCTACCCATCATATAACAGAAATTATGAGTTGCATCGAGGCCCAACAGAAAGACACACACACGACTGCAGTCTCTGGCAACTGAAGCCACACACTGTGGCTTCAGTTGCCAGAGACTGCAGTTTGTGTGTGTGTGTGTGTGTGTGTGTGTGTGTGTGTGTGTGTGTGTGTGTGTGTGTTTGATGAAGACTTTGCTGGCTGAAAGCCTATTTGTGACAGGCTTTTTGTTGTGTTTAACTGCGACTCAGCATCTCCACCATATGGTGAGTAGCAACTTTCCCTTTTCATAATATTGTTACATTCCATCTTGGATTTTCCATTATTTGATGTATAAATCTTTACTCCTTCACAGTGCAATGAAAAATTTTGGAATAGCTTTGAATCACAATAAAACTCAAAATATCTCACTTTCTTTTCTATGACCGAGCGAGGTGCTGCAGTGGAGAGGACAACAGTTCAATCCCGTGTCCGGCTATCCTGATTTAGGTTTTCTGTGATTTCCTTAAATCGCTCCAGACAAATTCCAGGATGGTTCCTTCAAAAGGGCACGGCTGACTTCCTTTGCTAATCTGATGAGACCGATGACCTCGCTGTCTGGTCTCCTCCCCCAAAACAACCCATCCTTTTCTATGAGGGTTGGTTCCCACTTGCATTCTAGTACTCTACATACAAAAATTGCTTTTATAATAGAAGCACAAACTTTTTAGGGTGTTACACTGCAATCAGATAAATAGGAAAATGACAGTAATTAAGTGTTCCTGTGACCTGAAACACTTAATACAGAAACAACATGTGAAAATCAAAATAGAAATGGATATCAGTGACGATAGTTTGATATGCCAGTAGCCCTACTGGAAAAATGTGATTTTCAGTGTGAGCTTAGGCTATGAATATTCCATTCTCTGCTCTGCCAGACAGCCAAGTCACACACTGATTTGTTGTCTCTGCTGTTGCGTGACTACAAAAGTGCTTTTGGAAAAGTTGCATTTAGTTACATTAAGAGAATATTACCTGACAGGCAAATAGCTACTGCTGCACAGCTTGTGATGCCACAGCTGCTACAGTGGAACCATACCTTCAACTATAACTTTATGCTGAATGACTATGAAAGTCCACATGCATTCTTCCCTCTCTGAATCAGATTTCTGTTTTGTTCTCCTAAAACTGGGCTAAAATGATTGTAATTAACACCAACTGTCAAAATATTGAGTAACAATTGAATGTACATGCATTTAATGTTGATTTTGATAAATGATGTACAGTATATTTTGTAAGTAAAATACTTCTAGTACTGAGTTTGTCATAATGTATGGTCTTGAAAAAGTTGTTTAATTACTTTCTAGTGAATATGCATTGAAAATTTTTTGTGCAAAAATAAGATTTTTATCTCAGTTAAAAGCCCAAAAACATACCATTTTAATCAGTTGCACTGAGAAAATCTTCGAAAGGACTTTATTGTGTTTTTAGCATTCACAAAGATTACTGGCCTTTTGCATCTCATATGGTATTTTTGTAGATACCTTATGTGTATCTGTGTGTCTGTTCCAACCTGCCAAGTTTCAGTAATAACCAGTAAAATAATTGCCTATGAGTGCAAGTGTCTAGGTTTAAATGCAAGTCTTGCAAGCAGTTTTAACATATCTGGAAGTTTCATAACAATGTATTCTCCACTGAAGGGCAAAAAGTTATACTGTTTTCATTGAGCAAGTCATAATGATGCAAATGTCTTCTGAGTTTATGTATATGAAGAGAGACCTGATTTAAAAAGTTTGAGTTATCTGAAGTCACACCTTGTGTTTGGCCATATTCGAGAAAGCAGCGTGTTAATGGCATTACTTATAATGCAAATGGATGTTTCATAATCACTTACATTTACTATATATTGAGTCAGTGCCTTTATCTTAAGAACAGCAACCCAACTGATATATCCTAAGAGGCAAAACTTATCCTTCCCCAAAGGTGTGCATCGATGTTATCATTTTGGTAATGAACATATTCTCAATAGGATGTAGGGAAATACTGAGGGAATTAGACACAGATGTCTTTTTGTCACTTTGAAAATCTCTCTTTTCTTCACATGTAAATAATACGTTGTTTCATTTTTCCATATGTTTATCTTCCTGTAGGTAATAATTGTAAAGTAATCATTAATCTCTGCTAGCATTTTATATCAAAATTCCATAAACAGTTCTTGATTTCCATTTAGACTGGAATTATGGTTCAGTACAAATAACTGCATAGACCACAACACTTGGTACAATAATGACTGCAACTTTAGAACCATCAGATTAACTCAACTGAACTGGATCAGTACAACACATTGTATTTCCACCTCACGTCTAATGACCAAGCTTTTCAAAGATGTGCATTTTCTTTTTCTTATGGCAAATTGCATAACATAAGGAAATTTTTGGAAATTTGTGGTAGATTCCTATGGGACCAAACCACTGAGGTCATCAGTCCCTAGGCTTATGCACTATGTAATCTAACTTAAACTAACTTATGCTAATGACAACACACACACCCATGCTCGAGGGAGGACTTGAACCTCTGATGGGGAGAGCCGCACGTGAACCGTGGCGAGGCACTTCAGACCACGCAATCATAACTTAAGGCAGTATGTCTTTGTGTGTCTGTGACTCCCAGTGATGAGTGAAATATGCAATTGAATTAAACATACCTAGTAATATATATCAACCTCTTCCATTCAAATGATGGTTGTGACACATTATGGTGTGGACTCTACAAGACACAAAAGCTGCAGGACCTCTCAGCCACCCCCAATAAAAAATATTAACTGGTTGGAACTATGTCAGAAATATGCATATCTGGTTGGCCTAAAGGTGCTTGATGGGACTGAGGTAATTTGACCTGCAGTAGCCACCCAAGAACTTTAATTCCTGTGCAGTGCTCCTTGAACTATTCTGACACATTCTGAGTATTGTTATGTGATCTACTGTCTTGCTGAATGTATGGGTTAGCTGCACTGTGCTGTAGGTGGACAAGCAGATGCACGCAGTTGAATAGTAGGTTCAGTATTGTTTGCTGATGAGAGATGAAGCAAGCCCTATCAGAGGCCCCCATCAGTCTGTGTAAATGTTGCATGCATGAGAATACTTTCACCACCTAATTGAACAGTGCCCAGTGGATAAGTGGAATGTGTTGTCTTGTGTATTTCTAATATACTGAAATTCTGCTATTGTCACTCCAAGCAACCTGGTTTTGTACTTCAAGTGTTCCAATGACTGTGTTGCTGCTGTGATGCCACTCTTTGCATCCCATGACATAGTGAGCAGAGTTGCACATTTGAGGCAGCAGTTTCTGTACTTCATAATGAGGTGGAGAATCTGGGTGATGTGGCTTCTCACTGACGTTTGTTGTTCAACATTGATTTCGTGAGTAATTCACTACACTGCAGCCGATCTATCTGTTGTTAAGATCTATAGTAGTTCCTTTCCAACTTACCCCAAATTTATCATAATTTTTTCGCTGAAGAAGGAACTAACAGTTTCAAAAGCTAGGAATAGTGTTTTCAACTTTTAAAAGGTCTTATCAACAATACTGTGATTACATTTCCTGAAGTTAAGTACTGTATACAAGAAATGGTGACAGTACAAATGAAACTTGTTTCCTCTTGCAAACTTTCCATTTCATAGTCCAGGGTGATCCTTCTCTTTTCTCTGTGTGTCTTACTGTTATAAATTCTTAAGTTTTGTGTGTTTCGTTTGGGATGCAGAGAAATGAAACTTTTTTTGATTATTCAAAATTCAGCAGTATCTTATTTTTGGTAGTGTTAAACTTGTACCATGAGTGTTAATTTAAGATTTTGTCAGTAACATAAACTGCAAATGACATTTAATTCTTTCATCTCTATTGATAATGTACAGCCAATGGCCTTATGGACTGGAAAACAGATCTTTGGACTGATTTTACGACCAAACAAAAAATGTGCTGTGAAAGCAAATTTACGAACCAAGGGAAGGGCATACACTAGCAATGAAGAGCTGTGCATTAATGATTCATGTAAGTAATCTTCCAATGTTTTGTGTTTGTGTTTATTGAAAGTGGCTTCCAATTATCCAGTTGGATGTATTGTAAATAAACAGGTCTGGTGAGTTCCATAGTCCACATAATAATAATAATAATAATAATAATAATAATAGTAATAATAATCAACACAATCACTGAAGGAGATAAGTCATGTATATTAAAAACAGTTTCAAAATGTTACTTGACTCTTGCAGCCTGACTTCTGTTGTGAACTGTGCCATCAGAATTACACAAGATAGCAGTACACTGTAGTCCGATCCATGAATAATGGTGGTTCATGCAGGTCGAGAAACAGGTGGGAATTACATTGTTACCAGTTCCAAGTGACAGTTCCAGTACACTCTTTGCGCTTGAAGAAAGCTTCAATCCTGCAAATTTTGTCTCTGACTTGGTTGTGTAGAATTTGTCGCTTACTACTAACATCAGCCGTTGACAACTCTCAACAAATTGAATAAAAATTCTCTAAATGGCTTGCTACAATCAAGTTTAATGCTCGCATTTGCTATGACATTAGCAGCAGAGTGCTGAGACTGCTCCTGAATGCTCATTGGGTGTTGGAAAATGTGTGACGTAGGTGCACAGAATAAGCCTAACCTCGACCACCATCGTTTGTGACTCCAACTATAATAGACAATATTTTTCTATGTGTAAACTTAATCAGTGACAGAAATGCTTATCTGATAGTGAATAGGCCCCCTGACCATGACGCAAAACTGTCCATTCTTAATAACTTACCTGATTACAGTGAAGTGGTAACATGCAAAACAGTTAGTGCAATTAATGAACAGACAGCTTAAAACTTCAAGGCAGCATTACAGGATTCTGACTGGAGGGATGTGTGTAATGTGACAGATGTCAATTCTAAATTTGGTATGTTCGTAGATATATTTCTTTCAGTCTAAAGCTGCTTTGCCTGGAACACAATAAAATATGGAACTAATGAGATGTTGAAATAACATTGGCTTAAAAAAGGATCCCAAATACAATGTGCAAGGGGAAAAAGTCTTATGAACTCATTAGGATAAACAGAGAAGTAGCCCTGACTGCATATTGCAGAAATTATTGTGCTATCTTGAGGAAGTAATTAAAAATGCAAAAGTAAATCTTTGTAAGCCTGCATTACGAAAAATTAGTCACCCTCAGGAGAAATCATGCTTATACCATATAACACTATCTCTAGCCTTAACGCATTCGGGAGGACGACGGTTCAATCCCGTCTCCAGCCATCCTGATTTAGGTTCCTTTGAAAGGGCACGGCCGATTTCCTTCCCAATCCTTCCCTAACCCGAGCTTGCGCTCCGTCTCTAATGACCTCGTTGTCAACGGGACGTTAAACACTCACCACCACCACCTAGACTCAAAAACACCTTGAAACCAGTGAAGAAGAGTGTACACAAGGTTCTACAGATACGCCATGTCCATCTGGAGCCTCATCGATGATTAGAACCCATAGGTGATTGTGGGAATTTGATTGCTATCTTTCACCTCTGCCCCTTCCCTCACCATTCAGATAATATCAAACATTTTCTATAGGATTAAAATCAGATGGTTTAGTGCTCCAGCCAAGGTCCAATAAGGTTTGTGAATGTTCATTAAACCAGAAATGTACACAGGCTGTGAACATGAATGTCATCATCTTGGAAGGTTGGAGTGTTGGTTGCACACTCTCATGAAATTGTAGATGAAAAGGCAACATTTTGTCATCAGAAATGTTGAAAATCTTACTATATTGATTACATGCAACTGCATGGCACTTCACTGCCATCATTTATGTCTGCAGTATGGGAATACATGGCCAGTTGTGCACCATTTAGCTTATAATGTCCAAAGTTAATAATTCGGATAAGAAATTAAATCTATGTTGGTAACAGTAAAAAGAGAAACTCTGATATCAGTTAAGGAGAGTGAAGAGTTTGTTATTGAAAATAAAGCAAATAATAAATAGCAACAGTCAGGTAGTACATGTATTGAATAATATCTTCCTGTAAGTAGATCAGAAGATTGTGTTGGACAGTCCATGGGATAAAGCAATAGAGTATATCTAAGAAGCAGTACCAAAATATGTACACACAAATCATATTTACTTCAGGTGCTGCCAAAGAAACTAATAGGCCTAGTGTAATTAACTTTATCAGCACCAAAAACTCCACAAAACATAATATTTCAAGTGAAGTCTTCAATTTTTTTTTTTTTTTTGGTCCTGTCCTCCTCAGTTGCGCGTAATACTACGGTATGTTGATGATTTTCACTTATGGACCGTCTGACAGCAACTGAATAAAACACAATTTTAGTGCCATACGCGTTTTGCCTTTATTTTCTGCAAGGCATCATCAGTGGCAGGTTGCGTAGACAGTTTCTTACATATTATGCTCCTGTTGCATTTTTGGTCTTGTTCGTCTTCCTATGAGCGCCAATTTGCTGTTTTTTCTGCATTTCACAGCACTATGCACTGAAAGGCATTAAAAAAAGCGTTCAGTGCATAGTGCTGTGAAATGCAGAAAAAACAGCAAATTGGCGCTCATAGGAAGACGAACAAGACCAAAAATGCAACAGGAGCGTAATATGTAAGAAACTGTCTACGCAACCTGCCACTGATGATGCCTTGCAGAAAATAAAGGCGAAACGCGTATGGCACTAAAATTGTGTTTTATTCAGTTGCTGTCAGACGGTCCATAAGTGAAAATCATCAACATGCCGTAGTATTCAAGTGAAGTACTAAAATTGTGTTGTGCTTTACAGATATGTAATGTTTTTAGTCACATATGCAATAAATCACAATTGAAGGGGATTTTTCCAGACAGACTGAAATATGGTAATGTCAGACCCCCTTACAAGAAAGGTAGTGGCATAGATATTATTAATTACCAACCAGTTTCACTATTATTAGCTCCTCCAAGGAAGTGGAAAAGATTATGTACACAAGAACATTAACATACCTTTCTCAAACTAAGATACTTTGTCAGTTTCAGTTTGGATTGCAAAAGTCTCTCACCATAGCACACGCTATTTTTGATTTGTTGACTGATTCACAAGATTTAAATGACAAAATACTGCGAACTGGTATGTTCTATGACATGTAAAAAGCATTTGAATCAGCAGCTCATAGTATTGAGATTAAGATTTTCTAATGTGTTCATATCAGAAATCTAACTAAAAGGATGTGGAGTGTTGCATCAGGAAACTCATAGTGTGTTAAGCATTGAAATAATACCTTCACCTTGGGGAATAATGAATAAAACTGAACAAAAGCAATCAGTAGTGGATCGATCTTTTTTGTGTTACATTTAAAAAATCTCCCATCACGTATCCAAGAAGCATCTACAATACATCATTACTCTGCAAGTCACCTGACAGTTTGTAATAGAGGGTACTTCTAGCACCACTAACTGATTTCCGTTCCCCATTCCATTCGTGAATGCTGCATGGTAAGAATAATTATCAGTAAACTTCTGTTTTAGGTCTAGATTCTCTAATTTTCTTGTTGTACTCATTTTACAAAATATATGTGGGAGGAAGTAATATGTTGTCTGATTCTTCCTGGAATATACTCTCTCAGAATTTAAGCAGTAAACCTCTTTGTGATGCACAGTGCCTCTCATGTAATGTCTGCTCCTGGAGCTTTTTTGAACAACTCCATAATGATCTCGTGCTGACATATCAATCCCATGACAAAACATGCTGTCTTTGTTAGACCTTGCCCATCTCTTCTATTAATCCGATGTGGTAAGGATCCCAGACTGATGAGCATTTCTCAAGAATTGGTCAACAGAGTGTTTTGTAGGCTACTTCTTTCATGGATGAACTACATTTCCTTAGGGGTCATCTTATGAAACTCTGTCTGGCATCTGCTTTTCATGTAATTTTTTTATGTGGTCATTCCACTCCATATGGTTACTCCTAGATACTAAATATACAGTTTCCAGCAGTTTGTTATCAACAGCTTAATTGTACAGTAGTGGATATTTTCTCCTATGTATGCACATTCAGGTTCAGTTGTCAGTCCCTGCATCATTCATCAATCCTTTGCAGCTCTTCCTGCTAACTGCTACTGTCTTGTGGCACCACTGCCTTCGTGTAGACAATTGCAGTGTCTGCAAACAGGCTTATAAGGATTCTGATGTTATCTAGTAGACTATATAGTAAACAGCAATTGTCCTATCACACTTCCTTGGGGTACTCCTGAAATTACTGTCAAGAGTGGCATGTTGAGTTCTACTGCAAGGAAGCCTTGAATCCAATTGAAAAGCTGTTCCGATATTTTATAAGCTTGTAATTTCTTCACTAACTGGCAGTGTGGGACTGTGTCAAATGCCTTCCTGAAGCCAAGGAACATCACATCAACCTGAGCACTGATCTCTACAGTACTGTGAGTCTCACAAAGTAACAGAATGAGCTGTGTTTCAAAAGATCTCTGTGGGTAGAATCTGTACTGATTTTTGTTCTCCAAAAATGGTGTAATATGTGGCATAAAACATGCTCCATAAGTCTGCAACAGATTGACATCAGTCATGTAGACTTATAATTGTGTGCATCTGCTCTACAACCCTTCTTGAAAACAGGAATGTACTGCACTTTTTTCTGGTCACTAGCTACTTTTGATTGCTCCAGGGACCTACGATAAACTACTGTTGCTAGAAGGGGGAACAAGTTCTTTTGTTTAATCTCTGTAGAATGTTCCAATTCTCTCATTTGGTTCAGACATTTTCACTACTAAGTGATTGTAGTTGCTTTTAGTTCTGTGATCATTTATCTCAACATCTGCCATTTCAGTGCTCATGTGATATTGAGTGGAGGGCCGTTATTCTGATCTTCTGCAACGAAACAATTTCGGAAAATCGAATTTTGTGTTTTGGCTCTCTCTCTCTCTCTCTCTCTCTCTCTCTCTCTCTCTCTCTCTCTCTCTTATCTTCTGCTTCAATGCCAGTATGGTCATTGTGTGATTGAATGGAGCATTTCGATCTGATATCTGA
Organism: Schistocerca serialis cubense; assembly: GCF_023864345.2. Classification (NCBI taxonomy): domain Eukaryota; kingdom Metazoa; phylum Arthropoda; class Insecta; order Orthoptera; family Acrididae; genus Schistocerca; species Schistocerca serialis. Next base: position 604,639,422 of record NC_064638.1, on the reverse strand, counting down.
TTTTCTCACATGGTTTTGGTGACAATGCAAGTTTTATAATTCAACTTAATGGAGAAACTTAGGACACTTCAATGTGCAGTTATAATTTTCTTGCAAATTAATAACTGGTTTTCTGGAAATGGACTGTCCTTGAATTGAGATAAAATAGTACACGCACTTTGGTACTCACTAGACCTGACTGCACCATTAGAAATAATACAGGAGAGTAAATCAGTGAATAAAACAGAATATTCCAAATTCTTCGATGTTTGTCTTGATAAGAACCTGAACTGGAAGTTCACATCTTCTCAAATGTCTAAGCTCTGTAACTTTTGTGTTAGAGACAGTATTGGTTTTTGGAAATAAAAATGTTGAGAAGTTTACTTATTTTTCGTATTTTCACTCACTAATTTGTTATTGCATCATATTCTCTGGTAACTTGCGATTGAGAAAGTAAGTGTATCTTGTGCAGAAGTGCAGAATGAAGATGTGTGGGAACACTCCAGAACCTCTCTTAGGAACCTGTTTAAACAACTGAGCACACTGACTGCCAACAGCCTCACAGTACATTTACTTCATTATGAAGTTAAACATTTACTTTGTGTTAATGGACACAAAAAGCAGTTAAGTATCCAGACATAAAAAGATAGACCATTTACCCAGTGTGGGAAAGAATTTAATAGATAATATAATAAAATTTAAAAACAAACTGAAATTGTGTGTTTCACAATGCAGTGTGTGTGTGTGTGTGTGTGTGTGTGTGTGTGTGTGAGAGAGAGAGAGAGAGAGAGAGAGAGAGAGAAGGAACATAGCTAGCTATTAAATATAAATTAATGGATAAAAAATAGGACAGGAAGAAGACAATCATGTAAATGGTCAAAATGTTGCTATATTTTTCATGGAGAAGGTGTATTACATTAAAACTGACTTGCTTCACGTCATAGCAAGAGATCACAGTTATGATCCATGGCTCGTTCAGACCATCAAGATTTACATTTTCTCTGATTTCCCTAAATCACTTAAGGCAAATTCTGGGCGGCTCCTTTGAGAGGGCATACTCAATTTTCTTCCCCATTATTCCCTAATGAGAATGTTCTTGAAATGATGCTAAACTCTAATCTTCCTTCTTGCTTTGCATGGAACATTCAGATGACAAATTAAGTAGCTATCATCATCCCCATCATTACAAAACTAGAAATTGTGTTGAGGATGGGCATACTTACGAAAATAACAGAGACATTAACATACCTAAAGTTTTTTAAGTCATACATAATTCTGAATGAAGATGCGAGTAATATATATGAAAGCCTCAGGATTTGCCTTATGATAGAAACCTGCTGCTGTCTCAAACATTTTTGTCTTCTGCCACCTGAAACTCGTAGACACACCAATCTCGGGTAAGTTGAGGAAAAGCTACTAATCACTAAACTGTTTACATATTTAAATTATTTTATTATTCCTTGCTGCCATTACTGACTTCAAACAAAATATTCGTTATCAAATGGCTGCAGTTTGTTAAAGCGATATGAATTACAGCATATTTTTCTGACCATACTGTCACTGAAATCTTACATTTCCAAGAAGCACAAAATATAAAACTCCATCTGTTTTCATTGCAACATCCAGTTTTAGCAGTGCAGTTACAAAGTTTAGGCACACTATATGGAATGGAGCCCTATTTACATGTGGAAATCAAACTGCGCAAGCTCACAGTATCATGATATGCTTCAAAATGAACATTTCATCTTTTTTCCTCTCTCCATTTCCTGCAATGACAATTTCACTTCAATCTTATTTTCATTTTACCTGTTACCATTATTTGACTTTCTTTTAATGTATTTTACTTTTCTTCTTCTAAAAAAATGTTTCAATTTATCTCTGACTAACTCATCATGGCTGTTATTGACTGTACCTTGTATCTAAAATACTCGTAAATTTAAATCTCCTTAGTAGATTTTGTTGCTTGATTTCCCTAAATCACTTACAGTAAATGTCTGGTGTTTCCTTTTCAGCATAAAAGTTCTTTATGATCCTCAGCAACTTTTTAGTGATTTACATACCATTCCCTTTCTCCTTGACTTCTAGGGAAGAATGTTCTGCTTTTTGAAACTAAAATTGCTGTGGAATTTTCCTTGTCGCTGTTTTATCTACTATGCTGTTATTTTGAAAGGGCAGTTTTTTGCATTACTTTAATACAGTGAAAACTCAAATTTAAAACTGTTATTTTAATCAATGTATAGAAGTTTAAGTATCATTATCAATTAACTAATCAAACATTTATGTCCGCAGATGTTGTGATACGGAATTCGGAGCTCCTTGCTGGCTCTATGGACAAATCTACTCTTGGATCTGGTTCAAAAAGCAATATTTTTTATGTACTCCTATGTGACTGGGGTGAGGATACAGCAGCCAAGGCCATGTGGCGACTTGCACGCATTGCGTCTAGTTTTCTTATGAATAGGGGCTTTTCAATAGGTATTGGTGATGTTACTCCTGGGCAAGGTTTACTGCGTGCAAAACATGAACTGTTACAAGCAGGGTAAGCTGTGTATGTACATTGTTTAGTTTATGCTGTTTTATTTTTATTCCACGGGATTTCACTAATTTTGTATTTTTGTCACAGAACATAAGTTATTCTAATAATAATAATAATAATAATCTTCAGGTTTATTTCCATCAAGGACTGTGTGCTCCACGACCTTATTAATGAGGTCCAAGATGGGAGGAAGGGCGTCATCAGTTGTATATTTTTAATGTTTATTGCAGGTTGATTTCAGCTACTGTGTAGCTGCAGTGACATCCAAGGCTTGATGACTCACAGTAAATAAAATCACACATGGTATCTCAGTGCAATTACAGATAACAAAACAGTTTAAATCATCTGTAATGGCAGTGTGGTAATATGGGATTTTAATTAGATGAGTTGTCATGATTTGAATATAATAGCACTGAAGACAATCTGTGTTAAACAGATTAAAAATTTACAACCAATGCAGCCCTTCCTCTTCTGTTGCATAATAACAATAATAATAATAATAATAATAATGTGAAGCCATAAAGTATTATTTGCTATTGAGGCTGAGGTGTATGAACTGTATTACTTATTAATAAAGCTTTTAAAAATTATGCTGCAAAATAACACCCTCTTTTCTAGCCGGGGTAGCTGAGCGGTTCTAGGCGCTACAGTCTGGAACTGTGCAACTGCTACGGTCGCAGGTTCGAATCCTGCCTCGGGCATGGATGTGTGTGATGCCCTTAGGTTAGTTAGGTTTAAGTAGTTCTAAGTTCTAGGGGACTGATGACCTGAGATGTTAAGTCCCATAGTGCTCAGAGCCATTTGAACCATTTTTTCTTATCTTTGCAGAATGGAAACTGCAGTTACTTGTAAACAACTGTGTGTAAACATAAAAATGTTATGTGAGAGCGTGTGAACTGTGATGACAGTGTAAGAGTGTAGTTTCCTTCATAAGTGCAGCTTCTGCAAAAGGGCATGAATATAAGCTTTATGCGATAGCTTTCTGTCTATCTTCATCCCCTAGAAATTCGAAACCTTCCATGTGACTCATGCCACCACCATTGTAAATGGATGGAATGTCACCATTTAATAACTGTATGTGTTTTAATCCATCCAAATGTTGTCCTCATATCTATGAATCAGAAATGATTTGCTTCATTGTACAGTTTCTGACCTGGTTCTGTTAACAGTTATACTAGTAAAAGCATCAAATAAAACACTTTGGCAATTAACTGCTGTATCCTATGATGTTGATATACAAGGGCTAGGAGAAAATATTTCAGACTAACATGTGGAAATACCCTGGACACATAGTCCAAAATTTTTCTGATGAGTAGATTTCATCCTTAAAGTACTGTTTTGGAAGTTTGGCACAATACCCATCTGCAGCTTGTAACTCCCCCCCCCCCCCTCCCCCTCCCCCTCCTTTTTCCTTCTTCCTTCTATTGTCCACATTAAACAATGCCTGGTCCAAATAATTAATAAGCAAAGCCTTTTATGAAGATTTGAGAGTAGTGAAGATTACAATAAACTTTCAAGTTTACTTAGCTTGTCACGTTGAGATGGCTCCAGGTCTTCTTGTCTACGGGTCTGATTCTTGAAGCTGAAAATCTAACATCTGGTCCTCATGGTTGGTTGAACTAAATAAATTTGAAGATTGTTGTTGCAGAATTTTTTATGTAAATATATTTTCCACAGATTTTCTCACATTTTATTATATCATACAGTGTTTTGATTTTTCACATTAACAAAGCTAAAATTACATTGTTCACACCTATTATACAAAAATACACCTGATCACATAAGACACAAGCTTACTGCTCTCACACTCTGCTGAAATAACAATATTCCAAAGGGGTTTAAAATTTTACTTAGCAAATGAATTTCTACAAGTTTTTGTTACATTATTGATTTTGATTGTTATTTCATAAATGAATCCAGAAATAAACATAGAAAACAGTAGAGGATTGCATAATTAATAATAGAAATTTTAAGTGTCAGATAATTTGTAATTTCAAATGTGTCTAAAAAAATTATTTTAACTGTACATTCAGAACTAGTACTTATCTATTATAACGTCAAAACTAAAATATTTTATAAAGTAATTCCATTTCATAAATTTTAGCTTGAAAATCAACATACTGTATATAAAGTTATTTGAAACTTTTCAAAAGAGCAACTGAGATAACATTGTCCTGTCGAAAATTCGACAACTACTGTTGAGGAAAAGTAATGCTAGGGGAGGATGTCACGTTACAAGCTTGCACTTGACTCAAAATGTTTATCAGCCACCTTTTGTATGTGAGAGTGACTGAAAGTCATAGGACACAAAATCTAATGGGTAGTACAGGATGGAACGTAACAATTTCATGAGATAAAAGTTGCTACTCACCGTATAGCGGAGATGCTGAGTCACAGATAGGCACAACAAAAAGACTCTCACAGTTAAAGCTTCGTCAACAATAGACTCACATGCACACAAACGCGAGCGCGCGCGCGCGCGCGCGCGCACACACACACACACACACACACACACACACACACACACACACACACACACACACACACACACGACTAGAGTCTCAGGCAACTGAAACCACACTCAATTGCCTGAGACTGCAGTCGTGAGTTGCGTTTGCGCGCGCCCCTGTATGTTTTTGTGTGTGTGTGTGTGTGTGTGTGTGTGTGTGTGTGTGTGTGTGTGTGTGTGTGTGTGTGTGTGTGTGTGTGTGTGTGTGTGTGTGCGTGCGTGTGCGCGCGCGCGCGTGTGCGTGTGTGTGCGTGTGTGGCGTGGGTGACTGTGTCTATTGTTAATGAAGGCCCATGGCCAAAAGCTTTTATTGTGAGACTCTTTTTGTTGTACCTATCTGCGACTCAGCATCTCCGCTATATGGTGAGTAGCAACTGTCCTTCTCATAATATTATTACAATCTAATGAGTAGGATTGATATCCCAAGAATTCGCCCTGAAAAAGCTTCAAATTTTCCAGTGTCAAAGCACTTTTCAAGACAGATGCCTTACCTGGGTGTCTGCAGTTCATGAAATACATGAAACAGCAATGAAAATGAACAGGTGGTCATGAAAGTAATGAAGTTGAGTGACTGGTCATGCATTTCATTTTGTGTGTTAGTCGGGTGTGTTTAGTAGAAACAGTGATTGGTTTCACAGGATTTACATCAGGTGAATGTGGTCGCCGAGACATCAGTGTGGGTTCTGTGTGGGTTCAGTGTAATGCTCCTCAACGTACTGTAGCATGGTTTTAGCTCTGAGACATGGAAATTCATACTAGTGAAAGGTGACTTCGCTGTTGGAGAAGACATCAAACATGAAAGGATGCAAGTGTTTCACAGCTGTCAGTGTGTTTTTCATTACTGTCACAGGTCCCATGCAAGTGCAGGAGAATGTCTCCCATAGCATAATACTGCTTCCACCAGCCTGTGTCCATAGTGCACTGCACGTTTTGAGCTGGTGTTCACCTCAATGACAGTGTTTACAGAGACAACCATCGACCTAGTGTAGCAAAAGTGTGATTCACAAGAAGAGCCGACACATTTCCATTGATCTACAGTCAAATCCTGATGGTCTCGTGCCCACTGCAACTGTGCTCTTTTTGGCAGAGATGCCACAGATCGCCATGTGTCCTGTTTTACAGAGTAGAGAAGCCTCTGAACCCCATGTTTTTTTACACATCGAGTTCTGTAGGACCAAATTGAGGAGTTAATCTCCAAGATCATGAAATTTCAACATGAAACTAATAACAGATAAAGTAAAATGTCTATGAACCCAAAAACGACAAGCTGATTTATGTAAATGCAATCAACATTATAACACAGGAATCATGTTAATTTTTCAAGGAACTCCTTGACAGACTAGAAGGAGTGACCCATGAGGAAACTCTTCAGTTTCAGTTTTAAAGCACAAGGATTACTACTAAGATCTTTGAATTCTTGTCGTAGGTTATTGAAAATGGATGCAGTATTATACTGGTCACCTTTCTGCACAAGAGTCAAGGAAGTGCAATCCAAATGTAGGTCGGATTTCTACCTAGTATTAACTGAGTGAAAGCTGCTAATTCTTAGGAATAAGCTGATATTGTTAACAAGAAATGACAGTAAGGAATATATATATGGAGAGGCCATTGTCAGAATACACAGACTAAAGAACAGGAGTCGACAAGAAGTTCGTGAACTTACTACACTTACTCCCCGAACCTCCCACTTCTGAGCCAGAAGTGTCCTTTGAGAATGGGAAGAGTTATGCCAAAATGTAATACCATACATCGTAAGTGAATGAAGCAAAGTAGACTACTTTTCATGTCGAACTATCACTTACTTCAGATACTGTTCGAATAGTAAGAATGGCAGCATTAAATCCTTGAACAAGATCCTGAACATGGGCTTTCCATGACTATTTACTAGCTATCTGAACACCTAGAAATATGAAGTATTCAGTTTAACTAATCATATGCCCATTCTGTGAAATTAAAACGTTGGGTTTTGTTGAATGGTGTGTTAGAAACTGTAAAAACTGGGTCTTACTATTATATAGCACCAGTTTATTTTCTACAAGTCATTAACTTATGTCATGAATTGCACTAATTAAAACAGTGTCTATGTTGCACACATCCTTTACTACGAAGCTAGTGTCATCAGCAAAGAGAAGTATTTTAGAATCACCTGTAATGCTAGAGGGCATATCATTTGTAAAAATGAAGAACAGGAGTGGTCCCAGCACTGACCTCTCGGGCACCCCCAATTTGACTGTACCACACTCAGACCCCACATAATAGCCATTCTCAACACTATGAATAATACCTTTTGCTGTCTGTTGTTAAAGTAAGAGGTGAGCCAACTGTGAGCTACTCCCCATATTCCGTAATGGTCCAACTACTGGAGCAATATTTTGTGATCAGCACAAATAAACCCCTTAGTTAAATAAAAAAGGTGCCTAGCATTTGAAATCTTATGTCTAATCCATCCAGTACCTCATAGAGAAAAGTGAATATAGTATTTTCAGTTGTTAAACCACTTCTAAAATCCAACTGTACATTTGATAGCAAATTATGTGAAATAAAATGACCAGTTATCATTACATACACAGCCTTTTCAATAAATTTCTGTAAAGAGTTATGAATGTACAACCATTTAGTGCCTAGTGATAGTTTCACTGTCCCTCTCTCTCTATCTGTAGGTGCTCAAAACAGTAACATATGAACATTCGACAAGCTTTGCCATTTTTGAGATACTTATTCACAGGCTCTTCATAATAATAATCTGCCCTTTGTCGAAGTTGCTTATGTCAGTGGATTTCCCCATTTGCAGCTCAAATCGTTGTTAGGGTGATCCCCCGTCCATGTCTGCTCTACTTACATACTTTTGTCACCAAGTCACGTGCCTGCAATGCCACCAGGCGACATCCAGCATTGCAGTGGGCAGTGATCATAATATTTTGGCTTATCAGTGTAAATGTATTATAAAAATTCAGCAGAACTCATAAAAAGTCTTTGTTATCTATAGGGGACTTGTTTGTCTGTGCAAATCTTGTAAGGGAAGTCTCTGCTACTGTGGTTTGCAGCATTGAGAAGGGCGGGTGTGGATTGAGAAATTTGGAGTTGTGTTATCATTGGGCTGTATGTGGTTATTTTCAGGAATGCGTGCACAGGTATTTTGCAAAGTATATATCTAAAAATTTCTGAGAAGAGCCCTTTGAAAGTGAAGATAGTCGAAAATGGCTCTTGTTTATCTAACGAACTTTATGGAGAGCTCAATTTTGAGAAATTCTTGAGTGACAATTACATTGGAAGAATTTATGGCAAAGCAACATATGACTCCATCAACAGCTGACTTAGTGAAGAAAGAATACTTAATATTCTGAAAAATAGCTGAAACAAATAAATCCTAAGAAGGGCAAATTTGATCACTTTCAGATGAATTTACTGCGAAGTGCGAACTATGATTTCATCAAGTTCGTGCAGAAGCTGTTAAGCATGTTTCATGGAAATGCTGTCATTGAAAGAAGCTCTTCTGTTAACAAAGAAGTTTTCGTCTAACAACTTTGACAGGAAAAAATTAGATGCTAATGACTCACCATGTGCATCAGGAGGGCAGCAGGAAGTGAGTGTCTGGAAGATGCAGAGATCAGTCTTCTATGGGATGTATGTGTTATAGTTCACTAAATGGGCATTGTTGACATTCAAGAAATGTTCAAAAGAAACCATTAACTTGCACCATAAAAACCGAATTGCTGCAGTGATCACAAAGGTTTGCACCATTGAGATCGAAGGCGAATTCCTTTGGAGGTACAGAGCATGCAGGACATTCAGCTAGATATCCACTCTTAAAGAATGCACATTGAACCATATTGATGTAACAGGGCAATGAGAACTGATGGAATGTGATGGCATACAACCAAATGCAAAGCTGTCTGTCTGTCTTGGAGTTTATTGTGAAAGTGGCTATTCTTTGAGATGTAGCTGCAGATAGTGTGACAATATGATTTATAGACATTGAAAGAACAAGCATACAGTGGCTGAATTTGTCGTATGGTTCCAGTTGGTATGAATTGTAATGTAGCAGACTTTTCAGGAAGGATAGTTTTCTCTAAAGGACTGTATTTATATATGCAAACCAGGAACCAGGAATATAGCAAAAGCTAGCTATTTTGATGAGCTTTTGGCCAAAAGCAGTACTCATTCCATAGTTGTAATTCTCTTATGCCCGTTTTACAACTTTTGCTTGCTGTGACATAGCTATTCCCTGCCCCTGCAGGATCATGCATGCAAGCAGAAGTTGTAGTGGGAAGAGCACCTCCAATTTCTCATGTCACAATAAATAACTTTCCAGACAATTTAAAATCCAGATTAAAAGTCGACATAATTGTATTTGAAAGTGTTCAGGCACTGATTTTAGTTGATCTTGATACAACTCTCTTGGTACCTCTAGTTTCCAGGGTTCATTTCATATGCATTTCCTCTTCAAATCCTTATTGGTCAAAGTTGCTGGACAATAGGATAATTTTATTTATCTCATCTACAAATTTTCAGGGAGCTTCTGCAGTTTGTTGTGCACCGTAAAGTTGACACTGTGTTTGAAATTTTGTTATCTTACATCTTCCAATACTATAGCAGTACTTGAAGTAATGCAACCATCCACTGCTTTCCTTGAAATCATTATATCCTGTCGCACATTTTGATGTGCAAAACATAGTATGTCACTATCATACGCATCCTGTAAATTGTGTCAAACATCCTTGAAACGTACAAACACCAATTTCTGTTACAAGTGTGCTTTGTCATCCCTTGAATATCTATAGTTTTTCTTATGCACTACACAGTCGTATTGCTGTGGACTTGAAATTTGTTCATAATTGGATTTTTACTATTCTGCGGACGATCTTCCATGTATGTAATTTGTTCAGTACCCACTACTTTGATAATGATTGTCCTTTACTATGTTTCACTGGAGACAAAATTTCTGTCTCCCTATTTGACAAGGATGATGAACTACATGGGTCGACACCTGTTTTTGCATTATTTTCCCTTGTTAAGCACGTATCATCATAATTGTACTCCTCATGTATGTTTCCCACACATTGAGCGTATAATACACCACACATTTGACCAACTCGTTTTGCAGAAACCTTAATGTTTCATCTGCCACTTCTTTCTCATTCTTTCTCACTCTGTGAAATTCCTTGGTGTTTTTTTAAATGAAGTGTCAATTTCAGCAACTTGTGGTGTAAATATAATGCAATGTTTTCCCTGTTTATCATTGCCGTTTCTCTGCTGTGCATCAACAACACTAGTGCTGTAGTGCTGTTTTGAGTTACTCGTCAACTAAACAGTTCAACTACATTCCATAGCCTCATGATGTGTTCACAATTGGAAACCTCCAGTCCTGCCCCCTGTCGCTCTTAGCAACATGTGAAGCATCAAATGACATAAACATCATTGGCCTTTTGCAATCTCACTGTCATGGGGTTCCTTGTTACATCTGCATCTAAATGATTACTCTGCTATTCACAATAAAGTGCTTGTCAGAGGGTTCAGTGAACCACCTTCAAGCTGTCTCTCTACCATTCCACTCTTGAACGGTGCGCGGGGAAAACAAGCACTTAAATTTTTTTTGTGTGAGCCCTGATTTCTCATATTTTATCATGATGATCATTTCTCCCTATGTAGGTGGGTGCCAACAGAACGTTTTCACAATCAGAGGAGAAAACTGCTGATGGAAATTTCATGAGAAGATCCCATCGCAACAAAAAATGCCTTTGTTTTAATGATTGCCACTCCAATTCACATATCATGTCTTTAGCACTATCTCCCCTACTTCACAATAATACAAAATGAGCTGCCTTCTTTGTACTTTTTCGATGTCATCTGTCAGTCCCATCTGATGTGGATCCCACACCACACAGCAATACTCCAGAATAGGGCAGGCAAGTGTGGTGTAAGCATTATCTTTAGTAGACCTGTTGCACCTTTTAAGTGTTCTACCAATGAATCGCAGTCTTTGGTTGGCTCTACCCACAACATTATCTACATGATTGTTCCAATTTAGGGTATTTGTAATTGTAATCCCTAAGTATTTAGTTGAATGTACAGCCTTCAGATTTGTGTAACTTATCGCGTAATCGAAATTTAGTGTATTTCTTTTAGTACTCGTGTGAATAACTTCACACATTGCTTTATTCAGGGTCAATTGCCATGTTTCGCACCACACATATATCTTATCTAAATCATTTTGCAATTCGTTTTGGTCATCTGATGACTTCACAAGACAGTAAATGATAGCATCATCTGCAAACAATCTAAGACGGCTACTGAGATTGTCTCTTATGTCGTTAATATAGATCAGGAACAATAGAGGGCCTATAAGACTTCCTTGGGGAATGCTGGATATTATTTCTGTTTTACTTGATGACTTTCCGTCTATTATTACGAACTGTGACCTTTCTGACAGGAAATCACAAATCCAGTAGCACAACCGAGGCAATATTCCATAGGCACACAGTTAGATTAGAAGATGCTTGTGAGGAACGGTGTCAAAAGCCTTCTGGAAATCTAAAGATATGGAATCAATTTGACATCCCCTTTTGATAGCACTCATTACTTCACGAGGATAAAGAGCTAGTTGTGTTTCACAAGAACGATATTTTCTGAATCCATGCTGAGTATGTGCCAATAAATTGTTTTCTTTAAGGTACTTCATAATGTTCGAATACAGTATATGTTCCAAAACCCTACTGCAAATCAACATTAGTGATATGGGTCTGTAATTACTCCTACTTCCTTTTTCGGATATTGGTGTGACTTGAGCAATTTTCCAGTATTTAGGTACGGATCTTTCTGTGAGTGAGTGATTGTATATAATTGCTAAATATGGAACTGTTGTATCAGCATACTCTGAGAGGAACCTGACTGGTATACAATCTGGACCAGAAGCCCTGCTTTTATTAAGTGATTTAAGTTGCTTTGTGACACCGAGGATATCTATTTCTATGTTTCTCATCTTGGCAGTTGTTCTTGGTTGGAATTCAGAAATTTTTACTTGGTCTTCTTTGGTGAAGGAGTTTTGGGAAATTGTGTTTAATAACTCTGCTTTACTGGCACTGTCATCAGTGACTTCAGCGATGTTATCGTGCAATGAAGGTATTGATTGCGTCTTGCCACTGGTGTGCCAGAATCTCTTTGGGTTTCTGCCAGATTTCGAGACAGAGTTTCATTGTGGAAATTATTGAAAGCATCTTGCATTGAAGTACGCACTGTATTTCGACCTTCTCAGGACTTAGAAGAAGATACAATTGTTGCAGAAATAAGTGCTGACAATGTAGTACAGTTGTTAGATAGTTTATTTAACAGTGAGAAACAACTTAATGTGGACTTACAAAATCAGAGTGGACTTACTGGACGGGGTGAGAAAGAAAGACTGATTGTTGGGGACTGCACCGGACGAGATTTGAAAACCTGAGAGCTTAAAGGTGGGAGACAGGTAATATGCAAGACAGAGATTATTGCTAAAACATTGTGTACGAGTGGTTAGACACTGGACTTGCATTCGGGAGGACGACGGTTCAATCCCGCATCCGGCCATCCTGATTTAGGTTTTCTGTGATTTCCCTAAATCACTCCAGGCAAATGCTGGAATGGTTCCTCTGAAAGGGCACGGCCGACGTCCCTCCCCATCCTTCCCTAATCCGATGAGACCGATGACCACGCTGTCTGGTCTCCTTCCCCAAACCAACCAACCAACCATTGTGTACGAGTTAATAAAAGTGAAAAGCTTTGTGCATTACTGTAACAGAGCAGGAGGGGGACAGCGAAAAATAGACAGGTAAGAAAATGAAAGATGTAGAAAACTAAAGTGGAGTGACAAAAGGAGTAATTACTGTGAAGAAATGCTGAGATGGAAGAAAATAACATAAATTAAGTGCAGGTGGCCGACAAGAACCCAGGACATGTAGTGCTAGTTCCCACCTGCAGAGTCCTGAGAAACTTGTGTCTGGGGGAAGAACCCAGATGGCGCGTGTGGTGAAACAGGCACCAAGGTCGCAACTGCCATGTTGTAAAGCATGCTGTGCAACAGGACAACAGGATATTGTATATTTACAGTATACTCATGCTGCTAGTACTCATTTATCCTAACTGATAATTTGATGGTAGTCATGCCAATGTAAAAGGCTGAAAAGTGTTTACGTACAGCTGGTATATGATGTGTTGTTTCACAGGTGGCTCTCCCTTTGATAGTATATGTTTTGCCTGTTACAGGGCTGGTATAGGTGGTGGTAGGAGAGTGCATAGGGCAAGTTCTCCCTACCCTATGGCTCGTACCCCTGTGACCATCCCTGCTGCAAGACTTGCCTTATGCACCCTCGTACCCCCCTTCTCTCTCCCCCCTCTCTCCCTCCCCTCCCCCTCCCTCCCTCCCTCTCCCCCTCCCCTCCCCCTCTCTCCCCCTCCCCCTCTCTCCCCCCTCCCCCTCCCCCTCCCCCTCTCCCTCCCCCTCCCCCACTCCCTCCCTCCCCCTCCCCCTGCCCCTCCCCCTCTCCCTCCCCCCTCTCCCCCTCCCTATCCCCCTCCCCCCTACTTCATCTCTCCCCCTCCCTCCTGCTCCTGATTTGGACATTTTAAAAAATATATAGAAAGCTATTCTTTGGTGTAATTGAGTCTGAAATATTTTGTTGTGTTATAATGACTAGGTACAGCAAATGTGATGCATACATTCGACAAATGCATGAAGGTCTACTTACATGCCAACCAGGATGTACAGAAGAAGAGACACTTGAAGCTGTCATTCTAAAGGAATTGTCTGTTATTCGAGATCATGCAGGAAAGGCTTGTTTGAAGGAATTGCATAGAAGTAACAGTCCTCTTGTAATGGCACTTAGTGGTTCTAAAGGTAAGCTTTTTATTCTGTGAACCGTTTTAATTGTATTGACAACATTGTAGTATTATTTGCTGCTATAAAAATTACAGTATAGAAATTGTAGAAGTTCACAAGCAGCAAAGCTGTAGTATTTGTATAGGCTCAGTGTAATTGAATCACAAGGGGGCAGCATGCATTTAATTGGTATTCTGTCTAATACAGTGGATGCTGAGGCACTCCTGCTGAGGCACTCCTGCTTTAATTGCTAAACACAGGATTTGATTTTATAAATCAACCCCTGCCCGCGGCCCCCTATGTATCTCCTATTCCCCACCCCCCCACCCCCCCACCCCCCGACACTTCCCTGTCTCCTCACCCCTTCTATCAATCTCCTCCATACCTCATTCATTTGGATATATTTTGAGTGGATTGCCAATGTGAATGATATGTATAGAGTGAAAACATCAGAAGTATTATTTTCAGATAGGTATTTGATTATCAATAGAAGTTGGAAATGAATGGACACCCATTTAACCTGTTTGCTGGCTGTCAAAATAGGAATTTGAGAACAGAGTTGGTTGGCACACACAAACAACTGAGATTCAGTTCTAGTTTTTTTAGACTGTGTACCTGCTTTACCCATTTGCTTATTTACTAACTGGTTGTATACGACCCGTGACAACTGGGAGATCCGGGAAAAAACCTGGCAATTTTTTCATCCAGGAGAAAACTGGGAAAAACCTGGGAATTTTTTAGAATTGTTTTAGTTTTCAATTACATTTTTGTAATTTTGACTGGTGAGAACCGATACTCTAACAAAGGATGTTACTAGAATGAGATTTTCACTTTGCAGTGGAGTGTGCGCTGATATGAAACTTCGTAGCAGATTAAAACTGTGTGCTGGACTGAGACTCAAACTTGGAACCTTTCCCTTTTGTGGGCAAGTGCTCTACCACCTGAGCTACCCAAGCATGACTCACGACCCGTTCTCACAGCTTCAATTCTGCCAGTACCTCGTCTCCTACCTTCCAAACTCCACAGAAGCTCTTCTGTGAAGAGACGAGATACTGGCAGAATTGAAGCTGTGAGGACGGGTCATGAGTCATGCTTGGGTAGCTCAGATGGTAGAGCACTTGCGTGCGAAAGGCAAAGATCCCAAGTTTGAGTCTCAGTCCGGCACACAGCTTTAATCTGCTAGAAAGTTTCAAAGGTTGTTACTGTATCTCTCTACTGCAGGATAAAACTGTAGCAATGAAACATGAATGAGAGTGGAAAAAAATAAAATAAAATAAAATAAAATTTAAGTTGCAAAGGAAATGTGCCATATACAACAACCAAATGTAGTGCTCATACAAGCGTCTACCAACGTCAAAATGCATCAAAGGCTTTAGGAAGACCATGCAGTGCTTCATAACAACAAATTGCCTCCAATGAGCGTGATGTCACAACTGTTTACATTAGATTTGTTTGAGCAGTTTGCGAGCAAGCTCGTGTGAATGTGCAGTTGAGTCGCGTATGAGTAGTACCTTCTCCCAATTCTGGCTACAGAAGGGAGGCTGTAAGCTGTATAAGCAGTTGCAGCAAGCAGCCAAATGCTACCTGGAAAAATTCTACTGGCATGCCCAAGCTGTCAGAGTAATACATCGACAAGCCTGGATCTAGAGGATGGGGGGAAAACTGGGGTATCTGCCCCAGGTGGCAATTTTGGAGGGGGGGTGGGGGTGGGGGGAGCCAAATTCATATTCTTGAGGAAAAAAATCTCACTTCACAAAGTGCCTAGCATCCAGCGCACGTTGGTCTATCTATTATTCATATGATTTTGAAATGCATCATGTTGGTTCTTGAACACATTCTATGTTGATTTCTGAATGAATCATAAGTTGGTTTTTGAATGCGTGCATGGCATACGTGATGTCTGTGCCAGGATAATCCCTGACACATCTGGAAATAAACTTCCCTGCAGACAGGAGGGAACAGGGCTATATGAGCTGAGCGGAACAAAGCTGAATGGGTGAATTCCAATCACTGTTTATGTTGTTGACTGGTTTTGCGAATGATCAGCATTGTTATAATTACTATCGAAATCCATATATTCAGACTACCAGAGTGGAAATAAATGACTAACAGGAGTAACAGGTAAGAAAGATTAAGTTTCTCTTCTTAGTGTATCCAAGAAAAAGAAATTTTGACCGAAAATTTTTGGCCAGACCGTTATAGTAGTAAGAGCCAGTGTACAGTCCCTAGCTAGCGGCTGCTTAAGTTCTATTCTGGGAGTAGTGTAGAAAACGCACTGTACGAACACGTAATAAGGTCTAACCAGAGAATAAATGCAGCATAACTACCGTATTTACTCGAATCTAAGCCGCACTTTTTTTCCGGTTTTTGTAATACAAAAAACCGCCTGCGGCTTAGAATCGAATGCAAAGTAAGCGGAAGTTCTGAAAAATGTTGGTAGGTGCCGCCACAACTAACTTCTGTCGTCGAATATATGTAGCGCTACGCAGGCATGCTTCGCAGGCACAAAGCCAAATACTGGCACCAAAACCTCTGCGTTGGTAAATAAATAAAAAAAAAAAGGTGGAAGACGAGCTTTTTTTTTTCTCCGCCCCGAGTTTCGACCACTGCATTTTCATACATTATCCAACGAAGTAAATACAAATTCCGTATTGTTCCTCTTCGAACGTAGCAGCATTTCAATGTACTACGAAAATCCAACTGGCAAGACTATTTGGGATATTTGTCAATATGGCCAACTCTACTTTCTGAATTTTTTCCTAACTGTGAGAAGAAATGGTTGCTAATAGGAACTTTTATGAATTGTGAATCACATGCAGTATTCTCTTCACCATAAGAATAATACGAATATAAACATTTTGCCATGTATTCTTTCGTGTTTGCTGCTATCTCATTTAAATCCTGTCTGCCTAATAAACTACGAAACTAGAGTGAGACAGCAGCAGACGCGGAAGAATATACATACCATGTCATGTTTATATTCGTATTATTCTTATGCCTAATAGTGATACAGTCAGAAATGAAGCACGGCAATTGACTAGATTTTTAAATCTAAGGTGACTCTAATTTCTTTGCATAATGTAATGTACTAAAGAGGCGTCTGCAAAGATTTTCAAACGGAAAAAATTTTCACTAAATTCTCGTTCAGAACATCTTCTATCATACGCAGTCTATTATTTGGTTCTTGTTGATCGTTATCAAAGAAAGCAGCAGTGTAAGAGCAACGAGTAGCAGTCTTTTGCCATTGTTTCGCTAATGAGACGATTCCTCTCTTTGTTTTTTTTTTTTAATTGTAAGCGGCGGTAGCGTGCACAAAAGCAAGCCATGCCGCGAGCGGCGACAGGCCGTAAACTCTCATTTTCAGAATGCGACAAACAATGCATGACACAGCACAGTAATGCATTTTCAGCTTTGAGTGACGGAAACACCTATAACAAAGAGAACTGCACTTGTCAGATCAAAGAAAAATAAGCAATCAATTCAAACCAGACGAAGCACGTGAAAAAGGAAGGGTACCCGTATAAATACGGACGGAGCGCCTGACGCATAACAACGGCTACCTGGTAAAGCTTAACTACTAAGCTTACGACTCGAACCAAACTACTACAGCTGTATCGTCATTCATTCAACCTAAATTGTGTCTCATATTACAATGGACCAACTTTGTTTCGATTTGAAAGTGCAGCCTAAAACTTTTATCTCCCCTTGAATTTCGAGTCTCAGATTTCAGGTGCGGCTTAGATTCGGAAAATTTTTTTCCCCTCGATTTCGAGTCTCATTTTTCAGGTGCGGCTTAGATTTGAGTGCGGCTTAAATTCGAGTAAATACGGTAAACCGGTGATTGTGGCAGTGTTAGTGAAGTTAACCAGAGAATAAGTTTTGACACTGGCAGGAATAGTTACAGAATTAGTGATGACGAGATTGTTTGTTAGAATGAGGAAGGAGAAGAAATGGGGACATCACACAAATTATGGAAGAATATGATGATTCCTAATTTATACAAAAATTTCGTACTACTTCTTTTTGATCTCATGCTTGAGAATCTGGAGCATGTGGATGAAATGTGAAACTGTTTCCGAACATAAAGTTTTTTGCTTGTAGTAGGCCTAATAGGCATTTGATATTGGTACTTTATGAATTAAATTCTGTCATGTTATAAAAATGACCATTTGTGCCAAAACAGTCTTGTTTATTTGGTGTGTGTTACAATTGCTGCAATATAGGCAGGCCTATTTAATTTTATCTAGCATACAGTGACAAAATACAAGTAATCAAACCGAGAAACCACACCAGTCTTTGGTATTATTTGCATTAATAACTTTTCAGTATTAGGCTATGACTTTTTTTTTTTTTTTTTTTTCGTATAGTGAAATGCTTGACGCACTTTGATGAGGAAAGGAAAAACATCAGGTAAAGCTGTTGCAAGATGAGAGAAAAAAAAATGCTAGGGCTAACAGATTGAAGAAATGTTTACTGTCTTGCTTGGCTCTTGTCTTTACTGGTTTTATGTATTCTATATTTAATTTTATGTCACACAAAACAGCAAGTTGTTATCTAATAGGCAATAAAGAGTGAAAAATTTTTTGAAGAGTTCTTGTTCTCCCAGTTTCCCAGTTACAAATAATCCCATTCAATATTAATTGCAAGGTTCTATCTTTTTTTTAAAAAGAGAGAGAGAGAGAGAGAGGAGGAGGAGGAGCAGCAGCAAGATGTAAAACCGGCTGTCTGGGAGCAGGAGAGGCACCACAAGACATTTTAATTTCCACTGTCCTGAATATAGTTTGATGGCATCCATTACAGAATATTACACGTTTGAATTCCACAGAGTGAAATACAGTGACATGTGATAGAAGAATGCTTTGTGCAGAGGTGTGGCACTGCACTTTGACACACTCAAGACCAAATAACATGTCTTACATTTTCTCGAACACATATGTTTTATTTATCAGACTCTTCACAAAGATGTGCGCTACAAAATGAACATAGTTTTGCAAAGTCGATTTTATAAATTTTTGGCATCCTGCCCCAAATTGCATGAGGGGGTGGGGGGGGGGGGGGTGCCATTGCCTAGTATTGCCCCGGTTCAGGAAGATAGTAGATCTGGGGCTGATGCACAGAGCAGCCTGAGTTGTAGTTGGGAGGTGGGTAGTCTTCATGTGATCAGTGTTTACGTTTAGTGATTTTTGTTTATTGTTCTCATGTCAAATGAAAACAAAACAGATTTCTGTGGTCGGGAACTATCAAGTGATTTGAAATACATTCAAATATGTTATTAGATTCAGATTTTATTTTATTTCCACCCTTTTGAAAGTCAACCTTTAATCGCCTTGCGGAACAATTAAGTTATTTTTGTCGGTTTGCTAAAGAAATTTGGCTTTTCTTAATCTTTTCTGCTGAGCCAGTCAATTTATTTAAAACGAAGTGTTTAATTCCACACTATTGTCTAATTTCAACTGTTTGCAGCATCTCAGGTGTACGTTTTCATCTTCTAGGACATATGGCGTTATGCCATAATAAAGAACCAAACATGAGATAATGCAGTACTTCTACATCCAAACCATTAACTTTTCCTATCCGTGTGTTCATGCTACATAACAGTGATGTTGCTATTGGCTGACTACATCATGTATCTTATGCTCAGAATATTTGCTGTCATCAGCTGCCGAGATCATGTGACATAAGCTATGACTGACTTACAAAAGCGCATCACAGTCTTGAATTCAATGTTTCAGAAAGTAACATGCAGTGTTTGGTGGAATTCAAAGTTATACTTATTGTTCAAGCACCAATCAGTGACATATGCTTCCTGTACACTGAATGACTAAGCCGGTGTCCTGCATGTTTTCATCTTCTAGGACATATGGCGTTATGCCATAATAAAGAACCAAACATGAGATAATGCAGTACTGGTACATCCGAACCATTAACTTTTCCTATCCGTGTGTTCCTGCTACCAAAATGAAGCTTGCCATTCCTTGCCATCACAGCAGTAAATTTAATTTTGTGATGGACACCATTACTGTGGTTGAGCAAAAGCAACAACAGTTGCTTGATGCTTGTAGGGAGGCAGGAGTGACCACTTCAAATGTGATGCAGGCCCCTCATACCATGTGACATAACTCAGTCCCACAGTGGGCCAGAGCTGTTGTTAGCGGCCCAACTCGCTTTCTGCATGTGTGTCTCTTTGGCCTTCTCTGGTACCTTCCGAATACTGCTATCACACCCATAAAAGTGGAACACTCTGCCAGCCCTGGGAATTGGTGATTTTAACTTCTGAGGATGGTAGTGGAGAGAGCTATTGAAAGCTCAAGTATTTTATTTGAAGTGTCACAGCTTGTAAACTGAGAAGATTTTATTGAAGCCTGCCACCACAAAAGACTCCAGGGATGATGATGCTGCTCAACATGTGCTTGACTCTAGTGTCTGGATTGTTCCTACCAACACTGCCTTTTCTGAATTGCACAGTTGGGAACTCTCCCTGTGGCATGTCATATGTTCCCATAACCCTTCCTGGTCTCCACTTACTTACCACCTACCCGCTGCTGCAATAGGTAGGTGGTATGAATGTACTTCCTATCCCATCAATGCATTCGCATAGTCCTTTCCTCTTCTCCCCTTCTCTCCTCTCCACATGTTGTTGTTGTTGTTGTTGTTGTTGTGGTCTTCAGTCCTGAGACTGGTTTGATGCAGCTCTCCATGCTAATCTATCCTGTGCAAGCTGTTTCATCTCCCAGTACTTACTGCAACCTACATCCTTCTGAATCTGCTTAATGTATTCATCTCTTGGTCTCCCTATACGATTTTTACCCTCCACACTGCCCTCCAATGCTAAATTTGTGATCCCTTGATGCCTCAGAACATGCCCTACCAACCGGTCCCTTCTTCTTGTCAAGTCGTGCCACAAACTACTCGTCTCCCCTATTCTATTCAATACCCATGTAATCTTCAGCATTCTTCTGTAGCACCACATTTCGAAAGCTTCTATTCTCTTCCTGTCCAAACTATTTATCGTCCATGTTTCACTTCCATACATGGCTACACTCCATGCAAATACTTTCAGAAACAACTTCTTGACACTTAAACCTATACTCGATGTTAACAAATTCCTCTTCTTCAGAAAAGCTTTCCTTGCCATTGCCAGTCTACATTTTATATCCTCTCTGCTTCGACCATCATCAGTTATTTTGCTCCCCAAATAGCAAAACTCATTTACTACTTTAAGCGTCTCAGTTCCTAATCGAATTCCTTCAGCATCACCCGACTTAATTCGACTACATTCTATGATCCTCGTTTTGCTTTTGTTGATGTTCATCTTATATTCTCCTTTCAAGACACTGTCCATTCCGTTCAACTGCTCTTCCAAGTCCTTTGCTGTCTCTGACAGAATTACAATGTCACTGGTGAACCTCAAAGTTTTTATTTCTTCTCCATGGATTTGATTTTAATACCTACTCCGAATTTTTCTTTTACTGCCTGCTCAATATACAGATTGAATAACATCAGGGAGAGGCTACAACCCTGTCTCACTCCCTTCCCAACCACTGCTTCCCTTTCATGCCCCTCGACTCTTATAACTGCCATCTGGTTCCTGTACAAATTGTAAATAGCCTTTTGCTTCCTGTATTTTACCCCTGCCACCTTCAGAATTTGAAAGAGAGTATTCCAGTCAACATTGTCAAAAGCTTTCTCTAAGTCTACAAATGCTGGAAACGTAGGTTTGCCTTTCCTTAATCTTTCTTCTAAGATAAGGCGTAAGGTCAGTATTGCCTCACGCGTTCCAACATTTCTACGGAATCCAAACTGATCTTTCCCGAGGTCGACTTCTACCAGTTTTTCCATTCGTCTGTAAAGAATTGGCGTTAGTATTTTGCAGCTGTGACTTATTAAACTGATAGTTTGGTAATTTTCACATCTGTCAACACCTGCTTTCTTTGGGATTGGAATTATTATATTCTTCTTGAAGTGTGAGGGTATTTCACCTGTCTCATACATCTTGCTCACCAGATGGTAGAGTTTTGTCATGACTGGCTCTCCCAAGGCTGTCAGTAGTTCTAATGGAATGTTGTCTTCACATAGAGAATAATAATAACAATGATGATGATGATGATATTATTATTATTATTATTATTATTATTATTCTTTCTTTTTCTCAGACGTTATGTCTGGTCAAAAATGGAAAGTGACGCGGACCTTGATCAAGCGTGACTTCCTTTTAACTGTACGGTATATGTTATATTGCATTTAGGAACTTTCGGGTGATTGAACATGTATCAATAATTACGGATTTCTGTAGTTGTATATATAAGTTTGGATGTAGCTGTATTGCATTGATGTACTGGTGGATATTGTGTGGTATGACTCCTGTAGTTGATAGCATAATTGGTATAATGTCAACTTTATCCTGATGCCACATGTCCTTGACTTCCTCAGCCAGTTGGATGTATTTTTCAATTTTTTCTCCTGTTTTCTTTTGTATATTTGTTGTATTGGGTATGGATATTTCGATTAGTTGTGTTAATTTCTTCTTTTTATTGGTGAGTATGATGTCAGGTTTGTTATGTGTTGTTGTTTTATCTGTTATAATGGTTCTGTTCCAGTATAATTTGTATTCATCATTCTCCAGTACATTTTGTGGTGCATACTTGTATGTGGGAACGTGTTGTTTTATAAGTTTATGTTGTAAGGCAAGCTGTTGATGTATTATTTTTGCTACATTGTCATGTCTTCTGGGGTATTCTGTATTTGCTAGTATTGTACATCTGCTTGTGATGTGATCTACTGTTTCTATTTGTTGTTTGCAAAGTCTGCATTTATCTGTTGTGGTTTTGGGATCTTTAATAATATGCTTGCTGTAATATCTGGTGTTTATTGTTTGATCCTGTATTGCAATCATGAATCCTTCCGTCTCACTGCATATATTGCCTTTTCTTAGCCATGTGTTGGATGCGTCTTGATCGATGTGTGGCTGTGTTAGATGATACGGGTGCTTGCCATGTAGTGTTTTCTTTTTCCAATTTACTTTCTTCGTATCTGTTGATGTTATGTGATCTAGAGGGTTGTAGAAGTGGTTATGAAATTGCAGTGGTGTAGCCGATGTATTTATATGAGTGATTGCTTTGTGTATTTTGCTAGTTTCTGCTCGTTCTAGAAAGAATTTTCTCTACCTGTCCATAATGTAGGTTCTTTATGTCGATAAATCCCCTTCCTCCTTCCTTTCTGCTTAATGTGAATCTTTCTGTTGCTGAATGTATGTGATGTATTCTATATTTGTGGCATTGTGATCGTGTAAGTGTATTGAGTGCTTCTAGGTCTGTGTTACTCCCTTTCACTACTCCAAATGAGAAGGTCAATATTGGTATAGCATAAGTGTTTATAGCTTTTGTCTTGTTTCTTGCTGTCAATTCTGTTTTCAGTATTTTTGTTAGTCTTTGTCTATATTTTTCTTTTAGTTCTTCTTTAATATTTGTATTATCTATTCCTATTTTTTGTCTGTATCCTAGATATTTATAGGCATCTGTTTTTTCCATCGCTTCTATGCAGTCGCTGTGGTTATCCATTATGTAATCTTCTTGTTTAGTGTGTTTTCCCTTGACTATGCTATTTTTCTTACGTTTGTCTGTTCCAAAAGCCATATTTATATCATTGCTGAATACTTCTGTTATCTTTAGTAATTGGTTGAGTTGTTGATTTGTTGCTGCCAGTAGTTTTAGATCATACATGTATAGCAAATGTGTGATTTTGTGTTGGTATGTTCCAGTGATATTGTATCCATAATTTGTATTATTTAGCATGTTGGATAGTGGGTTCAGAGCAAGACAGAACCAGAAAGGACTTAACGAGTCTCCTTGGTATATTCCATGCTTAATCTGTTTTGGCTGTGATGTCATATTATTTGAATTTGTTTGTATATTAAGTGTGGTTTTCCAATTTTTCATTACTATGTTTAGGAAATGTATCAATTTAGGATCTACTTTGTATATTTCCAATATTTGTAGTAACCATGAGTGGGGCACACTATTATTATTATTATTATTATTATTATTATTATTATTTACTTTCTCATACGTTATGTCTGGTTAAAAATGGAAAGTGACACGGACCTTGATCAAGCGTGACTTCCTTTTAACTGTACGGTATATGTTACATTGCATTTAGGAACTTTCGGGTAGTTGAACATGTATAAATAATTACACATTTCTGTAGTTGTATATATACGTTTGGATGTAGCTGTATTGCGTTGATGTACTGGTGGATGTTGCGTGGTATGACTCCTGTAGTTGAAAGTATCAACTTTATCCTGAGGCCACATGTCCTTGACTTCCTCAGCCAGTTGGATGTATTTTTCAATTTTTTCTCCTGTTTTCTTCTGAATATTTGTTGTATTGGGTGTGGATATTTTGATTAGTTGTGTTAATTTCTTCTTTTTACTGGTGAGTATGATGTCAGGTTTGTTATGTGGTGTTGTTTTATCTGTTATAATGGTTCTGTTCCAGTATATTATTATTATTATTATGTCTTTTTTACAGTGACTGATGTAAAGGTGAATAGTTAGTGTCATTAGTGCAACATTCCTGAAGCACTAAAATCTGGAAAAATCTTCTGTGGTTGCAATATTGAGTTAGTGCTCTACTAAAATACATGCACGGTCCTGTAAGTTTCTCACAGAAGGAAGTAATCCATTGAAGAAGTCAGCAGTAATTTTCCTGTTCATTTAAGCACAGCTCTGGGTAGCCAGTGCACTGTTCTAAATTAAAACAGAAATGTTATTTGAAACACACTATAGACTCCCAATTCCAAATGGATGAAAATTGGGGTATCTTTATTGTTTGATGAAACATTGTCTGATTCATTTGTAGTTACATTTATTCCTGGAGAAGTCCAGTTACTGATAGTTTTTTGCTGGAAAAATATGTTCAAGAGAAACTTCTTCTTCTTCTTCTTCTTCTTCTTCTTCTTCTTCTCACAAAATTCTTTCCTGCAGAAAAATTGCTCTTTAGATTTTGTTCTACTTTTACATTAAAATTATATTATTACCTTGTCATGGAATTTGCTGTATTCTACCTCCTTATGACAGCATATTAGTGCATAAACTTGAATGATTTCCGTGTATTAAAAGCTTTTCTTATTTTTATTTTTTTATTTTTAAAACAAGTCCTGCTATTATGCCCAGTCCTTTATCTGTCATACTGTTTCAGTTTTTCTTTACAGTAAAGTTTACATCCGTATTTCCTCCCTGGTCAATTTTTTTCCATAATTCTGATGATTGGAATATTTTCTATTTAGTGCAACTTCATGTATCAAGATGCAGGTGCAGAAGTACCGGACCGGGTATACTCCAAGACCAGAAGTCACTGCATGAGTTCTATCAGTCCTCTTGACAATCCAACCCATGATATCTCAATGCACCAGTGCCAAAGAGTTTGATGAGATACATGAAATCTAGGCAGAGATATCTTCATAGCCCAGACCTGAGTTCTTCTAAATCTCAGTGTCTGAGATCAGCATGACCAGTTCACATACTGATAACCTGTCTACAGAGGTCTAATGCCAGTATTGTCATTTATCAGTCTCTAAGTTTTGTGTGACCTGTAATACATTTAGTTAAGAGAGTTGCAGAGTTTGATTCAGTATGCTGTCTGCGCTGCAGGGGAGTTAAGAACCCAATCATATTTGTTCCTCATGAAGCAGTCCATCTCATAAAAGAGTCACCCTTTAGGGTGTTCAATATTAAACATAGAACAGTGATCTCATATCTATGGGCAGCAAATGCATGATATGTTCAGTTTACCTTTACTGCATCCAGTAAGTGTGTGTTCCCAGGAGCAGCCACTGTTTCTCCATACAGAATGTGGCAGAGAGAAAGTCATGGACAGTAAATGACATGATACTCTAAAGTTTTCTATGTTTTTACTCCAACAGCATCAACGACCTGATAAAATCAATTCTGGTTTTGTTGTTATATTCTTGTCTTTTATTCTCCCTTTCATGTGACTACATAGTCACACTTCACAACACTGTTACCTTTAAGGTGTTACATACAAAAATGTATTTCACCACTAACTTCTTATGCATTATTAGTATCCTCTACATTTGGCTCATCCCTCCTCTAGTTCATCCATCATCATAAATATTTTGTGCGGTACTGTGGTTATGTTGCTTGCAATGGTTCATAACTGTGAAACTTCTACTGGTTCAATGAGTCCCCGTAGATTTTTCCTTTAAATAGCTATGAATGCGCAAGGTGAACACTGACACCTAAAGCTGTGTGATGTTGGTATGTTTGTGAGACAGCAGCAGGGCCTATGCTTAATTATCAAATCATAAGGATGATGTGAACATCTCAAACACATGAAGGTTAGCTGCGCATTGGTGAGTTGGATGACTGTTGAGACAAAACAGTCATTATTGAGAAGTCTCTGTGTCACCTGCTGCACATCAGTTGTGCCAAGTCTGCTCACATATCTGGAGCTCTTTTATTTTCCTTCCTCTGAACAAAAATTGGTGTGAAGCACACACAAGTTAATAGAACTAGAGAAGACTGTTCTCCAAAACAATCATCTTCATAGATGATATGTGTTGGGATATATTTCTGGCTATAAAGTGAGGATGTGTCATTTGAAAAAGTGCACCCATTTTATATCTAGAGGGTAGCTGAAATATTTGAACAGACAAAATGATCTCATGTCAACTGATTTAACAACAACAACAACATCTCATCAGGCTAATGCTCTGCTGTGAGAATATTCCCATTTTAGTAGAATTGCAGAAGATCTTCAGTTTTAGCAAGGTGTTGTAACATGCAGAGTTCTTAAAGACATCCTTACAATCAGACCTCTAGGAGGAGAGGAATGTCTGCATCATCATGAAATCAGTAAAGAGGAAGTTGGAAGAGGCAATGGATTTCACACTTGTATTTGACATTCCAACATTTCACAATACAATAAAACAGGATTCATTTGCCTGAAGATATGACCCTACATACTGAACCCCTTAGTGATGCTACAAACATCAGAAGTTCTGATATATGAGGATTTGTGGTGCAGGCTGAGCAGAGCTTTGAATAATGTGATGTACATGTACTTTGCGGTGTAGTCAAGACTGGAATTAATATATGACACTCATGTCCAGAAAAGAGAGTATATTGGTTTATTTGCTCATGAGGATTACATGAGGAGGATTGCCAGGGGGATGAGAGAAGGTAACTCTACTAGCCCCAGACCCATCTTGGAGGAGAAGGGGAATGAAGACTAAACAATTTAATGTCTGGTCTGGTGGCAGCTCAGAACAGAAGATCCTGTGGCATCATTTAATTGGCAGGGCAGTTTAGCAGATGATGATTCAGCCTATTCCGGTGTGAAGCAGTTCATTGTTATCATATCAATGGAAAGGCAGTGGACGAAAAGATGGCCTCTTTGTGAAATTCAGACAATAAAAATTTCTTGTATCTTTGGTCTGGGGGCAGTTTGTTCATACCTCCCCTCTCTCTGAAAGAATTTAATTTAACTGAAGAATTCAAATCTTGAAATATAAGCGCATTTCATAGGTCGCCCTGTGGGGACTACAGTTGGCAACACAGGACTATGATGGTCTGGGGCATGGGGGCATCTTTTCAGTGAATCAACTGCACACTAGCCAGGAACATTATTTAATTTACCTCCATTTTTTGTAAGTTGCAAAATACTGTGCTGTGTTTACTGAGGGAAAAAAGTTTAAGAACCGGTGACCACAAATGAATATCTCACACTGAAGCAGTGCACTCACATGGTGTTTGCTATGTTGTTCACATTTACCCTCAAGCAAGCTGCCAAAGGGTTACACAGTGCTACACTGACACAAGGTTTTACTGTTGTAAGTACTATCTGCACCTATAAACATACCTTTTGAAGCTGCCCACAGTTTCTAGTAAGAAATTTGAGACCACCACTACCTATAAAACAGAAGACAGTCTCAATGATAGATGCATCTGATAACATACCTCCATCAAATGGTAGCCATATATCCCCATCTCAACATGCACCATCTTCTCCAATAAAAAGGAACATAAGCTCTCAGGAAATAAATTTAAAATCAGAAATCTCTTATATGGGGTTGCGGGGGGGGGGGGGGGGGGGGGGGAGATGGATGGATAGATAGATAGATAGAGAGAGAGAGAGAGAGAGAGAGAGAGAGAGAGAGAGAGAGAGAGCGCTAGCTTCAGGAATAGAACTCATAGAACTCAACATACATGCTAGAGATCAAGAAAATCTCCCTGCCAATGTCCTGAACTCCCCACTAAGACCAATGAGCAAAATAAACATATCTGCTAAAATGGCTGTCAGTATGTATAGATTCAGGACTCGTGAAAAAGAACTGAAGCTCTTGGCGTAGGGATGATCACTAGATTTGTCTCTGCGGGTGGCATATTATAAAGCTAATAATACTGCTACACTAAATGGTTGTAGGGTGCAGAAAAGGGACAACCTTGGTGATGAGGATGCCAAAAGAGGACTGACTGTGTTTGTGAATGACATGCACTCTCACCAGTCACATTTACCACTGAATTACAAGCAGTTATCTTTAAAATGTGTGTGTGTGTGTGTGTGTGTGTGTGTGTGTGTGTGTGTGTGTGTGTGTGTGTGTGTGTGTGTGTGGGAGGGGGGGGGGGGTCACTGAAAATAACAATTGTATACCACACACTGTATCACCCTATAGTTGTAGTTTCTCAGAGACCTTCTCAAGCAGTTACCCCTTCCCTTCCTCCTCCTTGGGGACTTCAGTGCATGTAACATTCAATAGGGCACTACTAGCAACTAACCGGCACTGCATTGTTGAAAGTCTCATCCTCACAGATGGCAAGGTTGGACCACAGCTCTGTACCATAGTCAGTATCAGACATTGATCTCTACTTCTGATTGCCTGTTTGTGTGCAGAGATGGCCATTAGTCAAGTAAATCTCTATCTGGATAATTGTTTGAATAAATAAATGATTGAAAAAAACTTTTCACATACAAATTGTTCATAGATAAAGGTATTATCACATTCTATGGATACAAGTAATTATTTATTACTTGTTATTTGTAATTTAAATAATGAATAACATGGAATACAAATGCATTTTATTTGTTTGCTTCTGGAACAGAACTGTGTCATGTAGCACCAGTGTTTGTTCCTCTTGCTCAGCATAGTTTCTCTTTGATAAGTAGTTCATTAACATTATATATATGTGTGGCTCAGTGGGTTCATTCTAGGCTGTAAAGCTAAACATTTGGGGTACAAGCACACATTGGTCCCAGAGTTTTTTCTCTCCCTTATCAGTTCTTTCACCTCTAACAATTGAAGGGGGGGGGGGGGGAGATAAATTGACAAGTCAAGTTGAAACATGTTATAGAGTACATCTTGAACTATAGGTCCTCATATAACAGACTCATAAGAAGATTCAAAGGTCTGAGGAAGGCCTCCAATAAACCAGTGTACAGCCGTGTTCAGCCAACCGTCATGTGTTGTAGGCAAATGACTGTAGCAGTTACATTTCCAATATGACCTAGTTCAACTGACTCTGCACATGTAGTACTTCTTCCCCTCCTTTGCCCTAACAACATGTGGACTGATTCTGCATAGTTAGACAAAGATGAGAATGCAGCCAGCAGAGACCCAAATCTGCAATTCCTTCCTCAGTTATACAAAAATTGCTAACACTAGGATATAGTGAACAAAGTAGGAGCTGTGTGGTTGGCAAGACTAATGTCAATAAACTTTAAATTTGGAGCGTCCTGAAATGGCATTAGCCAAAATGAATCACAAAATTATAACACTTTGCTGAATGCTGATGGGTGTCCAAAGCCATTAGGACATAAGTGAAATCATTCTAGACTAAGTCTGAGTGATCTTTACATTACAGAATGGAATAGCTTTTCTATCTCACATATGACTGTGCAGTTACATAGAGCTTTGGGATTGTAAAATTTCATAAGTGACACTGAGTTATTACATATAAGAACACACAATATTACAGCACACTGGCAACGCCATGTTGTAAATGCATCAAGAGATGACTTGAAGACATTTTTCTCCCTTCGTGCAAGCAAATAAAGAACCAGCAACTATTGGAGCACTGCCTTAATAATGATTTAAAAACCACTAATTTGCCTGTATTGCTGCCCATGACCAAGGGAGACTTACAGCGAATTACAGACCTATTATAGCCAAAGAAATGCTGAAGCAATCAGGTGACTGAATGAAGCTATGTGACATAATAAGAAAATTTATTTTACTATTCTGAATGGGACCAAGGAGATGAAGCTGATGTGAAATCACAACCAAAATCTAGAGCAGAATTGAGGATTTCTCAATTTTTTCTCTAGAAGATCGTGATTTGAAATTCTTTCATCATTATCCTGAAATAAAGTCAATTTTAAGGAGATATAATGCAGCATTATGCTTTATTGCATGTATAGAACATATTTCTTTTAATATATTGCAGTGGAAAATAATCCAAAACCAAGCAAACTTTATGATGAGGAGTTTGTTGAAAAAAGAAAAAGTTGTCCTGGAAACAAAGCAACAAAGAAACATTTGTTTGACATATGACATAGAATTGGAGCAATTAATGCCTTTAGGTTTCAAATTTGTCCCTTATTTGGAAATCCATTGTTCACAGTAGAAGAATAAATATTATTATTCACAAAAATTAATGGTGATTCGTATGAGTAGCTCTATTAGTTTTTCATGCGTAATGTATAATAATTTTTATCTGTGTTCATTATTTGTCATTCAGATACATTTTGCCCAACTGTGCTTGTGTGGTTACTGTCCAGTATGTAGCTGCATTGGCTTACATTTATTTATTTACTTACATGTCAAGTTCCATAGAACCAAATTGAGGAGCAAATCTCCAAGGTCATGAAATGTGTCAGTACATGAAAAGTACAACATGAAAGTAATGACAGATGAAAATAAAATGTTTATGAACCCCCAAAAAAGTCCATAAGTTTAAGTAAGCGCAATCAACAGTACAACAAGAATCAGCTTACTTTTTCAAGGAACTCGTCAACAGAATAGAAAGAGTGACCCATGAGGAAACTCTACAGTTTCGATTTGAAAGTGTGTGGATTACTGCTAAGATTTTTGAATTCGAGTGGTAGCTTATTGAAAGTGGATGCAGCAGTATACTGCACACCTTTCTGCAGAAGAGTTACGGAAGTCAGATTCAAATGCAGGTTTGTTTTCTATCATGTATTCACCAAGTGAAAGCTGCTTATTCTTGGGAATAAGCTAATATTGTTAACAAGAAATGACAGTAAGGAATATATATACTGAGGGGCCAATATCAAAATACCCAGACTCATGAACAGGGGTCGACAAGGGGTTCGTGGACTTTAACCACATATTTCCTGAAACGCCTGTTTCTGAGCCAAAAACATCCTTTCAGAATGGGAAGAGTTACTCCAGAATGTAATACCATATGACATAAGCGAATGAAAATAAACAAAGTAGACTAATTTTCGTGTCAAACGATCACTCACTTCAGATACCGTTCGAATAGTAAAAATGGCAGCATTAAGTCTTTGAACAAGATCCTGAACATGGGCTTTCCACGACACTTTACTATCTATCTGAACAACTAGAAATTTGAACTGTTCAGTTTCACTAATCACATGGCCAATCTGTGAAAATAAAAGTGCCTAGCATTCGAAACCTTTTGTTTAACCCATCCAGTACCTCACAGAGGAAAGAGAATATAGCATTTTAAGTTATTAAGTGACTTCTAAAGCCGAACTGTACATGTGATAGAAAAACGTGTTATATAAAATAATCAATTATCCTTACGTACACAGCCTTGTCAATAATTTTAGCAAACACTGATGTCATAGAAATAGGTCTAAAAATTGTATATGTTGTCCCTTTCTCCCTTTTTGAAAAGCGGCTTTACTATTGAGTACTTTAATTGTTCAGGAAACTGACCATTCCTAAAGGAAAAATTACAAATATGGCTAAATACAGGGCTAACATCTGCAGCTTAGTACTTCAGTATTCTGCTAGGCAGTCCATCCCTTGTCTGTATCACAGAGGAGTATTTCAGACATCAGTCGCAGAAAGGCATTTGCCAAAAGTTATATGATTCCCTGTAGAAACTAAATATTTATTTAATTCACCAGCAATGCTCCAAAAATGATTGTTAAATATTGTATATATATCTGATTTGTTAGTAACAGAAATATTTTTACTGCAAACTGACTTTATATCGTCGACCTTGTGCTACGGCCCAGACACTTCCTTCACAACTGACCATATGGTTTTAATTTTATTCTGTGAATTAGCTATTCTATTTGCATACCACACACTCTTTGCCTTCCCAATAACATTTTTAAGCACCTTACAATACTGTTTGCAGTGGGCTTACTGCAACTTGACTGTGGCTACTTATAACATTTTGATATAATTCCTGCTTTGTTCTATATGATATCCTTATCCCACTTAGCAAACAGAACACAGCATGTTGTTATCAATGGAGAGACGTCTACAGACGTTAAAGTAACCTCTGGCGTGCCACAGGGGAGTGTTATGGGACCATTACTTTTCACAATATATATAAATGACCTAGTAGATAGTGTCGGAAGTTCCATGCGGCTTTTCGCGGATGATGCTGTAGTATACAGAGAAGTTGCAGCATTAGAAAATTGTAGCGAAATGCAGGAAGATCTGCAGCGGATAGGCACTTGGTGCAGGGAGTGGCAACTGTCCCTTAACATAGACAAATGTAATGTATTGCGAATACATAGAAAGAAGGATCCTTTATTGTATGATTATATGATAGCGGAACAAACAGTGGTAGCAGTTACTTCCGTAAAATATCTGGGAGTATGCGTGCGGAACGATTTGAAGTGGAATGATCATATAAAATTAATTGTTGGTAAGGCGGGTACCAGGTTGAGATTCATTGGGAGAGTGCTTAGAAAATGTAGTCCATCAACAAAGGAGGTGGCTTACAAAACACTCATTCGACCTATACTTGAGTATTGCTCATCAGTGTGGGATCCGTACCAGATCGGTTTGACGGAGGAGATAGAGAAGATCCAAAGAAGAGCGGTGCGTTTCATCACAGGGTTTTTTGGTAACCATGATAGCGTTACGGAGATGTTTAATAAACTCAAGTGGCAGACTCTGCAAGTGAGGCGCTCTGCATCGCGGTGTAGCTTGCTCGCCAGGTTTCGAGAGGGTGCGTTTCTGGATGAGGTATCGAATATATTGCTTCCCCCTACTTATACCTCCCAAGGAGATCACGAATGTAAAATTAGAGAGATTAGAGTGCCCACGGAGGCTTTCAGACAGTCGTTCTTCCCGCGAACCATACGCGACTGGAACAGGAAAGGGAGGTAATGACAGTGGCACGTAAAGTGCCCTCCGCCACACACCGTTGGGTGGCTTGCGGAGTATAAATGTAGATGTAGATGTAGTCAGCCACCCAGGCTGCTTATTACTGCTAGTACCCTGTTTTAGAACGTTCTATTGGAAAGCAACTCTCAAAGAGCATGAGAAGTGTGTTAAGGAAAGCATTATATTTATCATGTTATCGGCACTATACACATCCTGCCACTCTTGTTCCTTGCGATCCAGTATGGATGTGTCTTCCTGAATGATCAGTTCCTGAAAGGAAACCATGTGAACAGATATTCATCAGAGTGAACTGCTAGCCATCTGTGTTTGAACAATGAGGTAGCACGAGTACGTCCCATGGATTTAATGTGCACTAGCCTTGAGCAGAACCACCGATATGGGCTAGAACTGCAGGGAGACCCACACCCTCAACTATTGCAAATGTCATCACCTGTCCTCATGCTGTCTCAGCTTGAGGACATTCGACACCACTTTCCAGTCACAGTTGTTGAGGGATGAATGACAAAGGAGAACAACAATTCAAATAATTAACAAATGGAACAATCGTCACCTATCAGCAGATTTTGGGAACATCTGGCAATGTCAACACTTAGAAGGGTGAGGAAGATTGTCCTTCCTGGTCAAAATTACAAGTAGAACACACCATTTCAATACCTCCAATTCCAACACATCTTCTATTGCTGTCAGAACTTGGAGCTACCTTATGGCATTGCCTTTCTGTCCAATGGGGGCAGATGCTGCTAAAAGAATGGAGGTTTGCATCTTTAGTATAAATGCTTGAGTATAGCTTAATGAATTTCATCAGGATCTAGAATAGTTTCTTGCGAGTCCATCCCCACAGAAAGCCAACCAATGCTTGTGTGATTTTTTGTAACTGAAGAAGAAACATAACATTCCCACTTCTTGGTTCTGCAGACAGTTTATAATGCTGTAGTTTGTGTGATTGAATGATTGAGGCATTGTTATTCAAAAATTGCTCCATTGTTGCCTGAACCATAATTATAGGAGTATGTCTCAAAATATCATTTTTTTTACTAGTGCCATAAGAGAGGGTGTACTTCCTGAAGCCCATGTTACTGACTCTTAAAGTTGTGCAGCAGTTAATGGAATTCATGAATTTCTTACAAAATATTTCCTTGCTCTCCTTTTGGCATATTGGGGATTTAGTTCTTGCATTTCAAAAAGCTGCAAATATACTGCCATGGGCTACATTTAAACTGTACACCAGTACCCAGTTGTCAAAGCAGAATCTGGTACTGCATCATGGGACAATCTGTTTTCTAAGCCATCTGGACAGTCTTGGAATGGATGCTTCAGCTGCTTTGTGCCTCACATTGTATAATACTGCTTGTGGAGATAGACTCCTTTGTTCCATTAATGAAATTCATATGCTGTTAATCAACTGAAGTGTTGTAATTGATTACATTATGGTGTGTATACAGATGTCAGAAAAGAAACTACACAGTTTTACATGTTATTTGGTTAACATTGCTTATTCATAATATATGGTGCATGTGTCTTCAAGAAAATGGCGAAGTATACACTAAGCATGTAAGTGAACTTACATAATCTGATATGTAACATTGCAAATGTGTTTCCTTTTGTTACAAATTTTGATATTCACTTTCTTTGCACAGGGTCATTTATTAACATATCTCAGATGATTGCCTGTGTCGGACAGCAGGCCATTAGTGGACATCGTGTCCCGAATGGCTTTGAGGACAGAGCCTTACCTCATTTTGAACGACATTGTAAGAACAACATTTAGTAGTAAAAAGGCAATATTTTTATTAATAACCCTTTGCTTTGCATTAAGTGATCATAAGATTTGGTTTTTCTCTGTTTTTAATAGCAAAAATTCCAGCTGCAAAAGGCTTTGTGCAAAACAGCTTCTATTCTGGTTTAACTCCAACAGAGTTTTTCTTCCATACTATGGGTGGCCGTGAAGGCTTAGTTGACACAGCTGTGAAAACAGCTGAAACTGGTTACATGCAACGAAGGCTAGTAAAGGTAAGTGGCATTCAGAGACTACTTGTATAACTAATTTCCACTGAACATCAACAGTTACAAACTGTCGAAGTTCAATGGTTGTAAATTATGTGAGTAGTTTTTGTGTACATTTATGATTTTGGTAAATATTCTAACTCTTGCAAGAATAACATTGTATGGATGTACTATTTTTCATCAGAACAAGATGTGATTAGTTGCACTGTTAGTTAATCTTGTTAAATGTCAAAAAGTCTTGATTCGAAATATTGCATTTTGTAGTCTTTCATTTACCCACAAGGTGCCCAATAACTGAATATAATGTATAATTAAATCTTATTTGATAAATAGTTCCTTAACTGAATTACTGCTGCTGCTGCTTTTCTTCTGCTGATAAGAAGGCACTGTAGTGATAGAAGGGGCACCAAATTTGGTATAAAAGTCATTAAGTTACCCAAGAGACAGTATTTTTCAGTACAGGTATTTCATTCATTCCAAGCAAGTGTCAATTTGTGACGTCATCGTCCAGACACGAGTTGACTATAATCTGAATCCGTTTTAGCAAACTAATAATTTCTCTCAGGCGATAAAATTTTATTGATTATGAAATACAAGTTCTTGAAGTTTATTCAGAATCGGAAATGTTTAATTAGTAATTACATGCCATAATTTATTTGTTTAATATAAAGGTGTTTTGAATTTTGTATTCATAATAAAAAGTGTGAATTTATGGTCGGCTTTTACTCTGAGACGAGTTATCACTTAGAGTGCTAAAAGTGTGCATGTACAGTTCGCTGACCTATGTGGTGAATTTTATTTTGTGCTCTTAAGCCGAATGGAGAGTAAATCCAGTTTCATTTAAACTTTATGTGAGTTAGACATATCACGTTATTACAATTCCCATTAGGGAAAACTAAAATCTGTGTGCTTGATTTGAAATATGTTACATGCCAGTGCGTGATCGAGCTGTCCAGTAAATGAAGTACAATAGTTGCAAATGCGTTTGTACTTAATGCACGAAGCTGGAAATTAATTTTGAGACAAGTGCTGATTTTGAGGGGGGGGGGGGGGGGGGGGACTGAAAGTTTATTCAAAATATTGAAGTCCAGTTTCAATTGAGACTCTTATCACCTTGTTGATTATGTTGCCTAGAACACTGTAAAGCAGCTTAATTAATTCATTAGAACGATTTGTGACGTAGTAAGGCCTATTACACACACAAAATGTTACACGAAGTGTGCTGACCACATGAGAGTATGTGAGTGTTTTTCTTTCCATAAATGCCAGTAAACTGGCAGTTTCAAAAGTTAAATTATTAACTGTTGTGTAATTTCATTGATTGTCCTACACCACTACGGAATATGTTGTATTGTGCCTCTTCACAAGAGATCTCAAGAAGCCAGGATAAACAAGAAGAAGAAAAAGACTAAAGGAGAGGCATCGGTATAGCATGACAAAAATGCAGTGCAGGTTCCATGTTTTCAATAATAGACGCAGGCTGGCAATTCTGTATTTATCCATAATTGATTACACTGTAGTGCGTCGCCAGTTGATTATGCTTTAAAGAGAACTGGTTTCATTGATTTATTTTGTGCCTTGTTTGATCAGTGGTTAGAATTGGGCTGTTATCACAAGTTGTGCTCAGTCTTCGTAAGTCCCATGCTATTTGGTTTTCTAATGTTGTGAATAACTGTTGTACCACTAAAAACCTTAAGTCAAAAATTGAAACTGGTAGTTACAAAGAAGCCTCCGTTGTTGGCTATGGCAAAGATGGTACAGAATTGCTTCATATTTTGTGAGCCTTGTCTTACAATACGTAAATGTTCAGGTGCATCAATGTGACCAACACAAGTGAAGATCAACTTCTGTAAAACATTTTAGTGAAAAAAGGTATTTTTTGGTTATTGTTTCCTTAAATGACATTTTAAAATCCTCATCGCAATGATATGGCCAGTATTTTTGTACAAAGTTTTAGAAATTCATTTCTGTAGCATCCTATTCTCTGACTTTATTCTATGTATATGTATTACATGCTTTCTCTCTTAGTTCTACACCACTTCTATTAGAAATCTTACACCTTGCCCTTTGTATATGATCCTTCATCTTTATGGAACCATTAAGGTTGAAATTAGTTGCAGTGCCCTTCATAAGTAATATTTGGAAATAGGAATGGAGAGATCAGTTTCGTCAAGTATTTTTTAAATTTTTTTCAGAACGAAATTCAGTCATAAGTTGCAAATATATTTTTTATTATGCTTTACCAGTTTCTACAAATTAATTAGTTTTCTTAAGAAGACTACAAAATTAGGGATATCATAAATCTTTAGACCTTGGCTCTAAATGTATGCGAAGTATAAGAAGTATATTACAGAAACTTACTTAGTATTGGTTCAGCAGATGTCTGTGTCTTCTTCATAGATGCATGATGCCATGATATGTCCAGAATTGTGCATATTGTACACTGATGAGTCAAAACATTATGACCACCTGTTTAATAGCTTGTTTGTCTGTGTTTGGAGTGAAATACATAACTGATTTTCATATCAGGGATCCTACAGTTTGTTGGTAGTTCTGCGGAGGTATGTGCTGTTAGATGTCACATAATTCATGTAAATAATCGGCCTCTGATTTGTGTATGCAGTGACGGCATCCAGTAGCAATCCAGATGGGTTCCATTTGATTTATGCCAGGTGTATTTGATCACTGAGACGTCAACATGAGTTCACTGTAATGCTCATAAAACCACTGTAGCATGTTTTAGTCTCTGAGACATGGACAAATCCATTTCTGAAAAATGGTATCACCGTATGGGAAGATCTCAATCACGAAGGGATGTAGGTGGTTTGCAGCTGTCAGCACACTTTCCATTACTGCCACAGGTCCCTCCCCTGCAAGCGCAGGAGAATCTCTCTATAGCATAATACTGTTCTCGCCAACCTGTGTCAATGGCGCACTGCACATTTTGAGCTGCCATTCACCTTGATAACGGTATTTGTGGAGATGAGCAGTGACCTAGTGTAGCAAACCTGTGGTTCACCCGAAGAACCAACATGTTTCCATTGACTGATGTTCGAATCTCAATAGTCACTGATATGATGTTGTTGGGTCAACATGTGAACACGGGAGGGGGGGGGGGGGGGGGGGGGGGGTCTGCTGTGGAGCTCCACTTTCAGCAATGTACAATGAACAGTGTGCTCTGAAGCATTTGTTTTATGCCATTTACACATTGGTCATACCTGGCTAACCCATTGTTTCCTCCTACGTAACGCCCACCACCGCAGTATGGTTGTGGAGCCAGATTGACGATCTCTCACGTATTGGTGGAATGCCCCTTCTTTCGGCCCTTCGTGTTAAGTATAGCCTTCCTGATTCCTTACATTTAATATTAGCAGACAATCCACAGATGGTTGAACTGGTCCTCAGTTTCCTTTGTGAAAGTGGTTTTTATTTCCAGATATAAGGTTCTATTTTAGTCTTCGAGCAGAGCCAGGCTGGTTGTGGTTGGGACTTCTTTCACAGTCTTCTCGGTCTGTATCACTATGAGCGTCCCCCCCCTTCCCCCACACCTCCCCCCCCCACACCCCCCCCTTCCCCCCCCCCCACCCCCCACCGCCACTGCCGCCCCCCTGCCCCCCCTTTTTTTTATAAAGAAAAGATTTGGTCTCACCTTTTATGCCTTTACTGTGTGTGTTTTAATAATCATTATTTTATAATTTGACTTCCCTGACTGGGTCCATCCACTTTTAGCAGTCCTCTTTCTTCTGTGACTCACTTCGGAATTGCGGGACTGATGACCTCACCTTTTGGTCCCATAACCCCTCTCAATGAATCAATCAATGCTTGCAAAGCAACCAGGCAGTGACCAATGCTGCCATGGTGGGCAGTGGTCATAATGTTTTGGCTTATCAGTGTGTGTGTGATTACTGTGAACACAGATCGACCATTTACAGTAACTGAATCCCATGTATGTATCTGGTGTGCTAGCAACAAGGAACACACATTCATCATTTTGGTTTGTGGCTCCTTGTGTAGGCCGTGTTTGCAGTTAAAATTGTTGGGTGTGAGGTCCGCTAGTTATGTAAAACACTATTTTTTCTCAGTATCCGAACATTTTTCGGCACCACTGTGCCATCATCAGTGGGTTTTCGTTTTTATTTATTCTGCAATGTGAATATTTTTGTTAAATAACATAATAAATTATGTGCATCTTTAGTTCAAGCAACAGATCGTTTCTTTATTTTGGTGTGCATGAATTTTCTGGATCACTTGTGTGTCAGTTACTACAGGTAGCATGCCATCTGCAACCAAACGATGTTGATGAGAAAGGTTTTTGCTGGGAGTTAACCCATCTTCTAGGATGTAATTGAGTTTGTTGTGATGTTTTCGCACCTACATTCATTTTTACTTATGTTTTCGTGTGGCCAACACTTCCATTCTCCGCATCATGCTGAGATGTTGTGAAGCACATGTAACTATAACAAGTATTTTCCACAAATAATGTAGTAAAACACTTTCACTTCACCAAAACACAGTGTGATTGTGGTTTGTTGTGTGCCCTAGCCCAGTCAGTGTTCATTTATTCACCAGAGAGTATGGCACCTAATTTGAATTTCGTTTGCATTTTATCTGTGTGTGTGTGTGTGTGTGTGTGTGTGTGTGTGTGTGTGTGTTGTGCGCTTCTTAACTGGTACTGTTATGTCAATGACATAATATGCCTGATTGATGAACCGTATACACACATAGAACAGCTACACAATGAAATAAACAACTTACACCCAAAAATTAACTTCACATTAGAAACAGAAACTAACAACACACTACAATTTCTAGATCTCACCATACATAAAATAAACAACACACACAACTTCACAATATTCAGGAAACAGACAACCACAAGCACCACCATTCACAACCTATCAGACCACCCATTGACACATAAACACGCAAACTTCAGATTCATGTTCCTCAGAGTAAACAGAACACCCATGAACAAACAGAACTACACACAAGAACTAAACACAATAAAACAACTAGCAGTAAAAAATGGTTATACTACCCATATGGTAGACAAGTTAAATCAAAAGATATACAAACAGTACAAAAATGAACATACCACACACACACACACACACACACACACACACACACACACAAATCCTCACCCAGCACAGAACAACACAAAACACAAACAATGACCACACACAAGACACAACAGAGAAACAGCACACACACACAAAATGAAGTGGCACATACTCAGCTACAATAACAAGATTATTCACAGAATAGGCGACATATTAAAGAAACAGGGACTCCAAATAGGATACAGGATGGAGAACACAACACAGAGACAGATCAGAACACAAGAAACACCCATGGATAAATTTAACAGATCAGGAATATATGAACTCACATGCAACACTTGCCAGTACATAGGAAAAACATGCAGAAACTTCAAAACCAGATATTCAGAACATATCAGAGCTTTAAAAAGCATTGGCTCCCATAGTACATTTGATGACCACATTGTAGCCAACAACAGACCTAAGAATACTAAAACCCAGCCACAGCCTATTCAGCAAACTGACCATTGAGGAAAACTTCCATATACAGAAGGCAATAGCAGAAAGAAAACAGGTCTTAAACGAATACACTGCACTCCGCAAGCGCACACTACTTAACACATTAAAGGAACTTTACAAATGAAAACAGCACAAACAGATAAAGTCTACACACACACACACACACACACGCAAATAATAGATACACTAAAATCTGCAAAGATGCATCGTTTACACACAAAAGGAATACCATATAAAAGACAACACACACAGCTAAGAAGTGCACAGAAAACACACACGCGCGCGCACACACACACACACACACACACACACACACAAAGATAAAATGCAAACAAAATTCAAATTTGGCGCCGAACTCTCCGGTGAAAAAATGAACACTGGCTGGGCTGGGACACACAACAAACCACAATCACACTGTGTTTTGGTGAAGTGAAAAGTGTTGTACTACATTATTTGTGGAAAATACTTGTTATAGTTGCGTGTGCATCACAACACCTCAGCATGATGCGGAGAATGGAAGTGCTCGCCACACGAAAAGTAAGTAAAAACGAATATAGGTGCGAAAACATTGCAACAAACTAAATTACATCCTTGAAGATGCGTTAACTCCCAGCAAAAAACTTTCTCATCAACATCGTTTGGTTGCAGATGACAAGCTACCTGTAGTAACTGACACACAAGTGGTCCAGAAAATTCATGCACACCAAAATAAAGGTATTTACAAAAAGAAACGATCTGTTGTTTGAACTAAAGATGCATATAATTTTATAATCATTTAACAAAAATATTCACATTGCAGAATAAATAAAAACGAAAACCCACTGATGATGGCACAGTGATGCTGAAACATGTTTGGGTATTGAGAAAAAACAGTGTTTTGTATAACTGGCGGACCTCGCATCCAACAAAGGAATATACACAAAAGCATGTATAAAAATATAAATGAGGTATATAAGAAAGTTATATACAATACACGCGAGGAAAAAAAAGAAAACCATGGCACGTAGTTGTAATATGTATCAAAGGAATGGTCTGATTTTCAAATTTTATAGGAGATGATATGCAATCAAAATCGTGCCTGTTTTTTAATGCGAGTTGATCATTCAACAGATCTTTTGAATTCAGGTAGGAGTGTTTATATATTTCAAATTCTTTTAAAAGGTTCACTTTGTAGTCCTTGTCAACTATATGCAAAATTTCCATGTTAAGCAAGGACACAGAAGAAAGAGGCTGTTTCTCTGTTTTGAGGTGTTCTGCAAAAGTTAACTTACATAAATTTTTGCTGTTTTTGTTGAGCAAGTGGGCCTTAAATGTCCTCCCTCTTTGCCCTATGTGAAAGCTCAGACATATATTACATTATATTTTATGTACTCCAGATTTGAGAAATTTGTCAGTTGGAGGCTTTTCATTATGTATTAAGAGCAACTTGGCACCATTATTGGTGGTAGAGGACACAGTGAAATCACATTTTTAAATAAATTAGCTATATGATACGCAGTGTCACCTAAAAGTAGGATTTTAGTGTATTTCTTAACAGTAAGGCCATTTTTGTTGAGTGCAGAGAATTCTTATTGGTTTTATTATTATAAAGTTTTTATACATGGTTTGCTTGATATTCATTTTTGTCAGTTATATACTTTAAGTTATTAAGTTCTATAGCAATAGCAGAAGGGTGTAGCAGCGCCTCAATGATACAGTCAAGTATAGTGGGAAAAAGAGCCAATTTGTGCTTAAGGGGATCCGGAACAATCTATCTCCTCCATGTTAATTTTAGCAAATAGAAGGAACATTTTTTCTAAAACCATTAAACATATTGCTCTGAAATTTGGACTACATGTTCAGTGAATATTTCTCTACAAAGTTATAATGCCATGTTAAGAAATATTTACTGGTTTTTGTTTTACAATATTTTTAAACACATGCTTATTTTTTTCTCTAAAATTTTGCATTTTTTCTTCTATGACTCTTGAATTATACAATATTTTTTTACAATTTGTTATAAAAATGAAGGAAAAGAAGTAAACAATATTGTGTATAAATTTCATTGACATACTGTTAGCAGTTTTTGAGAAAATGTTCCTCAAAGATCAAAATTTTAATGTTACGGGAAATGGCTTTCAAAGTCTTTTTAATACAATCCTGCCCCATATGATGGATTATCAGCGTCCTTTTCTTTTTCCAGTGTTAGTTTCCTTTTCACTGGTCTTTTCTTCCCTTTTGCTGCATGTTGTAGGCTTTTGTCTCTTCTTCC
Source organism: Schistocerca serialis cubense (assembly GCF_023864345.2). Lineage (NCBI taxonomy): Eukaryota > Metazoa > Arthropoda > Insecta > Orthoptera > Acrididae > Schistocerca > Schistocerca serialis. The sequence goes on along the minus strand of NC_064638.1, from coordinate 604,596,360 downwards.
TGCATCTCTTAGTCTTTCTTCATCAATTAGGCGCATTGTGGAAATCGTGTTGTGTACTGGTTGGAAACCTACACATTTCAGCACATCACATTCGATAATGTTTCCTTCATTGTATGTTGCCACTGCATTGTACACTCCAAAATGCAATGTTTTTATCTGCACAAATACTCTTTTGGGAATCCAAATCCAAATTAAGTTACTTACACTTTCATTTGGATTTTGTGTTTTCCCGTGTAAACACTTTTCCAATAAACTTGGCTGTGATAAATCTCTGAATATGGGCTTAATTACATAAATTACAGCATTTGGCAAACTGTTTTTATGGGCATATTCCTTTCCTGATTGGTACTTGCACCACGAGTCATCACCTGTGAGGTGATTCTCCAAAAATCTTATAAATTCTTTAATTTCATTGGAATGCAGTTTCTTGTGCTTGATGCAGTATGAAAAAATAATGGCCATACTGCTCTCCTCATATGCTCAATGATTCTTGTATTTTGCTTAATTGCACACCCATAATACCTGTGCAATCTATCAGTTGCTTCATCTGTCAGTCTTCCTCTTCTTCCAAGGGTCTTACCATCACTAAGCTTCTGGGATCCTAATGTCTGCTTTAGTTTGCACAAGTGATCCCCCATGCACTTCTGCACATGTCCAATGCACTTAAGTTTTTTAATGTGAATTTCATTGCTATAAGGTTTAAGTTCCTTTACAGCTTTATATCCCTTAGAATCACCATCTCCTAGATAGTTAGTGTATCGTACATTATACCACTCCTGTGATCTGGAAAAAATTGGTTTCACTCCCTCTACTTCCATCACTCCACTCGTGCCATGAAAATGACAAGAAAAGCCATCATGATGTTATATGTTGTGGTGCCTTTCTTGTAAATATCAAAGTTAACTTTAACATGTACTAAACATAGTTTCAGATCCAGGAAACTCAGTTCATTATGTTGGTTTTTTGTATTTCATATGTAAATTTAGTTTTAGGATGGAAGCAGTTTGGTGACTCACTAAGTGATTTGACGTTCTTCACATCTCCTTTGAATGCAGTGGTGATATCTTCTGTAGAAAGAAAAGATATTGAGTAGAGTGGAGTGGGAATTAAAAAAATGTATTTCAACATAATTAATGAAGATGTCAGCTAGAAATCCAGCTAGGCAGTTCCCCATAGCAAGGCCTTTTTCGTGTTGACATAACTGACAATTGAAACTGAAGTAGTTGTACTATAGAAAGATTCTCCAAAAATCTTATTAATTCTTTAATTTCATTGGATTGCAGTTTCTTGTACTTGTTGAAATTGTCTTCAATAATACAGAGCTTCTCCTCTTTAGGAATGTTAGTGTAGAGGCTTGTAATTTCAGAAGATCCAAGTGTATGGCCAGGAGGAAACATTACATTTTTTAGAGAACTGATAATCTCTCTCTCGTTTTTTACGGAGAATGATGTCGTCTATGTATAGTATTTCTTGAGAACAACTAGTAATTTCTTGGACAGGAAACGTCCAGGACCTCCAATTCCATTAATGATTGGACAAATAGGGCAATTAATTTAATGAATCTTAACTTGTGAATGTAAAATTGGTGTCTCAGGATTCAAGCTTAGTAATCTAACAGGGTCTTTCGGAGAGAAGAGGGAGTTGCTGGAATCAAAAGCCTCATTAAGCTCTGTAGTGAAGTTAGTAGTGGGGTCCTTGCTGATGGTATGAATGTTATCAGAAAAGAATTCTGTTTTATTCACATAGTCATTTTTATACTTAAGATAACAGAAGAATTACCGTTGTGATTTTATGATGAGAGCATTTTCTTCTTTAAGTTTTTTATTAATGCACTACACTGTAGAAAAAGAACTATTTTTCGTTTTATTTCTATGACTGCTGTTATTACTTCCTTTATGATAAGCTCATTAACCTTTGATTAACCTTTACATTTAGTAAACTCTGACTGATACTGATCAATAATATTCCCATTTGTCTTATACGAAACTTGTTATGTTATATAAAAGTACCTTTTGCTTATAAATTCTGTTAAATGTTGAAACAGATGTTTGTCATCAAATACATGTCTAGTTTGTTCTTAATATTCTGCGGAGAAACTATTACTATACATCAGAATACATAATATTAATATGTTTGTCAGCTCAAGACAGATAACCTATAATAACAGACATAATTTTAATTTTAATTGATATTGATTACTGTAAGAGTTGATTTTATTTCAGTCCTTGGAAGATCTGTGTCTGCATTATGATATGACAGTGCGCAATTCAGTTGGTGACATTGTGCAGTTTCTTTATGGAGGAGATGGTCTTGATCCAACATATATGGAAGGTAAGATTACAAGATGGCAGTAACATTAATTGAATTTCTTCTTTTTGCTTGACAGAACATGAAAACAATAAAAGAAAGAAACTGTAGGTCTTGATCCAATGTACTTGATAGGAAAGATGAAAAGATGGTAGTAACATTAATTGAATTTCCTCTTTTTGCTTGACAGAACATGAAAACAATTAGAGAAAGAAACACTTTGTTGACATATTATGAAAATTTTTCATTTTTAGCCAACAGTTTTCGGCAACTTACTCTCCTTAGTTCCATGTTCCATGGATCATTTGCATGACAAATCGTAATGATATGATATGGAATGAGTCATTTTACTTTGACATCAGAAATTAATTTGTAAATATGGTTACATACTAATTTTTTATAGTTAGTAATTCCTACCCTCCACCTTTTACACATTACAGTACTAAATTCTATTACAGAGTAGTAGTAGTAGTAGTAGTAGTAGTAGTAATTGTCAGCAAGGAACGTCTTTAGTTTGTTTTCAAATTTTACTCTGCTGTCTGTGAGACATTTTATATCATTGGCAAAGTGATCAAAAATTTTGGTTGCATAATTGCAACCCCTTTTCGTGCTAAAGACAACCCTAATGTGGAGTAATGAATGCCATTTTTTCTTCCCAATTTTGTACATATTGTTCCTTATAAACTGCAGTGATTATTTACAACAAACTTCACAAGAGAATACATCCAGAAACAGTAGTCGAAATACCTAATTCATTAAATAGATTTCTACAAAGTGATCATTAGTGAGCACCACATATTATTCCTACAGCATGTTTTTTAGAGATGAAGACTTTCGTTCTTAAAGATGAGGTACCACAGAGCATTATTGCATATTATTTATTTATTATTTATTCAAATCAGAAAACAAATACAGTACATGCTAATTATCACTACAAGCAATTGAGACAAACAACTACCAAGCTACACTACTCTTGAAGAAAACCTTACAACTTCAGCTGTGCCTGGTGTCACAAGCAGATCATCTTCTCTGCAATATGCAGGGCATAGTTGACAATCCAGTAGGTGCTCCATGGTCTGTGGTTCACCACACCCACAGTTGGTGGTATTACAATCAAAATATGTCCACGTATTGATTTGTCTCTGTTCAAGATTTGCAGTGATTCTAATTGCAAATGTGGCAGAACTGAGTTGTTTTTGGAGTTCCAAAATGTGCTTTTTCCAGTTTAAATTCTTATCAGTACAGCTCCCTAACATTTTTGAAGTTCCCACCCTATCTATTATTTCCTCACCATGTGTTACCCTTATCTTTGTTGTTGTACCCCTGAATGTGTAGCACTGTGTTGTGTCTTTTTGAAATTGAGGGTGAGACCATTCACAGAAAACCAGTCAATGAGGCTTTTAAGAACAATGTGTACCATTTGTTCTGTTGCTGTATGTATGCTTGGATTCATTATAATACTGCTATTATCCACCAAAAGAACTAATTCTGCTTGTTTTTATGTTAAACAGAAGATTGTTCACATATATGAGGAACAATGGCAGACCTACGATTGAGCCTTGGGGAACTCAAAAACACGATTGCTTCCCAGTCTGAGGAATCTCTCCTGATTACATTAGTTGAATTACGGAGTACAACTTTGTGGATTCTTTTGGTTATATATTTCATTATCCATTGAGTGGTTATACCATCTATTTGGTAAAACTTCCATATATTTTGGAGAATATTTTGATTCATACAGTCAGATCCCTTAAATAGATGACAAAAAATACCAACCAGTGCTGTTTTATTATTTAATGCCTGTAAAATTTGGTGAGTGAATGTGTAAACTGGATTCTAAGTACAGTAATTCTTCTGAAATCCAAACTGTGATATACTGAGGTTATTATTGTTGCTCAGGTGGGATATGATTCTAGAATACATTTCATTCTCAAAAATCATCAAGTGGAAACTGTTGGTGTTCTTTTTTGTTTTTATTTTACATGAAGTATGTTGATAGCTGACTGTGATAACTGCAGATAAAATAATCATTGAACAGACAGTGTACTGGGTGCTTCAAAAAATTTAAAATTGTTGTTGTGACTCGCCGATCATTCAAAGTGCCGCGTGCAATTACGCGCATCCTCTACGTGCGGCGCTGTCTGCCAGCCATGCAGCAGCTGCGCTACCTAAGCGGCCAGCCGAGCAGCGGCCGCTAGACTGGGGCTCAGTGCTCATTCGAATGCTAACGTGAACACATGTCTTACTTGTCAACGTACTTAGTGACTTACATGTGTTGTTGTGTTGTTCAGAAATATATGTGTTAAACTTGAAGTTCTAACAATTGGCGACGAGGATGGGATTTTTTCTTTTCACCGTTGACTCACAGGGTTCCATGGCTACTGTCGAGCAACTATTGCAAAATCTCCTTGAACAGCAAATGCTTCTAACAGCGGCGATTCGCGATTTCGTTGCGGCATCAAATGCGGGGCGTTTCTCGTCATTGGCTGTACCTCCTTTTCCTCCTTACGACGAGACGGCGGAAGACTGGTCTGATTATGAAAAACGTCTTCGACAGCACTTCTTGGCATTTCATGTCACGGAAGACGAACAACCATGTAAGTCTCTGTTCCTTTCCTGGATTTCACTTCAAATGTATTGGTTGTTGTCGCAATTGGCTCCTTTGAAGGATCCTGCGTCTTTGTCCTTTGCTGAAATGTGCTCACTTCTGTCTGTCTATTTTCAAAAGCAAATGCATGTGGTAGCCTCTCGTGTTGCCTTTTATCATTGTCAAAAACAACGAAATCAATCCTATCGCGCTTGGGCTGCTGAACTTCACGGCCTCAGTCGAAAGTGTCAATTTGTTACTGACGTTCACAAAGAATCCTATGCCGATTCCATGGTACGGGATGCTATTATCCGGTCGGCGCCCGACAAAGAAGTTCGGCAACGTGCCCTTCAGTTGGCGAATCCAACTCTAGATGAAATTCTCTCCATTGCACAGTCTTTTGAAATTTCTCGCGCCACTGGGGCGCAAATCGAGGCGTGGGGTGATGTCAGGGAAATACAATCTCTGTGCGCTGTTGACGACGCGTGCGGCGCGTCCCCGCCGGCCGACGTGGCCGCAGTGCGCTCCCACGCGCAGCCTCGGCCTAGCCGTAAACAACCCACTAAGAAACTGTAGCAAAACCCCCGGCAACTTCCTTCTTGTCCGCGGTGTTTTACGAAACATTCACGCGAGGATTGTCCCCAACGTTGGGCTGTGTGTCACCATTGCAAAAAGAAAGTTCATGTGTCTTCCGTTTGCAAATCCGACCGCATACATGATGTTCATGATCATGACGCTGATTCTGTGTTTTCTGTCAATTGCACTTCTTCCCTTTCAGGGAAGTTCTTCCTCACTGTCCAAATCCTTGGTCGAGATGTTCGCATGCAAGTGGATACCGGTTCTGCTGCCACTATAATTAATTCTCAGACGTATCTTCAGCTGGGTTCTCCACTCCTGTCCCCTGTCACTCGGCAATTACGGATGTGTAATAAACAGAAGATTTCTCTCTTGGGACAGTTTCATGCTGAGGTATCTTACAAATCCGTCATCCGCACTGTTCCCATATTTGTGGTCGACCAGAGCAACGCAGAAAATCTTTTTGGTTTCGATGCCTTTCGCGTTTTTGGGTTCTCCATAGATGACTTTGTCAATATTGTCTCTGATGCTATTCCTTATACTCGACTGGATTCCTTGTTGAGGACATTTTCGTCCCTTTTTTCTCTTGGGTTAGGCCGTGCAAACGACTTTGAAGCTCATATCACGCTCAAACCCACTGCTCGGCCTAAGTTTTTTCGGGCTCGGCCCATTCCTGTGGCCCTTCGTGATTGGGTAAAATGGTAGTTGGATCGTCTCACTACTTCAGGGGCCTTGCTTCCTGTCACTTCCAGTGAGTGGTCCTCTCCTGTCGTCGTAGTTGCTAAGCCAAATGGTGATATTCGTCTCTGTGGTGATTTCAAAGCCACTGTAAATGCTCAATGCCTCATTGACACTTACCCTATGCCCCGTCATGAAGAACTGTTCACTAAACTTGCTGGAGGCCAGTATTTTTCTAAAATTGACCTGTCAGAAGCTTATCATCAACTTCCTCTCAACCCTGCCTCCCGGCAGTTTCTGGTCCTTAACACGCCTTTCGGCCTCTACCAATACCAACGCTTCTGCCGTTCGGGGTTGCTAGTGCCCCTGCTCTCTTTCAGCGATTCTTGGAACAATGATTGCTCCCTGTCGCTGGGTGTATCAATTACATGGACGACATTGTTGTCACTGGCTCCACCACTGAAGAACATCTTCAAAATCTCCGCACACTTTTTCATGTCTTACAGACTGCCGGTCTTAAGTCTAAGCTTCAGAAATCACAATTTTTTCATGCATCTATCACACACTTGGGATTTCAACTCTCTCGGGATGGTATTCGTCCACTTCAACAAACTGTCGCTGCGATCGATGCCCTTCCTCACCCTACATCTGTTAAGGAACTGCAGGCCTTCTTGGGGAAACTAGCATATTATCACAAGTTTTTACCGTCTGCGGCTTCGGTGGCTCAGCCGTTGCATCGCCTGTTGCATAAAAACGTGCCTTTTCACATGGTCCGCGTCATGTGAAGAGGCTTTCCAGAAATTGAAGACTATGCTGAAACAGGCCCCGTGCCTGGCTACTTATCGACCTGGCCAACATTTTGTTCTTGCCACAGACGCCTTTCAATACGGGGTCGGTGCAGTCCTTGCGCACCATTTTTCTGACAGTTCAGAACAACCCTTTGCTTGTGCCTCCAAAACGCTCACGGATGCCCAACAAAAGTATTCTCAAATTGAGACAGAAGTTTTGGCGATCATTTATGCTCTCCATAAGTTTGGTGTTTTTCTCTATGGTTCAAAATTTCATCTTGTTACGGATCACAAACCACTTGTTTCCTTGTTTCATCTATCAACGGCACTTCCCGACAAGGCTGCACACCGCCTCCAGCGGTGGGCTCTTTACTTGTCCCGTTTCAATTATGAGATTCATTTCCGGCCAACGGCTCAACATGCAAATGCTGATGCTCTGTCTCGCCTTCCAATGGGTCCTGATCAGGCATTAGATAGTTACGAACTTTTGTGTTTCCACCTGGATGTTGCCGAGCAGCGGCTTGTGGATGGGTTCCCCATCACTGGGGACAGGCTGGCGGCTGCTACGGGTTCTGACCCTACAACCTCCCGGGTTTTACGCTGTATTCAGAAGGGTTGGCCAAATCGCCCGTCTGCTAAGACTTCTGATCCGTTGCGGAACTACTACACTTTGCGCTACCGCCTCACGGCTAGGGATGGTGTTATCCTCCTCTCCACTGACAATGCTTCGCCGTGTGTTGTGGTACCTGCGTCTTTGCGTGCTTCGGTCTTGCGCCTCCTTCACCAAGGGCACTGGGGTGTGTCTCTCACAAAATCTCTGGCGCGCCGTCATGTGTACTGGCCTGGCATCGACTCTGAAATAGCACACATGGTCGATGCCTGCGGCCCTTGTGCGTCACAGGCCGCTGCCCCGAAGTCATCTTTGTCACCGTGGCCTTCGCCTGAAAAGCCCTGGGAGCGCATTCATGCTGACTTTGCGGGACCCTTTTTAGGTACTTATTGGCTCCTCGTAATTGATGCCTACTCTAACTTCCCTTTCGTTGTCCGTTGCACGTCACCTACCACCGCGGCAACCACCAGTGCTCTTGCCCGCATTTTCTCTTTGGAAGGCCTCCCCTCTACTCTTGTTACTGATAATGGTCCAAAATTTGCCTCTTCCGAATTTGCGGATTTTTGTGCTCGTCATGGCGTTACGCATGTCACGGCCCCGCCGTTCCATCCACAATCCAACGGTGAGGCTGAACGGCTGGTCCGCACATTTAAGGCTCAGATGCGGAAACTTCTGACTTCTTCTGCTGCTGATGATTCGCTTCTCCAGTTTCTGGCGTCTTACCGTTTCACCCCCATGGGCGACCACAGCCCGGCTGAGCTCTTACATGGCCGACAGCCCCGCACGCTACTTCATCTTCTGTGGCCTCCCACCTCACGGCCGCGGGTGCCTTCACTTGGCCAGTTCACCGCCAACGACCTCGTCTGGGTACGGGGATATGGCAGGTGGCCAAAATGGAGCCCGGGCCGCGTCTTAAGACACCGTGGCAGACGCCTGTATGAAATCCAGATGGACACGGGTGTTGCAGTGCGTCATTCGGACCAGCTTCGGCGTCGGGTGCCAGCGACGCCTGTTCCGAATGCCGCCACACTACCTTTGGCTCTACCACACGCTCGGGATCTTGGCATCTCTCAATGCTCACAATGCAGCCCTCTCACCGTCATCGCGATGCCAGCGCCAGAACGGACGCCACCAGGAGACGTGCCCACGCAGGAACCGGAGGACCATCCTCTGTCAGAGCAAATCTACTTGCCTCCTCCTCCAACGGACGCCGACACATCGCCCATGTCTCCTGTCATATCAACTGGACTTGCCGCAACGGGCAGATTGGTGCATGGGGCCCCAGCTGATTCGACCCCTACGTCTCCTGTCATCTCGACCCGTTATCATCGGGGACACTTCCGTCCGTACGGGAAGCCTCCTCCTCGAGACTTTACGGCGAGTCAAACAACGCCCATGGACGTTAGCCATCTCCAGTATACCTCCATCAAGACCAGTGCAACAATTTCAAAGGGGGGAAAAGTGTTGTGACTCGCCTATCATTCAAAGTGCCACCGCGCAATTACGCGTGTCCTCTACGTGCGGCGCTGTCTGCCAGCCATGCAGCAGCTGCGCCACCTAAGCGGTCAGCCGAGCAGCGGCCGCTAGACTGGGGCTCAGTGCTCATTCGAATGCTAACGTGAACACATGTCTTACTTGTCAACGTACTCAGTGACTTACATGTGTTGTTGTGTCGTTCAGAAATATATGTGTTAAACTTGAAGTTCTAACAATTGTGAAGTTGATCTTCAATACAGAAAGGTAGCATTCAGTAACATATGTTTATTTCCTTTATTGCTTTGAAGAACGTCACAATGTTCAGAATGTGGATATTTTTTCATAAGAACATATCCAGTAAATATTAGTTGATAATTAAATAAATTGACATGGTGCAAGCAGGACTCATACATTGAGGGTTTCATACAAATCATGACAATTTTTGCCTTTTATTAACATTTATACAAGGTATTGATCCTAGGAATTCCAAGACTTTCAAGAATGTTTTAATTTCAAGTTTGAAGCCGTACTGTGAAACCTCGCTTGTTGTGAAAGTTTCGTAAGTCTACATTAATGGGAAGTACCCTGTAGGCTTTAATGTGCGAGTGTGCAACTCTCAAAATGTGTAGAATAAATGGCCATATCTTTTGACTGTATTGACTTAGAATCTGAACTTTTTTGACCACTGAAGATCCATAGACCTCAGAATGTGACATAAGTTTCAAGCTGATACATCCATCCCTTTATGAGAGAAAAGGGTCTTAACAGATGGAGGGGGAACAGACGGTTCAATAACAAATGACAATTTTTCTTCCTCATGTGATATAATTAGTAATATAATTATTTTTATAATTTTTCCCTTTGGTTATTCTGTAAAACCTTGCGTCTTGCAAATTTCATTGTTCTAGACCAGTATGTTTTGATCAGTGGGTTTGTGAGAATCAAAATATGTGACAGAAATGGGTGTATCTTTTGGTTGCTTTGACTTAGACCCTTACATTTATTATACCAGCAAGGATCCATTGACTTAGTATGTGAAATAAATTTCAACTTGTTATGTAGCCCGTTTTTGAAGAAAGGGGTCTTAACAAACGGATGAGCAGCCATTCTGATAACACATGATGAATTTTTTTTGCATGGTCTAATTACAAATTAACAATTTTTGGATTTTTTCCCTTTGGTTGTAGTGTGCAGTCTCTTGCGAAATGTCATAATTCTAGGTCAACAGGAAGTATCATACATGTTTTGATGAGTGAGTGAGCGTGTCAAAACGTGTGACATAAATGCCCATAACTTTCGATTGTATTGACTTAGGGGATCAGTTTTTTGCACTGTCAAGGGACCGTATATATTAGTAACATAAATTTTAACTTTATATGGTTACCTGTTCCTGAGAAAAAGGGTGTATAACATTTAGTCATACTGACAGAAAGACAACAGGGTGACCCCATAAGAGTTCTGTTTTGTACCGATTGAGGTATGGAACCCTAAAATTGTTGCAGAACATAGAGAAAGGGTTTATTTTTGTAACTGTTGTAGTAGCTAATTTCTGTTAGGTCACTTTTTTCATTTATTATTTTTATGTCTGTGAATTCTTTCATTATTATTTTCATAATTGTATATCTCACTGTTGCAGGTAAGGATTGCCCTGTGGATTTCAAGCGTGTGTTAGATCATGTTCGAGCAAAGTGCCCATGTCGTGATGAGGAATCACTTGATGGACCCAGCATTAAAAAAGCTGCTGAGGAACTTTTGAAATCAGATGATTTTGATGGCTGTAGTGATGAATTCAAAGAGGAGTTAAGGTACTACTATTCTGCTGATCACTCTTTTATTTACTGATGAATAAAAGTAACTTATAAGCTAGTGTCACCACTTCTTCCTGTGATATGCTGTATCCATATTCTCTTTGAGGTTGCTGTTTATAAAACTTTTTCTTAACTTTGTGTTCTCACAAATATATCAAAAATATATGTATTCTGGTTTTAATGAGGTATTTTATGAACTTCTAAGAGAATATTTATCATGATTCTTTTTGCTCAAGTACTCAAGAAATAGAATATAACAAGTATCTCAAACAGAATGACCTGATGCAAGCCAGCATGTATGTGAGAAACATCAGTCGTGCAAAATCCAATGTGAGCTTTTCTCAGTAGACATCCTAAAAACCACAGATCAGAAATTATGGAAATGGTAGTTGCTACTCACCATATAACGAAGATGCGGAGTGCAGATAGGCACAACAGAAAGACTGTCAGAAAAAGAATAGTGTGGCTTCAGCAGCCAGAGGCTGTGGTCGTGTTTATGTGTATTTTCTATCTCTGATGAAGGACTTGTTGGCTGAAAGCTCATTTTCTTAGTCTTTTTGTTGTGCCTATTATCAGCATCTCCACTATATGGGAAGTAGCAACTATTTATTTCATAATATTGTTGTGTTCCATGTTGGATTTTCCATTGTTAAATTTTGCAGAATTTCTTCATTTGACTCTGTGGCACGACAATACCTATTAATGTTTGTATGCTCATGTGCGGAAAAACTATTAATATTTGATAGGAGAGTGATGGGGAAAATATGGGGATTGATCTTAGATAAAGGAGAATGCAGAAGGAGGAGGAAAAATGAGGAGGTGCCAGAAGAAAGACAGGTGAAGAAAGCACTTCAGGGGAAACAAAACACATGACACCCCATGGAACAACCATGCTAATGTTGGATGGACAACCCGGTGAAGGACCTGACAGCTCTGTGGATTGAAGACACCTCAAGGAACCGAGCACAAAATAAAAAGGAATGACAGCAGTTTGTGGAAGCTGCACATGGTCTGCAAGGCCTGAATCCTCTGGATATTGATATTGGTGGCCATGTGGGGTATCAAATGAAATTTGTGACTGAACTGAGAATTTCTCGGTAGGGAGTGCACGGTGTATCATCTTAGATGGAGAATCTTTGACAGATACAGAAGAAAAACTTTAGGTGTACTCCAGGGAAGAGCATTGGAACCCTTTCTGTTCATGTTCTATATTAATAACCCGGCAGACAATACTAATAGTGACCTTAGACATTTTGCAAATGATACAGCTGTCTGTAATGAAGTACTCTCTGAAGAAGCAAAAGCCTGCACAGATATTATGTTCGATCCTGATAAGACTTCAGAATGGTGAAAGGAGTGGCAACTTGCGTGAAATATCTAGAAAAGTAAATTTTTATTTTCGCCAAATGCAAAAATGTGGTAATCTATGACTCCAGTAATAGTGAGTCACAAACAGGATCAGTTAACCCATTCAAATACTGAGGTGTAACAGATGTAGGGATGTAAAAGGAAGGACCACATAAGCTTAGTTATAGTTAAAGCAGGTGGAAGACTCTGATTCATTGGTAGTATATTGACAAAATGCAATCACTGTGCATAGGAGACCACTTAAAACAACACTCTTTTGGTTTGTCTTAGAATGTTACTTAAGTGTGCAGAACTTATGCAAAATAGGATTAATGAGGGACATTTTATGTATACAAAGAAAGGCAGCACAAATGGTCATAGGTTTGTTGAACCCATGGAAGAGCATCACAAAAATGCTGGAAAACCCTAATTGGGAGATGCTTAGGAAGATAACCAACAACTATCTCATGAAAACCTATTTACAAATTTAGAAGAACCAGTATTACGTGAATAAGGAAGGTGTGTGCTAAAACCCCATACAGTTCTCCTCTGTGGGACTGTGAAGGCAAGGTTACACTAATAACAGCATCAACGGGGCATTGAAGCAGTCAGTATTCCTGTGCTTTGTACAGGCATGGAATGGGGAGAAGCCCTAATGTGTGATGCAATGCTCTTCATGGTGTTAAGAGTAGAGATGTAGATCTTAATTTTTAACAATTTATATTTCTGTCAGCCCCCCTTCCCCATGTTAATAATGTAAGTTGAGATGACTAACAGAATTGGCCCAGTGATTGTGTCCGAGCACAATTTTAAAAACAACTCACACCCCAGGTGAAAGTGAAATACGCAAACTCCTACTACCCATATGATACTGTATCAGATGGGAAATGACTTGTAAATTTAGCCTGTCATTTTGTACTCCAGCAGTTCAGCGTATTGCAGTAAAAAGTGGAGACAATTCTGCCAGATGCCCTCAGCGGCTCAGCATTCATTTGTTAGGTACGGACTTGGTGCTCACGGGGTTCCTGAGCTGGGGACCCGGTAAGCGCCACCAGTCCCCTGTCACTGTAAGCTCTGGGCATGCTTCAGCGACCACCGTGCGGCATTGCGGTGGAACGTTATGTGTCTCAGAGAACAGGGATCTTGGCTTGACCAGCCAGATCGAAAGGACGGAATAAACCTCTATAAAATCCTCCCCCATCTCAAGGTATGCTGCGCGCTGATGGGATGCATGGCTGTTGGGGTGGAACTGTTATTAGCGGGCAACGTGTGGGGAACCTGCCGCACCTCAGTTGTATAAGGCTTACTCAGGCACACAGGGTTCTGTCTGAGTGGACCCTTATTTCCCTAGCTGCTTGTGGGATTGAGACGGAACCCTCGAAATCGTCAGCTTTCCTCCCAGCAGGAAGAGAGTACCACCTGGGAGTATTTCCGCCCATTCATTCAAAAGACTGAGAGATGCTAGTCCTCCTGATAATGGACCGAGTGAGGTGGTGCAGCGGTTAGCACATTGGACTCACATTCGGGAAGACGACAGTTCAAACCTGCGTCGAGCCATACTGATTTAGGTTTTCTGTGATTTCCCTAAATCGCTTCATGCAAATGCCTGGATGGTTCCTTTGAAAGGGCACAGCCGACTTCCTTCCCTAATCTAATGGGACCAATGACCTTGCTGTTTGGGCCCTTCCCCCAAGTCAACCAGTGAAGCTGATTAATTTGGACTTAAGAAACGGGGCTCATTGATCTGTGAATAACAATGTGTTTCTTTGGTGAGAAAGAGGAAGAAGGGAAAATTTGTAAAAGTGTCCCCTTCTATATCCATAAGGGTTTGGAAGGCCTTGCTGGCACCTTAAAATCTATCAAAGAACTGTGTAGTGGCTCATTGTTGGTCGATACTAATAAGTCAAAGCAACTGGGTGAATATGATACATTGTTGAGATGCACACTTCTCTCAACTCCAGTAAGGGCATCGTCACACACCGAGATATCATGTACATGGACATAACAGAACTGAAGCAAGAATGGGCATCCGAGGGGATAGTGGATGTGGGGCAACGAACGCAGACAAATAATGGATAAACTGAAAAGACTACCACTTTCATTGTCATATTCAATTCTCCAACACTGCCTGAACATATTATGGCAGGTTTCCTTTGACTTAATGTTTGGCCCTACATTCCAAACCCTATGTGGTGCTATAAATGCCAGCATTTCGGTCATACAACCGTGAGTTGCTGAGGTGAAGCAATTTGTGGAAAAGCTGCTCATAATGCTGGGACTGCCTGCTCATCTCCAGTGATCTACAATAGGAAAGATAAACAACAGTTCCGCAGTGAGCATCCAGAAGGCACGTGAAAAGCAGAATGCCTCTCAACGCCGCCTTTTCCCATCATCCTTAATGGGACAGGGTGCAGGGAAAGGATCCCAATGTTCAGGTCAAAAGCTGTCCCAGGTCCCATCAGATGTCATTGCATTATGTCTGACTGATTAGGAGGACATCATGGAGTCAGATGCCTCGGATCCAGGCAGCTCCACCACTCCTCCTTGCTCTACAAGTGCTTCACCTCCCCAGTGCAAAGAAGGGGGTAAATTAAAACCACACCTATTGCATAGCTTCCATACTACAGTGGAACTTGACTGGTTTCAGGGCTCATGTGGAGGAACTGAAAGTCCTAAGACAGGCACACTCCTTGTGCTTGTGTATACAAGAAACACGTTTTAAAGATACAGATGTCCCTGTGCTACAGGGCTATATGCTATACTGCAAGGATGATCTGTCAGGGGGAAAGGGCCAAGGAAGGGATTGTAGTGCTTGTCACTAATGCACATCATGGATCACTGTTTGCTCGCTGTATTTATCTCTGCAAGATGCAAAAGACTCTGAGACTCTCACAGGTCTTATAGAACAACTCCCCTGACCATTTCTCCTCCTGGGAGGCTCCACTGCCCATCATGTCTTTTGGGACTTGATCTTACTTGCCCTCAGAGTTGGGTTTTTGGAGAGCCTCATGACGTGTCATGAGTTGTGCATACTCAGCATAGATCATCTTCATCTTGGGCAGTTTCCAGCCTCTGGCCAGGTCTGTTTGGAACATAAGCCTAAGCCTCTTCATCTTCTGTCTTATCACCATCTCTCTGTCTTCACCTCAGTCCAGTCTTCTCCTTTCTTCTGGACGCATTCCTCCTCTCCTTTCAGCCCTCTGTCTCTCGGTCTTTACTCTTGGTCTCTTTCCTTCCAGTTTCACCTTGTGTATCCTCCTGGGTATCCTCTTCCCCTCTATTTGCGTAATATGCCCATACCATTTCAGCCATGATTTCCACCTGCGTTAACTCTCTAATCCTCTCATTTCTTAACCTGTCTATCTTTGTCACTCCAATACTGTTTCACAAGAATTTCCTCTCAGTGGCTTGTACTTTGCTTTTCTCTCTTACATTTTACATTCTACATTCTACATTTATACTCCGCAAGCCACCCAACGGTGTGTGGCGGAGGGCACTTTACGTGCCACTGTCATTACCTCCCTTTCCTGTTCCAGTCGCGTATGGTTCGCGGGAAGAACGACTGTCTGAAAGCCTCCGTGCGCGCTCTAGTCTCTCTAATTTTACATTCGTGATCTCCTCGGGAGGTATAAGTAGGGGGAAGCAATATATTCGATACCTAATCCAGAAACGCACCCTCTCGAAACCTGGCGAGCAATCTACACCGCGATGCAGAGCGCCTCACTTGCAGAGTCTGCCACTTGAGTTTATTAAACATCTCCGTAACGCTATCACGGTTACCAAATAACCCTGTGACGAAACGCGCCGCTCTTCTTTGGATCTTCTCTATCTCCTCCGTCAAACCGATCTGGTACGGATCCCACACTGATGAGCAATACTCAAGTATAGGTCGAACGAGTGTTTTGTAAGCCACCTCCTTTGTTGATGGACTACATTTTCTAAGCACTCTCCCAATGAATCTCAACCTGGTACCCGCCTTACCAACAATTAATTTTATATGATCATTCCACTTCAAATCGTTCCGCACGCATACTCCCAGATATTTTACGGAAGTAACTGCTACCACTGTTTGTTCCGCTATCATATAATCATACAATAAAGGATCCTTCTTTCTATGTATTCGCAATACATTACATTTGTCTATGTTAAGGGACAGTTGCCACTCCCTGCACCAAGTGCCTATCCGCTGCAGATCTTCCTGCATTTCGCTACAATTTTCTAATGCTGCAACTTCTCTGTATACTACAGCATCATCCGCGAAAAGCCGCATGGAACTTCCGACACTATCTACTAGGTCATTTATATATATTGTGAAAAGGAATGGTCCCATAACACTCCCCTGTGGCACGCCAGAGGTTACTTTAACGTCTGTAGACGTCTCTCCATTGATAACAACATGCTATGTTCTGTTTGCTAAAAACTCTTCAATCCAGCCACACAGCTGGTCTGATATTCCGTAGGCTCTTACTTTGTTTATCAGGCGACAGTGCGGAACTGTATCGAACGCCTTCCGGAAGTCAAGAAAAATAGCATCTACCTGGGAGCCTGTATCTAATATTTTCTGGGTCTCATGAACAAATAAAGCGAGTTGGGTCTCACACGATCGCTGTTTCCGGGATCCATGTTGATTCCTACATAGTAGGTTCTGGGTTTCCAAAAACGACATGATACTCGAGCAAAAAACATGTTCTAAAATTCTACAACAGATCGACGTCAGAGATATAGGTCTATAGTTTTGCGCATCTGCTCGACGACCCTTCTTGAAGACTGGGACTACCTGTGCTCTTTTCCAATCATTTGGAACCCTCCGTTCCTCTAGAGACTTGCGGTACATGGCTGTTAGAAGGGGGGCAAGTTCTTTCGCGTACTCTGTGTACAATCGAATTGGTATCCCGTCAGGTCCAGTGGACTTTCCTCTGTTGAGTGATTCCAGTTGCTTTTCTATTCCTTGGATACTTATTTCGATGTCAGCCATTTTTTCGTTTGTGCGAGGATTTAGAGAAGGAACTGCAGTGCGGTCTTCCTCTGTGAAACAGCTTTGGGAAAAGGTGTTTAATATTTCAGCTTTACGCGTGTCATCCTCTGTTTCAATGCCATCATCATCCCGGAGTGTCTGGATATGCTGTTTCGAGCCACTTACTGATTTAACGTAAGACCAGAACTTCCTAGGATTTTCTGTCAAGTCGGTACATAGAATTTTACTTTCGAATTCACTGAACGCTTCACGCATAGCCCTCCTTACACTAACTTTGACATTGTTTAGCTTCTGTTTGTCTGAGAGGTTTTGGCTGCGTTTAAACTTAGAGTGAAGCTCTCTTTGCTTTCGCAGTAGTTTCCTAACTTTGTTGTTGTACTACGGTGGGTTTTTCCCGTCCCTCACAGTTTTACTCGGCACATACCTGTCTAAAACGCATTTTACGATTGCCTCGAACTTTTTCCATAAACACTCAACATTGTCAGTGTCGGAACAGAAATTTTCGTTTTGATCTGTTAGGTAGTCTGAAATCTGCCTTCTATTACTCTTGCTAAACAGATAAACCTTCCTCCCTTTTTTTATATTCCTATTAACTTCCATATTCAGGGATGCTGCAACGGCCTTATGATCACTGATTCCCTGTTCTGCACTTAGAGTCGAAATGCTTCTGCTTTTCTTCCCCACTTGTTTATTTCTCTGCCATTTTTCCACCTTCCTGTATCAGGCTTCCTAGGTACTTGAAACTCTCCACTCACCTCAATTGTTCTCCATCAATTGTTATTCCAGTTGTTCCTCTCTCCTTTGTTCTTGTTTGGATAATCATCTCATTCTTACTTATACTAAATTTCATCCCATATTATTGTACTGTTCATTCTGATACGTCCAACTGGCCTGTACTTTCTCCTCCTTATTCCCCCAAATCATCAGATCATCTGCAAACACCATAGTTTTCATCCTTCCTTCACCAATTACTTGTGCTACTGTACTCATTATATCATCCATCACTACAATGAAGAATAATGGTAAAAGTGCACTTTATGCCTCAAGCCATTCTTCTGTTCAATCCAGGCTGATTTCTCTCCTCCCACTTTCACACAGCTCACAATTCTATGGTATATTTCCCTTATCCTCCAAATAATCTGTTTTGCTACTCCTCTGTTCTCTAGGGCTTTCCATACTTCGCTTCTATGTACACTATCATATGCTTTTTCAGTGTCCAGGAAGGTCATTAGTAGATCTATTCCATATTCATAATGCTGTTCCTGCAGTTGTCTTACAGCAAAAATTAGATCCACCATGGACATTCCTGTTCTGGAGCCATGTTGCTCTTGTCTCATCCGTTCTCCTAATTTTGCCCGAATTCGTGCTTCCAAAATTTTTTCAGCGTAGGTACTCACACTCATTCCTGCACTGCTACTGTATCATTCTCAGCCATCGACACCTCGTTCTGCTCTCCAGCCCTCGCAGACTCTGTTCAATGGGAGATCACTAATGAACTTCATTCCAGTGACCACTTCCCACTCACATTCACCTACTAGTTGGAACACTATCTGAAGAGCAGTCACCAATGTGGATGGTCAGCAGGGCTAACTGGATGCTGCTGAGCCAGCTGGCTGTGTTTGAACATCACAACAGCTTCCAGGAATGGGTCGACCACATCGTGCTTCTGACTTACCCACCCTAAAGTCTTCAGGTCATCTTAAGAGGCAACTTGTACCTTCATGGACAGATGAGTGCCACTCAGTGATCTGGGGCAGGCATGCAGCTCTTCAACATATTACATGCTGCCCAACAGCAGAAAACCTCAGAGCCTTTTGAGTCATGAGAGCGAAAACTCAGCACGTAATTAAGGAGAGTAAGAAAGGGTCACAGCAAGCACTCCCAAACTCCAGCAACGATTCCACGTGTTCTTCAAAAGTATGGGAAGCCATCTGGAGGATTTCCTGTAAACACAGCTGTTTACCAATAACCAGAGTGCTGACATGGGTGTCTCCAAACAACGCCTGGAGATACTGCTCAGACACTGGCAGAGCATTTTGTACCAACTACTTCCAATGCAAGCTAGGCTCCAGCATTTTGTAGTCAACATGTGATTGTAGAGAGGAGCAAGTTGGATTTTGGATCCAACAATTGTGAGTCTTTCAACTACCCTTTCTCCATGTTGGAGCAGAAATCGGCACTGTCTGAGACTTGTGATACTGTACCTGGACACGAACAAATCTGTTACAACATGTTTCAACATTTGCCAGCAGCATCAAAGGAAATCCTCGTTGTACGTTTTAATCTTATATGGCAGGCAGGCAACTTCCCCAACTTGTGGAGGGAGGCAATTCTGATCCCTGTCCTCAAACCAGTAAAGGACCACACATGTTCCAATAGTTATCGGCGTAGCACCTTAATGAGCTATGTAGGACATACCATGGAGCAAATGGTTAACCATCAACTGGTCTGGTTGTTAGAGACCAGGCAACTCCTTAGTCGCTCTCAGTGTGGATTCCGAAGATTTCGGTCCACGGTCCACCTGGCCCTGCTAGAGGCGGCTATCCAGCAGGCTTTCCTATATAAGCTTCACTGTATTGGCATATTCTTTGACATAAATAAGGCATATGATACTGCTTGGAGACTCTGTATTCTCCCACAACTACATCAATGGGGCTTTCGTGGCCATCTTCCAATCTTCATATGGTCTTTTCTGTCTCAGCAGTCTTTCAGGACCTGAGTTGCTGACACCCTTTCTGATCGATGTGAGCAGGAGAATGGTGTCCCTTAGGGCAATATTTTAAAAGTACTCTCCTTGCCATAGCCATAAACAGTATCACATCTATGGTAGGGAATCCTGTACTGTGCTGCTTATTTGTGGATGATTTTGCTGTTTTCTGTTCCTCCTCCAGTTTTGGAATAGCGAGCAGTTAGTTGCTGCATGCAGTTCGAAGGTTAGAGGAGTGGGCTGCAAGCACGGATTTTCAGTTTTCTGCAGATAAGTGTGTGTGTGTGTGTATTCATTTTAACTATTCTCATCGATTTTTAATTTGCCTGCCTTGCGTGCAACAGACACCATCCTTCATTTTTAGAGACTCACTGAGGTTTCTGGGACTCATTTTTGACGTGAAATTGTCGTGGTTGCCACATCTGAGAGACCTGAAAGCCAGAAGCCTGAAGGCACTGAGTCTTTTAAAGTGCCTTAGCCACAGGTATTGGGGAGCAGCAGGACGTCTCCCCTCCAGTGTTATAGAGGTTTCATGTGTTGGCAGCTGGACTGCAGGAGAACAGTGTATGGATCAGTGAGGCCATATTTTTTGCAGACCATTGACACTGTCCACCATGGGGGATTCGGCAGGCCATGGCTGCATTTAGGACCAGTCCCATACCCAGCCTATGTACTGAGGTTGCGGAATCACCACTTACCATCCGGCGGCAGCTCCTCAAGATGCATCAGACATGTAAGTTCTGCGCATTCTGATCTCACCCACACACATCCTGTTGCCATCCACCTCTGGAACGCCTTTCTCCAACTGTCCACGGGCCACACTGCTGTTTGGAATCCACGTGCAGCATGTGCTGGAGTCCACTTGGTGTGGAGCTAGTCCAACTCCAGATCCAGGGTTTTAACTATTGCCGCTTTGGTTACTGCAGAGGCCCAGCAACGGTTACTGCAGAGGCCCAGTGACATTTTACATTTAGTGCTTTATAGAAGGGATTGCACTCCTGCTTCTGTTTTTAATTTGATATTTTCAGACATTGCATATGAGCACCACAACCCTGTAGCTGTTTTTACAGATGGGTCTAAGCAGGGGGACTCCATTGGTTGCTCTGCCATTTTCCCAGATCATGTCGTAAAGGTCAGACTACCTCCAGAATTTACTATCTTAGACACAAAATTATATGCAATATTATGGGCACTGGAGCAGATGAGCTGATCTCCCAGTGTTCAGTTTCGCATCTGTTCAGATTCTCGGAGTGCCCATTACTCTCTCTCTACTGTTTGTACCCAGCAGATAAAGTAACCCAAAATAGCCAGGATGCCCTCCTCCAACTACGATGATGGGGAAGGAGGTGTTTTTTGGTTGGATACCAGGGCACATGGGAGTTGCAGGGAACAAAATGGTGGATCAAGCAGCCAAGGAGGCATGTTGTGATCCTCAAGTATTTCAGTGTGCCATCACCCTGCATTCTATCGCCTCACTGTTGAGGTACATAGTCATGCGTCATTGGGAAAACGAGTGGCTGGAAGTGACCGACAACAATCTTTGTATAGTAAAGCTCACAACTCATCCATGGCGCACTTCCTTCCAGCCACTTTAATGGGGCAGTGTTCTCCTTGCTCATCTTCACATAGGCCACAGCCCCATCACACATGGCTTCTTACCACGGTGAGGGAACTCTACAATGTGTGGTGCCTGTGGCATGCAGATCATTGTGTGCCATATTTTATTGGACTGTGTTTTATTTTCCAACCACTGAACTACGGTGGATTTGCAAACGCATCAGCCCTCTATTGCAAGCAGTGTTCAAACGAATGTGGTTCAAGTTTTAAAATTTTGTGAATTGTCCAACATTTGTAACAAAATTTTAGGGAGATGTTTTTAATGTGTCAAGAGGGTGACTGGCTCGCCTAAGTTTTTCGGTAAGTGGTCAGCCAGTCACATTTCCCTGTGCTTTTCTTTGAGCTCTTCTTTGTTTTGTTTCCTCTGTGTTTTAATTTTATGTATGGCTACTTTCCCTCCTAATTGGTTTTTGTGCATGCAAAATGAAGTGACTGTGTGTTCATTTCGAGTTCATGGGTGCACAACAATTTTAGTTTATCCTCACATTTGTTTGTTTTGATAAGTGTAAGGACACTGATGATCTTGCCGTGGGGCGTCCCTAAGATCCTAACACAATAATTCTGATAGACAGTACAATAAACAGTCTTAAGTCTAGTTAAACAAAACTTTGGAAGACTTGCGACCAAACAAGGCTGAAAGTATAGATAACATTTGATTGGAAGTGGCAATAGAACAACTATTCAAGCTAATGTTTAGAATCTATGAGACTGAATACATATCGCTAGTCCTGAAGATAGCAAGGGCACATAAGTACAAAAACTACCAAACAATCATCTTAATGTCTTGTGCGTCCAGGTTGCTGAGAGGACTAATGTATAGAAGAATGCAAAAGACGATCAAGAATCTGTCAGATAGTTATCAGTTCGGCTTTAGGAAAGGCAAAGGCATGAGAAGCAGTTCTTACATTATGTCTGATAATGGAAGCAAGACTTAAAGAAAAATCAAGACACATTTATAGGATTTGCTGACCTACAAAAATGATTAAACAGTGTAAAATGGTCCAAAATATTTGAAATTTGCAAAAAATAGGTGCAAGGTTTAGCGAAAGAAGGGTAATATGCAATAAGGGCAAGAACCAAGAGAGAGGAATGAAAGTGGAAGATAAAAAAGAAACTGTTCAGATTAAAATGGGTGTAAGACAGGAATGCAATCTTTGACCCTACTGTTCAGTCTACAAAGTGAAAAAGTAATAGTGGAAATGAAAGGTAGGTTCAAGAGAGAAATTATAATTCAAGGTGAAAGGGTGTTGATGATAAGATTCAGTGATGACATTGCTATTCTCAGTGAGAGAAAGAAGAATTACAAGACCTGTTGAATGAAATGTGCTGTCTGATGGGTTCATAATTTGGATTGAGAGTAAACTTAAGAAAGACAAAAATAATAAATAATACCATAAATGAGTTTACTGATAAGTTTAACACAAAAATTGGTGATTAGCACAGGCAAATGGCATTCTTGGTTAAAAGAAGTCTACAGACCTTAGTACAAGGGAGAAATTTCTGAGAATGTACGTTTGGAGCGGAGCACAGTATTGTATGGTAATGAATTGTGGACTGTGGAAAAACTGGAAAAGAAGAGAATTGATGTGTTTGAGATGTGGTACTATAGAAAGAAAATTAGGTGGACAGATAAGATAAGGAATGAGGAGGTTCTGTGCAAAATCAGTGAAGAGAGGAACAATTGAAAAATTCTAGAAGAAGATGGGACTGGATAATAGGATTTATTACGACAATAGGTAATAACTACAGGGAGCTGTAGAGGATAAAAACTGCAGGGGAAGACAGAGATTGGAAAACATCCAACAAATAACTGAGGATGTAGGATGCAACTGCTACTCTTAGACGAAGCGGTAGCACAAGAGAGGGATTCATGGCAGGCTGTATCGATGCATTCTCCTGGAAGCTCATTTGTTTGATGTCATCTGATTTACATTCCAGTTTTGTTTCCTGCTTATTGATGCTATGGACAGTAACAGTGGCTGTATAACATTTCTTTTGCCATGCATAAGTGCTCCTAAGTAGTACCAGAAATTCACTGTACATACATTTCTATTGGTGGTACTCCCCCTCTCCCTCCACCACTTCCCAGTATACAATGTTATTATTGTGGTCTTCAGTCTGAAGACTGGTTTGGTGCTGTTCGGCATGCTAGTCTGTCCTTTGTAAGTCTCTTCATCTCTCCATAACTATTGCTATATGCATCCATTTGAACTGTGTTACTTTAAGCTTTTGTCTCCCAATACAGTTTTCACCCCATACATTTCCCTCCATTACCAAATTAACTATTCCTTGATGCCTCAAGGTGTGTCTTATCGAGTTATCTCTTCTCTTAGCCAAGGTGTGTCATAAACCTCTTTTTCCCCCAGTTCAGTTGAGTACCTCTTCAGTAGTTGTTAAATCTACCCATCTAATCTTCTGCATCACCTCATTTCAGAAGCTTCTATTCTCTTCTTGTCTGTGTATCATCCACATTTCACTTCCATATCAGGTTGCACTACAATTTAGTGTAGATCTTAATTAATATCTCTCTCTCTCTCTCTCTCTCTCTCTCTCTCTCTCTCTCTCTCTCTCTCTCTCTCTATATATATATATATATATATATATATATATATATATATATATATATATATATATATATATATATATATATATATATATAAAGAGAGAGAGAGAGATATTAATTAAGATTATAAGATATTAATTAAGATTATAATTAAGATATATATATATATATATATATAATCTCCCTATCTCTTTTTTTTTGTTACAGAAAAGCTGTTTTTACTGTCACCTGTCTGCATTTTATGACCTCTTCACTTCTGCCACAGTTGTTTTGCTGCCCATATAGCAAAATGTGTCTAGTTATTTTAGTGTCTCATTTCCTAACCTAATTCCCCAAACATCACCTGATTCAATTGTGCACCAGTCCATTTCTTTTACTTTTGTTGATCAGCATCTTATAACTTCTTTGAGACAGTATTTATTCTGTTCTTCTAATCTTTGAAGCCCCGTGCATCTGTGACAGAAGTATGGGCCTCAGAGTTCTTATTTCTTTTCCCAGAACTTTACTTACTTTTCCTAATTTCTCCTTGAATTTGTTTACGGCTTCCTAATACACAAACTGTGCAACATTGAGGATAAACTAGAACTTTGTATTATTCCTTGCTCAAATATTACTTCCATGTCATGTCCTTTGACTCTTATAACAGCAGTTTGATTTCTGTGAAAATTGTTCAGATGCTACACCACCCCCAAAAACTTGAAAGACTTCTTGATACTGCTGTACTACTACTGTGGTTACTATTGCTGCTGCTGCTGCTACTACTAACACAACTGTTGTTATCAAAAATTTAATTTTATGTGTCCTGATAGGTTGAAGAGACAGCAGAATAATTGAAACATTAAACTGCAGATCTCTCTATACTCAGTTGAAATGCTGGAGGAAGTCAAGAACGTAACTAAATCCATCTGGACCATACCTAGTAAAGAAATGAGGTTTTGAAACCTACCTTCTGGTTAAGCCCAGATTTACCTTTATCAATTTTTTGCCAAACTCAGGCCTCTTTATACTGAATGTTAGTTTAGGAGCTTCAACATTTATTTACTCAGCTGATGGGATTGATAGGTAATTGTAAGTCAAACAGCGAATACTAAATCAAGCATCTTAAGAGGAAATTAAGGAAAATTAACCTAGAGTAAGAAGTAAATGTGCATCTTCCCAACACAAACCGTCCATGAGCTGTGAAACAATTGCCTATTAAATCCCCTTCTTTTAACAACTTTTGTGTAAAACTTCATATATGTTCTATCTCTCTCACTATTTTTTCATCATATTTTACATGTATCTGATTATGCTGTAAATTAATTCAGAAAATGCCTTGTTGAAATTTGTGGGATACATAATGTTCAGCATTTATGTATGTTTCAGGAAGTTCATGGAAAGCTTTGCCAGGCGCACAGCACGCTTGAGGCACAAAATGGGTGTTGGCGCAACAGATCAAGCAGTGCCACCAGTTATTATGCAACTTGAGAGGCTAACTTTAACTCAGCTGGTGGAATTCTTTCATACCTGTCGTGATAAATATATGCGGGCTAAGATTGAACCAGGTACAAACCTCATTTCTGTAGTTCAGTGAATAGAATAATATGAAGAAAACCAAGCATAACACTGGGAAAAATGTGTGGCAAATACTCTGTGATCATTGATTATAAAAATGTTTCCAGTTTTCAATTGTTACTCATAATGGACAAACTTATCTACTGAGCTTTCAAACATTTTGTTAGTCTTCTGGTCTGTTAGTGACTAATGAGAATAACATACACATTTCTGACTTTAAATCAAAGGTTTTTTTTAAATCTCTTCACTTACATTACATTTTTTACTTTATACAGAAGCCTCAGAGAGAACCCTTGGTCCAATAAAAACACGGAGTACACAATATCTTACCTAATAAAATCCCACACTAGACTAGCAAAATCACATCCCGTGCCATGGCTTTGACAACTTTTCATTGTGCCTTGAAATGAGGAATATCATCTCCAAAATCCTACTCACTTCCCTCAGTGTTTATCCTTATCGCCCTCCTACTTCCTGCCTCTTGCCACATTCATCATGTCTTTGAGACCATAGTGCAAGACCTGTCCCATGCACTCACTGAACACATGTTGTTCCAGAACTGTCATAGGCATATCCTACTTTAACAGGGACAAAGACTATCTCATAAACAGTAGCAAAGAAAAACTGTCAAGAACTAGAACTTGATAACTATGCTGGATAATTGTGCCTTTTGTGTGTCCCTGTGTGCTGTGCGTCTCCACTGAATGGAGATCTGTCATTAACCCTCAGTCGCTTGCGCGGATGACACTCATCATCCACATGAATTTCCCACTCAATTTTGTCTCACAGGGCAGGACTGAGATCATACCATTTTCAGTAACTTTCTGTTAACACTCCAGCTGTTAGCTCCAATTATTGTTGGCTTTCAGTTATGAAAGATACATTGTTTATGAAACATTATTATAGTCTTGAGGACACCAGTCATCTGCGCGAGCTCTGCTGCCACAATCTGAAACAAAGTAAGTCTGTATTATTTTATTGCTTTACTAGAGTCAATCGATCTTTCACGTGCGTAAATTTGGACTGCAGTTACCTTCCGTGTTACCTAGTATTCTCTTTATTTTTAGATTATGGAAGAAATGTCAAAAGCAAAAATACCTCGGACAGAGTTTAGTAGAGATCCTAATGTATGGTTGGAATGGTTCAGTGAGCTGAGTGGTGAAGTTGCTCACAGTGATAGTGCTGACTCAGAGACTGAGGACCGTGTTCATGAAAGTGGTCACGATTCAGGAACAGAACAAGAAGTGCCAGAGAATGATGAATATACCATTGTTAGAAGCAGATCCTGTAGTATTATTACGCATTTGCCTGGACCAAAAAATCAAGCTTGTATAAAAAAGACCGAAATAGAAATTCTGAATTTGTTCTTGGATGAAAACATAATAAGCATTATCACAACATGCACTAATATGTCCATCAGTGAAGTTCATGGTAACTTCTGTAGGGAAAGGGATGCTAAAGAAACAGATGCGATAGAGATCAGAGTTTGTTATATCTGTGTGGATCTTTGAGATGTTCTAGGAATAATATATATCGAAATTGTGGGATAACTCAAAGGGAAACAGACTTGAATCATGTTATTTAAGCATAAGTGAAAACCGATTCAGGTTTCTGTTGACATGTCTTAGGTTTGGTAATATCCATGATAGAGGTGTTTGCAGAGAGACTGACAAGTTGGCTCCTATCAGAGTTGAACTTACGAGGGCTTAAGTCAGGGGAGTGCAGTAGGTGGTATAGCACTTAGCAGCCCCATCAGTCAAACATATCAGTAACAGCTTGCACTGTATGTGCTTGAGCATTGTCCTGCAGAAAGTGTCATCACGTCTGTCTCTAAGCTGGTCGTAGGTTGTGTTCCAAAAATGAACAGCATAGAGACAGAAGTGATGACACTTTCTGCAAGACCTGACCATCATTTTGCAGGACAATGCTCAAGCACATACAGTGCAAGCTGTTACTGATTTGTTTGACTGATGGGGCTGCTAAGTGCTATACCACCTACTGCACTCCCCTGAGTTAAGCCCTTGTAAGTTCAACTTCATTTATAAACTGAAGGAAACAGTTTACGGCATTCGCTTCAGAACTGCTACAAATTTGTCGAGCAATAGACCGCGCCATTAGAACTGTCAACACAACTGGCACTGCTAAGAGTATCCTACGACTTCCACATCACTGGCAACAGCTTATACACAATGCTGGTGACTACTTTGAAGGTCAGTAAAACTTTGAAACATGTTTATCTATTTTGTACGAGCTGTAAATACACTCCTGGAAATGGAAAAAAGAACACATTGACACCGGTGTGTCAGACCCACCATACTTGCTCCGGACACTGCGAGAGGGCTGTACAAGCAATGATCACACGCACGGCACAGCGGACACACCAGGAACCGCGGTATTGGCCGTCGAATGGCGCTAGCTGCGCAGCATTTGTGCACCGCCGCCGTCAGTGTCAGCCAGTTTGCCGTGGCATACGGAGCTCCATCGCAGTCTTTAACACTGGTAGCATGCCGCGACAGCGTGGACGTGAACCGTATGTGCAGTTGACGGACTTTGAGCGAGGGCGTATAGTGGGCATGCGCGAGGCCGGGTGGACGTACCGCCGAATTGCTCAACACGTGGGGCGTGAGGTCTCCACAGTGCATCGATGTTGTCGCCAGTGGTCGGCGGAAGGTGCACGTGCCCGTCGACCTGGGACCGGACCGCAGCGACGCACAGATGCACGCCAAGACCGTAGGATCCTACGCAGTGCCGTAGGGGACCGCACCGCCACTTCCCAGCAAATTAGGGACACTGTTGCTCCTGGGGTATTGGCGAGGACCATTCGCAACCGTCTCCATGAAGCTGGGCTACGGTCCCGCACACTGTTAGGCCGTCTTCCGCTCACGCCCCAACATCGTGCAGCCCGCCTCCAGTGGTGTCGCGACAGGCGTGAATGGAGGGACGAATGGAGACGTGTCGTCTTCAGCGATGAGAGTCGCTTCTGCCTTGGTGCCAATGATGGTCGTATGCGTGTTTGGCGCCGTGAAGGTGAGCGCCACAATCAGGACTGCATACGACCGAGGCACACAGGGCCAACACCCGGCATCATGGTGTGGGGAGCGATCTCCTACACTGGCCGTACACCACTGGTGATCGTCGAGGGGACACTGAATAGTGCACGGTACATCCAAACCGTCATCGAACCCATCGTTCTACCATTCCTAGACCGGCAAGGGAACTTGCTGTTCCAACAGGACAATGCACGTCCGCATGTATCCCGTGCCACCCAACGTGCTCTAGAAGGTGTACGTCAACTACCCTGGCCAGCAAGATATCCGGATCTGTCCCCCATTGAGCATGTTTGGGACTGGATGAAGCGTCGTCTCACGCGGTCTGCACGTCCAGCACGAACGCTGGTCCAACTGAGGCGCCAGGTGGAAATGGCATGGCAAGCCGTTCCACAGGACTACATCCAGCATCTCTACGATCGTCTCCATGGGAGAATAGCAGCCTGCATTGCTGCGAAAGGTGGATATACACTGTACTAGTGCCGACATTGTGCATGCTCTGTTGCCTGTGTCTATGTGCCTGTGGTTCTGTCAGTGTGATCATGTGATGTATCTGACCCCAGGAATGTGTCAATAAAGTTTCCCCTTCCTGGGACAATGAATTCACGGTGTTCTTATTTCAATTTCCAGGAGTGTAAATAGTTGCCACTATTAAAGTTCCAACCCTTGTATTAGAAATGAAAACAAAAAATGAACTGTGTTTGTAGTGAAGTATATAAAAAAAATTCATTTTTATGTATTTGTGAAAGCATCTTTGAAATTATGAAACAGTCATACAAAGAAATATACATAATTTACAAATGTATAAATGCAGTATCCAAATTAAGAAACATGATACTAGACAGTTTCTGTACTCTGGGCACAGCTTCTTTTCCTGTCTGCAATGTGATTTTGTAAATATTTCTATATTTGTGGCAATGCCTCTTCATAGCTCTGTAGACGGCTACTGTTTTCGCTTATAGTCGTTTGCGCTTTGCAAATGAAAGCTGTCAAAAGTGCTGCCAGGTATCAGGGATTTCTTTAATTTTCTTCAACTGTATGAGTGTCGTAGTTGGAAAGAATAAATGTTTTAAAAGTTTATGCATGATGCAGCAGTTTCTTCAGGTATCTCAGTGTTGACATCATGTCTCTTGAAGTAAGTGTATTTGTTTAGGTACATTCAGTGGCATACGTAGATACTGACTACAAAATATGTTGCGAATAGAATTATTAGCAAAAGAGTAATAAATTTAAATGTCAAACACCATGCTGCAGTTTTTCACGCATCTCAGTGTTTTCCTGAACTCTGTTAGGTAGATGGTTATTACCCCCACAGTGGCAGTAAAGAACATAGTGCTAAGTTTGGTTAAAATCACTCCAGTGGTTTAGGAGGAGGAGATAAGTTCTTTCCTTTTCAGATAATTTTTTTTACATCTTGCAAAGTATTTGCTGCAGTGAATGTATATAACAAATTAAAACAGAGCTCCAGACCCGGGTTCAGATGCAAATACCTAAATGCACAAGCTATGCACACTGCTCATAAAAGGCACAGCTTGAGGTTCAAACAATTTATTCATTGATTTCACTTATGAAGCTCATTATTTTTTGATAGCAGATTCTAAATGAGTGTTCTTTTATCACTTTTGTCTAAGCAGCATTGTTATGTTTTGCTAGTAGTATTTTCAGTTATACCTATGTTTACTCTCAAACTCTTTCATTCCTGAGAATTTACCCTAAAAAGTCCTAATGACAACACTGAAAAGCTCACCACATGCTCCTGTGGTGAAATATAGCCGAAAAGGGGTTTTTGCTATGCTTAATCAATGTTGGTCAGTTTGTTTGTAACACTGGACACAAACTGTGGCTTACGTTAGACAGCACTGCATTTGTATCTGTTGACAAAGTGTAGGTTTATGTAGGCACATATAATTTCCACTTTGTGAGGCATGTTGTATAAAGAAATAAAAGTTGTGATATTGAAGTGATGTGACAGTACTAAAATTATTTTGTATACTTGAAAAAAGAGACAGCATTGGTCGTATATTTTTTACTATTGCAAAATCGATTTTCTGTCACTGAGTGACCATCTTCAGTGCTAGAAGTTAAAATTTTTTTCACATTACGATCAGAGAGTACAATATAGAAAATCACAATTACATCTGCATATGAACATAACACTTGTTAGAAACAAACCTATATTGTATAACTTAAATTGGGATGCACTGTTGTCACTAAGCTTACAGCAATCACATAGACTGAGGTCGTTGTTTACCTGCACTTGTTCAGCAGACCTCGGTGTGACGGGGCTTGACACGCCCTCTATGTGACATGTGTCACGTGAAGACATAGTGTTATTGGTTTTGCGAATTATTAACACTAAATAACTCTTGTAATTTTGTGAATGGTGTAGTAATTCAAATTTAAAATGTGCGTACAACACATAGCAGACGCAGGAGAATATCTAAAATACATTGGCATATTGTTTTTTATAAACTATAAAACATAAAATAGATCAATGATAAGTTGTTAGAGTGCAGGACATATACAAAGCAAAAGATAATGCCAAAGAATAATAAATGAACAACATAAAAAGAGGCGCAACACAGGTCTTTCTTAAAAAACGTAACACCCACCATCTGGCGTGGGAAGTCAAAAGTACAACGTTCGTAATTTATGTAACAAACGTTAATACCAAGGAGTCAATATATAAAAAATAATAACGTTAATACCAAGGAGTCAAATATATAAAAAATAATCACAGTACGAAACTGCCGTTACTTAATAATTAAAATGCCGTGCAAATGTAAGGTGCGAACAAGTAGTATACAGTTTCGTACTGTGATTATTTTTTATATATTTGACTCCTTGGTATTAATGTTATTATTTTTTATATATTGACTCCTTGGTATTAACGTTTGTTACATAAATTACGAACGTTGTACTTTTGACTTCCCACGCCAGATGGTGGGTGTTACGTTTTTTAAGAAAGACCTGTGTTGCACCTCTTTTTATGTTGTTCATTTATTATTCTTTGGCATTATCTTTTGCTTTGTATATGTTCTGCACTCTAACAACTTATCATCGATCTATTTTATGTTTTATAGTTTATAAAAAACAATATGCCAATGTATTTTAGATATTCTCCTGCGTCTGCTATGTGTTGTACGCACATTTTAAATTTGAATTACTACACCATTCACAAAAGTACAAGAGTTATTTAGTGTTAATAATTCGCAAAACCAATAACACTATGTCTTCACGTGACACATGTCACATAGAGGGCGTGTCAAGCCCCGTCACACCGAGGTCTGCTGAACAAGTGCAGGTAAACAGCGACCTCAGTCTATGTGATTGCCGTAAGCTTAGTGACAACAGTGCATCCCAATTTAAGTTATACAATATAGGTTTGTTTCTAACAAGTGTTAATGTTCATATGCAGATGTAATTGTGATTTTCTATGTTGTACTCTCTGATCGTAATGTGAAAAAATTTTTTACTTCTAGCACTGAAGATGGTCACTCAGTGACAGAAAATCGATTTTGCAATAGTAAAAAATATACGACCAATGCTGTCTCTTTTTTCAAGTATACCTGTTACCTGGTCGTAGTGCACAAGACAACATGGAGTCGCCAATCAATTATTTTGTAGCTTCCGTGATGTTACCGTCTGTTTATAATGACTTTCTTTTTGCAATACATTTGTTTTTTTATCGTCTCTCATGTCAGTATCTCAAGTCCAGCATTCAAGATATCTGGCTCATAGTGAGGCTTCGATTTTGGTCTGCCCCATTTCTTTGAAATTATGTCATTGTTAAATTTTTTAAATTATTCACATGTTCAACAAATGAACAACAGAAAATTTTATCAGCACCATGTAAGTTATAATCTGACAAAAGTTCTTACAAAATGATAATCTATGATGAAATTTTCTCCTTTTTAATTCCTTTCTATGTTTCATTAAGGTAATGGAAAGATTCCACTTACATCACCATCAGCTTCTGATTGCAAATTGTTTGCTTCTGCGATGCCCTATCTATCATTGCTACCACTAAAATGTTTAATTAGTTATTCTACCAGTGTCTTCATTCTTGGCTGCCTCTCTGATGACATCTGCAGTGATGTTCATTATTTTTCTACATGTCTCACCAATGATTTGGCGCCCAGCTACTACACAGAGTTACTCAACTTCGTGAATAGTAGATGTTTTTATGTTTGTAGTGATACATTGTTTTAACTATGTCTATTCACCTTCAGTAAAACTGAAAGGACAATGATGTGGTGGCTCGAAAAGTGCAGCACATTACTGATGCAGGGTGGTGGGAGCAGTGTTATGCTGTGGGAGGCATTCTCCAGTGCTTGCATGGGACATATAGTAGTAATCAAAAACGCTGGCAGCTGGGAACCACCTGCACCCCTTCATGCTTGATGTCTTCCCTGATGGCGAGGTCAAGTCTCAGCAGTATAACTGTCTGTGTCGGGGAGCCAGTACCATGCTACAGTGGTTTGACAAGCATTATAGTGAACTCACGTTGATGTCTCATCAATCAAATTCACCTGATTTAAATTGTGGAACCCATATGGGTTACTATCAGATGCTGTCACCAAATACACAAATCTGTGGCCCATTATTTACACAAATTACATGACCTGTGTGTAGACATCTAATGTCATGTATCACCAAAAACCTACCAACGAACTATCAGATCACTGAATCAATGATGTATTGTGTTCCAGAGATGGACAAACAAGCTATTAAGCAGGTGGTAATAATGTTTTGGCTCATCAGTGTATTTTTAAGTGCTTCGTGATGAAGCTGAGATGTCTTGTACTTTTGTAGGTTATTTGCTTGCTAAGATCAGTTGCAACATAACTATATTTAGTTTTGTCTAAGATGATGTGGTCCAAGACAAATTGCTGCTCAGGTTGTGAGAGCCATAATATGGGACTGTCCATCCAGAAGGTCATATGTTTCATAAGTATCAGATTTAAGATAACATTTGCCGTTAACCATTATTTGCAGAATTCTGTATGTTTGTCATAGTAGTCATTGATTATGCTATGTGGTTGTCATGAGTGTTTTTGCATGATCCAGTTGACACAAAAACTCACCTAAGAAGCACCTTATTTTACAGATACATGGTCCAATTTCTCTGGAGTGTGATACAGTCTTTCTGGTGCATGATTCAGTAACTCAGGACCACCAAATGCTGTGTGAAATATTGTGTATTCAAGACAGCAGACAATGATTAATAACATCACATAACCACCAGTCAGTGAAGAATGTCTTTATATCAGTCGTTTGTTGGATGTCCAGAGATAAACCAATAATCAAAGAGCCTAGACTGCACTTCTCAACATGAGAAAGTTCAGTAAAATATAACAGCTTACAACAAAGATCAGTAACTGAGACAGTTTGCAATGCATCACTACCTTTATTGTAGTTAAAAGTTTCTTTCATTGTTGTTGTTGTCATTGTTGTTGTTGTCATTGTTGTTGTCGTACTCATCTTTATTTCTCAAAATGAAGTATACACAGTACAGTAACCCAGTAATGTAAATTAGCAATATCTACTTGTCCTGTATTACAAACACATAACATATCATCAAGATGTAATTTACAATGTCTAGTATGAATACACAATTATTTATCAATTGCACTGGATGCACTTGTGGAAGCAGAGTGGGACCACACTGTCACAGACAACATTAGAATCTTGTACGTTACAACATCTCAGGGAGGAAATTTTTCTAAATAGTAATGCCAGCAGTGTTATTCTTATCTGTATGAACATCTGAAGGTAACCCAGTTCTGAAAGTCATATTTCACAGCACAACACACAGCAGGACCACAAAACAGTTAGTGATTGCAGCACCGATAGCAATGTTGTACTTAATTACATCATATGGTTATTTGTAGATGGTACGACGCACTTATACATGTGATGAACATGTCGAGGCAGTGTCTTAATGATTGCCTCATATATGACACTGTGGTTGCTTATATAGCAACATGCAAACAGGGTAACATCATTCAACTTTATGGACTTAGAATAATTCCTGCCACTGTAAACTACAGCTATCCAAAGCATATACAAGTAAAATTAAATGTGTGCAGAGTGGCATGAGTTGGGGCAAGCAATGAGCCAGACACAAGGGTATGTTGCAGTGGCTCACACAATTGATACATATATCATATATTTGGATTAAAGGACAAGGAGACATCACTAAATTTACCTTACATGCTGATTGTACTGTGAATACTTTGATTTGAGAAATCAGTATCGATATAAAAAAATAATTGCATCACTGTAATGACTTGTTTTGGCATTGCTATGTAAGAAACCACACTGTCATATGTGAGTCAGGCACTAAGATGCCGCATCGATGTGTTTTTCGTGTATATTAATGGCCTCCTACCATCTACAAACTATATGATGTACTTAAGCATAACGCTGCTACCACTGTTGCTCTCTATTGTCAACTGGTTCATGGTCCTGCTGTGGATCATGTCATGAAATTTGACATTGTGCTAGCGAATATTGATATTGATGGTGGTAAAGATGGATTACTGTTGCAATTTTTCATGTAGATAAGAATAACACTTCCAGTTTTACCACTTTGGCAAACTTTCCTCCCCGAGATGTTGCTTACAAGAGTTTAACATTGTCTGAGACTGTGTGATCATTCTCTGCTGCATTATTGGTTTATCAACAGCAACAGATGCATCTGTGGAAGTAGAGTATGACCACCCAGTCTCAGAGAACTTTAAAACCATTTAAGCAACAACATATCAGGGAGGAATAGTTGTAAATTAGGTCTTAATAATTTGCTATGTATTTGGATTAAAGAATATGAAGATATTGCTAAATTTGCATTAATGGCTGACTGTACTGTGTACTTCATTTTGAGAAATAAAGAGAAGAGCGGAGGGTGGGGGTGGTGGTGGTGGTGGGGGGGGGGGGGGGGGTTGGGGGGGATGGAGAGAGAGAGAGAGAGAGAGAGAGAGAGAGAGAGAGAGAGAGAGAGAGTGAGTGTGCGTGTGTGTGTGTGTGTGTGTGTGTGTGTGTATTTTAAAACAATTTAATTGCATCACAGATAGTGATGCATCCCAAACTATCCCAGTTCTGGTTTGTGGTTTGTGTTGTACACTACACTACACATTTGCCATAGAGCACGTATCAGTCTTTGCAAAGTGCTATTCTGTGTGGCCCATTGCCATTGCTGACTCAGCCGCTTACTGTGTGCATCTAGACTTATCTATACGTGCATTGAGGATAGCAGCAGTTCGTGGCAGTTGAAATTATTCTACGTTTGTAACTTCGAATGACATCATTCTGATTGTACATTGCTATGTAAGCAACCACACTGTCATATGTTAGTCATAAATTATGGTGTGGTTTTTTGTGCATCATGCAAACAGAATTATGTCATTAAGGGCGACGGACTTAGAATGATTTGTGCCACTGTGAACTTGTACTATGATGTCAGTGATTGCTGTTGACATAGTAGTAAATTAAGTCTTAATGATATGTTATATTTTAAATTAAAAGATGTGGAGATACTACTAAATTTACATTTATGGATGAGTTTTACTGTGTATTTTTCTTACCGTCCACAGTTGAAAGTGATCTGATTCTCATTTTGTACACGCCCGTTGTTGACAACTCGTCACGCAGCTTATTATCTTCAGCTTAAGAGAATATGATCGTTCAGTGTAGCTGATCACTATGCAACATTTTCATGCATTTGGGACACTTTGTGACTGTGTGTCATAGTTAACAAAATTAAATTTTTATTTCACTGAAGGTGTTGAGTGTATGTGTTACAGCTTTTTTAATCACATCTGAAATATAATCAACATTTAGAGAACACCAAAATATAGAATTTACATTTTTTGTTCCATATGTTTTTCATGTTTTTTAAAAATGGAATGTCTTTGCAGGAACTGCTGTTGGTGCATTGTCTGCCCAGAGTATAGGTGAACCTGGTACTCAGATGACTCTAAAAACATTTCATTTTGCAGGAGTTGCATCGATGAACATAACTCAGGGAGTACCAAGGTGAATTTAGATTGAAATTCTGATATAAATTCCTGTAAAAACAAGAGGGCAACTGGCAGACTGTCTGCATGAAAGTATTGTGTCTTTAGTAATTGCTTCTTGTTGTGATGTGCTGGTATTTGTAAGATTATTTTTGATGTTTCACAAGGACGAGTTACTGCCCTTGTCAAAGATTTACTCTGGTGGTGTAAGTATATCAGTAAAGACCTTGCTTCACACAATTCTTCTGCCTGTGTACCCTCAGTTAGCAACATTGCAAACCATCACCTTACACATTACTGTAATATAAATTTTTCTACACAAAAGTAGAAACTTTTTTTTTTCCCCCTGTCAGACATTTTATATCACTGGGTAATTGATCAAAAATATTAGCTGCAACATTTAGCACTCTGTTTTATGCTCAGGAGAGTCTTAATGCGCGGTAGTGAATGTCATTTTTTCTTCTTACATTGTAATTATGCATATCATTATTTGTTTTGAGCTGCAGAGGCTGATTGCAACAAACTTCATGAGGGAATAAATCTGTGAAGTAGTAGTCAAAATATCTAACTTCCTGAATAGTTTCCTATGGGATGTCCATCAGTAAGCATCACATATTAGTATTACTGCACGTTTATGAGTGATGAAGACTTTCTTTCTTAAAGATGAGTTACCCAAAACCATTATTCCATATGATGTTATTGAATGATAATATGCAAAGTATATCAACCTTCTGATTTGTCTCTTCCCAAGATATGCAATGATTTGAAATGCAAGGTTGCTGAACTACGTTGTTGTAAGAGTTCCGAGATGTACTTTCTCCAATTTAAATTCTCATCAATATGAGCCCTAAAAATTCTGAAGTTTCCAACCTATTTGTTATTTCCACACCATGTGTTACTCTTGTCATTGGGGTAGTACCTGTGAATGTGCAGAACTGTTTACACGGTGTCTCTTAAAAATTGAGAGTGAGACTATTGACAGAAAATGAGTCAATGACAGTTTTAAGAACATTATTTACCATTTCTTCTGTTGCTGTTTGTATGTTTAGATTCATTATGGTAGTACCTTGTAGGTACAGAAATCCATCATCTCAGGGGAGAGAAAAAAATCTTGTACATACTTTTTGTTGAGGACCTAAATTCAACTTTTGCAATATTTGTTGCAGACTAACAGATATGAAGCTGTAAAACTAAATTAATGCAATAGGACTGATAGTTTTAATTTACAATAATTTTTCTTTTGAATAGGAATCTGTATGACATACAGTTTTACAAGATACCACTTTGAAACATAATTTATCTCAAATCTTTTCATTTGTGTTTTACGAGATATCGCTAGGATGATGCAGACCGTGTTTCTCCAATTTTTGATACCAGTAATGCAAAATGGTAAAAATGTGACTTACGAGGTCTCGCATGATAAGGAGCAATATCTGAGAAACAATAGTGGACCTCTGATTGAGCCTTGTGGAATCCCATAAGTGATTTCTCACTGTTCAGAAGCATCTCTCCATCTTACAGTGTTTGCATTATTAAATAGAACTTTCTTCATTCTTTTGGTTATATATGACAACCATAGTTTGACAATACCGTCAATTCATAAAAATAGTTTATCAGGGAGAATATTGTGTCTCACACAGTCAAAGGCCTTAGATAGGTCACAAATTCCAATCTGTACTATTTTGTTGTTTAATGCTTGTAAAATTTGGTGAGTGTGTGTGTAAGTGGCATTAACAGTTGAGCAGCTATTCTGAAATTCACACTGTGATTTACTGAGAACATTATTGATGCTCACTTGGGATTCCAGAATGCATCACCTTCGCAAAAATTTTAAAAATGATGTCAGTAGTGAAATGGCTCAATAGTTATTGATCTCTCTCCTCTCACCTTCTCTGGGTTTGAACAATGACATATCAGTGTGCATGCGACAGCATTCGTACCTAATGTGTTCGAAAATGCCCCACATAAAAATGGAATTTTCTAGTGCTTATACCTTGAGTTCTATTGGTGGTAAAAAATGTTTTTGATAGCCCTTGGACTAGGGACCATTTACATACTCAGGAGGATTGTCTTATTGTCACTATCCTACAGTACAGGGTCAAAGTATGAGTATTATGCACTTCTTCCTGCTTAGGCAAATGGAGCGAATGAGTTGGTTATTTTTCCATTTGATGCGGTCTATGGTGGTCATGATGTGACTTATGGAGACACCATTGTTTTGTGGACGGTTCCTCAGAAAAGTCACAAAAAATGTTTTTTTACTGTATTTTTGCCGTCACCAGTGGATCGAAACCCAGCCGAGGATTCCAAGAAGGGTATGCTCAGCAAATGGCTGAAATTTTTATGATATACTCCTAAGATCCTGATTCTTAAGAACCTCGAAAATTCTCATGACGTCTGTATCTGTTTCCAAGATACAGAGGTTCAAAGTTACCCTCCTTTTACACACAAAATACCATTGTAAAATCTGACGTGAGATGGAAATATAGTTCATAAAAGTGAAGTAGTATAGAGAAATGTGCAGTTAACTGTCTCTGTTATCATCTGAGAATCCCATGTTGTTGTACTGAAGCACATGCAATTTTTTATTGTACATAAAATCCAGTATCAAGTGTAAAATTAGTTTAGGTTTATTTCTGTTTCACATAAGTCAACTATCTAAATTTTACTAATACATTTGTTTTCATATGAGTTACGTGCCCTGCTGAAGCAGACAAAAGAAGGGAACCGATGGAAAAATGCTTCTGTCAGAGCACAAAACAGTTTAAAAAACTGACTGAAAAGTAGAGTGCCAGCTTGTTTATTCTACCATCCTCAGCACATTTAAAAATTTTGGTATGCTGACGTATTCACACTTTTTGTGCTTAGAGAGAAGAAGACAGTGCCAAAGAAGTGGAAAAGTAATAAATACTGGAAGATTCGTCAATCCCCTTAGTTATCTATGTCTTTTTATGTGGTTTTTTAATTTCTTTTGTCTTTAGTTTATGAGGAACGCTATTTTCAAATAATGACATGAATTTACTATGGAACAGATGAAATTGTATGTCAGCGTTTGGTAAATTATAAATTTCATCTCTTGCAAACATTTATCCTGAATTCAATAATTATTATAACTGGTTTCCAAGAGGAAAATCTGTACTGCAAGGCTATTTATCCTAACCAACTGTGCATCATGATCAGAGAGTGTAAAGGATGTACAAGCATATATTACTAGGGATAAGATAGATTCTGCTTACAGGAAAATGTAAGAGGCCTTCAGAGAAAAGAGAACTACCTGTATGAATATCAAGAGCTCAGATGGAAAACTAGTCCTAAGCAAAGAAGAGAAAGCAGAAAGGTGGAAGCAGTATTAGAGTGTTTATACAAGGGAGATGTACTTGAGGGCAGTATTATGGAAATGGAAGAGGACATATATGAAGATGAGATGGGAGATATGATACTGCGGGGAGAATTTGACAGAGCACTGAAAGATGTAAGTCGAATCAAGGTCCCCAGGAATAGACAACATTCCGTTAGAAACTGATAGCCTTGGGAGAGCCAGCCATGAAAAAACTCTTCCATCTGGTGAGCAAGATGTTTGAGACAAGTGAAATACTCTGACTTCAAGGAGAACATAATAATACCAATTCCAAAGAAAGCAGGTTCTGACAGGTGTGAAAATTTCCAGACTATCAGTTTAACAAGTCACGGCTGCAAAATACTAACATCAGTTCTGTACATATGAATGGAAAAACTGGTAGAAGCTGACCTTGTGGAAGATCAGTTTGGATTCCGGAGAAATGTAGAAACATGCGAGACACTATTAACCCTACGACTTCTCATAGAAGTTGGGTTAAGGAAACAATATTATGAAAAGGAGTGTAGCCTCTTGCCATATAGTGGAGGTGCTGAGTCGCAATAGGTACAACAAAAAGACTGTCACAAATAAAGCTTTCAGCCAGTAAGGTCTTCGTCAACAATAGAAAACACACACACACACACACACACACACACACACACACACACACACACACACAAACTTAACTCTCACACATGACTGCAATCTGAGGCAACTGCAACCACACTGCATTGTGGTTGCATCCTCCTCACTCATCATAAGTAACACAAAAATGGTAGAACCCTCCACACTGTGATAACAGTGGCTGTTAGTGCCCATATGTGTCTCTGGCACAAACCTAAAGATCCTGTCAATAGGGAGCCATCTATGAACTTTTGTCTCTGTAACATTTTTAAATTATTTCTTTGGCTAATATCTTTCAGGAAGTAGTTCAGCTTCCACCATAATCTAATTTACGAATTCACTTATTAGATAACATATACTTTTCTTACCAGAGATTATTTCAGTAATTACTTTGCAGAATAGATATGGTTAAAAATTTACTTCAGTACAATACATTGAAATTACAGCATGCACCTCGTGTGAGTCTCTAAAACCCCAATATTTCTGTAAATTTTAGTATTACTGGAGAAACTGTTCAGAACTTTCACTCTCATTTAAAGCAAAATCTGTACTAATACCTTAATAGTGTTTTCTGTAATGAGTTTAATGTTCTGTTTTTTTAAACCATATAGCAGAACACTAACACAAACCACTTCTTGAATAAACTTGTACACATAAGAAAACACACTGTGCTAAATCCAAAATATTTGCAACTCTACTCTCATAATGCAGTGAACGTGAACAAACTTCATATTTAGTAACATTACTAGCGATCTTGCCTATTAATTCAGCGTTATCCATGTGAGTAGTCTCGTTCCAGTCTGTTTCCTATTAATTGAAAATTTGTTCACCTGTAGTTAATACATCCAGTCTTCCCTGTACTGCTCCAATATACAATGTTCATAGCCTAAAAAACTCATCCATTTCCCAAGAAATTCATAACAAAGATTTGTAAGTGATTGTTACATTCTATTTCATTTCAAAGTACTCTTGATATAATTTTCACTCTTAATACTTATTTAATACAGTTCCGCATTACAGATTATTCTTCTCTTTCAAGTTTATTATTTATTTAACAGTTATAGTGAAAGAGCTCTACTCATGGTCATGTTGACAATATTAAATGTAGTGTAGCGCCGATATATTGTTTCGCCTGGTACCTGTTGGTGTTACTGGCTTACAGGGAGCTTTGTATTACTTTTGCATTTCAACACTAGATGTAACATACATCTCTACATCACATACACTGTCACGCCTTTATAAAAAGCACTGTTTAAATGCATAAACAACATTTAGATTTATATGTACTCATCACAGTCACCTACTATAACCAATTACATTCAAGATGCTTCTGTCATCAAGTCACATTTAGCTTTTCAATGTTTTCTTTAAATCTAATAAGATGTTTATCAGGATAGTTCCTTTGTAAAGGACTTGACCAGTATTGTTCAGTCTAGTAAGTGTGTTTCATCTCTTAATTTCTCTCATCATTGACAAGACTTTAAAGCCTATTCTTCATTCTATTTTTAAGGGACCTGAAATACATGTTGCTGAATGGTGTCAGATAGTAGCTTCTTCTATTATTCTGTCATATGTTTCTGATGACAGGTGATGTACTAGCACTATTTTTATGTCATGTGCGGTTTAAAAACACACACACACACACACACACACACACACACACACACACACACACACACACACACACCTGTACTGTTGTCCATGTTAAGCTGACAATTAGCGCGGTGGCTGTCAGGAACAGCTGTGCCCCCTCATTAAGGCTGCCGAGGATACAGGA
Organism: Schistocerca serialis cubense; assembly: GCF_023864345.2. Classification (NCBI taxonomy): domain Eukaryota; kingdom Metazoa; phylum Arthropoda; class Insecta; order Orthoptera; family Acrididae; genus Schistocerca; species Schistocerca serialis. Next base: position 604,553,964 of record NC_064638.1, on the reverse strand, counting down.
GTGGCGAGGGGAAGGCAGCGTCAGCTGCCTGTAGCAGTGCTTGCACCACTACCCGTGTTTTGTGTCTAACATGAAATCGGAGGTGGCACTTGCAGAAATATTGCTCGCGTAAATGACACTGCTGTCAGATTAGAAATCACATAATGTCTTGACATATTCCTGCTCCAGAGTTTTATCTACAACTTATTTATTATTTCTTCTTCTTTCGTTTCACCCTCTTTGGGGTATGCTGGATCAATCATTTCTTTGTGCGTTGTTCTTTTCTTAGGGCCCAGTATTTCTTCATTCTTTCTGATCTTCTTCTCCTCTCTTCTTCCGAGATGAAGGATTTGGACTTTTGTGTGGATTTGTCTTGGAACCTTATGTTTTCACCTTTAGTAATTAATTTAGCAGTTCGATCAATAAGTGAATTTTCTGAAATATTTAATTCCACTAAGTCTTTCTCAGTTTCTTTAAACCAGTTGGGCTTCGTTTTTCGGTTACGGAAGAAGTCAAATATTTGTTTAGTTAATCTGTTGGAATTCATTCTGAGAAGATGACCATAAAAATTTATTCTCCTTTTTCGCATAGAATCTGAAAGTTTTTCAATTTTCTTGTGGAGAGTTTCATTTTTGATGTATATAATCTTATTGTCTTGAAATTTTGGCCCAATGATTTTTCTTAAAATTTTTCTTTCCTTTACCTCAAGTTTCTCCATTTGGCCTTTGAAATTTATGTTAAGTGTTTCTGCTGCATACAGTGCTTCTGGCGTAATCACTGTCTTGTAATGTGTAATTTTGGACCCCCATGAAAGGGATTTTTTGTTGTATGTATTTTTTGTTAGTTGGAAGGCCAATTCAAGTTTATTTTTTCTGGATTCCATTGCTTTGCTTTCCCCAGCATTCCAAGTAATCCATTCTCCGAGATATTTGAATTCTTTTACTATTTCAATCTTCTGTTCTTGAACTTTGAGGTATTTACATGAGTGCTTGATGTTTGTCAATATCTTCGTTTTTTCAGAGGAGATGTGAAGACCAATTTTAGCTGCTTGTTTCTTTAGTTAAAGGATTTGCTCCCGTGCTTGTTCGATTGTTTCAGCAAACAGGGCCATATCATCTGCAAAAGCAATGCAATTTACTTTAAGGTTCTTCTTTTTGCAACCCAGTCTTATACCACTCTTAATATTTGTGTTCCATTCTCTGACTACTTTCTCAAGCGCACAATTGAACAGCAACGGTGAGAGCCCATCGCCCTGTCGCACTCCCGTTTTTATTTCAAAGGGTTCCGATAGTTCGCCCATAAATTTAACTTTCGAAAATGTATTTGTAAGGGTCACTTTTATAATATTAGTTGTTTTCTTATCCAAACCCATTTCTTCCAGGACTGATAACAGAGATTCTCTATCAATCGAATCATATGCTTTTCTGAAATCAATGAAGGAGATTACGTATTTCTTTGCCCTTGATTTTTGGTATGCCATAATGCTTTTGAGGTTTAGTATTTGTTCCGAACATGATCTACCCTTTCTAAAACCTCCCTGGTATTCCCCGATTTGCGGATCCAATTGCGGCTCTGCCCTGTTCAAAAGGACTTTAGAAAGAATCTTGTACGTTATATCCAGCAGTGATATTCCTCTGTAATTGTTGGGGTCTGTCTTCAAACCTTTCTTGTGGATAGGGTGGATGAGAGCTGTTCTCCATTCTGCGGGGATCTCTTCTTCTTTCCAGATTTGATCGAAAACACACTTTAGGGATGTAACTGCATTTTTTTTTCAGCCTTTTTCCATAGTTCGGCCACTATTTGATTTTCTCCGGACGCCTTGTTGTTTTTAAGTTCTGAAATGACCTTCTGTAGTTCTTCAGTCGTCGGTGGTTCTGAATCCGGCTTCTCACGGTTGTTTGGAATGGATTCAAATTTTTCAAGGATGGGTTCACAATTCAAGAGTTTCTCAAAGTAGCCTGCTAGTATTTTGCAGTTTTCCGTGTTGTTGTGAGCGATGGTCCCATTTACATCTCGAAATTGGAGGGTGGGTACTTTGTATCTTGATAACCTTTGTTTGAAAGTTCTGAAAAAGCTCCTTGTGTTTTTTTTAGCGAATTCTTCATCAATTTGGAGGAGAGTTTTGTTTTCATGTGTCTTCTTAATCCTTTTTATATTTTTATCTACCAGTTTTCTAACTGTAATGAAATTCAGTCTACTTTCTTCTGTTTTCTGTGATTGCCAATTTTGCCATGCCTGTTTTCTTGTTTCAATGAGGGCATCACATTCCAGCGACCACGAGGCATGTTTTTTACATTTTTTGTTAGGTGCTATCCGTTCAGCTGTAGTAATGAGGTTTTCCTTGATATCCCCCCAGCTTTGTGTCTGAATGGTTTCTGTTGCTTTTGTGAATTCATCTGATTTTAATATCTTTTCTGTGCTATACTTCCGACCCTTAATTTGTTTCATGCTGCGTTTCCTGTTTGGGATGACTTTGAACTTAATTTTAGAAAGGTAATGGTCTGAATCCAAGTTTGCACCCCTGAGTACCCTAACGTTCATGATTTCTTTGCTAGAAATCTTCTTGATTGCCACATGATCAAGTTGAAATTCCCCAAGGCTAGGATTTGGGGATACCCATGTCTTTTGTCTTCGTGGTAGTTTTTTGAAAGCTGTGGATTTAAGAATTAAATTGTGTGCTTGGCGAAGTTCTATTAGTCTCACACCATTTCTGTTTGTTCTCTTGTGTGCAGGATAGTTTCCAACTATTTTCTTATATCTTTTTTCTTTACCAATCTGTGCATTAAAATCTCCAAGAAGAATGATGATGTTTTTATCTGGAATTTTCTGAATGATGTCATCTAGATGATTCCAAAAGGCCTCCACTTTTTCTTTGTTTTTCCTTTTATCCTCGTTTATAGGGGCATGTGCATTGATAATTGTGTAGATTTTGTTTGTGCTTGTGAATGTAAGACTTGAGATTCTTTCTGATTGGGAATCAAAGCCAACTATTGAGTTCAAGATTTGTTTGTTGATTATAAAGGCTGTCCCAAGATGTGTGGTACATTTTTCATTACTCTCGGTCCCACTTTCCCTTTGTATATCCTAAAACCTTCGGAATCGAAGGTATCTGTATCCATGTATCGTGTTTCTTGAATGGCTGTTATGAGTATGTTGTGGTTCTTTAGCGTATCTGTTAGATGTTTTAGTTTTCTGGTTTTCAACAATGAGTTCGCATTGAAAGTTGCTAGGTACGTTGATTGCCTATATTGAAATTTGGATGAGATTCCAAGACACTCTGACTTGTCTTTGTGCAATGTTGCAGACTCCCCAGAATCTGAATGTCTGCTGACGTACTGGCGTACGGTGGATCGTCCACCTGGGGTAAAATAGTTTACATCACACACTTCCATGATTGATGAAAGTTATTTTGGGTGTGGCCCAAAGGCCACAAAATGTACAACCAAGATTATGAGTCCTGGAGGTAGTTCTTCCACTCTCTCCGCCGTTGGGAATCTGAACTTCCTCTTCTGCCTTTGAGACCGTTGACCAGGTTTCACCTAGTAACCCTAGGCAGGGGCCCTTACAGGGTGCTACCATCCGGAGCCAGATGGACCCAGGTTTTTTTTTAACAAGGTGTTACTCCTCCCCCTCCTCCTTCCTCATCACTTGCGAAATGAGGCCCCGGTCTTGGGACCGGCAGTGGTGGAGTTTTATTTATTGAAAATAATGAAAAATTAAAGAAGATGAATGTAGAACTTAGGACACTATGAATAGAGCATCAAAAACTGGTTTTAGGATCTGTTTGCACTTTGCATTTATTAAACACAATGCAGCAGTAATGTTTACAATGTTTTAATTAACTGTCTGAAAAAAATGTCAAAATGAAGTTCACTAAAGGCCACTGTCATCTATGTTTGATTCATTGTCGTCGTCGCTTGAGGACATGGTATTGATGGTAACTTCATTAATTCCATTTTGTGTCCAATACTCTTGCTCCAGCTGTTGCACTTTCCTGCGGTAACCTTGCCACTGCAGTGCTGTAATTGAAAGGAAAGCAGCATTAACAAAGTTCTGCAATCTTTCCTTATGCTTTCGCCAGTAACATTGTTTTCCCTAAAATTGATTTATTTTGGCTCATGCCAGTTTTATCAGATTTAAACTATCTTTGTAGGGCAGTAAACAGACTACTTTGTGATCTCTGCTTTCAGTGATTTATCCCCAATGTACACTTTCACAGCCGGCTTGTTTTCCTTTATTTTAGATAACAGTTCAGCCTTCTTCATTGAGTTGTTTCAGTTTATTTGCTTGTCTTGCAACAACTCTAACATTGTAATGCTGAGATCATATTTCTTAAGCATTCTGTCAAACATGATGCTGTGGTATTGTGCAGTATCCATACAATCACAGAACTGGCTGGAATATATGGAACCACCGTATCTGCAAACCCTCTCCTCCTCCCATCCACATCCACAAGTTTCATCAACTTCAAGAAGTTCCCAAGATAGTGGAGATAGTTTTCTTGAATGCAACTACTTGACAAATTAAAATTGTGTGCCAGACATGATACCCAGTTTTGAGTCCCAGTCCAGCAAACAGTTTTAATTTGTCAGGAGGTTTCAGAACTCCTCAGCAGAGTGAAAATTCATTCTGGTTCTTGCATCTTGCTGCAAGTACTTGCTGAATTTGTCATTTTGTGGAAGTTTTTCTCAAACTTACAGAAGTTGTGTCACAAAGACAGATGCACTGAAACAAACATACCATTGGAATCTTTAAAAACAAATAATTTGCACCGCCAGTAAAGGAAGTGTGAAATAAATTTAACAATCAATTTGTTTCTTCAGAAGGGAAAATAGAATGGCATTACACAAGTCTTTAAACTTAAGCTGATTTTTTAATGTTAGTGCAAACATAAACACATAATATTTATCATAATAGTAGTAAATACTGCTTGCAAAAATCAGAGTAGTTACAACACAGTCTCCTGTTGAAATACTGCGCTGCATTTTAGTTCCCTGTTTGCAAATATTTGATAATACAGTAGACAAGAGATGTTTGAAATTTACGTCCGACAAACATCCTCAAGGTTTTTAATAAGTGAAGTCCTCAGATTTTAGTAAATTGAATTGTGTTTCTTGGTAACATCAATACAACTCCTCTAGGTATTTTTTATTTATTGATTTTTTATTTTCGTTTTTCATCATGATTTTTATTCTTTAATAATAATTCAGCAACAATGGCAGCTGCTCTGGTTTTTAGGGATAACTGCACTTCTGCAACAATACTTGCAGCACGTTCCTAAAGTAAACTTGCCCCAGTGACTTCAAGAAATAAACTTGAGTAAGTTTTCGTTCTACTGCAAACACCTCAGGAAGTACTTAAAGAAGTTACTTGCTAGTGGGCACAAGCTTTTCATAAGTTTTGCATCACCCCAGTTCCCAGAACTCCTGAAGATAGATGTTGATTGTGGATATTGTATCACAGACACAGTCCTTTTGACTGTTCATAAATTTCACTAAACCTGCTCAAAGATGTAAACAACCATGCTTGAGCAGTGCCTATTAGATGGAGGGAGTCCGACAGCCGATCACTTCCAGTCATTTAACCAGGAAGGGGGTACACAGCTCATATTGTCTGTAGTTCAACCATGCCTAGACAATCAATACCACAGTTCGATTGTGTCCACATTGTTACTTTGTGCCAGGGCTCTCAAAAAGGAAAGTATCCAGGTGTCTCGGAGTGAACCAAAGTGATGTTGTTTGGACATGGAAGAGATACAGAGAGACAGGAACTGTCGATGACATGCCTCGCTCCGGCCGCCCAAGTGCTACTACTGCAGTGGATGACCATGGGTCGAAGGAACCCTAACAGCAACACCACCATGTTTAATAATGCGTTTTGTGCAGCCACAGGACGTCATGTTACATCTCAAACTGTACGCAATTGGCTGCGTGAGGGGCGCAACTTCACTGCTGACGTCCTTGGCGAGGTCCATCTTTGCAACCATGATGCCATGCAGTGTGGTACAGATGGGCCAAACAACATGCCGAATGGACTGCTCAGGATTGGCATCACGTTCTCTTCACTGATGAGTGTTGCATATGCCTTCAGCCAGACCAGACAGTCGTCGGAGACATGTTTGGAGGCAACCCAGTCAGGCTGAACACCTTAGACACACTGTCCAGAGTGTGCAGCAAAGTGGAGGTTCCTTGCCGTTTTAGGGTTGTATTATGTGGGGCCAATGTACGCCACTGGTGGTCATTGAAGGTGCCATAACAGCAGTAAAATACGTGAATGCCATCCTCCGACTGATAGTGCAACCATATCGGCAGCATATTGGCGAGGCATTCATCTTCATGGATGACAATTTGCACCCCCATCGTGCACATTTTGTGAATAGCTTCCTTCAGGATAACGACATCTCTCGACTAGAGTGGGCAGCATGTTCTCCAGACTTAAACCCTACCGAACATGCCTGGGATAGATTTAAAAGGGCTGTTTATGGATGACTTTACCCACCAGCCACTCTGTGGGATCTACGCCAAATCGCCATTGAGGAGTGGGACAGTCTGAACCAACAGTGCCTTTATGAACTTGTGGATAGTATGCCACGACTAATACAGGAATGCATCAATGCAAGAGGACTTGCTACTGGGTATTAGAGGTACTGGTGTGTACAGCAATGTGGACCCCCAACTCTGAAGGTCTCACTGTATGGTGATACAACATGCAATGTGTGGTTTTCATGAGCAATAAAAAGAGCAGAAATGATGTTTATGTTGATCTCTCTAACAATGTTCTGTACAGGTTCCGGAACTCTCAGAACCAAGATGATGCAAAACTTTTTTTGATGTGTGTATTGTGCATCTAGGGGCACCTTGACATTGGCAGCACTCAGAAACAAATGAGTAACTTTCAAGTAGTACCAATTTTCCCTGCTCCTGGCAGCACTAGTGAAATCATCAAGTTATTGTGGCCACCAGTACGGCTACCTTGTAGTGATGGACAGGCACCAGTGAGATGGTGCTGAATGTGGTGATATAGGGAGTGGATTGGGGAGGGGCGACAGAACAGAGGAAGGGGACACTGCAGGGAAGAGTGTGTGGTGTGATGCAGAGGCCTAGCAGAGAATGAATTCAGAATGATTATGTGCTCAAAGTGTGTGTTGCAAGGACAACTTCAGAGAAGCTGGTGTCGAGGGGAATGATCCAGATGGCACTGACTGAGAAGCAGCCATCGAACTTGAGCCTGTTGTGCTCAGTAGCATGTTCCTCCATTGGGTGGACACTCTGCTCTTGGCTGCAGTTTGCAGCAGTTATTTGAATGGACAGCAGGTTATTGGTCTTATCCACATAAAATGCCATGCAAAAATTACAGCTGTGCCTGTTGACTCTCACTCCCAACCACCAGCCTACCTTCCCCAGTCTCTCCCTCCCTCCCCTCCACCCATTTTCTGCCTTTCTCGTGCCCCATGCCTCCTCTTGCCCGTTTCACATGACACCACTCGTCACCCCATTAGAGTTGGAGCTAGCAAAGTTTTCAGTCTTATTGGTGTGCGTTTTCATAACTCAACATCTCTTACACTTTAGTGAGTTGTTTCTATACCCCTAAAATTTGCATTTTTTAGTTAAGATAAATTTGAAAGTGCAAGGCAGATGAAAAGTTTCTAAGAAGTTACAGAAAAATATATGACTCAGCTGTAACTGATGCCAGTATATTTATTGTGAAGGAAATTGCAACTGCTGTGTGGTATTAAAATCCTATCTATATTTCTGACAGAATAAACTCTGTTATGACATATGTTATAATTGTAAAGATAAAAACTTGTCAGTATATCCGCTTCTTTTGAATCATTTATGCTCAGCACTGACTTTTCTTCTGTAAAATGCATATTAGCTTGTATAAAAACCTTTTTTACAGCCATATTTGTTCAGTACCAAAGGATAGTTGCTACTCACCATATAGGAGCTATGCTGAGTTGCGGATAGGTAAAAAAATGAAAAAAGACCGTCTCACAATAAGCTTCAGCCAATAAGGCCTTTGTCAAAAATAGACAACAGCGCACACACACACACACACACACACACACACACACGCACGCACACAAACACAAACACCTGGAAATGTGGTCCAACTAAAACAATAATATTAAATATTGCAGGAAGTGCTTTTTATTTTTTACATATACTCCTGTTTCCAACTCCACTCACATGATGAACATTATGTTGAAACCATCTATTTGTGCAATATGTTAATTTGTTTATGTAATTTTAGGATCAAAGAAATTATTAATGCCAGCAAAACTATTAGCACACCAATCATCACAGCATGCCTGGAAATAAATAATGATGCAGAATTTGCACGAAGAGTGAAGGGTCGCATTGAAAAGACAATGTTGGGGGAAGTTTCAGAGTACATAGAAGAAATGTATCTTCCTGATGATTGTTTCCTTCTTGTGAAATTAGATATCGATCGCATAAGACTTCTGAAATTAGAAGTTGATGCAGAATCAATAAGATACAGGTAAATCCCGTGTTGCAAGGACAACTTCAGAGAAGCTTGTTTAGTTTACTGTTCTTGTTTAGTTTACTGATCATAGAGAAGTAAAAGGAATGTGACTTACTTGTCTATATTTCTCTCTTTCAGCATTTGTACCTCAAAATTAAAACTTAAACCAGGTTTAGTAACAGTTGTCGGTGATTCCATCATTACTGTGAAGCCTGGAAAATCACGATCCAGTTTAAATTATGCTCTTCAGCATCTGAAGGAGAATGTTCCAAAAATTGTCATAAAGGTAATGTTCTCACTAATCATAGATTAGGAGAAGCAACAGAAAGAAATTATTGCTTATGTTCCCATTGGCGAACCAGGAGGGGGAGGGGGGTTTCAACTTCTCTGGGTTGCGGGTTTCCCAATCCCCCCACCCACCTACCCCCTCCCCCCTCTCGGAACTACAAATTTCTTTTTAATCTCATGGATTTCTCACTGTGGTAGTTGGTATTATAATAGATTAAGAAAACTCTCTTGTTGACACAAGAGAATTGGGAGATGGCATGGTGATACAAAATTCAACTCTGTCTGCACCTAAACTTGTCTCAGCATTGTCCATCCATAAAGTTCCGAGACTGATTTCTTCCTGGTGTGTAAGCGACTTGTGGGCAGTAACTATGGTGGCAGCTTGAACTAACAACTGATGTACTCACAAGCAGTAAGTTGTGAACTGGCAGTGTTAAGTAATGGACTTCTGGCTGCAGGGTGTCAGCATGATTGTGTCACAAATTGCAAAAGAGCAACATCTCTAAAATCAACTGTTCAGGACATTGTCCATAATGTTCTGAAGAAAGGGAAAGTGTGTGCATAGTTTGTCTGCATATATCTTGTCTCCCAAACTAAAATGATGATCATGCATTCCTGCCATGACTTCATTGAAATTCAGAATGTGGACAGTTACTTTTTGAACAAAATCATCATGAGTCATAAGACTTGGAGTTGTTAATATGAGCCAGTCACAAAACAACAAAGTGCAGAAATTCAATTTCATGCCATAACCAACATTCAACCCGATGTGATGCACTAGCCGAACAATATCACGATGAAGGACTTTTCTGATACCATCACATGGTTATATGAATGTTCTTTGCTATGTGCTAAAGTGGGGGGAGACTTGCAAGATGCCAGTATTTGCACCACTTTAAAATCTTATCAAAATCTGACAGAATATTTCTATTGTTTTCTTATGTATTGTAGGGTGGGAATCCAAATATGACACTTAAAAAAACTGTATCACCCACCATTTCTTCACATTTTACAGTTAAATTTATTAAATTAAGCAATTTCTTAAAGAATTTAACTGCTGATATGCAGTTAAAATAATATAAAGAGGAGTTGTAATGAATGTAGATGACATTGGTAGCACTGCTGAAAAACATTTGCTGGCAAAAAAATGTCAATTCTATTTTTGTGTTAACATATGTTGTTTTGTTTACTGTCAACCTAACCTCACTTTCCCGTTTCCTGTACATGTGCTCAGTACAATGTCTAATCATGGTTGTAAAAACTCTGCTGACAGTTTTTGTTATATTTGTGACGAATTTGTGATTAGAAAACACCAAAGAAACACTACAGACTTTGTGAAAAAGGTTTATCTATCATACTTTGGATCTAAACTCAGTGATCAAGTTAAATATTGGGCACTGCATAAGGTATGTTATGTGTGTGTTGAAGATCTGAGAAAATGATCCAAAAAGGAGAAACCAGCCTTTAGATTTGCTGTTCCTATGATATGAAGGGAGCCAAGAAATCATTCCAATGATTGCTACTTTTGCAGTGTTGACATTACTGGTCATAATTCGGAAAACAAGAAGGTAATAAGCTACCCTAACCTTCAGTCCGCCATCAGACCAGTAGGGCATGGTGTAGTTTTGCCGGTTTCTGAACCACCAGATCATCTAAATTCTATTCAAACAGAAGTATTTTCTGATGCACAAAGTGATTTAGATGAACCAGGTGATGATGAATTCCATTGTAATACAGAAAGTCTAGAGCCCAAATTGTTTAATCAGACCGAGCTTAACGATTTGGTTAGGGATCTGGACGTAATGAAACAAAAAGCTGAATTGCTTGGCTCTAGATTAAAAGAAAAGAACTTATTGGCATTTGGAGCCAGCATATACATGTATAGAAAGAGAGAGAGCAGCAATTTTCCAAGTTTTTCAACAAGAAGATGATTTAGTGTACTACTTAGACATTCCCAGTCTGATGAATGAGTTTGATATTGAATGCAAAAAGGAAGACTGGAGACTGTACATTGATTCATCCAAAACTAGTTTAAAGGCTGTTTTATTACACAATGGTAACATGTATGGATCTATGCCTGTTGGACATTCTGTACATATGAAACAAAGCTATGAAAACCTAGAAATAGTGCTAAATAAAATAGGCTGTTCTGCTCATGGTTGGATGATATGTGGCAATCTAAAAGTAACATGCATGCTCCGTGGTCAGCTAGGTGGCTTTACCAAATTTCCATGTTTCTTGTGTGAATAGGACAGTAGGGCTAGGGATCAACGCTGGTGCAGGAAGAAGTGGCATGTGAGGGAATCTTTAAAACCTGGTGAGAAGAACATTCTACACAAAAACTTTGTAGATCCAAAAAACATTCTCCTATCACCTCTACAAATAACGTTAGGCCTAATGAGACAGTTTGTAAGGCTTTGGCTAAAGATGGACCATGTTTTAAGTATCTCTGCCAAAAGTTTCCACGCCTTTTAGAAGCCAAACTAAAAGACAGTGTCTTTGTCGGACTTGACATTAGAAAATTGATGTTTGATGTTGACTTTGAATCCAAATTATTCAGTTGATGTTTGATGTTGACTTTGAATCCAAATTATTCAGTTCTCTCATGGATACTGTGTTTTGTAAAGAACATAACCGACACTTACTTCATCAGTGCAGCTGAAATCTCACCTCATTGCCCACGTGGATGTGTGTACAAACACACTGACTCCCTTGGAGCCTCTTGTGGAAGGATCAGGAAGCAGCACATTCAGCACAGTTGTGATTAACAGCACCACATAGCTGAGAGTGTGTCTGCTGTGAGCCACTTGTTTGCACTGGATGACATAGCAGTGATGTAGTGTTGTGCATCAGTACTTCATAAATAACAAAAAAGAAAACAGAAAGAAGCACAACGTAGAAACAATACTCAAGTTGCCTACACAGTTGAACATATAACTACTTGTGACATGTAAAATAGCTTGAAGCAGTTCAAAGATACGATTTCATAACACACTATCACTGGGAGGATTCTCAACCAGTCTACTACACATTGTCAATCATAATAAGTCATTGAATGAGTTTCTACATAAATCAAAGTGTTGAAAGTTATAATGAGTTGTTATCGCCTGACAATAAACATGAAGTTTCATCCTCTTCTTCTTTCAGAAATTAGCGCACAGTCTCCTTCTTCTTCTCCTGCTGTTTTACAGTCTACTGTTCCAACTAAATTTCCTCACCAAAAGTGTTGTGTAGTTCCAATAGCAATTCTTTGACAAACATTCTTCAGTTGGGAATGTTGTTTCAAACTCTGGAGATATGAAATTTTCCATTGTCCACAAATACATCCTAATCTTATCTGCCGCATTAGGAATCTGTCAACATGAAACTAAAATCATCCATTGGTAGTAAAATTGTCAATCGTTTATTGATGTAGCATTTATCGTTGTAGTTTTCTTGTATTATCAAATCTATACCCTCTTTTATCAAGCTTAAATTAATTTCAAAATTGCCATTATGTTTGGCTTTGGCAAATTGATCTATCTCATAACATTAATTTCAAGTGGCATCATGAATTATTATATTGAGTTCAGTAGTCAGATAGATTTCTTGTTCCCGTAAGATGGAGACAGAATTTCTCTTCATCATGTTGTTTACTTTCTTGAGTATCGTCAGAATATTCAGTGTTTGTCGATCCTGTAAGCTCTTTCTTTGGATCTGTGAATAACCTGTGAGTCATTATGGGTATCGGTCACTTTTTGGTCCAGTGTTTTTGTGAATTTCGTGTTTGATCTCCATTATCTTTGCCCTGATTTTTTTATCATTAACGTTTGAATATCTGCCTTCAACTCTTGATCCAATTTTGATTATCTGCTCCCATTCCATTGTCACATCATTACTTCCTACATTTTTGACATGATTATTGTCTATTCCTGCATCTAATGGTTCGTTGTGTGTGTTTAAATTTGAACTTTTACTTGAAGTTGCCGCTACAGCTGCTATAGTTTGACTTCTGCCAACTAGCCCGTATTTGTTAATAACATTCATGTTAATTCTATCTTGACTGAAATTGTCTTCATAATTAATTACGTAACAATTCTCACTTTTTCCAGTCAAAATATGCGGACTTCACATTCAATTTATGGAATTTAGATAATAGTCTACAGCTTTTTTCTGTGCAATAATGGTTGAAAGATTGAGGCGCCACTGAGAATTCCAAATGCACTCACCATACACGGATCCTGATGATTGGGCTCCAGATCAAAAAATTGTTGCAGGATGCAATGTCCTTGTCACCAGTGTCCATATATAACATGTAGGCAGGATATAATTAGCAACAGTGCTACATTACTCCTTTTCGCCTCCAACTATCCAATTAATTCCTATCCCTTTGATCGCATTAGAGGAAGCAGACTATGAAGGATTGAGTTGGTAATGGTTAATGGTGGTTCACTGATTGCTGATAGTATTATTTATTATTGAAAAATTGTTACTCCTTCCAAACCAGTTCCAACTACACTTCACTTTAGTAACATCCCATATGCCACAACACAAAATTATCTACTTCACACTGAAACTTTTTAGACAATGAAAACATGACACAAATAGATAGAATATGTTGTCAATCACATATGAACACACACATCCCATGCACCTGCATCCGGTGAATACAGTCGACCAACTACAGCTCCCAACTCTGGCTGCTAACTGAATTATTACGCCTAATGTGTGCATGAAACAACACAGCAATAAAAATTCAAGATGCCTTATCAGGGGTAAAGATTAATTTTAACTGCGGGAGACAGCCTAGTCAACAGTAAGTGCATTAATACATTTTTCATCTTGTGGCAATGCTAAGCAATAATCGTACAAAAATGTCAAAAAATAGTAAATATTCAAACGTGTGAGGACACAGGATCCTTTTAACATATGACCAGTGAGATCTACATGTCTGTCTGTGGTAGAAAATATGAGGGGCCAGCTTTGGTGTCAACTCCATCTCAGTGCCAGTGTCTTGGAAACAGACTATAAGATGAACACCAACAAAAGCAAAACGAGGGTAATGGAATGTAGCCGAACTAAATCAGTTGATGATCAGAAAATTACACTGCACAAAATAGATCTGAAAAAAGTGTAAATACCCTTGCTGTTTTGGATCACCTTCAAATTTAATCAAGTGTTTTTGAATGATTCCTAGTGGTTCCACACTGTATAACAGCGCAGAAATTACAGTGGCGCCACGCTCCAAATGTAATACAGAGGTGTAACAGACCCACGATGTCCTCAGACAAGGGTTGGCTTATATGTGGGGGTGCCAACAGTGTCAAAGGTTGTCAAGAATATGTGTAAATGGATGCTTCAAGGAAAGGGGTGGTTTCATTGACACCTATTGTGCCACCTCCTGTATTTTAGTGTCTATTCTGAGCAGCAGTTGTATGAAATGTTTTCCTCAACCAATCATAAGAAAATCGGGTGATTTCAGTGCTGGGCATCGCACTTCTGACCTTCACTGCAGAAGCGTCTAAGGAAGGGGTGATAGACGGGTGACGTGTGGGTGGTTTGATGTCCTTCCCAACGTATGACACATCCACAGTGTCTTTGAGCAGAATTATGGTGGAATTTGGTTTCAGTGTAACATCATTAAACTACTTTACACCTCACATGAACTTCTGAGCTCTGACTTTTCTTTCTTCTGTGTGTACACCTTCTAGTACGAAGCATCCCCGAACCAGAGGGTGAGTCCGCAGGGCGCTATACTTTTGCAGCCTCAGTGATGGAGGATTTAAGCACCCGTAAGCCCTGTTTCTAAATTCTACTTCACAGTGGGGAACATAACAAGGTTTCAAAAGAGTGTTTCGTTAATTCTTTCACACAGTGTAGATTAAGAAATAGGACAGTAAAAGTAGTAGATAAGTTTTATTATTTGGGCAACAAAATAACTGATGATGCCTGAGGTATAGAAGACCATCAAGAGAAATGATAACATTTCCCAAAAAGAGGAAGCTGCTAACATCTAATATAAATTATACCTTTCACCACTCATACCACTTCGAAACTGTAAATCAGATGTGTGTCTTTGTCTTTATCTCTGTATAGAAAACTGGAGAAAAATCGCAGCCTATACTGTAAATGTTCAGTGTTTGTTATCGAGCTTAGAGACAGTGGAAATGTTTGTATTTTGCAGTATAGAAAAATTACTGAAAACTTACCTGAAGTTTATTTCATCTCCATTTTGTAGGGTCTTCCATCAGTGAGCAGAGCAGTGATCCACAATGATGATTCTGGTGGTCAAACAAGATACAAACTCTTAGTGGAAGGTGATAACCTACGAGAAGTGATGGCAACACATGGGGTGAAGGGAACACGTACTACTTCTAATAATATTTATGAAGTGTATACAACTCTTGGTATTGAAGCAGCCAGGTAACATTTTTCAGTAATGTTGTTTTATTTGAACTCTAGTTTAAATATAGTTTATATTGAACATTCCACTTAACTTGACAGTGTGAATGCACATAGAAATCAGAATTGGAAAAAAAATTATTTGATTGATGAGTAATTGTACAGGTAAAAATTATTACTTGTTATTTGTGAACAACAACAAATAAAAATATTTATTTGAAGAATTACTCATTTACACAAATAAAAAGGTTTATCTGTTGTTTGTGAATAAAAGGGCATACAAATAAAATAGTTTTCAAATCCAGTTCTTTTTCATTTGTAACACAGACATATTTTTTCTTGCTATTAGACTAGCTTTCAGAACAATTCTCCTTTCAGACATTTCACCAGACAATTTTATTGACTTCTGAAGATTTACCATTCTGGCATATGAAAAAAACGTTTTCCAGATGTCAAAGGGAGTAGTGGAATGTTGTATCCACTGAAAAATCATCCTTGTTGAGGTTAATGATCAGAGACCTTCAGATCACAATTTCTTCAGCAAAAAATTGAGAATTCATCAATTCTGTGCTAGATTTTGAATAATAATTTCACTGTGGTTCCTACATAGTTTCATCACTGGAATTTTCTGATTAGAAATTGAAAAGCGAATTTTAGAATCAAAAAATGAATTTCCTTCTTCTGTTAGAACATTATTTTCAGACTCGCCACCTGATTTCTTCAGCAAATACGTACCTGAAATTTCTTATAAGCCTTCCTTGATCATGGACTGCAATGCTTTTAAATCAGGAAAAAACAGTGCTGCAATAATACTTTCATGTTTTCTCTGTGGTGTAGAAAGATGGAAAAACTCTTAAAATTGTCTGTGGATACTTTCTCAGTCAGAAGCAATATTTAACGGGACTGTCGACCAGTGTTTGCATCCTTGTACATAGTGTGGGGATGCCGCACAAATTTGTTTTCATGTTACTGCTTTGTACTGTGACCATGACGGTCACGCAGTGCTCCTGTAAAATTCTTGAACCGTAGTGCACTACACAAAATAGGGTGTTTCCCCAATCTGCTTAAATCAGTAGACTGAAGGTCTTTCTGAAAAATTACTTTGTTCTCAGAATAAGTTACACACTGTCTGTCCAGGGACTGTAGACCAGAGACTGCCTCAAGTATACATCCAAACTTAATATTTTTTTCTTGAGCTTAGTTCATTTTGGGTTCATGGAATCTTCTGTCTGGCTTCTTCCTTGGAGCTGCCGTTGGCAGTGAGGTTTCTGTGTACTTCCTCCAATGTTGTAACATTGGGTGCTGCACCGCAATGCCACCTGTAGCCCAACATATATCTCAAACAGAAAGTGCTCAAAACTGAAACTAATGTCATGTACATTACATAAAAAAACATGTAACAATGAAAACAATCGATTA
Source organism: Schistocerca serialis cubense (assembly GCF_023864345.2). NCBI lineage: Eukaryota > Metazoa > Arthropoda > Insecta > Orthoptera > Acrididae > Schistocerca > Schistocerca serialis. The sequence goes on along the minus strand of NC_064638.1, from coordinate 604,537,410 downwards.
TTGCCAATATAATGCAAATGCATTGTTAAAAAATATCCACTCTCAAAGTGGCGCAGGTGAACACACAAAAAGATGTAACGTTTACAAGCTTTCTGGCGGACGATTTTAAGGGGAAGAAAGAGGGGTGAAGGAAAAGGGCTGAAGAGGTTTAGGAAAAGGGGTACAGTTCAGAAACCTCACCCACAACCCCAGGTCAGGTGACAGATGGAATGAGAAGGAAAGATTCATCCCATCAGGTAAGTCTCGCCTGACATAGGATTCTGGGTGACTTTCCTGAACTGTACTCTTTCTAAACCTTCCCAGTCCTTTTCCTTCATCCCGCTTCCTTCTCCTTCAACTCTTCTGCCAGAAGAAGGAGCCATGGGCTCCAAAATATTGTTGTTGTTGTGATCTTCAGTCCTGAGACTGGTTTGATGCAGCTCTCCATGCTACTCTATCCTGTGCAAGCCTCTTCATCTCCCAGTACCTACTGCAACCTACATCCTTCTGAATCTGCTTAGTGTATTCATCTCTTGGTCTCCCTCTACGATTTTTACCCTCCACGCTGCCCTCCAGTACTAAATTGGTGATCCCTTGATGCCTCAGAACATGTCCTATCAACCGATCCCTTCTTCTGGTCAAGTTGTGCCACAAACTTCTCTTCTCACCAATCCTATTCAATACTTCCTCATTAGTTATGTGATCTACCCATCCAATCTTCAGCATTCTTCTGTAGCACCACATTTCAAAAGCTTCTATTCTCTTCTTGTCCAAACTATTTATCGTCCATGTTTCACTTCCATACATGGCTACACTCCATACAAATACTTTCAGAAATGACTTCCTGACACTTAAATCAATACTCGATGTTAACAAATTTCTCTTCTTCAGAAAAGCTTTCCTTGCCATTGCCAGCCTACATTTTATATCCTCTCTACTTCGACCATCATCAGTTATTTTGCTCCCCAAATAGCAAAACTCCTTTACTACTTTAAGTGTCTCATTTCCTAATCTAATTCCCTCAGCATCATCCGACTTAATTCGACTACATTCCATTATCCCCGTTTTGCTTTTGTTGATGTTCATCTTATATCCTCCTTTCAAGACACTGTCCATTCCATTCAACTGCTCTTCCAAGTCCTTTGCTGTCTCTGACAGAATTACAATGTCATCGGCGAACCTCAAAGTTTTTATTTCTTCTCCATGGATTTTAATACCTACTCCGAATTTTTCTTTTGTTTCCTTTATTGCTTGCTCAGTATACAGATTGAATAACGTCTTACTCCGTTCCCAACCACTGCTTCCGTTTCATGCCCCTCGACTCTTATAACTGCCATCTGGTTTCTGTACAAATTGTAAATAGCCTTTCGCTCCCTGTATTTTACCCCTACCACCTTTAGAATTTGAAAGAGAGTATTCCAGTCAACATTGTCAAAAGCTTTCTCTAAGTCTACAAATGCTAGAAATGTAGGTTTGCCTTTCCTTAATCTTTCTTCTAAGATAAGTCGTAAAGTCAGTATTGCCTCACGTGTTCCAGTGTTTCTACGGAATCCAAACTGATCTTCCCCGAGGTCGGCTTCTTTTAGTTTTTCCATTCGTCTGTAAAGAATTCGTGTTAGTATTTTGTAGCTGTGGTTTATTAAACTGATTGTTCGGTAATTCTCACATCTGTCAACACCTGCTTTCTTTGGGGTTGGAATTATTATATTCTTCTTGAAGTCTGAGGGTATTTCCTGCTTCATACATCTTGCTCACCAGATGGTAGAGTTTTGTCAGGACTGGCTCTCCCAAGGCCATCAGTAGTTCGAATGGAATGTTGTGTACTCCCGGGGCCTTGTTTCGACTCAGGTCTTTCTGTGCTCTGTCAAACTCTTCACGCAGTATCATATCTCCCATTTCATCTTCATCTACATCCTCTTCCATTTCCATAATATTGTCCTCAAGTACATCGCCCTTGTATAGATCCTCTGTATACTCCTTCCACCTTTCTGCTTTCCCTTCTTTGCTTAGAACTGGGTTTCCATCTGAGCTCTTGATATTCATACAAGTGGTTCTCTTATCTCGAAAGGTCTCTTTAATTTTCCTGTAGGCAGTATCTATCTTACCCCTAGTGAGATAAGCCTCTACATCCTTACATTTGTCCTCTAGCCATCCCTGCTTAGCCATTTTGCACTTCCTGTCGATATCATTTTTGTGAGACGTTTTTATTCCTTTTTGCCTGCTTCATTTACTGCATTTTTATATATTCTCCCTTCATCAATTAAATTCAATATTTCTTCTGTTACCCAAGGATTTCTACTAGCCCTCGTCTTTTTACCTACTTGATCCTCTACTGCCTTCACTACTTCATCCCTCAAAGCTACCCATTCTTCTTCTACTGTATTTCTTTCCCCCATTCCTGTCAATTACAAAATTTAAATTTGTACACAAATTTTAGTTCAGAAGGGGGACATAAATTCTGAACATCATTATAGGAAAAGAAATTGTTAACTCTGACCATGGATTACATAGGAGAGAGACGAGAAGGATCTTTGCTCCTTTTAATCTTATTGCTAATAACCATGATAGCCAACCTGATAGCATCGGCTATCCAAGTGATTATCTGTGAAAACAGAGTTCCTTGTCATAAGGAAAACTTCCTAGTTCCTTATGCAAGTACTAACCAGTACACTGGTCCCCAGAACACTGACAGTTTCTCTCTTAGAGCTGTCATTTCTTTACATCTCCTACACACAAAACATAAAACATGTCCGTCGTTGCTGAACCTTTTTATGAGTAACGGAATGGATTAATTCATTGATCATCCTGAAATTGCTTGTTAAGATTTACCCTGAATACCTAAATACATCTTGTGATGTCATTCTTACTTCCTGCTTAGCCAGGGTACATACACAACATCGTTAGAACATGAGTGCAATACTCTCCCACTAAGCCTGAGTGTATGTTACTGCCTGCCTCATACTCTACAAAAACGCCAGATATACATTAATCTTACAGCTACCAAAAGTCCTAAATATTATCCCTCCAAGTACCCAGTATGTCTTTAGAAGTTTCAGTTGACATTCTTATTTCGCAAATTTTGAAGTTTGTAAATAAACCTTAACTTTGAATTACTCAGGTATGAACAACTTCTTATCCTGATTAGCATATACCCCTTTTCCTCCTGCGAACTTTTATTGGTGAGCACAGCTGCCTGAGGATGATGTGTACTTTTGATAACGAATGGTCCCTCATATAGAGGACAGAACTTATTTGATAGTGTATCACTTTTTAAACTTTGATTTTGACTTCTTAGCAACACTAGGGCTCCTGTATTGAATAGTACTGATGTTCCTATTTCTTATTTTTTTTCTTTTATCTCATTCAATACAGGTTGTACTTCCTTCATTGCATATAATGTTAATGTATTCGGTTCATCATAAGAATTAAGAGCTTAGACCAGCATGTCATTCTTAACCTGCCCTGTAGGCAGTGTACCAACCATACACAAATGTCTATAGGCCTATGACCACAAAACCACAATACTTCACTCTGTTAATTAAATTTTGTTTGCATCCACTGTGTACTAGTGTTGTCAATTATAGCTTTTGTTGCTGTGTGAGGGTTGAACTACTTCCAGCGGCGGCTCACTGTGTTGTGTCAGCCATAGCTCTCATAGCTGCCATCACTGTGTGTGGGTTCAATTGTTACTGGCAGTAGCTTGCTATGTTGTGTCGGCTGTAGTTTTCATAGCCGCAGGTGGTGATGGGGTCTCTCTGCACTTGCTCTGAAGCCGGAACATCGGCTGCTGCACCCCACTGCCACCCAATAGCCCAATGAATAACTCAAACAGAAGATGCACAAAACCAAGCCAAGACAAATATGTCCAGTAATAAATGATAATAATAATAATTATTATTATAATAACATTGCTTTATGAAACAACATCTTATGTAGAATTAATCACTACAAGATCATTGCCTTAGCCTGGTGAGTTCAGTCATTCTTACTCAACATCAAGGGAGAAGAAATTTTAGCATGGTAACGTATGCACATATTTTAAAATTTCTGCAGTTTCAAAATTTCTGCACCCTTTCAGTAGTGTAATCAAGCATGCAATTGAGAGTTCATAATACCTGCTTTTTCACCTGGCTGTCGCACTGTGGAATCCAGCAATGGTTCCACTGTGTCCTTTGATTGACCTGAACCAATCATTGACAGGAAATGATTATGTTCAGCTACTTGGAGACCATTTGTGGCCATTCACGGACTTCATGTTCCCAAACAACAATAGAATTTTTGTGGATGACAGTGCATCATGTCATCAGGCCACACCTGTTCGTGAGTGATTTGAAGAACGTTCTGGACAGTGTGAGCAAATAATTTGGCCACCCAGATCACATGACATGTTTAACATCAAGCATTTATGGGACATAATCGAGAGGTCAGTTTGTGCACAAAATCCTGCACTTCAACACTCTCACAATTATGGATGGCTATAGAGGCTGCATGGCTCAGTACTTCTGAGGGGGACTTCTGATGACTTGTTGAGTCCGTGCAATGTTGAGTTGCTGCACTACGCCAGACAAAAGGAGGTCCAACACAATATTGGGAGGTATCCCATGACATTTGTCATCTCAGTGTATGTACAATTGTTGATTTATGAACAAAGATGAGTATCTTTTGGGGTCGCATCCATTGGATTGATGAGAATCTCAACAGACAACTCAAAATACTAGCATGTCGGAGATTTTATGGAGTTTGTACCAATGATAGTGTACCCAGGATGTCAGATGAAAGTCGCAGAAAATTCAGTTTAGACCTGAAAAGAGCTGTTGCATCTGTAACTGGTAATGAAAGCAATTTCATGAAAACATGCATGCATTGTGGGTATCAGTAATTCAGAGGAGTAAAGAGGAAGAGGGAGAGGAAGTTGATGATGATATTTACATCTGAGGTGAAGGCATTCTTCTAGAATTGTCAGAGAATTTTCCATTCTGTAGCAACACAGGCATCACAAAATGTAATATTCAATCAACGTCACTCTTTTGCTGCACTGCACATACACTAGACAAGTGCACTAAAAGTGATACTAATTGTGTACTTCATAAGCCCAGGATAGGTGCTGCTAGTAATGTTGTGCTGTTAGCAAATGCACTTGTGTTGGTCATCTTCTGCCGTGGCTCATTGACACAAAATTTTGCCACACTGTGTCCTAACGGCTATGTTTGTCATAGGTCCCACATTGATTTCAGTAGTTTCGTGTAGTGTTACTTGTCTGTCAGCAGAATCTGTTAATTCCCAGCAGCCATAATCGTGCCAGAAACCTTTTCACATGCATCTCATGAGTACAAATGACAGCTATGCCAATGCACTACCCTTTTATACCCTGTGTATGTGATGCTACTGTCATCTGTATATGTGCATATCACTATCCCATGACTTTTGTTACCTCAGTGTATATATTCAGTGTTTTACTGTAATAATATCATTCCTGAGACTTGTTCATGATGAAAATCATTTTTCTTGTAAGTTTGTTGTGGCTAATTATGTTTGCACCATCATTTGAAATAATTGAACTGTTTTCATTTCAATAAGAAATGTATCTTCAGCAGCCATTCAGTGGGATCATGGAATGGATGAAAAACTTAAGATCACTGGCAAATGAATCTTGTTAAACATCATTAGACAATTCGTTATTATTTGTGTTGTGTTCACCAAATCAGTTCGGCACCCAAAATAAAAGATGTATGCAAAGAACACCTTATCACTGAAAGTAGTTGCTGTATTCAGGTGATGTGCTTACCCACTGCAGCTTCTCTCACCACAGGGCAAATTAGACTACAGCAAGAATAATGTTTACAACACAATGAGTGACATTTAACAATCATTTATTAAAAGCTTAATACCAACACTTAACTTCAGTGTGATGATGATTAGAAGGTGTGACACTGATATTAAAGTTCTGAACACTGGTCTAAACCTAAATCCAGTGAACAGTGACTGCCTAATCTAATAGCATTTCCAATATGCACGTGCTATTCATGATAGTCTCTAAATTTCTGGCTCTGTTAATACACATACACATCGACACTTGGCAGATACTTTGACACTGTTCAATGCCTGCTCGATAACTGCTGCTGACAACTGACAGCAACTGGCAACTACTGTTGAGTGATGGTGACTGGTAATGGCTGGTGACCAATGGCAACTCGCTGATTGGATATGTGTGTCCACTCTTATCTGTTGTTGGTGGATGAACATTCGTTTGCAAGTTGTTTCTCTGACATCAGGCAGAAGCAAGATGAGATCCACGTCTTGAGCATCCTTTGTGGCTTCAGAGCATAACTACAGTAGATGAATTGGACTATCTGTATGGCTTATGTTGAAAGTGTAATATGATCCCTGTTAGGTGCACCTTCTGCGATGACTGACTGTAACTATATGGCAGCTCACTGGAGCCTGGCCTCGTGTATGACATCCACTGTGTACATAGCTGGACACAGCAGTGCCTGTGAGATTTTTAAGTTTTCTTTATTCTTGTATCACATGCTTAGAGTAAGAGTAATATTCTGCACCAGCTTGTTTCCCATTTATGATTTTAAGTGGTTAAAGAAGTTTTGATGTTGAATTAACGTTTCGATAAATCAAATAACCTTAGGTGAGTACTTTGTATCTTCATACTGAGAGGGTTTCCTCCTGCCCATTCATACATACTTGTATTATGAAACATCACTTTACCCTCCCTTGTGGTATGGTTTGTGAGTGGAAAGGATGAGCTATTTAATGCTCGAGCTTATGTGCTGAGACTGTATACTTTTTCACTGTTGGTAGTGTCTGATTCAGAAGTTCTTACACTATTGCACATGTTCATATTATCATTAAAAATTACAACAATTAAGAATGGTGAGGTGTTTCCAAAAGCTGCATAGCTTTTGAAGGTGCTTTATTTGCAACTACCAGTTTCGCATCAGTATAGGCTCATCTTCAGATTTATCTGTCAAAAATACAAATCACTGTGTGAAATTTTTTATGTAGTAGAATTACAGAACCACAGTGTTGACTTTCAAAAAGAAACTATGATAAGTAATCTCAGTCGTTTTATTTCCTTAATATAACTGGGCAATTACAGAGTTCCAGTTCTTGGGAAGTTATCCATGTTTTAAAGTCTGAGAGATGGTGAAGTCATCTGCGATGGTTGTGCCACCTTCCTCTCCACCAAAAAGTGGGAAAAGATGATCACACCATCGCAAAACACAGGGTAAGGAGCCATTCTAGCCTGAGAAAGTGACATTAGAGGTGTCCAGCAGCTGTTTCGAATACCATATGAACACCTGAATAAGGGCGAAATTGCAGTAGTGGAAATAAAAAGTTTAACAGTCACTGGCATAAACCTGATGTCTTTCAAAAAAAATTAAAAGACTATGGATCCCAGTTATGAAAAGTTAATTAATGATGTATTAGTTCTGCAATTATAGGAAACTGAGTCACACCCTACAGGCAAAATTCTTAGAACTGTTACATGGTTGATAAAAATGTCCTCTATCAAACAAACTGTTCAAAAAAGTGTGTTTGACTCAGCCTCGCTACCACCAAGAGATTATGGGTCGCTAAAGGTGCACGAAGAACATCTTCCTTTAAGGACTAAAGTGAGTGATATTGGTTTGCCCACATATTCAGTTGAAAAGTTCTTGAGAACATTATTACTACTGTATGTGGGCTGATTGGATTCATTTATCAAGAAATTGGCTCACTTTATCAGTAAATTAAACGGCATAGTGGTCCAGCCGGAGGAGATAGTAGTTAGTTTTGATGTGGCACCACTGTTTACTATGATGAAGTGTTCCAACAGCTGAATCTAATTTTTTCCTCTTGGTATTGCAGAACTCTTTGAATATTCCCTCAGAGCCACATACTTCAAATGAAACGATGAGTTCTGTGAACAGACAGATGGTGTGGCCATGGAGAGGCCTGTAAGCCCAGCTACAGCAAATTTCTTTATAGAAAAACTCGAGGAGCACATACTGGAAACTGCCAACAAGAAACTGAATAAGGTTCCAATATATGGATGATACATTTATTTTGTGGAGGCTTGGCAGAGAACAACTAAGTTTTCACATACATCTCAGTGTGATTAATCCAAAAATTAAGTTTACCATGGAGGAGGTTGTTGTTGTGGTCTTCAGTCCTGAGACTGGTTTGATGCAGCTCTCCATGCTACCCTATCCTGTGCAAGCTTCTTCATCTCCCAGTACCTACTGCAACCTACATCCTTCTGAATCTGCTTGGTGTATTCATCTCTTGGTCTCCCTAAACGATTTTTACCCTCCACGCTGCCCTCCAATACTAAGTTGGTGATCCCTTGATGCCTCAGAACATGTCCTACCAACCGATCCCTTCTTCTAGTCAAGTTGTGCCACAAACTTCTCTTCTCCCCAATCCTATTCAACACCTCCCCATTAGTTATGTGATCTACCCATCTAATCTTCAGCATTCTTCTGTAGCACCACATTTCGAAAGCTTCTATTCTCTTCTTGTCTAAACTATTTATTGTCCATGTTTCACTTCCATACATGGCTACACTCCATACAAATACTTTCAGAAACGACTTCCTGACACTTAAATCTATACTCGATGTTAACAAATTTCTCTTCTTCAGAAACGCTTTCCTTGCCATTGTCAGTCTACATTTTATATCCTCTCTACTTCGACCATCATCAGTTATTTTGCTCCCCAAATAGCAAAACTCCTTTACTACTGTAAGTGTCTCATTTCCTAATCTAATACCCTCAACATCACCCGACTTAATTCGACTACATTCCATTATCCTCATTTTGCTTTTGTTGATGTTCATCTTATATCCTCCCTTCAAGACACTATCCATTCCGTTCAACTGCTCTTCCAAGTCCTTTGCTGTCTCTGACAGAATTACAATGTCATCAGCAGACCTCAAAGTTTTTATTTCTTCTCTGTGGATTTTAATACGTACTCCGAATTTTTCTTTTGTTTCCTTCACTGCTTGCTCAATATACAGATTGAATAATGTCAGGGAGAGGCAACAACCTTGTCTCACTCCCTTCCCAACCACTGCTTCCCTTTCATGCCCCTCAACTCTTATAACTGCGATTTGGTTTCTATACAAATTGTAAATAGCCTTTCGCTCCCTATATTTTACCCCTGCCACCTTCAGAATTTGAAAGAGAGTATTCTAGTCAACATTGTCAAAAGCTTTCTCTAAGTCTACAAATGCTAGAAACGTAGGTTTGCCTTTCCTTAATCTAGCTTCTAAGATAAGCCGTAGGGTCAGTAATGCCTCACGTGTTCCAGTGTTTCTACGGAATCCAAACTGATCTTCCACAAGGTCGGCTTCTACTAGTTTTTCCATTCGTCTATAAAGAATTTGCAGTAGTATTTTGCAGCCATGACTTATTAAACTGATAGTTCGGTAATTTTCACATCTGTCAACACCAACTTTCTTTGGGATTGGTATTATTATATTCTTCTTGAAGTCTGAGGGTATTTCGCCTGTCTCATACATCTTGCTCACCAGATGGTAGAGTTTTGTCAGGACTGGCTCTCCCAAGGCCATCAGTAGTTCTAATGGAATGTTGTCTACTCCCGGGGGCTTGTTTCAACTCAGGTCTTTCAGTGCTCTGTCAAACTCTTCAAGCAGTATCTTATCTCCAATTTCATCTTCATCTACATCCTCTTCCATTTCCGTAATATTGTCCTCAAGTACATCGCCCTTTTATAGACCCTCTATATACTCCTTCCACCTTTCTGCTTTCCCTTCTTTGCTTAGAACTGGGTTTCCATCTGAGCTCTTGATATTCATACAAGTGGTTCTCTTTTCTCCAAAGGTCTCTTTAATTTTCCTGTAGGCAGTATCTATCTTACCCCTAGTGAGATAAGCCTCTATATCCTTACATCTGTCCTCTAGCCATCCCTGCTTAGCCATTTTGCACTTCCTGTCAATCTCATTTTTGAGACGTTTGTATTCCTTTTTGCCTCCGTCATTTACTGCATTTCTATATTTTCTCCTTTCATCAATTAAATTTAATATTTCTTCTGTTACCCAAGGATTTCTACTAGCCCTCATCTTTTTATCTACTTGATCCTCTGCTGCCTTCACTACTTCATCCCTCAAAGCTACCCATTCTTCTTCTACTGTATTTCTTTCCCCCATTCCTGCCATTTGTTCCCTTACGCTCTCCCTGAAACTCTGTACAACCTCTGGTTTAGTCAGTTTATCCAGGTCCCATCTCCTTAAATTTCCACCTTTTTGCAGTTTCTTCAGTTTTGATCTACAGTTTATAACCAATAGATTGTGGTCAGAGTCCACATCTGCCCCTAGAAATGTCTTACAATTTAAAACCTGGCTCCTAAATCTCTGTCTTACCATTATATAATCTATCTGATACCTTTTAGTATCCCCAGGATTCTTCCATGTATACAACCTTCTTTTATGATTCTTGAACCAAGTGTGAGCTATGATTAAGTTGTGCTCTGTGCAAAATTCTACCAGGCGGCTTCCTCTTTCATTTCTTACCCCCAATCCATATTCACCTACTACGTTTCCTTCTCTCCCTTTTCCTACTACCGAAGGAGGAGGTGGAGGAGGAGGAGGCGGATGAAAGATTAAATTTTTCTTGATGTGCTCGTTTTCAAGAAAGATGATGTTAACTTAGACCACATGGTTTACCAAAATCCCACACATACCGACTGTTAGCTGCACTGGGATTTGAACCACCATCCACAACATAAGTGAAACATCATAAAAATGTTGCCGGATAGAGCAAGGAACGTCTGCATAACAGAGCTGCTGATGCACATTTGGAACATCTCACCAACGCATTGCTCAAGAATGGTTATTTGTCGGGGAATTTACAGGATTCTGTGTTGTTGTAGGAAGCTGTATGTGTGTACAACAAGAGAATGGTCAAGAAATGACTAGAGGAGCACAAGGGCAGTTGCAGAAGAGGGAGACTGACAGATCAGCTGTTGCCGAACATGCTCTGTGGCCAATAGACCATCACATTCATTTTGATAGGACTCAAGTACTGGCAGCCACAATCAGGTAACATAAAAAGCTATATGGAGAGGCCATAGAGATCATAAACACCACAGGAATTTCAGTAGGAAGGAGGAAGGCTTGAAACTGAATGACATTAGGATTGTAGTGCTGAAGATGATGTGTACCAGTCTTTCACCACGGGGTGATAGCAACAGCAGAAGACGGCAGTTGACAATGGCCTACCGTGCTCACGCACTCGAAACATGTGATATCGAGCCACTCTGTGGAAACATGTGGAAACTGAATTTTGCTGGAGTCAGTTGTGAACAAGGATGTGAATGGGAATGAAACATTTGGTTTAAATGTGAAAGTCATTCAGCCACGACACAATAGCTTGGAACATTTTATTAATTGTGTCAATCCTATTTTGTTAATACTTTATATGTATATATTATGTCTGTATATTTCTGGCTTGTCTGATACTATTGTACCAAATGATCTATGGATGAATAAATGAAACACACTATCACATGCAAATTCTGACATTATTTCCAGCACAAATTAATATGGCTGCAGAACACCTGCCCAACATTGGTCACCAGTTCGCACAAGAGCACACCCATCTCCTAATTCTGAACAACTTAATGATAATGGTAGTTTACGATTTGTATGTAGTTGAAGAAGACTGGTCATGGCTTGCTGAAACAACATTTAATTTTATTATCAGAGAATGCTTATAGTAGACTATGAAGAACGCAGTCTTGCAATACCATTGGTGTGTACATCTGCACTTCATGTATGGGACAAATGCATTAACTGAAAATAGAAAACACATTTTTCTGTCCTGGAAGTGAGGAAAAAAGGTGTGAAAAATTAATGTGGAGAAAACCTCCACTTCTAGAAACTGAATGTTATCAAACTCTGTGAGATGGAACACAGCAAGCACACTATACTGTCACCTAGGTTCAATTCTAGGCCAGCATCCAAAGAAATAAAGTTGTTTCAGGAGGTTTCCCACATTTATTTCTTTGGATGCTGGCTTGTGTTACACTTTACTCTAACAGTGTAAAAATGTAGTTTTAAAAACACAAGTTATTAAATTTTAACTATGCTTTAAAAAACAGAATGGATGAAAGTAATGCAATACATCTGCCAATATGATCAGATGTAATGTTTTGTAAGCAAACAGTGTTAAAGTTCAATGATCATTTTTAAAGTTTATCTTCTATTTCTTCACTTTGAGGAATCAGTGGGAATCTTGCTGGTTATTTTCATTAATAATCAACAGGAGTTGCTCAAGTTTTCTTGTATCGAAAACAACAATTTTAGAACCTTCCACCTGTTGCATAAATCTCTGAGAACACCTGTGTAAGAGGTAGACTGCTTGCAGATGGCTAATACAGGTACAAGAACACTATGGGAAGGATATGGGCAAAGTGCACGTGGATGGCGGATGGGAGTGCAAGAGCACCTGAGAAGTAAAAGTGTTGTGTTGGTGGGATAGGTAGGTATGGGAGCACTAGGGAAATAAAATTATTGTGCCTGGAGGGCATAGATGAATGCGGAAGCACTTAGTATGTAAACTGGCTGTGCCTGGAGGGCATGCAAGAGTGCAGGACGACTAGGGATGTAAAAATATCCCTGGAGGGCATAGTTGGGTGCCCATGCACTAAGGATGTAAACTAATTATACTATGAGGGCATTGACTGGTGTGAGGACACTTGGGGTGTAAGGAAATGAGTACATGCATTAGGCATGGAAAGGATAGTCATAAAACAGTTTGTAGATTATGCACAGAAAAAAGGATCAGAAATTGTGTGCATGGATTAGGCACGGGTGGCCAGGGGTAGGGAATAGGCACAACTGCGGATTGATGTTTGCTGGTGGAAGCTACCGTGACGTCGATACATGAGGAAAGAGTTGGTCAAAGGTTCTAGTGCTGTGTGAGGAGGAGAAAGTTGCGGCAGTGATGCACATAGGTGGTGGATCAAGAAGGCGCATTGGGGATGGCAGCTGGGAGCCTCCAGTGTCTTGTTGACGTTGGCCAGCTTCTCCAAAATTCTTTGCTACATCTGCTGCATGTCATGCAAGATGGATAGGACTTGGGAAGTCACTTATATGCCAAAGGTGAACATACTCATTGCCAACTGCTAGGATGAAACATTGAGAGAGGGAGCTGGAACCATAGGCGGTGCTGGAACCTATGAAAATTTCTGTGGCCCCATTGCCAATTCATGAGACAAATCATTGGGAGGTGATGCAGAAGCCAATGGCAGTGCTGGAGATTCTGAAAAATTTTCTTCCATGTGACCAATCGATGGGATGAAGCTTTGGATGGTGGTGTTGGAGCCAACAGTGACACTGCAGGCAATGCAAATGTGTATTGTAAATGGTGGGATGAAGCATAGTTTCATCATCAATAGTGGGACAAAAGGTTGAAGCTGACGCCATTGGTGGAATGAGAATGTGGAAGCCATCGCCATTGTTGGGACAGAAATGTGACAGCCGTCACCAGTGGTGGGACGAAGATGTCGAAGCCATCACCAGTAGTTGGACAAAAATGTGGACACTGTCACTAGTTGCGGGACAGAAGTGTTGGGCCCTGGAGCTAAAAGAAAATACTGTTATGTGAGATAGATCAGAAACGGTTCAGAAAAAAATACCATGTCATCAAATGTTCTGTGACAAAAGTTGGAGGTAGCGCTGGAGCCAGAAGAGGCACAGAGGCCAGTAAAATTCTTGTCGACAACTGATGTGAGACAGAACTTGGAGGTGTGTCACTGGAACCGATGGAAACATTTACTCAGCACCAAGTGCCGGGATGTAAATAGAAGCCATTGCCAGTTTTGGGACAAAAGAATAGAAAAATTAAATTAAACTCTTTAATTTTGAATAAGAATCAGTATGAGCACTTCTCCACAAAAGGCAAAGGTTCCAGGTTTGAGTCCCAGTCAGGCACGTAGATTTAATCTGCCAGGAAGTTTCAGTTTAGTGCACATTCTGCTGCAGGGTGAAAATATCCATTCTGTAAACAATCTCCTATGCTGCATTTCTACACAATATACAGAAGTGCTAGTCCCACGAAGTATGCTGGAGAACTTGAGCGAAGTTTGGAAAGTAGGAGAAGTAGTACTGGCTGAAGTGGGGCTGTGTGGGCAGATTGTTAGTCGTGATTGGGTAGTCCAGTCAGTAGAGCACTTGTCCACAATTGGCAAAGATCCCAGATTTGAAGCCTATTTTGGGACATAGTTTTAATCAGCCAGGAAGATTCACAGTTGGCATGGTCTTTCACTTCAGCTGTCTCACTCTTGCCCTCTTGGGGTGAAGGGACACCAAGGTATTTCATTCAGAATGTTGGAATTCCATCTCAGGATCTTATTGAAACATTCTTATTTTCTTGACAGTACAAACATTTTCCAAATAATAGGATTCGATTTGCACATTTTCTTAAAGATGATCATCACTCAGTTGTTCTTGTGTTTGTCATTCATCAGTTTGGGGGCCAGCTCGATGCACATTTTCCATATGTTCAGTTGTGGTTGGTCGCTTTTAGAATATTGAGAGTCTTTGCAATCATCCATATGCTCATTCAGCAGTGAGTGTTCTAAGTATTGCAGACACAAGACACATTTCGTCACTCTTACTAATTGCTGTTCGCCCATCCACCATTCCTGGTCCTCCTTAAAAGACTCCACCGACCTTTAGAGTTGACAATATGATGAAGCATTGTCCTCATAGCCTTACTGAATCATTTGGTAGATTTCATCAATACTTTAGTTGAGTTTAGTACAACACTTGATTTTGTACCATTGCTGTAGTGTTCTCCAAATCACATGTTGTGAAATGTGCACTATGAAGAAGTTCACAAAAACAATAATCCTGATGCTGCCTAAGTTTGGAACATACAGAGGTAACGGTGCTGAAAAGTTTAGCGCCCACCTAAACTGGCAGCTTTTGAGCCCACTGGGACAAATAGGAGTCTTACTAAGGTGCTGCGAGTTTTTCCTTAAGATGGTTGGGTTGGTCGTCACAATATTGTGCATAAAATGGAAAAAAACAACACATCACTATAGGAGTGCTGCTATCCAGACACAATTTGTATTTTAGTAAGTCATCATTCATTTTAAATTCATTGAGCATTGCTATCCTTTTAGTGTGCAATTTACAGTGTCTGTATTAAATAACAATTAAGTATACTCTCTGCTGTACATTTTACACTGATATTCATAATAGGTATGTAGATATAGATTGTTTGCATACGGTTCTTTGCTTTCTCGCCATTTTCCATTACTGAAGAAAAAGCATATTAGAGAAATTTTTTTTATTTCCTTTAGGTCTACAATAATGACAGAGATAAAATTGGTAATGGAAAATCATGGCATGAGTATCGATAGGCGACATCCAATGCTTGTCGCAGATCTCATGACTAGCAGAGGGGAAGTCCTTGGAATCACTCGATATGGGCTGGCCAAGATGAAGGAATCTATTCTGAACCTGGCTTCTGTAAGTATACATTAGCTGATTATAACATACTCTCAATTATTTTGTATTTGTTCTGTCTTTCAGAAACAGGCACATAAAGTTCTCAGTATTGGCGATAATAAGATACAGAAAATGTCTTATTTAAAAGACGAAGTAAAAAAAGACATTCAGTGACACCCTATACCTGACTAAGCACTTGCATAAGTTTTAAAGCCAATGTAATGAGAATTGATGTCTAAAACTGGGTGCAGCTGATGAAGACTCATTATGTCCAAGTTCACAGACAATGTAATGTAGTGACGTGGTGAGTTGTAGATGATAGAACTGATACTGTTGCTTTGTGTAATTAGAAAAGACAAAACAGTATTGTTATAGAACCAGCAATAAGCTCAGAGTACATTAAAATATGAGAGCTGATAATGTTAGATGAGTGCAGTAGACAAAGTTTCCAGATGACCTTTGTTACAGGCTGTGTAATAGAGGTGTCGATTATTGGGATGTACAACACCTTTATGACTGCAGGCCATTCCTAATGGATGAGCCGTGCCAATGAGCATTAGTGTTCAGTGCTCCACTCTTGCATCACAGAAGAATCTTAAAGTAAAATTCATGTCACTGCCCTACTGAAAAGCATAAAAATAATATTAGTCTTAGAAACTAATTTACTTCCTCACTTGAACATGATGTCTGGGACTTAGTGTTGTAGATTCGTCAGCCAGGTCTTTGTCTACTGTTCATGTTACCGACCCTGACTTTGAAAATACTCTTTTAAAATGGTTGGAGAACAGTTTAGAAAGTGAAGTCAGATCAGATAGTGTCAAGAAAATTGAAAGTGAACTTAATTGAGAATCAGAACATTGTGAAACTGAAGGCAAACTTTTTATGCCACTTGTGAATTTGTTGAGTGAAAGAAGTGAATAAAGTGATGAAGACAGAAGTGTAGAGACAGAATCTTTAGCTAAAGGTCCTGCTAGAATTATATTTGTTCAAAACAAATATTGCTTGTTATCAAAGCCTCTTTTTCGAGTGATCCTGTGTTTGGTAGCATAACACCATTCATTTGCCAACAGTGTGATGACCTGATCAAGTAGATAATAATCCAGATCCTCTTGCCATTTGGAATGTGCTTTAACAGACGATATTTTTTGAGTATGATATTGAAATGGACTAATATAAAAATGAACAAAGAAAAGCCTGAAACTAATGTAAATGCCTTGTGTTAATCTGATTTATGTGAACTAGAACCATTTTTCAATTTACTATTTTATTCAGCTGTTTTCAAATCCAGCAGATAAGTTTACAAATCATTTTATGCCCCAGATCGTACTGGATGAGACACATTTGTGTGTGTTACACCCAAAAGCTGGTTTGACACACTTCTAACATGCTTGAAATTTGATGATCATGCAACCTGTTTTGAAAGCAAGCAAAACAATCCTGTAGCTTGAATATTAGAAATTTCTACAAAATTTATTAACAAATGTCAAATGTTTTACAGTATTGGAGAATGTGCGTGTATAGATGAAACGCTGGCACGATTTCGTGTTATGCAGATTCATAATATACGTTCTGAATGAAACATGCAAGTATGGCTTAAAAGTCATGTGCCTTACTGATACTCGCACAGGTTATCTGTTAAATGCATTTGTTTACTCAGTAGAGAAGTAGTCCCAAGAAATAACTCTAGGCTAGCTAAACCGATTGAACAGACTAACGTCAACATTACTGCATACAGCTGGTTTAGCTTAACTAATTAAGCAATATGTCTCAGGTCAAGAGGACTACTGTATGAGGTAATAATGAAAAAAATAAAAGAGAAATTCTACAAGACTTCTTACTGTAAGGACAAGCAAGGAAGTTGGTTCTGCTATGTATGTAGTCATGCATGATCTAAGTTTAGTTCCATTTGTGCCAAAAAAGGGTAGTGATTCTAATTTTCTCAATGCACCATGATGAAAGTAGAGGTGGTTATACAGGAAAACCATAAATAATGTCATACTATAATTAAAGTGTTGTTGATGCCCTAGATGAGAAGTGAGCCTAGTATTCAACTGCACAAAATATCTAACAATGGCCAGATGGCATTGTTTTTCTGCATGTTGGACGTAAGTGGGATGAATGTATTTATCCTTCACAATTCCTGCACAGGCAGTACTTAAGTCAGCTGTTTTATTTTTTGAAAAAGCGTGCAAACTCGTTAGTGACACCACAGACGGAAAAACAAGTGTATAACTCTCACATACCTGTAAACTTCGTGCTTCCATTCACCATGTTTTGGGTGTAGCAAAACCAAGAGCCAAAGTCATTGTAGAACAATTGGCAAAATGCAAACACACTTCACCTGTGACCCAAAAAGAAGAGGAAGACACCTTATATTTCCTATTGTTGCATGAAACAAGTCTTCTTTGAATACTGAAGAAAATTTACAGTAAGGAAAAAGATAACTTCTGAGAAGGCGCGCGCCAATCGTGTATATTTTGGTATGTGTATGCTCAGCAGCTAGGTCGGCATCCATCCGTGACAACGGGAATGTTTCTGTGCATCTGGTTTTTTCGATATTTGAATTTGAAATGTGTGCTGCAATCAAAAATCATGCCAGTTGTGAGCTGCGGTCTGTGGTACAGTTTTTGTTGGCAAAAAACCTAAAACCTATAGAAATTTATCATGAACTGTGTGAAGTGTACGGTAACAACGTAATGAGTGAATGTTCCGTCCAGAAATGGCGCATTCAGTTTAAAAATGGCCAAACCAACATTCATGATGAAGAGAAGAGTGGACGCGTGAGCATTGTGACTGATGACCTTTTTTATTAAAGTTGATGAAACGATTTGTGAAAACCATCACTGCTTAACAACAGAGCTTTCACTTTCTTTTCCCCAAGTTTCATGGAATTTGTTGTTTGAAATTGTCACTCAAAAGCTAGGCTATCACAAGTCTCAGGTGGCAGAATCTTACGACGAAGGTCTTTCAAAGGTTGTCCACTGCTATGATAAGTGCCTTAATGTTTTTGGTGACTGTATGGAAAAGTAGTATGTCAGTCGCTCTTTCAGATGTATATAATAAAATTTATTTCTTGTACTTAGTTTTTTTTTAAATGCCGAAACGTTCCCTACTTTCTGAATATCCCTTGTAAATGGCTGGATTTAGTTACTGATGGGACACTGAATTCGCTGTTAGAATTAGTTTTTCTGTGTCAGGTCACATTTCATAGACAGCAAAATCAGTACTGGTAAACAGTGACAGAATGAAAACACTAAGAAATTCGTATTCAGACATTGAGAACCCAATATTATTTAATGTGTATATATGGACATGACACCAGTAGTAGGTCAAAATTAGTTCAGAACATATTTTCAACTTTAATCTTCTATAGTAGTCATAAAATGTGTCAACAATGCTCTTCTTTTGTTTGCCATTTCACCACGCTCCCTAGCAAGACTCCAGTAGTGGTTGCCCATCTCCAAAGGGTTCCAGTAACTTTGATAATGGTGTTCAATCATATGGGTGACATAGTGAATGTATTCACTCTCCTCATCACTTAGAGCTCCCAAATTTCCCAGAAAGAAATTAAGATGCAAATATAAAAAGTAAATTCTAGCGGCATGTTACACTGCATGTGCTTGTAGTGTTTAGCGTATCATTCAAAATTAAAACATAATTATCATCTTTCCTGTTTGCCCCAAAATCCCATCACCTTGCTTTGAAAGAAGACGAAGCAGCTAATTAATTATTTTTGAGTTTGGTATCTTTCATGAATCCTTTTTATTTGTATTCCAAGAAAGATAAATTATTTCGCTTTGCTTCACTCAGGTTACGAAACTTTTCTTTAAAGTGAATGATGCCCCAACCTCCTTTACCCACAGCTATTACATAAGGCCCTACTTGAGGTGAGGAGGAGGCAAAATGATTTTGTTGGACTCAGCCAATGAGTGTTTCCACATTTTACTTTCCATAGGCCATTCCTTGACTGTGTAGTGCTTCTAGGTGTCAAGGCTATCCCTTAGGCACAAAAAACAACAGCATTTCGTGAACCCAATGTGTAAACATGTGGTTTGGAAATTATGACAGGAACAGGCAACCCTTTATCTCGGGGCACAGGCAAATGCATTGAAGATACATTTGGACAGTTTATTTTATGTCTAGTTTTTCTTGAATGCCCTGCAATAATTGTGAAGCAGTCTGAAAAATGGTTTTAGTCTCATACTACACCACTGGAACAGCGAATGACACGGCTCGACATTTTCCTCCCAACCGTTTGGTTAAACTGAAGGACACCTTATGCAGGCAATATGAGGAGCAAAACTCATTATCTTGGATTACCAACAGTATGATCAAAATACAGTTTATATGCCTTCTGAACTAAATCATTGATTGGCTTTCTCTGAAATTCTGGGGTAAATTTCCCACACACAAAGCAATAGTTGTTCTGGTGGTTTTGCCAACAAAGATGTTTGCCAGATACCATTTTTACTAAGTGTAAGTCTTAAACACCAACGCTGTGTAACCGGCGTGTTTATACCAACTTCAATGGGTCGTGCGCATGACATGTGTTTTCGTATACGTATTCTGACACGTACAGCGCTATCTACTGATCAATTTTCACACTATTTTTTTTTTTCTTCTGTCATACGTTTTCCCTCTTCTCTGATAATATTCCATTGCAATTTGACGTCATTCTGACGAGTAGTGTTATTTCTACAGTGGTTTGAAAGTTTAACTTTAATTATAATCACCCTGTACATTAATTTATCTAGTAAATAATCACCCATAATTTCTGAATGAAAAATAGTTTTATCATTATTTTGAGCAGCTCTTATGATTTTTCAGTAGAGTGTTTGATGCATGCAGGTTGGAGGAGAAGAATCTGCACCACAAAGCCTGTTATTTAGGGGGGGAAAGGAAATTTACAAAAAATTGATCATCTAAATAATGTCGAATGCCCATTGATTGATGTGTAGTAACCGTTCACGCATTTTCCTGTATCTATGCCTCTTTTTCACATATGAGGTGAGTCCCTTTTAAATTTGTTCCTGAATGAGCTGACAGCAGGATGTGACCTTTAATAATGTTAGAACTTGGCACATGATGATGTGGCTGATAAAGTCTTGTTCAGCAGTATTCAGTCAGTAGCATTTCCATAATAATCTTTTTTTGTAAGAGGAAAAGCTGGAAAGGTGGTGCAAGGACCTGAGGAACTTAAATGTTAAATACTGTTATAAGATTACGTATTACCCTTAGCTAACCAGTGCCATCTGTAACTTCTGCTATAGTAAATAAGTATTCCTTATGTTTATGCAAATAATCAGTGAAGTTATTATCAGACAATAATGTTTATCAGACAATAACCAGCATTGTTAGTATGCTGTAAGGGCTAATAGCACAGTTATTTTCTTTTTGTACAGTTCACTTCTTTGTTATGCATAGCTCAGATCTTAATGCAGCTACTAAGTGATACACTTTCAATGCTAGCCAATCTGTGTTTTTGTACACTGTATTATTTAAATACTAAAATGTTATTTTATCTTTTTTGTTACAGTTTGAAAAAACTGCTGATCATCTATTTGATGCAGCTTACTACGGCCAGAAAGATGCTATTACTGGTGTCAGCGAATCAATAATTATGGGAATACCCATGTCCATTGGAACAGGAATCTTCAAACTCCTACATAAATATCCTTTTAAAGATTTTATTGAGTTTTTTTAAACACTTTACATTAGAAAACATGATACCCACATCAAATGATCCTTGATTTTTTGAACTTATTTTCTGTTGGTGTTTGGGGTACATATCATGCAGCCAGTAGCTTTTTAAGGAAGTGGTGCATCGGATGATTAAAATAATTATGTGAAGACTTACAGAGCATACAGTAGCTGATAACAGATAACAATCATGTTTCATGAACACTGGCAACAAATACAATTACTATTTTAGATTATCCAGAGGAAAAACACCAACAAATAGTACAAACACACTCAATTTGTTCTGAAGTGAATCTGCTACATAACTGTCTGGTTATATGATAGCTTACATATTTAGAAGTTTAGTGTTATGTAGGTATAGCATAATCATCTGGTGGTCCATGGGATAGTGCAGAAACTCTCTGTGGGAATTAGTGCAGATTACAATCATATGTACACCTATAATATTTTAAAAAATCCATGTAGTTTCTGCCACTTGTATTTTCTGATGCAAGAATGGAGGCGATAGTAATGAGGAACTGGTGTTTCAGTTTGATAGGCCTCTTGGAAAGTGTGACTTCCTGGTTGTAGTACTGCCCAAAAATAAATGATTTTCTAATTTTGAGTTGCATGAACAAGTGGATACTAACACCTAGTCTTCAAAGGGAACTGGAATGAGGAAAAGCATCCATATGACGGAAGTGCCCTCTACTGCATGTCCAATATATAAACCATAAACCATGCTCCTCTGTGGGAAATAGGATGCAGATTAATGTACTGGCAGTCTCTGTGCCATTGTGTTTCTTGCCAGTCTTCTTAGTGTTGTATCCTCTCACTTTAATTCCAGGGCTGTTGTCAGAGGCATTAAAATCATGGATAAGGAAATGCTCATTGCACTGAATCCTTTGCAAGGAAGTTCATGTACTTATTTTACTGGATGTCTTGGCCCATTGATAAGCAGAGAAAGTTCACTGAACCTCATACTCCTGTTGCTTGCCACCTTCTTTGTTATGTTCATAAGATAAATATTGTTGTCTCTCCATACTGTTGAAGTGTTAAGAGCCAATAAGCCGATATGATCATGATATCATTCAGTCCAGGTGGACTGAAGAAGCAGAGAGTAATCAGTTATTTTTGACCCATCCGTTAATATTTTACTCATTATCCTTGGTCGGACTTTCTACCAGTAAGGTTTCTGCATCAGTCATTACCATTAGTTCTTATAAATAGCCAGCGCGCGCGAGACCACTATTTTGGCCCTAGTGGCCATAGACTGGTTTTGTGTGTGTGTGTGTGTGTGTGTGTGTGTGTGTGTGTGTGTGTGTGTGTGTGGGTGCGTGCGTGCGTGCGCGCGCGCCCGCGTTTTGTTTTGCACTTGTGTGATGTGTGTGTTTTCTGCTGTAGAAAAGGCCTTTTGGCCGAAGTCTCAAATGTGTAGCAATCTTGTTGTTGTGTCTGCCTGTGAATCAACTTCTCATGTATATGGTGAGCAGGAATTTATCTTTTTCACAATGTTGCCTGTAAGGATGCAATTATTCAAGAACAAAATTTAAATTGTGATTGACAAATAAAAGTTGTAATATTACCAACAGAAGGGAGCAGTAGTACTGTTTACATCCAAAGCTTTCTTGCCTAGGAAATTATATTGTACACACAATATAACTTGCCATTGATTTGGGAGTGGAAGAATCAGTGAATTTCAGATGTTTTTGGACCAGGGTGGATTATTTCTGCCTGTTGCCAACCTTAGCTAGGAAAAGATACACTGTATTGTTGCATTCTAGTGGGTGTTGTGAATGTAAAATTATTTCCAGTATATTGTTTGCCCTTCAGTGAGGAGGCAGGGCTTGTTTCCATCACAGCCCTCCTCCATCTATAGCATGTGCCTGATGGTGAACATGTGTTTAAACATTCAACATTTGCAGCAAAAAATGCAAGGTTACATTGTGCATATACAAGGATAATTTCAAAAGTGCTGCACACAGTGCATGCATGACCATCACGGTGACGTGATCAAGTTGAAGTTGATGTCAGTTCTGAGCAAGACTTTAGGCATGATGGTAATATACATGTTTGCTGGTTTGTGTAGCTGTGTAGTGAATAAATCAGTTTTAAAATGGTAGCTGAAACAAAGTCAAGTTGGATTACATGTAGTAACTAGCACTCCTAAAACGAAATCAAATCCCTACTTGGAAAGTAGATAGTTTATAATTATTCTTGCAACAATTCATTCAGGTTGGCTAGGCTGTGTGGCTCCTGCTCCTGACATTTGATGCTTTGTTTCAGGTGGTTCTAGCAGTAATAGCAAAAGCTAGTCCATCAGCACTCAGATTTGTTTTATCAACTTGTCTCTTCCATTGTGTAAAGTCCTCCTGAGAAGTTTGCTGAGGTTTATAGGGAAGACAGTGCCAATTATTACCTCAATACTGACTGAAATACACTCACTTGACTTCATATTTCCAGACCTCCACCGTTAGTCTTTCTTTGACCATTGTAAAGGGGAAAATTTGTAAGCAAGAGCCAGCAAGGACCTGTTGTGTGAATCTTTTCTCCAAATATCTTTGTCGTGTAATTCTTTTTGGAGTATGCAATTGGAAATGGGTCAGACAGAACCAGTGTTGGTGTTTCACAGCAATTTCTCATAGAAATGGAATTTTTATCCTCTTGTTTGCATTCAAGGTCTGTCATGGTCAAGGTACAGCCACAACTGGACATGAATTTCATGCAGATTGCAATATTTTACCACAAATACTGTATGTGACAATACACCATGAAAGATGTCTTTAATCCACATTATAACCTTAGGAGCACCCAGTACACTAGTTTTCCCTCTCCATACTGGTACCACACATTCCTCCTTGTTTCATCACGATCAGCATGAAAAAATACTATTGGCTTCAATGTACCAAATGATTACCTTTTGTCCAGTGAATTTACGTGCTTGGAGACTTGGGTGAAAGCTATTCGATAGGTGTAAGATTATTATGGTGTTTGTGTTTTAAGTGAGTGTATTCATTTAACACTTTCACTGCTGTGGGCATGTATAAACATCTTGTTACACCATTCCCTGGATTTTGTGGTCATGTATACTCCTGCTGCTTGGATTTTCCTTCAGTGCTGTGAACATCTGAATGCTTCCTGATGCCAACTTCTCACTGCTGTGTACGAGTTATTTCCATACCCACCAAATAAAAAGGTTTTGACTATTGATAATACAAAATATACGCCTCATTGCATGCTACCATTTGTAGAAAACCTCATTTCAATATCTTGAATCATTTATAAGATATGACCATATGATTTGCGATTCCCCAGGACATAAACGGGCACATGGTGTGCAACCATCCTTCGCATATAAAACCCAATACCGCGAGAACAAAATGAGGTAGCCTTCTGCTTTCAGTTTTAAATAAAATTTTGTTATCTTATCTACATTTCATTCACTACAATGTACAAGCTAAAATCAACCATACACAAATTTTATGCAATGTGTTTTTACCTCTGCTAAATTTTTAAAATTTTGGACAGTGTTTTACTTAATTTGATGCAACACAGTAACTGTGGATTATAATGAAAAACAATTCAGTCCTTTATCAGGTGAAGATATCTGACTGTAAGATATGCAAAAATAAAATTTTTTCACCTAATTGTTTTCTCAAAATTGATGATAAGTATTTCATAGCAGCTGGAAAGTCTGTGTGAACGAAACTGAGCGCATCACACCCAACCATCTGTTGGACATAAAACCCAATATCTCGAAAATCAAATGAGATACTGTTCTGCCCTCAATTTTGAGTAAAATTCCGATACCTTATTTACATTTCATTCACTGCAATGTACGAGCTAAAATCAAACCTAAAAGTTTATGCAATGAGTTTTTACCTCTGCAAACTGTTTAAAATATTGTGCAGTGTTTTACTTAATTTGGTGCAGTGCAGTAAGTATGATTAAAAACAAAAAGAAATTCATTTCTTTATCAGGTGAAGATATCAAACTGTAAGATGTGTAAAAATAGTCTTTTCACGTAATAGTATTCAAGAAATTGGATAATAAATATTTCATATCACCCAAAATGCCATCTGTCAGCACAGGCATCAGCATTTGATGAGCAGTTCAGCTATAACAAAAGTCACACAGCATGTAATACAAAGCGCACATATGTAGAAGCAAAAGGATTAATACACATTGGGACTGCCACTGAACATAATGTTTGCTAACATTGAATTGCTATGACAGTTAAATTGTTAAACATTTATTGTTCAAAGATGTCTGCAGTATGCCTCCCCCCATGCGGGTCCGGGAGTTAGAATAGGCCCAAGGTGTTCCTGCCTGTTGCAAGAGGCGACTAAAAGGAGTTTCATACTTTTTGGCCCTATGATTACAGGTACCACCTATGGTTTGACCTGCCACTTTCAAAATTCTACAGAAGTGCGGGCCATATGGTGAAGGATGCCTTACGTGGTGCATGAGTGCCCTTAGATTCGATCTCCTGAATCTCTTGTCATGGCTTTGCATCTCCACCTGCGATTCAATTATTTGGGTGAGGACACTTTCTGGGGTATGTCATCTTCTTCCATTGTCTCCTGTCCTCTTCCACCCCCATGACAATATTGGATTTCTCTGTACCCAATATCCAGCATGGTAGCCAGTCCTTTGTAGTGGAGCCATTATGTACCCATTTGGTGTTAGCCCCCTGACAACACAGGGATTGCACTGTTGATGCCTGAGCTGTAAACTCCCCACGTATGCCAAGGAATAGATGCCCGTCTTCATGGGGCTTCAGGACTCCCAGCAACGGCTGTCATGCCAGTTGGTCTTTGCTGTGGCTGGGTGCCGCCCGCGGGGAGAGCCTCTGATTAGAGTGGGTGGCATCAGTCCGGATAACCCACAATGAAGCAGACTATGTCATCTGTTGCTGGTAACCATATGGCACCAGCAGTCTCTAAGAAGGGCAAGATAGAATACAATGCCAACAAGTATAACCCTAAATCGTTTCCCTCCCTCGCTACACCATGGGAGGAACGTAGAGCTACAGAACAGAGAGAGCCATATTTGCCTTGGTTTTTAGTCTGTAGGAGAACTGATGGGGACTCTTTTCTACCTACGAAGCCTCAATTTTTCATTGAACACCTTGAGGATAAGTTTGGAGAAGTGACAGCACTGTCCAACATGGGAAACAGCGCAGTCTTGATTCAGACAGCATTCCCAGCTCAATCCCAAGCATTACTCGCCTGTGACAAGCTGGGATTATTTTCCCTCGTGACCTCTTGCAGTCTGACAACAAGGTACACGCCAATTTAGAATGGCAGGGTGTTCATTTCATACAGTGCATTTACAGGGGGCCCAAAGACAACAGGGTTGCTATCGGTGCGTTAATCTTGGCCTTTGAGGGTGATTCATTGCCTGAAAAGATCAAGGTGATGGTTTACCACTGTGGCATTAAACCATACGTCCCTCCCCCTATGTGGGGTTTCAAGTGTAGGAAATATGGGTATGTCTTCCCGCTGCACTTCCAGTGCCACATGTTGAGACTGCGGACGTCCACTGCACCCAGATAACCCATGTGTGTCCCCTCCCACTTGCATCAGCTGTGGAGAGTACCACTCCCCCTGCTCATCAGACTGCCCAGTACTCCAAAAGGAGTGGAAAATCATGGAGTACAAGACCCTGGACCAGTTGACTTACAAAGAGGCTAAACGTAAATTCGAAAGATTACACTCCATTCGGTTGATCTCAACAGATGCTTCAGCTACATCACCATCACCGTCCCAAGTGCCAGTGGTTCCTCACTCTGTGCCACAAACAGTGGGCCCTCCAGGCTATCAGAATACATCCACCCCCTTGGTAGTAGGGGGCGAATCTTCCTCCGTTGCTGACAAAGCACCTACTTCGGGAGCAAGCCCCCCCCCCCCCCCCTCCCCCAAACGCAGGGGACATTGGTCACCTTTCCCCTGACTGAGAAGCAACAGCCTCCTCGGGCTCCTCTCAGCATGTGGAAGGGGCCCTCTCTCCCAAGGTCTGCGCTAATGCCACGGCAGACACTCACCAGTGGCTCAAGGAGCCAAAAGCTGCTGGATGAAGAGCTTCACGGTTTTCCTCCATGTCTGAAGCTGCTTTGGAGAAATCTTCCCAGCAAGCCCCTAAAGAGAAGCGAGAGAGCAAGCAAACTAAGAAGTAGTCTGCGAAGAAACGGGACACTCTGGTGGCCCCAACAGCATCACTCCCTATCAGTTCTGCATCTGAGGATGCAGTGGAGATCTTAGCATCCTCTGCAGACCTGGATCTCACTGATGCCTCATCCACCATAGAAATGGCCCCAAATACTCAGTCGGAGGCAGCAGGTGACCCTGCGGCATTACCTGCCTTCTTGTGCGCTTCATGCCTTCCCATTTTCCACCATCCGTCTGAGCTACGGCATCAGTTAAACTTTACATCTGCTTTCTGCATTGCCTTCCAGGAAACCTGGTTCCCAGCAATGCGGACCCGTGCCCTCCATGGCTATAAGGGATATTACAGGAACTGAAGCAAATATAATAGAGTGTCAGTTGGAGTTTGTGTCTATATCCTGAACTCGGTATGCAGTGAACCTGTGCCCCCTTCAAACCTCTCTTGAATCTGTGGCTGTCAGGATAAGGACGACACAGGAAATAACTGTCTGCAACGTATATCTTCCTCCAGATGGTGCAGTACCCCTGAATGCATTGGCTGCACTGATTCATCAACTCCCCCTTTCCTACTTTTGGGAAATTTTAACGCTCATAACCCCTTGTGGGGTGGCACAGTTCTTACTGGCCAAGGCAGAGATGTCGAAAATTTGCTGTCACAACTCGACCTCTGCCTCTTAAATACTGCGCCGGCCAGAGTGGCCAAGAGGTTCTAGGCGCTATGGTCTGGAACCGCGCGACTGCTGCGGTTGCAGGTTCGAATCCTGCTTTGGGCTTGGATGTGTGTGATGTCCTTAGGTTACTTAAGTTTAAGTAGTTCTAAGTTCTAGCGGACTGATGACCACAGCAGTTAAGTCCCATAGTGCTTGGAGCCATTTGAGCCATTCTTAAATACTGGGGCCGCGACACATTTCAGTGTGGCACATGGCACGTATTCGGCCATTGGTCTCTCAGTCTGCAGTTCTGGCCTTCTCCCAACTAACCATTAGAGAGAACATGACGACCTGTTTGATAGTGACCACTTTCCCATCTTCCTATCACGGTCCCAGTGTCAGGCCCACAGACCCCTGACCAAATGGGCTTTAAACAAGGCGGACTGGGAAGCCTTCACCTCTGCTGTCACCATTGAATCTTCCCCACATGGTAACATCGATGTGGTGGTTGAGCAGGTAACTACAACGATCATTTCTGTGGCGGAAAACACGATCCCTCGTTCTTTTGGGTGCCCCCGGTGAAGACAGACCCTTGGTGGTCGCTGGAAATCGCTGAGGCAACTAAGGAGCGTAGGCGAGCTCTACAACGGCATAAGCGGCACCCTTCCCTGGAGCACCTCATAGCCTTTAAACGGCTCTTTGCCCGCATTCGCCAGCTTATCAAAAGGCGGAAACAGCAGTGTTGGGAGAGGTACGTGTCGACCGTTGGGTGCCATACGTCACCTTCCCAAGTCTGGGCAAAGATTAAACGAGTTTTTGGGTACCAAACCCCAACAGGTGTCCCTGGCATTAACATCAATGGTCAGATGATTAAACATCTCTCATCTGACTGCAAGTGACATCTCCTCGTCTTCTTCAACCAGATCTGGTGTGATGGCATATTTCCAATGCAGTGGCAGGAGAGCACCATCATTCCAGCGCTTAAACCCAGTAAAACCCCGCTTGATGTGGATAGCTATTGGCCTGTCAGCCTCACCAGCATTCTTTGTAAGCTGCTGGCATATATGGTGTGTTACCAGTTGGGCTGGGTTTTGGAGTCATGTGGCCTACTGGCTCCAGGTCAGGGCGGCTTCTACCAGGATCGATCTACCACTGATAACCTTGTATCCCTCGAGTCTGCCATCCGAACAGCCTTTTGCAGATGCTAACACCTTGTTGCTGTCTTTTTCGATGTACGAAAAGCATATGACACAACGTGGCGACATCATATCCTTGTCCCATTATACGAGTGGGGTGTCCGGGGCCACTCCGAATTTTTATCCAAAATTTCCTGTTACTTCATACTTCCCATGTCCAAGATAGTGCCTCCCATAGTTCGCCCCATATCCAGGAGAATGGGATCCTGCAGGACTCCGTATTGAGTGTATCTATATTTTTAGTGGCCATTAGTGATCTAGCAGCAGCTGTAGTGCCGTCTGTCTCTCCGTCTCTGATGCAGATGACTTCTGCATTTCGTACTGCTCCACCAGTACAGGTGTTGCTGAGCGGCACCTACGGGGAGCCATCCAAAAGGTGCAGTCGTGGGCTCTAGCCCACGGTTTCCAGTTTTCAGCTGCAAAGCTGTGTGTTGTGCACTTCTGTCTGTGTTGTACCGTTCATCCGGAACCAGAATTTTACTGTAGTAACGATCCACTCACTGTAGTGGAGACATACTGATTCTTGGGACTGGATTTAGATGCCCAATTGACTTGGCTTGCTCTCACCTTTGTCAGCTTAAGCGGAAGTGCTGGCAGCACCTCAATGCCCTCCGCTGCCTGAGCAACACCAACTGGAGTGCAGATCACTCTATGCTGCTGCAGCTCTACAGAGCCCTTGTTCAATCCCACCTTTTCTATGGGAGTCTGATTTATGGTTCGGCGGCACCCTCAGCGTTGCATTTAGTCAACCCAGTGCACCAATGTGGCATTTGCCTAGCAACAGGAACTTTTAGGACAAGTCTGGTGACCAGCATCCTGGTGGAGGTCGAAGTCCCTCCATTGCAGGTTAGGCGTGCACAATTGCTCTCCAGTTACATTGCACACGTTTGTAGTTCTCCTGCGCATCCGAATTACCATCTCCCTTTCCCTCCCACGGCAGTTCATCTCCCACATCGTCGGCCCAGGTCAGGACTTACAATTGCAGTTCGTGTGCGATCCCTTCTCTCCGAACTGGAGTCCTTGTCTTTACCACCTATTCTTGAGGTTCATTCACATACACCTCCATGGTGTACACCTAGGCCGCGACTTCGCCTGGACATTTCACATGGCCATAAGGACTCAGTTAACCCTGTGACTCTCCGCTGTCACTTCGTCTTGATTCTCGACATGTACCTGGCCCATGAAGTGGTTTACACATATGGCTCGATGGCTGATGGTCACTTTAGCTTTGCCTAAGTTTATGGAGGGCATATAGAACAGCACTCCTTGCCAGATGGCTGCAGTGTTTTCATTGCAGAGCTGACGGCCATATCTCATGCTCTTGAGCACATCCGCTCGTGCCCAGGCGAGTTATTTCTGCTGTGTACTGACTCCTTGTGCAGCCTACAAGCTATCGACCAGTGCTAACCTTGTCATCCTTTGGTAGCTACCATCCAGAAGTCCATCTTCTGCCCTGGAATGGTCCAGTCGTCCAGTGGTATTAGTCTGGACCCCAGGTTATGTTGGAATCCCAGGCAACGAACTTGCCAGCAGGCTGGTCAAACAGGCTACGCAGAAAACACTTGTGGGGGTCGGCTTCTCTGAAACTGACCTGAATTCAGTATTATGCCAGAAGGTTTTGCGGCTTTGGGAGACAGAATGGCATAACCTCAGTACGCACAACAAGCTGTGTGCCATTAAAAGAAACTACAAATGTGGGGATGACCTCCATGTGCGCCTCTCGCAGGGACTCTGTGGGTCTCTGTCGGCTCCGCATTGGCCATCCGTGTCTGATTCTTGGTTACCTCCTCCGTCGTGAGGACCTACCTCGGTGTCACTGTGGCTCACGAATGACGGTCATCTGTCTCTTGCTGGATGCCCACTTTTAGCTGCTCTGCGGCGTACTTTCAACCTTCTCAGCACCCTATCTTTGGTGTTGGACAACAATGCCTCAACAGCAGCTTCAATTTTACGTTTTATTCATGAGGGTGAATTTTATTATTTGCTCTAAGTTTTAGCACATGTCCTTTGTCCCTGTGTGTCCTCCACCCTGGTGCATTCAGGGTGGGGGTTTTAATGTGTTGCAGAGTAGCTGGCTTTTCCTTTTTATGCTAATGGTCGGCCAGCCATGTAAACTGTTTTCTTGTTTTAACCTCTTCTACATGTTTCTTGTGTCTTTGTGGTTTTCTTGTCCCCTTTTGTCCATTCAAGTGTTTCTTGCCATTCAGTGCTTCTTCCTTTCATTTTGTTTTTTGTTGTCTCATTGTCTTATTCTCACCCTTGTGGCATTATTTCCTTCGGAACACGGGACCAATGACCTCATAGTTTGGTCCTTCCCCCCATCTTTTAAACCAACCAGTATCCATTACCTTACATTACCTTACCTGAGCTGCTGCTGCTTCTTCTTATCAGGCCCAAACTCTTTGCCTTTACATACGTCTGCTTGTGTCTGTATACGTGCGGATGGATGTGTGTGTGTGTGTGTGTGTGTGTGTGTGTATGTGTGTGTGTGAGCGTGCGAGTGTATACCTGTCCCTTTTTCCCCCCTAAGGTAAGCCTTTCCAATCCCGGGATTGGAATGACTCCTTACCCTCTCCCTTAAAACCCACATCCTTTCATCTTTCCCTCTCCTTCCCTCTTTCCTGATGAAGCATCCGTGGGTTGCGAAAGCTTGAATTTTGTGTGTGTTTGTGTTTGTTAGTGTCTCTGTCAACATGCCAACACTTTTGTTTGGTAAGTTACATCATCTTTGTTTTTTTATATATATATATATATATATATATATATATATATATATATATATATATGCGCATGTGTGTATGAGTATGAGGCAGGGAGGGGCTGGAGGGGGTGGGCACACACACACGCTTACACATCTGCATACGTTATATCATTTACAACTTTAATGTAAGTGAAAATAGTTCATTTTTATTTCCTTAACAGAGTGTACAGCTGATCATGATACGACACCACAGAAGAGGACATTGATTTTTGACAATCCTGAATTTCATAAACCTCTTCCTAAATGACTTGTAGATTAAAATGATTGAATTGTTCAAAAACATACACATTATGTACAAACATGTAAAATATTTATTTTTATTGCAGTTTAAAATCAGTGTTTGTCTGTGATGTAATTTATAAGAGATTTTTCTGCCATGACTGTGTACGAGGAGATCATATGTGAAGTGTTCCAGTATTGTTGGTTGTATCACTTATTGAGAGTATGGTAGGTCTGTGTAACATTCAGTGTGAAATGCAGAAATGTTTAAATTATGTTTTGTACATCTTATTTACTGTGATCCCTGTTGTAAATGTGAGTTTTTTATACCTATAACATATTCATATCAGGAATGGAACATAATTTCTAACACAAAGAGCATAAAACAATCTTTTCAGTGATTTGTTACTTTGTAGGTAACAGCTGACTCTTTGTGTGTCTTTGTGGAACTGTTATTTTCATTATAATTGTCTTTGATTAACTGTGCTTGTATACAACACTAAAACTCTTAAGTAGAAAACATGTATGTACATTTTAATGGTGTAAACATTCACATTCATTAATTTATTTGTCGTGTTCCACCGGTACCACTGAGAAAGTGAATGAACATTGAACAAATCAAGTCAATACACTGCAAGATATTTTTAATCACAAAAAATGTTGGATTGAGTTTCTTGGTTAGTTTATCTGTGTTGACTCAATTGTAGCCTGTTATCCAAAAGTTTTACACATTTTGAAGACACAAAAGATTCTGGAAGAATGCATTATAGGATGCCATCACCTTGTGCATTAGAAGGTAGCTACACTCAAAAGGCAAGAATTACAAATGAGTGTCATTTCTGGCAATTAGCATACAAAATATTATCCAAATTTTTCTGGAAAAGGATTGGAAATACTCAAGAGAAACTCAGTTCAACTTAAAGTTGACGATTGCTATGGATTTGAACATAGACACAAAGAAAAATACAGAGAACTTTAATACACTTCTGGACTTGCTGCATACTTACAAACTGACAGTACAAACAGGTAAATGCACAAGAGTAAAAGAGCAAAGTTAGTGTCCAGTCCCTTGCAAATGACACAGGAACTGAAATTGAAGGTAGCAAAGCAAAAGCTGAAATGCTTAACTCACTTTTCCAATGTTCCTTTACAAAGGAAAACCCAGGAGAATTGCCCCAGTTTAATCCTTGTACCACTGAGAAGATGATTGAAATCAGTATATGGGAGTTGTGTTGAGAAACAGTTGAAATTGTTAAAAACAAAGCTGCAGGGCCCATGAAAGCCTTGTCAGATTCTTTACTGAATTTGCACCTTCTAACTATAATTTATTATAGATCCCTGGAACAAAAAACCATACCTAGTAATTGAAAGAAAGCAGAGATCACACCAGTCTACAAGAAGGGTAATAGAAGTGATCCACAAAACTACCATCTAATATCCTGGACAATCTACATCTACATCTACATGATTACTCTACAATTCACATTTAAGTGCTCGGCAGAGGGTTCATTGAACCACAATCACACTATCTCCCTACCATTCCACTCCCGAACAGCGCGCAGGAAAAACGAACACCTAAACCTTTCTGTTCCAGCTCCGATTTCTCTTATTTTATTTTGATTATCATTTCTACCTATGTAGGTTGGGCTCAACAAAATATTTTCGCATTCTGAAGAGAAAGTTGGTGACTGAAATTTCGTAAATAGATCTCGCCATGATGAAAAAGTCTTTGCTTTAATGACTTCCATCCCAACTCGCGTATCATATCTGCCACACTCTCTCCCCTATTATGCGATAATACAAAACGAGCTGCCCTTTTTTGCACCCTTTCGATGTCCTCCGTCAATCCCACCTGGTAAGGATCCCACACAGTGCAGCAATATTCTAACAGAGGACGAACGAGTGTAGTGTAAGCTGTCTCTTTAGTGGACTTGTTGCATCTTCTAAGTGTTCTGCCAATGAAACGCAACCTTTGGCTCGCCTTCCCCACAATATTATCTATGTGGTCTTTCCAACTGAAGTTGTTCATAATTTTTACACCCAGGTACTTAGTTGAATTGACAGCCTTGAGAATTGTACTATTTATCTAGTAATCGAATTCCAACGGATTTCTTTTGGAACTCATGTGGATCACCTCACACTTTTTGTTATTTAGCGTCTACTGCCACCTGCCATCAGTTAAGGAGAGCAGTGCAGGAGTTTATTGCATTTTCCATCGCACTTGTGAGTCCACAGATATTTCTGACACAGAGAAATTAGTGATTTATGTCCGCGGTGTGGCCACTGCTCTGCACATAACAGAGGATTTTTTAGATATGATATCTTTAAAAAGCACAACCACCAGCGTGGACATCCTAAAAGCTGTTGAAGAAGCTGTCGATTCAGCTGGCTTAAACTGGGAATGTTTGGTGTCAGTGACAACAGACTGAACACCAGCAATGAAAGGGGAACAAATGGGACTTGTTGGATTACTAAGGAAAAAGCTCCAGTGTACAGAAAAATCACTGTACAGCATCCATTGCATTTTGTACCAAGAAATATTCTGTACAAAATCAGCAAAGCTGGGGGATGTCATGCAAGTGGTTATTCGTGCAGTTAATTATTTGAGATCCCACTGGCTTACACATAGACAGTTTCACACATATTTAGCTGAAATTGGGGAAGAGTTTGATGACATACCATACCACAGAGAAGTCCGCTGGCTTAGCCGCGGTAATGTACTCAAAAGACTTTTTGAGCTGAGAATACCAATAATTTGTTGCAGAATCTTAGAACATATTCTGAGCTCAACCATAATGAAGTGTCTTGAACAGAATGACCTCCATGCCAACCAGCATGGATTCCGAAAACATCGATCATGTGAAACTCAAATTGCACATTTGTCACATGACGTACTGAAAGCTCTGGATCATGGTAGTCAGGTAGATGCAGTATTTCTTGATTTCTGAAAAGCATTTGACTCAGTATCACACCTACACTTATTGTCAAAAGTGCAATCATATGTCAAATCTAGTGAAATTTGTCATGGAATTGAGGACTTCTTAGTTGGGCGCAGCATGTTATCTTGGATGGTGAGTCAGATGTATAAGTAACTTTGGGCGTGCCCCAGGGAAGGGCGTTGGGACCCTTGCTATTCGTATTGTATATTAATGACCTTGCGGCCAAAGGTAATTGTAACCTCAAACTTTTTGCAGATGATGCAGTTATCTACAGTGAAGCACTGTCTGAAAGAAGTTGTACAAATATTCAGTCCAATCTTGATAAGATTCCAAAGTGGTACAAAGATTGGCATCTTGCTTAAAGTGTTCAGAACTGTAAAATAGTGCACTTCACAAAATGAAAAAATGTAGTATCCTATGGCTATAATATCAAGGAGGCACAGTTGGAATTGGACAACTAATACAAATACCTATAGGGATATACTTCATAGGGATATGAAGGTAATGATGACATAGGCTCAGTTGTGGGTAAAGCACGTGGTAAATTAATTTATTTTATTGGCAGAAGAAGTGCAATCAGTCTACAAAGCAGATTGCTTACAAATGTCTTATGCAACTCACTGTAGAATATTGCTCAAGTTTGTGGGACCCATTCTAAAAAGGACTAACAGGGATCTTGAACAAATACAAAGAAGGGCAACATGAATGGTCACTAGTTTGTTGGACCCACAGGAAAATGTTACATAGATGCTGAAGAAACTGAACTGGCAGACGCTTGAAGATAGACGTAAACTATCCGGAGAAAGTCTACTAACAATCTTCAAAAACTAGCTTTAAATGGTGATACTATGAGCATACTACAACCCCATATGTATCGCTCACATAGTGATCTTGGGGACAAGATTAGTGTAATTACAGCACACACAGATGCATTCAGTCATTTTTCACTAAATAATTTTTGTTCCATGAAATATAGCAACTCCATATAATATTTGTTGAATCATCTTTGAGACATTTAGAATGGTTGACAATGTGTTTCACGCCAATCTTGAAAGACTTCATTTAAGACTTAAAATATTTATATTATTGTGTGTAAAGAGAAAGAAACAGCTTTCCTCACAGGGAGAGTTAATATTATAAGAATTTTTTTTTTAATATAATTGTCTTTAAAGTTGGATTTAACACTCCTAGCTGTATTTTCACATGGCATGTAGCTGAAATTATAACGGGCATCAAGTAAAGATTACCTTCTCAGAGTATTCCTTTTCCCTGGAGGTGGTAGAGTTTGCCATTCTTCTAATGATTTTATGCCACGTGCCATTCTAATGGAAAGTGGCCGGACTTTGTAGCTGTACTTTCTTCTCTTCCATTGCTGATTAATATTTATAAAATGGTTTTCAAGTCAAGGGAAGTATATTTCAATAAATTTTGTCATGACTTATTCAGATGGATATTACATAACATGCATGTCTTGTGAGAACACAGAATAGATACAGAAGATAAAAGAAAATTGAAAGTATTCATTGTAATTAAGATCTGTCTGACATCTTCAGTGGTGATATATCTTAGCTTTCCTGTATATCTTTATACAGAGTAATTATGGATTGTCAATAAACAATTGTTTTCATTAGTCTTTGTACCCTTTGTCATTAAAAATTACTCTCTCATTTTTTCTGTACATACTTCACATTGCAGACTAGTGCAATAAATCAAACTGTATCTTTGCAATCTTATTACAGTACTGACTCATGTGCAGCGTAGTTATCAGTTAAACGTTGAACCACTGGGGCTAGTCTTCTTCTAACAAGTTGTATACAATGGATATAAGGAAGAGTTTGCAGGATGGAAGTGTTGTGTACGGACAGGAGGAGAATTGAACATGTTCTGACAGGGGAAGAAAGGAAGGAGAAGCAAGACCTAATTGTATAAGAATCTAAGAAAGACTGAAGATAGACCCTAAAGACAGTTTATCCAGGTCCCACGTCCTTAAATTCCCACCTTTTTGCAGTTTCTTCAGTTTTAGTCTACATTTCATAACCAATAGATTGTGGTCAGAGTCCACATCTGCCCCTGGAAATATCTTACAATTTAAAAATACCTTCTAGTATCTCCAGGCTTCTTCCAAGTATACAACGTTCTTTCATGATTCTTGAACTAAGTGCTATCTATGATTAAGTTATGCTCTGTGCAAAATTCTACCAGGCGGCTTCCTCTTTCATTTCTTACCCCCCAATCCATATTCACTTACTACGTTTCCTTCTCTTCCTTTTCCTACTATCGAATTCCAGTCATCATTATTTAACCATACAGTAAAGCTGCATGCCCTTAGGAAATATTAACGGCTGTAGTTTCCCCTTGCTCTCAGCCGTTTGCAGTGCCAGCACAGCAAGGCCGTTTTGGTTAGTGTTACAAGGCCAGATCAGTCAATCATTCAGACAGGTGCCTGTGCAGGTACTGAAAAGGCTGCTGCCCCTCTTCAGGAACCACACTTTTGTCTGGCCTCTCAACAGATACCCCTCCGTTGTGGTTGCACCTACGATACGGCTACCTGTATCGCTGAGGCATGCAAGTCTCCCCACCAACGGCAAGGTCCATGGTTCATTGGGGGGGGATTCTTTATATATTGTTACAGAAATCACCAAAAGAGCCACTAACATCCACAAAATTTCGTGCAATTGCACAGCTGCATAGAAAGAAGAAGAAGACAGAAGATCTGCAACAAGAATTAATGCAACTGGCAAAGGAACACTTCAAAAACCTGAAAGTGAAAGCACTTTGTCAACAAAAACTTGAGCCATGACGCTAGTACGTATGGTTAGTGGCCTGAGGAGATTGGCTGAAAAATTTATTAACGACATCATATTTGAAGGAGAAAGTGGGAATCTCCACAGAAATTCTGTTACTATCAGTGTAGACAATCAAGTGCCCTGGACACCTGTCGAAAATATACACACCAGTGACATAAGCACTTCAAGTGCATCAAGTTTTTCTTCACGAACAATGGAAGCTTTTGTGGATGACACAGTTGAGACAGAGGTGGTGGACGATAATTATTCATGAGATGGCTTAATCACTTGTATATCGAATTTCTTTTTGTCTTTTGTATTTTTTTACGTAAGATAACTGTAAGATTGTTAGAATAAATGAATAAGAACACGTACCTGAATATTGGCTTTTAATACTTCATTCATTGCCTCACACGTTCCCATACTAATGTGACTCAATGTGTGAGGTGAAATGCAAGATACAAACTTTAGAACTTCAAAATCTCCTATAGTTGCTACGTATCACAAGGTTATTTATAATCATTGAGAAACTGATATAGATTTTCGCATAATTGTGTCTTCTTTTTCTATGCAAGGGCAAAGTAATTCTAACAAGTTGTTGAGTGTTTCATGGTCCATTCTAAAAAAGTTGACGTAATCTTCAATTTCGAAGTGCAATATTTCTTTTAGGAGATTTTTGTGATTATATTTACCTCTCAGTTTGAACCACTCCTTGCACCAGAGTCTAGTTTTCTTCTTCTTTTTTAGGCACAGTGCCCAAGTTAGTGCCAAAAATGCTTTGTCGGCATTTGTAGGCATTTTCAATACTCACGAACATGAACGGCGTCAGTTTCTAAAGTGAAGTTGCATTGATAAACATTGTTTGTGCGTGCATGGACTTGCCTGACAATCCGGTGGCTAGACAAGAGTGATTTTGTCACTCATGTTCAATCGTTTATGGTTGCCTTTAGACCACAACCTAATCACAGTCCAGTCCAATAGATCACATCACTGCTGCTCGCTTTTGTTATGCACTGACAGCAATGCTCCAAGCAGACAGAAAGCTATGCTTTTGAATACGACATGGGATGAGTGCAAATAGTATCATTTATATTGCTTAGTAACATAGTTTTTCAAAAAGGCAGCATATGTAGTGCAGTAAAAATCAGCATTAACTAAAAAATTACACCGTATTTGTTTCTTCTTAGTTACCTATGGATCCAGGGAGGTATGAACTGATATGTTACCAGATAGTTTATTTATGATTCTCTTGTAACACACAGTCAACAGCTCGTGCTCTAGTAATGCTCCCAAAGGATACGTATCGCATTGTTGAAGTGAGAAAAAATTCCATCACAAAAACTTTTATACTCCACTATAGACTTGCAGACATGTCACCCCCAATGCATATGTCTAGCTCAGAGGCCTCATTTCCATATGTCAGGCAATATTCCATTGATGACAGTTAAATTGATGATGACAGCTTACACCTATCCAAGGCAGTATTACGCAGGAGATTGTTTGAATCACCTTCCATACATACAAGACAAATTGCCCCTGTACTAGAACTGGCTGTTTGATTATTTACTTGTCATTCACTGAACTACATAGTTCATTTAATGTGTAATTGATCTGTTAGGAAAGTTTTTATTGTTATTGACATTTTCATAAATATATATTGTATCCATCTTGGATTATTATATTGTGGTTAAAACATTTGTTCTAGTTTATTATTATTATTCGCAAAGCCTCAAGAGTGGAAGGCGCTAAGTAGGGATTGTGCATTTTCTGTCCTTCCTGTTCTTCTGTTTCGTTTTGTTTCCCCACCAATTTTTCATTGTTTCTGAGAATTTAGCTCTTGTTTCTTCACTCCATTTTGTTCCGGTTCTTTGGACTTTTGACTCAGGTTTAACCTCTCAGTTTTGTACTTTTATTCTATAATTGTTCCTTATGTCTATTTCTTCTTTGGTGATTTTGCCTAATTCTAAGTCTTTTTTAAAATTTTGGATTCATTCTCCACCGTTAGTGAGGGAATCTACGTATTTTACTATTTTTTTTGTTAGTCTGTGTTTGGGAAGCCTCATTATGTGGCCTCTTTTCCTAATGTCTGTCTCTACATTAGAATATTCTTCAATTTTGGACATTTTCTGTAGTCTATATCCATTTTCGCTCCATCTTGATCCTAAACTTTTCCTATTTATTTTTCTTTCCTTAGATTTTGTATATCATTTTACCCTGTTTAGTGCCATGGTTTCGCTGGCATATGACATTGATAATTTAATTACTGTTTTGTAATGTCTAACTCTGGCATTTAAAGATAAGCATTTTTTTTATTATAGAGGTTTTGCACTACTACTAAAACTTTACAAGGTTTTTATATTCTTCCTTGTTGTGCATATTTTTCAGAGATAATTTCTCCTAGATACTTAAAGTGTGATACTCTGTTAATTTCTCCATATTGTAATTCGAAAATTTCTAAACTTGTTGTTGTAAATACTGTTTTTTCAAATGATATCTGCAGGCCAACTTCCTCTGCACATTCCTTTTCAGTTTCTATCTGTTTTATAGCCATCTCACAAGAGTCTGCCATTATTGTGAGAGTGTCCACATAAGCTAAGTAGGGATTCGTAGTTTTTCCTTCCTTTCTTTCTTTCTTTCTTCCCCCCCCCCCCCCTCCCCCCCCCCATGAAATTGGTTAGGCAATGACCTTGCTGCAGTGGATACACCGCTTCCCATGAGATCACCGAAGTTAAGTGCTGTCAGGCGTGGTCAGCACTTGGTTGGGTGACCACCCAGGCTGCCATGCGCTGTTGCCATTTTTCGGCGTGCATTCAGCCCCGTGATGCCAATTGAGGAGCTACTCGACTGAATAGTAGCGGCTTCGGTCAAGACTACCATCATAATGACCGGGGGAACGGTGTGCTGCCACCAAGCCCTTCCTATCCCCATCCTCCTCTGAGGATGTCACGGCGCTCAGATGGTCCTGGTAGGCCACTCGTGGCCTGAAGATGGAATGCTTTTTAATGAAATTGGTTTCCAGCAATTTTCTGCTTCAAGTTTATTTCCCATTCCTCCATGACTCTATCTAGAATGACATTGAACAACAAAGGCGATAACCCACCAACTTTATTATTATTGTGAAATCAATTGCATGTAAATATTTGTATTTGGACTGGGTGGGAGGTTCTTTTCTCCCCACCATCGGCAGTCACAGTATTATGATGTTGTCAACGACAAAGTGGCAATGCGAAAGAAACTAATTCTAATTGGGATGGCGCCAGACCCATATTGCACTAAGTGTGCTCTATAAGA
Source organism: Schistocerca serialis cubense (assembly GCF_023864345.2). NCBI lineage: Eukaryota > Metazoa > Arthropoda > Insecta > Orthoptera > Acrididae > Schistocerca > Schistocerca serialis. The sequence goes on along the minus strand of NC_064638.1, from coordinate 604,496,268 downwards.
TATTCGGAACACCGTTCTGTGTGCATCGATCAGAGGAAAACGTGGTCGTGGGTTCGCAGAAAACTGGTCCACATTAACCACACGTTTCAGCAATACTACTAGAAAATATATTATGAGCCGACTGGCACTTCTATCCAACTGCGAAGTTATTAAAAAAGAAATTACAATTTTTTTTTACTGTTCAAGGAAAACCTTATTGTTTTCTCTCAAAAAAAAAATTTCCACTATTTTTCACAAAGAGTATTTCCACTGTTTTTTTCCCACCATGTTTCATTGTTTCTTAAGGGGCGTGACCATTGGTTCTTTTAGAAGAATTTTCTTTCCATTTCTCTTCCAGAGTAATTTGATGTAACGTTTTTCTTCCCCTAATGAAGTTTCTGTTTTCCAAGAGCGGATTTATTTATTTTTCTTTCCATGAAGAGGTTATTTTATTTAGTTACATGAAAAATTTATTTCTATATTGTTCATGAAGAAGCTCATCTTCTACCACAATGAGTTACTTAAAAGAGTCCGGAAGACAGCTCAGGACAATTTGTCCGCTCGAGACTGGGTGTATGTGTTGTCATCATCATTTCATCTTCATCAAAAGGCAGGTTGTCTAAGTGGCATCAACTATAAGGATTTACACCAGGCGGCAGAAAATCCTTGCCAGTACTTCCATACGCACTTTCACTTTTTTGTAACGTACAGATATTTACTGCAGAATGTCACTTTCCTTTAAGAACAAAATATGACTAGTAATCAGCAGGAGACCTGACCTTTTGCAGAGGAACCTCGTGTAAGTACCCAAGAACATGAACTTTTGTTCACTACACTTCCAACCAAATCAGCGAATGTGGAACATAGGAAACCTGTACAGGATGCAATGTCTACCTTATTTAATGTACCAAATAAGCCACCCCAACTTTAGCTGAGGAGAAACCACACAGATGTAATAATGAAACATCAGACAAATAAAACTGTTTCCCAACACAGAAGAAACCAATACTGCATTTTTTCGCTATCTCTGAGCCACAAATAGCAGTAGCCTTCTTCGCACAGTCGTCTTTTAAAGAAAAATAAATTACATTGAAGTAATATTCATGTATGAGAATGTCAGGTGTAGTGTAATTAAGTGTTTACTGTTGCGGCCACATGTAGTAAGCATTGCTTCACGCAGTGGAGAATGGCAAAACAGAGGCAGCCGGTGATCGCGGCATTGGGAAATAGGCGCAACACAGATAACCTTGCTGACAGTTGCAGTCTACCAACCGGCTGATGCAAGGACGCACGCAGAACGAGCGCCGAGCGAAGCATGGAGAGTGCTGAGTAAGGGAAGTGATGACAGCACGCTAAGTTACGCTGCAATATACTGCGAGAGTAATAACAAGAAGCTGCCACTGAGGGTAAAAAACGTCCTGCCGGATGTAAATAGTGGAGTGCAGGCAGCAACGGACAGAAGCCATTAGGAAGCAGTTCGGATCTGTGGACGGACTTAGTCCGTGTCCAAATGTTCAATCTTTGTAGGTGACGATTCCGAAGTCTGTTCCAGCTCGCAGGAGTCATCCTTTCCCTGCCAGATGTCAACTTCAACTCTGGGGGTCGGTCCGAGTCCAGTCGGCACCATGGCTGACTGACTACAGCGAGAAGTTCCAGCAGGACCGGCTGCAGTGCGGTCTTGGCCACAGGCGCCGCTGGGGCCTGACGCCCGGACTCCATGGCAATCCGGCCCCATGGCGTATGGTTCGTCCATTACGGGAGCTCGCAGACATCGCGACTGACGGCTTCCCGGCTGCCAGTGCAGCAGGCGGCGGCAGCTGATCGCACGGCGAAGCAGTTCCGTGGGGGTGCCATACTGGGCTGCCGAGCAGCGACTAGTTCATCTGAACCACAGGGCATCCTGACTTCAGCAGAGCATTGGTGGTGCGCGTTGTGCGCATTGTCGGAGAATCTACACAGCAGCAGCCAGGTGGAAGGATCCGCAGGGCTGGGCAGTGATGACCAGGGAGAAATTGTAAAGAAAACTCAATAAATAATTGTAAAACTCCACCCCGTCTCAGTCTTTGGCGCAGCCACTGTGTTTGCTGCTAACGAGTACTGCAGAAGTTGTAACAAGTGGCCATCTGATGTAACATTATCATAGACTCCTTAGAAATTCGTTACATGTAAAGAAAAGTAGCAATCATAATAGCAAGATGCAGCAGCATAAATATATACTTCCCTTGCAGGAAATGCCATATTTATGTAGCCAGCCGTAGTGGCCAAGCGGTTCTAGGTGCTTCAGTCTGGAACCGTGCGACCGCTATGGTCGCAGGTTTGAATCCTGCCTCGGGCATGGATGTGTGTGATATCCTTAGGTTAGTTACGTTTAAGTAGTTCTAAGTTCTAGGGGACTGATGACCTCAGATGTTAAGTCCCATAGTGCTCAGAGCCATTTGAACCATATTTATGTTGCACTGCTTTCAGTGGAGAAAGTTACAATTATTCGGTATTCGAAAGTGTTTCCTCACGAACAAGGTGTCCACTGAATCTATGAGATTTGGCTCTTTTTACATTTATTTCACCATCATTCATGTCTCTTGATATTTTACTGACGATTGGTACGCAAAAGTATGATAACTTTTTCTACAATTAAGTAGAAATATTATTATAAACACAAAAAGACTTTCTCTCAGTCAGGTACCATTTATGTTTGTCAGATCGTGGTGTTACTGTTGCAAGAAAACAATCAAAGAATAATAAATAACTCATGGTGAGATAAATAATCTCGTAGCTAACGTCATTAAATGTTTACTGTTAATCGTCTGCATCGATTAGATCTTCTTCAAATTTCGTAGGTTGTTATCTGAAATGAGGTGGACAAAATTAAGTTGTCTATTGATTTGAAAACAAAAGACTGTAGCGACAGCGAAACACGGGAAGTGACGTAGTTCACAGAAGTTACCACATCCAGTAGACGGCGTTGTGAGTATTATCTTTGAAGACGAAATTTTTGGCTGGCAGAAAGATCTGTGTTTTCATTGTTTTCGTCGAGGTGGTAGATTCAGCATGGTATTATTGTAGTAAATCAGCAATAGGCTTTGTGCTATTGTGATTTCTAAGAGACAGAAAGCAAAATTGTTGTAGAGAAAACAGGAAAAGTAATATGTGCTTGGAGTCTTTCGCGACGGCATACATGAATAAAACGTTCTCGGTTTTCCAGCCGCGTCAATTCAAATAAAATCCTCGAGCTTTCGATGTCCATCACCGCCACTGTCGTCAGAAGTTCACTGACTGCAGGGGCTGCTACGATTGCTCGCTTATACAGGCATGACGACATCATCAGCAGCAGCCAATCAGATCGACCCAATGTGGCGCACGCGTAAGTCGACCCAGGCAGCTAGCGGAGCTATTGCCCGTGACAGCACCGGTGACGTCAGTTGGCGCCAGGGGCAGGCGCCACGTTTGAAACTGCCGTTCCCGCGTCGCGCATCTGTCTTTGCTATCTTTCGATGTCCAACGCCCGCCCCCGTGCCCTGCTGAGTGTGTACCCCTGGTCTCTGTTAAATTGTTGTTGTTTAAACGAATCTCGGCCGCTTCCTTTATAACGGAGTCCTAATATGTAGACGCATGAGCCAACACTTTTGTATTTTCGAACTGTATTTTATGTCTGTTTTCTAGGCAACGCTCCACTATGACCGACTTGTCAAGCTCCCTTTGTTTTATATGGCGCTTGTGCTCATTACAACGCTCCGCAACCGTGCGAATTGTTTGTCCAATATACATGCTGCCACATTGACAAGATACATCATACACACCGGACACTCGAAGAGCAATGTCGTCTATAACAGGGCGCAACATATCTCGTATCTTGGGGGTGGGCCGCAACACTGGTCTTAGCCATGTTTCTGCAGCAGACGTCCTTACTTGCTGCTAGTTGCTCCACAGTATGGCAGGAATACAGTCCGTCTGGCCTCTTCTACTGATTCACCAGGTGTCTTTCGTCGCCGGCCCATTGAAGCGTTTGTGATGTCTGTTTTGCTGTATCCATTTTCCCCGAAAAGACGTTTTAAGTTCTGCAATTCAGTCTGTAGGTGGTTGTCGGAAAAGTAATATATATTCGCATCCTGGGAGGTAAATAAGCTGATTGGTGAAAATGATTGTGGTTAGAATATCGTATTTTCCCATAGAATATAAATGTGTAGGATTTATTTAATACTGTGACGTATGTACTCAAGCTGTACGTGTAGTGCTGTACTCATGAACATTACAAACGGCAGATTTACTTTCATAGCTGTGTTGTATGCAACTTACTATTGTGGTAGTGGCTGTTTGAAGGCTTCTTCAAAGGTAACTCTTGGTTAAACATGTTGACATGTTAAGTAATGGAGTCGTTAAACTTTATTTTTAGTCACTGAAGTATATAGCGATGAAACACTCTAAAAACAGGAAGAGAAATGCAGCAAAATTGGAGATACTGTGGGAAATTAACATTTGCGAAACAAGATGCTGAAATAGCAGGTAAGGATTCATATGAATGTCTCATCTGACATTCAGAAAATTCGCAAATCAAGTCAGTGTCTAGTAAATTCACTTTTTATTATTAATCATAAGTACCATTAGGGAGTAAACGGTTTATGATGTAAGTATTGGAATTTCAATGTTAGAATGGACAATTTTTAGGTCTTAGCTGCACTGCATAGAAAGAAAATGCTGTAGGACATATTGAATAAAAGTATGCTGTCAGTCCTGTTTGTGGGCCAGTACAGTGAGAAAGATCTCCTAAGTGCAAAGCAGGCAGTATTGGCCTTTTTGGGTTGTACCAAAAAGAAGCAAACTCTGAACAAATGTTCCAAAGTAATTAAGTTTCAATATTGATGATTTAGCCCTGTCTTCTTGCCAATTGGCAGTCATTGGCTCATCACTATTTCCTACCTGAGACTAACGTGAGGTTATTCGCACAAGGTCAGGTGCTGATGCTACACACATCTGCTTTGACCTGTGTGTCACGGTGAGCCTTAATGTTTTTGAGTTTTTGTGTTTGTGTGTTATAGTATTTGGTGGCGCTCTCTTGTGCTGGATGTTTGGTAGTGAGTTGTTTGACATGAACTGAATGTTTCAAGTTGCTATTGAAAGAATTTGTGCCGGCTTTCTGGTGAGTTACTTTGAATTTGTATATTTTGGCTGATGGATTCATTTTTATTTTTGGAAATATTAGTGCCGTGTGTTTCTCGTGGTTGGAGATTTAATATTTTTCTCTTTTCTTCAGTTGTGATGAAGATGCAGATATTTATGAGTAGCTCATTGCTTGTTGCAATGGGCGATGTTGTTTGTGTATATTGAAATTGGTGGTTATGAAAGTTTTCATGAATTTTCGGAATTTCCTTGTTAGTGTTCGGTAATTGTTAGATTGTTATTGGTAGGTATCTTGGGTACTGATGTACCATCATTGGTTAGGATACATTTCTGATATTAGTCGTGTGAGCATGGTTTGGTTTGTTGTACTGAGAACTTTGGTTTAGGTAGAGTAAGTGGAAGTGTGGTATCTAGGGCGTTGCTTGAGCTATGTGAGTGAAGTGAAATTTGCAACACTTTGTTATTAGAGTGGTTGGTTTCTGGTATCGAGTGCTTTGTTGGAGGTAGTAGGTCAAGTGAAAATTGTGTTGAGTTTTTGAGTTCTGTATGGGTTACTGGTATTGAGGTCTTCATTTGAGATAAATAGGTCACGCGACATTTACAACACCAATAGTTTCCATTTTTGTAATTTTTTGGTGTTAAATTTTGAGGATCTCATGTGCTTGATTTTTGGGATTGGGTTGGTTGTTTGGAGAAGGAGACCAGACAGCGAGGTCATCGGTCTCATCGGATTAGGGAAGGATGGGGAAGGAAGTCGGCCGTGCCCTTTCAAAGGAACCATCCTGGCATTTGCCTGGAGCGATTTAGGGAAATCACGGAAAACCTAAATCAGGATGGCCGGACGTGGGATTGAACCGTCGTCCTCCGGAATGCGAGTCCAATGTCTAACCACTGATTTATGGGTGAATATTTGTGTTGCAGTAATGTCATTATTGCCAGTGAGTGGAAGAAATCGCTATTCTTTTGAAAATGTGATTGTTTATTTGTATCCAGGGGTGTACCTAGGGGTTGGCAGGAGTGGCCCCCGCCAGGGGCGCAAGAACAAGGGGGGGCGCAAATTCCAAATGCCGCCGACGATAACGTGACGGTGCGCTGCGCCGACCTCTGAAAAAATAACGCTGCGCCGCGGCCAGTCTGGTACGAGAAATTGTTGAAAAATTTGCTACAGAACGGTGAAGAGATAGTAAAGGAAGATGCTCTGATGACGAGAATCATCTTCGCTTTACTGGGAGGCACTTTCCTCATGTCACTCCAAGTGACCAGTCCAAGAAACGCAGACTATGGCGTAGATGTGCAGTCTGCTCGAAACAGAATGTGAGCCGCGGCCGATATTATCTTTTTAGATAAACTATTGAAAAATACTACTATTACTACTACTACTACTAATTTATTCTTGATTTTTTGGCAGTGCTCAGCTAATATATATTACCTAAGCTAAACCTCCTTACTCCATGAACTTTTTTATCAGAGCGCGAGAGCACATAACCTTGCAAACCAGTTTTGACGTAATAAGATTTTCACTCTGCAGTGGAGTGTGCGCTGATATGAAACTTCCTGACAGATTAAAACTGTGTGCCCGACCGAGACTCGAACATACCACCGCACACTCCGCTGCAGAGTGAAAATCTCATTCTGGAAACATCCCCCAGAATGTGGCTAAGCCATGTCTCCGCAATATCCTTTCTTTCAGGAGTGCTAGTTCTGGAAGGTTCGCAGGAGAGCTTCTGTAAAGTTTGGAAGGTAGGAGACGAGATACTGGCAGAAGTAAAGCTGTGAGTACCGGGCGTGAGTCGTGCTTCGGTAGCTCAGATGGTAGAGCACTTGCCCGCGAAAGGCAAAGGTCCCGAGTTCGGAGAGATGTCCGCATGGATACAGACTACAGCACTGACTGATAAACTAAATGAGCAGGCAGGCAAATACAACCTATAAAGTTGTCACAGTTAACATAAATAAAATGAGCACACCTTTAAAAATTCGAGCCCTCGCGGACTTCCTACACCATAGAAGAACAGACGTTGCACTATTGCAAGAAGTGGTTATGACTAAAATAAACCAGATGCCAGGATATGCGGCAATCACAAATATAGACCCAGAATCCCAATGCGGTACGGCAATAATGGTACGGAACAGGATCGACTTTGGTGGGACTAAAATGTTGTCAAGCGGCCGAGGGATAGCGCTAAACATAGAAAAGACGCTCTTTATCAACATATACGCACTTTCTGGCACAGACAACAAGCGAGCAAGAAGCACCTTCTACAATGAAGAAGTAGCCGAACTGCTGATGCAGAACAATAACATCATCATCATTGGAGGAGATTTTAACTGTGTCGCCGCAGATGAAGACCAAATACCCGTAGCAAACATGTGCCTAGAACTGCAAGAACTGATTCGACGACTGAAAATAGAACATTCGTGGCGCCTTCTCCATCCAACACACACTGAATTTACATACCACCACAAAAATGGTAAAAGCAAACTGGACCGTATATATGTCAGCAGATCAGCAACTAAAAATGTAGTGCACGTCGAAGTCTATCCTGTCATCTTTTCGAACCACTGCAGCTACGAATGCAGCCTGCATCTCCAAAAAGGAAAAAACGTCAGCACAAGAAGCACATGGAAGCTAAATACGGAACACCTGCAGGACGCGGAACTGCGCAAGCAAATAGTGGAAACGTGGCAAGAATGCCTGGCACAGCGCGCACGCTACAGCAGCACGACCGAGTGGTGGCTGGCACGAGCGAAGCCGACAATGCGCTGCCTGTTGATAAGATATAGCGTGGAAAAGTCATTCTGGAGGCGAACCACGGCCGAGTTCTAACAGCAGTGCCTGAAAGACGCACTCGAGGCACCGGCAGACCACCAGCGATACCCGCCGCGAGTGAGGAGAATCAAGGCAAAACTCCTTCAAATAAAGAAACAGCGAATAAGAGGCGTCCTCACCAGAAGTAAAACATATGGCGAGGTGGATGAAGAGTCACTCACCATGCACCACCTAAATAGGGAAAGGGAGAGAGTCGCAGGAAGCTTCAGGACAAGCAGGGAAAGACGCTCACGACGAAAACGGAGTTAACAAAACACATCGAAGACTATTTCCGAGACATGTTCCGTCGAGAAGCGACAGACGACGCAGCAACTGCTGAAATCCTCCAGCAGACGAGGAGCGTGCTCACAGACGCAGACAGGGCGTTGCTGACAGAAAATGTCGACGTGGATGACATCAAAGAAACGATGAGGACCAGCGCAAGAGGAAGAGCACCCGGCGCCGACGGCATCTCGCTCGAGTTCTACCTCGCATATTGGTACGTGCTAGGAGGGCAATTCACGGAAATGGTTAACGAGATACTCTATGGGGCAGAAATTCCACCTGGGCTGACCGAAGGGACCATAACACTCATCCCTAAGAAGAGAGCCGCCCGCCGCATTGAAGAGTTTCGTCCGATTATGCTCCTCAACGTCGACTATAAAATAATAGCGAAATGCATCGCAAACAATATGAAATCGGCGATGAGGAAAGTCATCAGTTAGTTGCAAACATGTGCGGTACCAGGGAAAAATGTATTTGACGCCACATGCACCTACAGGGACATAATAGCACAGGCAGCCACCACCAGAAGCGCAGGTGCCATAATTTCGGTGGACTTCAACAAAGCCTTCGACAGGATCGACCACAAATATCTCGTAGAGACACTAAACAGACTCGGGTTTGGGCAAAAATTCATCACAATCATCCAGAAGATACTAAGTACTGCGAGATCGGCAGTAGTAATCAATAGTTGGGAAACAAAACTGATAAAACTGGACAGATCCGTGAGGCAAGGCTGTCCATTGTCAATGGCTCTATTCGCTATAGCACTGGACCCGCTGCTGCGGAAACTCACAAACGACATCAGAGGCTTCTCCGTAGGAGGCAAAGCAGTAGCATGTATAGCCTACGCTGACGACCTAGGCATCTGTATTGAAGACCAGGAAGATATTGGGAGAGTAGAAACCATCATGAATACATTCCAAAAAGCGTCATGCGCCCATTTAACCCCAAAAAACAGTGCTACTGCTCATAGGGAATCAATGACTCAAACCAGACAGCCAGTGGTATAAAATAGCAGAAAGCCATTAAGTTCTTGGAATATATATACAGTCTTGTCCACTTAGAATGGCCGCATACAACTGGAGGGATGTGCTACACACCATAAGAGGTCTCTCCAGACAGCACTCGAACCGGAAACTAACAATTCACCAGAAAACAGAACTGATAAACACGACGATCCTGTCGAAAGCTTGGTACCTGGCGCAAATCTTAAGCATCCCGACAGAAATTGCGCGAGCACTAACGAGCGCAGTGTACTACCTGTTGTGGCGCCGAAATACATTCAAAGTGGCGCAAGCAACGTGCTCGCTGCCAACGAAAGAAGGGGGACTAGGTCTAATTGATATAAAGATCAAATGTGCAGCCCTTCTACTGAAACGAACGCTCGCCATCCAGGACAAAAACCCTGACAGCGTCACAGCCAAGATAATTGGAAGATACAAGCCCGCATCACAAGAAGCGCCGGTCGACACGAGGCACATTCCCTCCAGAATGCGACTCGTCAGGCTGCACTACGCCAACAAAAGTTACGTTCTGGACACCGTGGCGAACCCGGCAAAAAACAAAATTGAACACAAACTCCCACAATACAATTGGAAACAAATATGGGGGAACGTCTCGGAAAACGTGTTGCCTAAACATGCGAAGGAGACATGGTACAAAATAATTAACAGAACGGTACCAACCAACCAAAGACTGGCGGAGATAAAACTCGTCACAAGTGACAAGTGTGACGTTTGTGGCATGGCCGACACCCTCGAGCACCGATTCACGTGCGGGAATGCCATCAACATCTGGGAAGCGTGCCAGCAGATGGTGGCCCACATCAACAGAACGGCGCCGGGAAGCATCACAGTGGAAGCAATCACCGCCCCAGACTGCAACCCATTTCCACGGCCCAAGCGACTGGCGACTCTCTGGATCCTCGCCATGACGGCACACACCATCGTAGCGCGGAGGCACACCGACCAGCTGGCCTTCCTGATGGACCTCTGGGAGGAGAACAAGACAGCCCAGCAGCACAGGCGATACCACGAGAACTTCAAAAACTTCCTGCAGATTCCAGTGCAGACAGCAATCGCCAGAGTCCTTCCCAGCCTGTGACCCTTAGCACCGCCACCAGCCACCTCACCACAAGAATAACGTGTGCAGTGATAGCGAACAAGTGCAACACAAAAGATAAAGTGCTTTCTCTTCTCGCACCAAATAGTGAAGTATAGTAGTATAAAGTGTTTCTTCTTAGTGAAAGCAGTGATATAAAGTGCTTCTCACCAAACATCTGTCATGCTCGCAGCCGAAACAGTGTCAAAAGTATGCACAGTAGTACTACCTGTTTTTTTTAATTAACTTTTCTTCTATTATTTGTACTATACTCAATAGGAAACAAGCATTGGTTCAAATGGCTCTGAGCACTATGGGACTCAACTTCTGAGGTCATTAGTCCCCTAGAACTTAGAACTAGTTAAACCTAACTAACCTAAGGACATCACAAACATCCATGCCCGAGGCAGGATTCGAACCTGCGACCGTAGCAGTCTTGCGGTTCCAGACTGCAGCGCCTTTAACCGCACGGCCACTTCGGCCGGCGAAACAAGCATTACTTAGTGGAAAGTGCCAACTACTCATTATTATTATTAGATATTTTTTTAAATGATTTCCTTTACTTTGTGCCTATAAAATTCTATTGATTACTCACACTATCCTTTCTGCTTCTCTTATGTAATATGACAAAATTTTCTCTCTTCATCAATTTAGGTATATTCTTTAGTATATGTAAAAAAAAAGTTTCTTCCACTTCTGCTCCACCTATCATGATGACGTTTCCCTCATACTGTCCCACTTAACAGTGTAACTAGTGGAAGAGATCAAACCAAAATACACAATGTGCCTGTGGCATCACAAGTGCATCACATACAGAAACATAAACTCAAAATCAATGCATCGAATTCCAAATATAAACTGTTATGCCTGTCCTGCAATGTCTACCCCCACAAAAAAAAAAAAAAAAAAAATAAAAGACAAATGGCCATGTAAAAGGGTTTAAGGAACAACAATAAGAGAAAAAGAAAAAGAAAAATATAAAAACGAAAACATATAAAATGACAGTAATATTAACCAACACTAGGAATATAATAGATTAATAGAATAAAATGTCTTTTTTTAATGTATCGTTGTTAATATATTTAAATAAATATATATGTTTACAAAAAAAAAAGTTCGAGTCTCGGTCGGGCACACAGTTTTAATCTGTCAGGAAGTTTCATAGTTTCAGTTTTGACATCTTCATCTTACTGCAATGCCTAAAGTGCGATTGTGGTTAGATCCAGTTGATATATTTCTTGTTTAATTGGGCATGTAAACATATACTCTATATTCGTGGTAAGTAAATATTATTTACTTGTTATATTAGCTTATGGCAACAGTTGCAAAATATTACCTTAACAAAGTACCCCGAAAGTCATTTAGACCTATTTAATAACAATTATCACATACACCTATAAACAAGATTTGTCGTTAATATTACTGGTCTCATTACTTTTGCTATGGTAATTGCCACATCAAATCTTTTTACCTTATTCTTTTATCTCCGCTGAGTCGACAATTTATTAGCAGATTTGAGGGTTTGAAAGAACATAGATACTTTTGGCTTAATTGTGCTCTCGCCAGGTCAGGGCAATTACGACTTGGCCAAACTTTTGGGGTTGAGGTTTTTGAAGCACGAGCCCTTACGCCACACACCTTCGTAGTGGTGTTAGCTGGCGAGCGGAAGTAACCCAGACCGGACACGCACCTCCGAGATGCCTGTCGCCAATTCGCAGAAGGACCTCGGTGCCGACACTAATCCTGTCGACCGTGAGGCTGACTGCCCCCCTCAAAGGCTCGCCGAAGCTGCATTCACAGTTACACGGCCCTGCTAAACTCAACAGTTACCAGTTCATCTGTGGCTGTGTAGCAAGAGGAAGCGCTCGGTCGAACATCAAGGAAGGTGAGTCATGTGTTCTGTAATAGCAATATGTTTCCTGTGCTCATGCTCATGGTTCACAAGCAGCTACGATTCATTCGTGTTTGAATTAAACTCTTATTTTATCAGGTAGTTAAACATTTTCCCCGTTTTTCTCGCAATAGAATCGCACTATTTTTGATTTGACGCTTCTTACATAAATCTGCTTAATTTATGTACTGTTTTTTTATTTTTTTCGCAGTCAGTTTTTTGATTTGAAATTCGTAACAGTAGATAAAACTACATTATAACAATACATACATATCAAAATCTGTGGCAAGTCATGCATATGTCACTATATGTTTCAATCAACATAGGTGTCGCCAAAAGTGTCCCTAGGGAAGATACTAAAATTATCAGTCTTGTTGTTAACGAGTACATAAAAAACAGAGTTTAACTTTTGATTATTCAAAATAATATGAACTCATTCATCTACAGTGCCAGTCATACAATTTTTCTTTCTCACAACTACATTTCATTTACTAAAATTAATAAATATGAACATACTCGTGATTGATAATTGTAGCACCTTTATTGTTTATTTCAGTAACATTTGATATGCTATCTAAGAGGATGTTTGTCATATTGTTTATAACAGACGTACCAGTTAAAATTACACATGCGATTTAACCATCCAGATTAATAACGGGCATTATTGTGTAAAAACGTGTCAATTGCAGACGTTGAATGCAAAGTCGCCTTTGTATTTATCATCTTTGATTGAAAGCGTCCTTTTAACGCTCATTCCCTTTTTAACATAGGATCTACGTGCATTGTGCATTCAAGGTTCACTAAAACTGACGATACTGCACTAGTCAATTTGCATTCGTAAAACAAGCTCTGTGCACTTCAGTTTCAGTCATATCTGGTTGCGATATGTTTCTCGATACACAGTGTATCTCTCTATAGGAAATTTTTTTCAAACAAATAGGCTAACTCTAAATTCTCTAGCTCTTACATCGTTAGTATTGTCTACTCTAAAGCAACATCGTGTGCGCAATGTGATTTCCCTGGCAATAAAATTTGTTTGAATTCAAAGAAATATTAAAAAGTCACGCATATATTGTCACCGTTATTTATGAAATACTTCTACATTGTTTTGCTGCTTTGGTTTTTTACCTTGATATTTCACATTCAGACCAAATCTAAGAGTCGATGGATAAGCTTTCTCTATAGCTTACTCCTATTCTCTTCAGAATTTCGAACATCTTGCACCATTTTACATTGTTGAACGCTTTCTCTAGGTCGACAAATCCTATGAAAGTATCTTTATTTTTCTTCAGTCTTGCATCCATTATCAGTCGCAGTGGCATGACTGCCTCTCTGGTGCCTTTACCTTCCTTAAAGCCAAACTGATAGTCACCTAACAGATCCCCAATCTTCTTTTCCATTCTTATATATATATATATATATATATATATATATATATATATATATATATATATATATATATATATATTATTTTCGTCAGTATCTTCGATGCATGGGGTGTTAATCTGATTGTCTGGTAGTTCTCACATCTATCAACCTTTGCTATCTTCGGAATTGTGTGCATGACATTTTTCGGAAAGTCTGATGGTACGTCGCCAGTCCCATAGATTCTACTCATTCTCATAGATTCTACTCACCTAGTTGAACAGTCGTTTGGTTGCTACTTCTCCCAATGACTTCAGAAATTCTGATGGAATATTAACTATCCCCTCAGCCTTATTTGATTTCAAGTCCTCCAAAGCCCTTGTAACATCCACGTGATAAATTTTTGGCTACAGTGCGACGAGAGGAAATTGTGCTTCTAACTTTTATAAACATTATCTATTCGACGTATGAAAAAGCAGTGAAAACTTATAAAGATTAATTATTTATATAATATTCTATGATATAATTGGACATATCGATGTGTATCATACAAAGACAATGATAATTGTAATTTCCCTTTATGATCTGCGTTTGTCTTCCTTTGTTTTTACCTTTTGTTGGTTGGCTTTTGTAGACTGCGGACGCATATCAAACTGAGGTCTGTTAAGAAATTGTAATTATTTGTTAATTATTACTTGAAAATGGAGTTCATTATTATTATTAATATGATTGAATAATTATTTGTAACTTTAATTCCTCTCTCAGTAAGCATTATCTGTGTTAATTATTTCTTTCCGCTGCAAGGAGCGCAGCCATTGATGATAGCGATTTGTATCGCGTTTTTGTCTGTGTTTTCCTTAGAAACAAATCAAATGTTTGCTTGATGAAGTCTAAATAGTGTACAATACGAAATTAGACATTATAGCGTTTAATAAACATATTAAATATGTACGTATTTGCTCTAACAATAGAAAGTCTCTATCAATTGTCTGCCGCCATCTTAACAATTATCTCAGCGGCAAATTCAAATTTAAATTACGCAATTCTGCAGAATAAATGCCGAAGGTAATACAGATGTGCAAAAATAAATGTGCACCGGTGGTCCCGAACTCATTTTATATGAAAATGATTCGAATCAGATTGATTCTTTAAAAACAGTGCTCATAGCACCATCGTTATAACAAACTTTTCTAGCTGATGTATGGAGCCGAAATTAATTACGCACGAGTCGCGAAGAATATTGTTTCAGGTAACATATGTCAGTGTTGTGCGCGGCTGATATTCGGTGGTTTTAATGATCATTTTGCTGAAGATAACTGCTTCCATCTTAATCAATAGTTGTAAGGAATCTGTTGTATCAACTGTGATTTAGTGACACTTACACAACTTACAGACAACACTTTAACACGACGTTAACTTGGAGTTGTTTAGCAACTCGATCAAATCTTTAGCCGGGTGAAAAATTATTTAGTAATTACTCAATGTAATAAAATACGATTATCATTTCCATTTACAAATTAGTTAAATACCAAACCACTGAATATATATATATATATATATATATATATATATATTTCGTCAGTATCTTCGATGCATGCGGTGTTAATCTGATTGTCTGGTAGTTCTCACATCTATCTACCTCTGCTATCTTTGGAATTGTGTGCATGACATTTTTCGGAAAGTCTGATGGTACGTCGTCAGTCCCATAGATTCTACTCATTCTCATAGATTCTACTCACCTAGTTGAACAGTCGTTTGGTTGCTACTTCTCCCAATGACTTCAGAAATTCTGATGGAATATTACCTATCCCCTCAGCCTTATTTGATTTCAAGTCCTCCAAAGCCCGTTGTAGTTGTTAATAAAAAAAAATGGGAGAAGAGTGACCATGAAAAAGGGAAAGAATGAAAAGCAAATCGGACTTTGTATTACAGAAAAGCTAGCGGACTTTATTATTCGGAAAAGCTATTGTTGGGGTGGTCCTTGTGGCGTTTTTGAGCAAAAGTTAAACCAATTTTCACTACAAAAGTTATTGAAAAGAAACAGAGAATAACAGAATGTAACTGACAGGGGGAAGTGGCGTAGACGAGAGATCATCCTTTACCAGATTAACTTATCTTCTTTCGGGCGGCGTCCACGTCTTCAAAAATCTCCTTCATTTCAGCGTGAAAAAATCTGCTCCGAAATCTTGCAATAGTCCAGGGATCACTAATTTATACCAATTAAAATCATCTTGATACTGTATGCAATTTAATTCACTTTGCTACTTCCATCCACCGAATTTCTTAATAACTTCCACAATGTCTACACATTACAATCAGATCAAGATTAGCCATTAAGTTTTTTACGTCAGCATCCGATCACGTCTGCTTTAAGCTTCGGCTAACAAGAGACAATTGAAGCGGAATAAAAAACAAAAAAGAGTTAACAATTTTAGTATTTTCTCTCTGCCGTCGAGCGCTCATACCGCTGCGACGGGATATTTTTTAGCTGAGGGAACGAGTGTAGCGCGGCGAAATTCAAAGCCCCGCTACATCGCCCCCTCGACTGTCACGCTAAAAAATTTAGCGTGGCAGGCTAGCAAACAATAGAATAGATATACCTAAATGTCTATTATACATATTTTCCCAGGAAACGCGACGTGCATACTTAGAGGATTATCTTTGTCAATACTTGGTTTCTAAATCCATATACTACATACACTTGTTACAGTTTTGATCCTGTTTTGACAGTTAATATATATATGTTTACATAGTATGTGTTTGAGCAAGCTGCTCACCAGCGCAGTTAATGTTGTGCGCTTCCAGCGTTGGTTTCCCAATGCACCTCTGGCAGCACGGAGTCTTTGCGCATGCGCAATAGCATCACTGAATTTCGCGTGCGGCAGTTTCAAAATCGCTGTGTTATGACAATCTTGCACAGTATTCACTTTCACCTAGTGTTCATTACAAGTTGTTATTCCAACATAAATGGCGTGTTAAGTTCGGTGACACCATAAGATTGAGCGTGTGCGTGATCTGAAGCAACGTCCATGTCTTCTGTTACGACACAACACTCCAGGTCCTTGTGCGTTTTCATGACTATTGTTCCCGGGGCATATATGGTCGATGTAGTTTTTAGCCTCCACATCGCCTACGACAGGTGCTGAGTTTATTGTCTCCAAAGCATCTGAAGGCCGGCCAGGAACAACGGCGTCGATGTTCGCAAAGGTAGGTGTTTCACCACGTTGTTTACACTTGCCAACAAACGTTCAATTGCAGTGTGAAAATCCTCATTATCGCCGAAGTAAATTGCAGTTTATATCGATTTACAAACAGTTATTTCGTTTATGCACCGTAAGTTTCACAAACAACACAAAATTCGTCGTTTATAACGTTCACTGTTTAACACAGTTTGCAACACTTTTTTGCCATATTTACATTTTACCAAAGTTCACTTTGTCCAAGCATGTTTACATCGTTAATTCTGAAAGCTTACATTTCGTGGTCACATTTCAAAATATGTTGACAATATGCAAAGTTTTTATACATATACAAATACATATAAATTTACAAGAATATGTATGTGAAATATTTACACTAAAAAAATTATACTAAGTCCCATTGGATTTCTTTTATTGGGGTATTAATTTTTGTATTCAAGTTTGGGTGTGCCAAGGGATATAAGACTTAATGTTTAAAAGCACGGGCTTTCCTTCATTTATTATTTATTTCTTTCTTTTGATTCCATATCTTGGCTGGCTAGTGGTTGACCAGGCTTGTAACGCCATCAATATTCAGTTTTCTTCATGTCTTTTTATTCATACCTGAAAGTTTACTGTCACACAATATATTCTTACATTCCATAAACAAACAATACCCAGCTGCAGGAGGGGGTAGGATAATGGAGAATGAAAGAAAGATAGACTGGAAGAAACTATTCACTATCTAAAAACTGCCAAATCCTACAGCTCATACATAAAAAAAAGAGAACATAATACATTATAACGTTTGTATCACCTTCAAGAGGTGTGTGAAAGGAGGTGCTTACAATTTACCAAATCATGGGTAAATGTAAGTGTCCTTACGTCAAGTCTGTGTAGTGTAACATCATGACAGATTCTCTGTTTGTGTTGTGATTGTTCATATGACTTAGTGTATTATACCTTAACAAATCCTTGCATGAGTGAATCGCATATCTGCTCAGTACTTCCTCAATATCTCCACTTCTTGTGGATACCGTCTATACAAATGGAAAATGTATCTCAGAGATTGTCTCTCTCATAATGTGTATTATATGATAACATATCAAATTTCCTCTCAAGAGTTCAACGATGAACTTTCTTCTACTTTAGTGAAGGTCAAACATCATGAATTGACAGTAAAATGTCTCTTTCTCACTGTCCGTTGCTCGACGTCGGCTGCACGGATGGTCACTGCTCCTTTGCACTTACCTTGCATAGCCTAAAAAGTCAAATGTCTTCAACGTAGATATAATTTTGTCATCTGTTCGCTTTAGTGGAGGTGTTGTACGAATCGCAAAACGGCCTTAGTAACTCTCCCATCTTTTGCTTCCTCTGGGTTTTCTGTCATATGTAAGTATAAGTATAATAAAGGCTAACATGGCACTAAATTTCACTTTCGTAAAAAAAATTTTTATACAAATGAATTCACATGATTGCTGTGTAAAAACTATATTTCAACTTAAGTTCCTTAAAATATCATTCTCCTGTCTGAACACGAAATATAAATGTTTTCTTCCACACAGTGGCTTAACAAAACTTAACGAAAGGTTACTATGTTACACTTCTGAAATAAATTAAAGCTAATGTGTTTCCAAGTTACCTTCTTATTACATTTCTTTCAACAGCTGTAATCATCATTATGTTCACTCTGCTTTTCTTGCATTCGTTCATTTTCAATGGCACTGTAAATAGATTCACCTTTAACGCCTTGTACTCACATGTTCTAACTCATCACAAATGTTTTCTTTCAAACTGAAATTCTTACGTAATCTTAAAGATGTAGACTGTTTACTCACTTCTCTATGTAGCACAATATTACCAAACATTCTCACTCATTCCTTACTCACATATTCATCATAATATATATATATATATCCTTATACATTAAACAGATTCCTCATCAAACATTAATATATCACATACGTGGGGCCATTTGGCACTTCCATTCTCATAAAACTCCAATAAGATTTTCCTCAAATAATCTCTTGTCTCCATCAACTACTTCACAGTAACTTACCTTCTTATATTAACCTAAATATTAACTCATTCATACTGATCATTCATTCTTACGTCCTCATTTATTCTGCTACATACCTATGTCATTACTGATCTCAATAGCTATTATCTCCTGTCATTAGAGTGCCTTGAAATAACTAACTAATTGTTGGTTCACCTTATAATTTACAATTAACAACAAATGTAACCTGTGTAGATCTCATTCCTATATGAATATCTTTTCTCATTTAGTAAGTGTACTCGCCTGGGTTTACCTTCTTTTCATAATTATGTGTACAAGTGTAACTGCAGTATATAATTTCCATAAATGAATGTTTGTGTTCTTAGGCTGTATAACTTAATGTTCGTGTATTCAATACAAATATTTATGATCTCGTTTTCACAGCAACTTGCTCATGTTCAACTTAGTTATCATTATATTATGTTGTTTTAGTGCACAAAGGGTTTCAAATGTCTGTGGGGATGCAGCCCTCTCGGCTTGTGAGATAACGGGTATTCTAGGGAGTAACAACCTGGGTGAGGTATGCTTGCTATTCTGAAAGGACCTGAATATAATAGCTGCTATTTTCTGTTCAGTTGTTTTAATTTTGTAGACATGGGATGTGAACGCAAAAGAACAAGGTCATCAACCTGATAGATTTGTTAATTTCTGTTATATTGTCATTTTGTCTTCGTACCTGGGGAAACAAACCGTCTCAGCCGTTGCGCTCTTGCAACACCTCACGACCGAAGCACGAGCGCTTAGCTCGGTCGTCGACTGTTTTCCGTCGTCTGCTGTGTTTGGCCGGGTTCATTGACCAGCTCCACTATGTTTACATTCCGGCCGGTTGGCGCCCACGCGTCAGCTGATGGCGCACCGCAATTGTTATTGCTACTTCATGGCGGGGAGTGCAAAACTGTACTGGGGAACGGGGGCGGATTCCGTGGAGGGTTATGATTTGTCATGCGTGAATGTTGTGTGTTCCACATATTCTGTCGGTGATTGTTGGGATTGGTATTGTTTTGGTGGTAATTATGTCTGTTATATGTCATGTTTCTGTCAAAGTAGCCCGGGTTGTACCAGTTATTCTCACGTCTCCTATTGTTGTTGTTGTTGTACTGTCTGTAATTTTCATTTTGCTTGTAGTTACCATTTTGATATGGGTGATAATTATTATTATTATTCCACGAATTTCTGCGGTTGTTTCTACTGTCATACACGTTTCCATTTGAATATGTTTCGCGCGCAGGCGTCGTATTGTGTCGCGGCGTGGACGGATGGTTCCACCAACCACTGTCACTACGGTTCCTTTGGGGTGGGTACTGATTTTCTTTACTAACATGCGTAAAATTTGAATGGCGTGAATCGCCTCTGTAAACTACGTCCATTTGATCTAAGAAGTTTAAGAAAGTCTTAACGTCATTCTCCGGTACTCCTATTAATCTGTCTCGGTATGGAAAGGATAAGTGACTCTTTAAAGTGTCAATTATCGCTGGCAAGTCGGCTGGTTTGGACCAGTACAGTGTCTTGTCTAGGTACCTCTCAAAAGTATTGTCTTAATGTCTCTTTTTTAGGGTCATAGGTCTCGGGGTTGCACACTTCTCTCCTTAGACTCTGTTGCTCATTCTCGGACCAGAATTCGTCCAAGAAGGCTTGTTCGAACTGTTCAAACGTAAGGCACCGCCGCTTCATAGCGGCACCCCACTTAGCTGCTCGTCCTCTCATGAGATTGGTGACGTATCTGATTTTATCGACTTCTGACCAACTACGTGGAAAAACACCATCAAATGATCTAATAAACACAATAGGGTGGACTTTGTGCTTGTCCTCACTGGAAAATGTTTGGAAATGCCCATGTCTTACAAACGTGTCATCGGCCATGCCGGTTGGCATAACTGTATTGACGTAGTTTGTGTCACTTGCTACTCTAGGTGTCGTATCGTAATATTGCTGGTTTGGTAGAAAAGAAGGCGGCACATTGTAATTTTGATTGGAAATAGGTGATTCCACAATAGGTGTTTTGTCTGTGTCATTAGCCATGGTTTTAGCTGTTTTGTCGTTCCCTGACGATGCGTTTGCACCAATCGCCAAACACGGCACAACATTGTCTCGTAATTTTGTCACTTCGTCTTCTGTGTGTTTTGTCTCGTCTTTAACATGTGTCTTTGCTTTTGAAAGTATATCCTGTGTAATTGTTTCAAGTTTTTTGTCCAGATAGTCGTCACACAATTTACATTCATGTACAATTCTTTCGGCCATGTTGGTGTCGTTGTTTAGTGACACGAGGTCCGCTCGGTCTTCTAATTTTTCTATCTTTTCTTTGAGGTGGGTCTGTTCAAGAACTACCATTGTGAGTTGTTGGGTAATATTTCCCACTTCTTCAGTCAGCTTTTCTTGGGTGGAGCTAGCTGAAGTGTGGGCCTGAGCTAACTCTTCCACACGGGTGTTCACTTCCTGCTGCACATTAACTATTTGAGTTAACTGATTCTCACATCGGGTGATATTGTTTTTTGTTTCGTGTGTGAATGTAACCAAAGTTTCTTCCTGTTTAGTGACTCGATCGGACAATGTCTCAAATCGCTGTCTGAGCTGTTGAGTGGTGTTATTTAATTCTGTCATCTGTTTTGTCGTCCGTTCAAAATTTTCGGTCATAGTATGGTTTAATATGTCAATTTTCTGACTAACGTCTCGTTTCATGTCTGCAAATAACTCTAATAGTCGGTCCAGTTTGTCAGTTTCCTGTGTCCGATTTGTGTCACATTGCTGAATTTGTCTCATATTCGGTTCTGACATTGATGTTAACAATGGCGCTGACGGTCTAGTCTCGCGTCCATTCCACATTTCGTCATTTAAAGTCGCCACCTGTGTATTATCACAAATGTTGCGAGTTTGAGGCAAAATCATTGCATTGATCTGTGAACTCGTCCATGGAGGGAAACGCGGACTTTCTTGTTGGTTGGAAGATGAATCTACTTCACTTAACTCATCTGCCGAAACTATCTCTACCTTACCACGTTCCATTGTAATAGGATGTATAATAGTAAGTCAGAAAGGGAATAATATAAGTCTGATTAATAAAGATTTGACTCAAATTTAGATTGAAATATTGTCTCGTCAATGTAAATGATTGCTCTATTACAAACAATGGTTGAGAAAGATGCAGCAGGGCGGACAAAATTTTTCGTAACAAATGACTGTTTGGCGGTCAAATTCACGATCTTCATATGCTACAACAATACTATAATTACCACAAACTACAATAGAGATAGATAATTTTGTAAAAATCTAGAAGAAAACTACAGGATGTGTGGAAAAGGAAAAATGGATTCTGCAGTTGGCTATTGAATGTTTGAATGAAACATAATTGTGTGACTCACCATGAAATTTTCTGTCCTGCAGCGACTGGTCAATCACTTCTGCGTAAATCGTATTCGTTAAAATATGGATTTTCTTAATACATCTCCATCGGATAATCACCAAAAGGTCTCAAAATAACAGTTTTGCATCAATATATGCTATGAAAAGAAAAACACATTGAATTAGTTACAAAAGTTCTTTACAATATTGTTGTATAATCATTTGCTGAGGTACAATAAAGTTGGTGTTTTCGTTACCCTTTAAACGTCAGGATTTTTGGTTATTCTCTGTTCGGAAAAAATACAAATTAAAGTTTCAAATTTGCTCAAAAACGACACATCCGAAAATTGCGTCCTGTCGCGGGAGCCAGTTGTAGTGGTTAATAAAAAAAATGGGAGAAGAGTGACCGTGAAAAAGGGAAAGAATGAAAAGCAAATCGGACTTTGTATTACAGAAAAGCTAGCGGACTTCGTTATTCGGAAAAGCTATTGTTGGGGTGGTCCTTGTGGCGTTTTTGAGCAAAAGTTAAACCAATTTTCACTACAAAAGTTATTGAAAAGAAACAGAGAATAACAGAATGTAACTGACAGGGGGAAGTGGCGTAGACGAGAGATCATCCTTTACCAGATTAACTTATCTTCTTTCGGGCGGCGTCCACGTCTTCAAAAATCTCCTTCATTTCAGCGTGAAAAAATCTGCTCCGAAATCTTGCAATAGTCCAGGGATCACTAATTTATACCAATTAAAATCATCTTGATACTGTATGCAATTTAATTCACTTTGCTACTTCCATCCACCGAATTTCTTAATAACTTCCACAATGTCTACACATTACAATCAGATCAAGATTAGCCATTAAGTTTTTTACGTCAGCATCCGATCACGTCTGCCTTAAGCTTCGGCTAACAAGAGACAATTGAAGCGGAATAAAAAACAAAAAAGAGTTAACAATTTTAGTATTTTCTCTCTGCCGTCGAGCGCTCATACCGCTGCGACGGGATATTTTTTATCTGAGGGAACGAGTGTAGCGCGGCGAAATTCAAAGCCCCGCTACAACAACTTACAGACAACACTTTAACACGACGTTAACTTGGAGTTGTTTAGCAACTCGATCAAATCTTTAGCCGGGAGAAAAATTATTTAGTAATTACTCAATGTAATAAAATACGATTATCATTTCCATTTACAAATTAGTTAAATACCAAACCACTGAATATATATATATTTTTTTTTTTCGTCAGTATCTTCGATGCATGCGGTGTTAATCTGATTGTCTGGTAGTTCTCACATCTATCTACCTCTGTTATCTTTGGAATTGTGTGCATGACATTTTTCGGAAAGTCTGATGGTACGTCGTCAGTCCCATAGATTCTACTCATTCTCATAGATTCTACTCACCTAGTTGAACAGTCGTTTCGTTGCTACTTCTCCCAATGACTTCAGAAATTCTGATGGAATATTACCTATCCCCTCAGCCTTATTTGATTTCAAGTCCTCCAAAGCCCTTTTAAATTCTGCCTCTAATAATGGATCCCCTATGTCTTCCATGTCAACACTCATCTCTTCTTCTAGCACTCCATTTTACACGTCTTCCCCCTAACAGAGTCCTTCAATGTATTCTTCCCATCTATCTGCCCTCTCCTTTGCGCTTAGCAGTCGAATTCCTCCCACGGCACTCTTAGTGATACCACCATTGCTTTTAACCCGGCAGTGCACGCGCCTGGAAACGGGACACACAAACGTCATACACGTTGCTGTTCTTTCAGACCCGTACAGATTACATCGATTTTTAATTACCGTCAGACTACTCTTATGTTATCTTTTATATATGCCAACAAGATGGCTTCTTTTAACCAATTTTCAGACATTGTATTAATGTGAAAATTTCTCCGTGGTCTGACAGACCAGCTGAATTTAGTGCCGAGTTAATTTCCCCGAATGTTGTTTTCACTTTTCTGTATGCTGAATCAGACTTACCGACGATCATTTCATTTTCAATTTCTTCACATTTTTCCTGCAGCCATTTTGCCTTAGCTTCCCTGCATTTCCTAATTACTTCATTCGTAAGTGACTTGTATTTCTGTATTCCTGAATTTTCTTGAACATTTTTATACTTCCTTCTTTCATCGATCAGATGAAGTATTTCCTCTGTTACCCATGGTTTCTTCGTATTTACGTTCCTTGTTCCTATGTTTATCATCCCAACATTTGTGATTGCTGTTTTTAGAGATGTCCACTCTTCTTCACTTGAACTTCCTACTCTGGTATTCACGACCGCAGTATCAACAGCCTTCGCAATCTGCAAACGTGTCTCATCATTCCTCAGAGCTTTCGTATCCCATTTAATTCCCGACTGGTTGTTTCGGACGTTTCTCTTAAACTTAAGTTCTTCATAATTACTAAATTGTGATCTGAGTCTATATCGGCTCCTGGATATGGTCTACAATCTAATATCTGATTTGCGGCGATCTTTTGCATGCACACACATTTGCGCAGATATCTGTGCAGACAAATCGTAACGTGTGGACCGGCCTTTCCTTGTAAGCGCCAAAACACTAAATAAATGCTTTCGTGATTTCTTTTAGGTTACTTCCACTGTGTCTCAGCAGCTGAAATTTGGCATGTCGGTTTAAGTAACATCAACTAAAAGTGGCAGAAATCGAGGAAAGTTTCGACTTAACAAGTCTGATTATCTTGTCTAAATTCGGCCTGACCTGGGGAGAGTACTTCAGCCAATTGGTGGTACTTGAGCCCAGAGGGTTCTTTTGTGTGTGGCCCATTATAATTTATTCATATGTTATTATTATTATTATTATGTGTATAGTTTCATTTTATTTTCATTTATATTTCATTCCAGGTTAAAACATTTCCTTTCATACAAAAAAGAGATGGAACCTAAAAACTATCTGGAAGTGCATTTAAAAAACTAAGAAAAGAAAGGGAAAGAACTGCAGTTCTCCTTACAGGAGACTTGAAAAATTGGCTAAAACACAGCATGAGGTGGACACACGTAACACTGCAACAGATCAAGATGAGAGTAATGCTGATTTTGAATCTGATGCTACGGAAACACAACCACATACAAATGATGACAACCAACCACAACCATCAACTTCCCATCATATAGCTCCACCAGTTTCAGAAAACAACTATGAAGAGTACGAATCTTCCACATACAGTTCTTTAGATGGGGGAGGATCAGCAGTTGGTTGTGATGATTTACGTCCACTAGAAGAAGACTGTTCGCCAGAAATAGGTGAAATAGTTTTTAATGATCCAGAAAATGGCCTAGCTATCCATTGGTTACTGATAGTAGTCGAATTGTGCTGGTTGAACGTAGCCCTCAAATAGCTGACGTATCAACCTTCAAGTTCCTCGTGTCGGATGAAGATAGACGTTTCAATGGCAAGGGAGAACCGATAGAGGAACTCAGGGTACCCTCCGCCACACACCGTCAGGTGGCTTGCGGAGTATGGATGTAAATGTAGAAGTGGTTTTACAAAAAGCTCACAAATGGCGAACGTGTGCGAAGACAATGGTTACTTTATAGCCAGTCGGAAGATTCTCTATTTTGTTTTCCCTGTCTCCTCTTCGGGAAGTATCATCATGGAAAGTCACTTTCATTTTCAGATTTTAATAAAGGCTTCAATGACTGGAAACACCTAAACCCTCTCATTTACAATCACGAATACTCGTCCAGTCACAAGTTGTGTTGCATACAGTGGAAAGATTTGCAAAACCGACTAAAACAAAAGAAAACTGTTAGATGATAAAATTGAAGAAAATATTCAGAAGGCGCTTCAGTCTGGACCAGCGCGACCGCTACGGTCAAAGGTTCGAATCCTACCACGGGCAAGGATGTGTGTGATGTCCTTAGGTTAGTTAGGTTTAAGTAGTTCTAAGTTCTAGGGGACTGATGACCTCAGAAGTTAAGTCCCATAGTGCTCAGAGCCATTTGATTTAGTATTCAGAAGGAGGTAGAGAAGTGGAGGAACATACTGAAAATAGTCATAGATGTAATTACCAAATATGCAACAACCAATCGCAAAACCGTGTTTTATTTATTCACTTTCTCAAATCGACTTGAGCCATCATATTTGGTAATTTTTTGGTTTACAGTCGCTGCACGATTTGGGAACCACATGGAACCCACAATTCATAGATGTAATTATATTTTGTGCTAAGAATAATCTACCACTTCGAGGAACAGCAAAGAAAGAAATCACTGGCGAGTCAAGTTGTGGAGTTTTATTTAAGCACATTAGAACTAATAAGTCACTGTCAACCTAAACTAGCAGAACATATGGCTTATGTTAAATCAAATAAAATGGCACTCCGTTACTTTTCTCCTAAAGTCCAAAATGAGCTCATAACTTTAATTGGAAGTAACGTGAGGCAGGAAATCTTGAATCAAATAAAAAATGTAAAATACTTTTCGATCATCTTTGACTGCACACCAGTCAGTGCTTACATTGGGCAAATGAGCCAAGTTATTAGATTTGTTGACTTGTCAGATGGGAAGTGTCAAGTTAAAGAAAGTTTCATTGACTTTATCAACACTAATGAAAAAACAGGTGAAGGCATTTCAGTGGACATTCTTAAAAAATTTAAAGAAGGTTGGCTAAGTATTGCTAATTGCAGAGGTCAGGGTTATGATAATGGCAGCAATATGGCTGGAAAATATATCGGCGAGCAAGCTCAGATCCTCAAACAAAATGATAGTGCTCGGTTTGTACCACGTGCTGCACATAGTTTAAACCTTATAGGATTGCATGCTGCCGCTGTTTCGCCTCTGATAATTACCTTTTTTTTGGAACAGTTCAAAAGATATTTACTTTCTTCAATGGCTCTACAGAAAGGTGGCCAGCTGTGTTAAGTAACTTCGACATTACGTTGAAGAGTCATTGTGGCACCAGGTGGTGAACCAAACGAAGAGCAGTCACCGCTTTAAAAGAACACAGGACGAACTGTTTGCAAGTCTGGTGGAAATGGCTGATATTAAGCAAGACAAATGGAACCTGGAAACGTCAGGTGGGTCAAGGACTCATCAGACAAATCGGCTTCAAAGTCCTATGTCTTTTGCATCTGTGGGATAGGATTCTAGTCTCGATTGATGAAATCAGCAAGTCACTTCAGAAAGAGACTATTGCAGTCGACAAGGCTAGCAAAATGAAAAAGGGATTGTCAAATACGATTCAGGAAATCCGAGATGAAGGTATTGGTCCAGCAATTGACTATAAAAATCCGAGATGAAGGTATTGGTCCAGCAATCGACTATGCAACAAAGCAATCACATGAAATCGGTATCGATGACAATTTTGCTTAAAAAAAAGACGGAAGATCATAAGCCACCGTTTTTCAGATTCAAACAAACAAATGCATGATGACTATCTCGACTCAAAAACAGGAGTTTCAGAGGGAAATAAATTTAGTTTATGATCAAATCCTGACAGAACTCACTAAGAGGTATGAGGCAATGGCTTCAATATCTTCAGAATTTTATTTTCTAATGGGAGAAGCTCTCAAAAAAGAGCCAATTGATGTTCTTCTTACACATGCTGCAGATTTTGAGATTAAATATTCGCATGATGTAGATGTGGTTGATCCGTCACAAGAATTGGAAATTTTTCGAATGCAAGCTAAAGAACTCATTAACGATGTTGAAAAAGCAACACCACTTGACATTCTCAAAAAGATTCAAGAGCTTTCTTTAGAAGATATATATCCGAATATCCAAATAGCTCTTAGAATTTACTTAACACTTCCTGTTGCGGTGGCCTCTTGTGAGCGAAGCTTCAGTAAAATAAATCTCATCTATAATAATTTCAGATCATCCATGGGACAGGAACGTTTGTCAAATTTATCCATTCTATCGACTGAACATGAAGAGGTAGCGAAACTTAACTTAGAGGAATTAATTGATAATTTTGCGAAAATCAAAGCCAGGAAAGTAGCATTAAAGTAGATTAACTGAGCTTAATAACAGCGTTAAGTGAAATTTGACGTAGGTATTCCTAGCAACTCGATGTATTTTGAAATAGACTTTGTAAAATATAACGAGTTTTTGTATTTAAATGTGTGTTTCTGTTTCTGTTAATCTTTCATAACACGTCACATACCTACGGTACACCACTGTTTGTATCATGCCATATTAGTAAATGTATATATTGTGAATGTGCTGTGGGAATGCTTAATGCCTTGAAGATGCATCTACAAAATAACTGTTGCAAACACTGGTGTCACTATCTCCAGCTTCCCACTTCCAATGTGATGCAATATGTGATCATATTAGCTGGATATGTGCTTCAGCATTTGACAACTTAATATTTGTTCAAATGGAGGTACTTCATTTGAGGTTGATTTGTATATCTCACTGGTGATGGAGTGGTGTATTCTACATACAAAATTCGTGTTACTAATCAGTACATACTTAACTCTTTTGTAATTTGACATGTAGCGATGATACTCTTCTTATGTTAATTCTTTTCATTAAAGCCAGGTTCTATAAAAAAGTATTCACTAATTCATTCAATATTTTTGATTTATTTTCAGAAACACATTGCAAATCCAGTACCACACCAGAACTACAGGATTGTACAACCAAACATTCTCTGCCTCAATGGTAATATCACACAGGGCCTGTGCAAGCCACGTGCGGCAGCATGGGGCAGCACTTTCCGAGGGGTGACAAATCTGGCGCCCCCCTTTTTTTATTTTTATGTTTATTTTATTTAATTTTTTTAGGACAAACTCAACATTCATGCCCAAGAGGGGATTCGAAACCAAACCTCGGAGGGAGCGGCTTCGGGAACTGTGGCATGGCGCCTCGGCTACCTGACGGTTGCCTCTGTTGAACAAGGGGAGAGAGGACGACTAATTTATTCCTTGCCACTGTGGCAGCACTGTCATGTTTACGCCGGAGGAACAGAGAGGGGAAGGGAAAGCAGTCTGGCGTACACGCCAGTATTCTTATGAGTGGAGCACTACCAACCTGTTACGTGCTGTGTGTCTGCTCTCAACTAATTTTATAGAAGACGAAATCTAATTTGAAAATTCGAATGCAATGATCGATACTGCGGTTACATGTTAAGACTGAGGCAATTTTGTTAAGCCCTTCAATGGCAGTTTCCTAGTTTTATTCTTCCCGCATTATGGAAAAAAATGGTTCAACATTACTACAGTCAAACATGTCCAACACCTACAATGGCTAGAAGTATTCCGATTTGGTAAATACACTGCGAGTAATTGCAAGGGGTAAAGACATTGCTGGCCGGTCGGAGTGGCCGTGCAATTCTAGGCGCTGCAGTCTGGAGCCGAGCGACCGCTACGGTCACAGGTTCGAATCCTGTCTTGGGCATGGATGTGTGTGATGCCCTTAGGTTAGTTAGGTTTAATTAGTTCTAAGTTCTAGGCGACTGATGACCTCAGAAGTTAAGTCGCATAGTGCTCAGAGCCATTTGAACCCACCAAAGACATTGCTAATAAGCCTGGCATAAGTTGGGTTTCGACGTATTATGAAAATTTTTGCTATCCGTTTCTGAGTGATAGTCAGACATTTTGGTTTTTGAGCCATGAAACACCTGTCTCCGCTGCATGAACAACAATTAAACTCTGACCGGCACTTTTGTTTGACAACACTACTCGCACGCCGGCCGGAGTGGCCGTGCGGTTCTAGGCGGTGCAGTCTGGAGCCGAGCGACCGCTACGGTTACAGGTTGGAATCCTGCCTCGGGCATGGATGTGTGTGTTGTCCTTAGGTTAGTGAAGTTTAATTAGTTCTAAGTTCTAGGCGACTGATGACCTCAGAAGTTAAATCGCATAGTGCTCAGAGCCATTTTTGAACTACTCGCACACTATCACTTTGCCAACTTTTATTTACTGTATAATGCATGTGATTTCATGTTTCATCCTAGTAAACTACTGGTTGCTTTGATTCTGATGAAAACCTGAGAAAGTATGGTCTTTTAGCAACAACGCCCTCTAGTCCGCACAAATCAAAACGTTAATTTTGACATCTTCTAAAACGAAAATCCATAGACAGAACATTGCTTCTAAGGGTTTCCTTGCTAGCTTTGAAACTCATTTCTGTTTGACAAAAGTTTTGCAGTTTTCGCAAAGTTCGTATTTCTTTCTACTATTCGTAATGCCATAGAAATTGTTGCCTGATAATACATTTATCCATATCATCGGTCACATACTTTTTATGAGCTTCTTGCTTTTTCTTCTTGGGCGCTAGTTTAACTGTAGCCTCACTGTACCTCATCACGTGACCTAGTTCCTGGCACTGCTGCGTCACCACTTCACCTTTCCGGGCAACAGGTATTGTTGCATTCTGTACAACGGAAAGTACAGAATTCGTTTCGGTAGTTGTCCGAGGAAATCAAGATTGGTCACAAGCACCTTCATTGCGTTTTGTAAGGACAGAAGAACTGGTGCGTCTGAATTTCTTGCAACATCGGATGTAATAGGTAAGTGCTTTTCATATAACATACAATTAGTATTGCGCATGCACGTTACTCATAAGTTAGAATTTTTCTCCTTCAAGATTGCAGAATAGGAAAATTTATTTTGCTTATTATCTGTTACTTCAAAAATTGGCAAGTCGGCAAATAAGCATGCGTCGTCCCAATAGCAAGAATGAAAATAAAGTGAAGTGATACGGTGATGACTAATTTGTTACCACTTATTCCATAATCAGACATGAAAAAACTGACACATGGAAATTACGACAGATGTCTTTGAAATGAACAACCACAGTGCAGTGAGTTAATATATTTCAACTAGCATTAGTACCCGTCGATGCCCAGGTGTGTATTTATTGCATTATTATGTTAATCCATCTCCTTATTCTTCCTCTCTCCATTGTCTTCCGCCTGACTCTTTAACTGTTTCACCTGCGTCTGTAGTGAAATTCGGCCTGAAATTCAATTTCATGCGGCTCAATTCTTATTACTTCAGCTCCTGAACAATGTATCCTACAGTAATACAATTTTCCGTTTACGTGCAATGGAATTTCAGGAAGTTGTCTCCGAAGTGTGTTACAAATGAAGTTACTACACTTACGTCAACAGTTAGTTTCACGTATTGAAACATGTCCGACAGTAGAAAAAGACTGTCAGGCAGTGAATATAGGAAAAGGAGGGCGCTGAAGGAAGATGACGATAAGAAGCAAAAGGATGCACTACAACAATATTTCAAGACAAAGAGAGAACGGCCTAGCAGCGACGAGGGTGGAAAAATAGATCCTGAAAGTATAGAAACTAGTGGTGCTACTGCAGCTACATCTTTATCTTCAGGAAATGACCAGAAAGTTGACGAACACAGTATTGCAATTTAGCAGCTCGCATGGGGCGGCACTTTGTTTTGCGCTGGCCACTTAAAAAAAATGAAATGGTTTACATTCCACTGTGAAAACCCACTGTCATAAAATGTTTATTGAAGTGATGACACTTGTATCTCGTGTTGGAGTCACTGTTGCAATGAATGTAATTTTTGAATTTGACATGTTAAAAACAACTGCAGTACAATAAATTTGTTTATTGCAAAAGAAATTATGTCTCGTATGTATGTTATATCATCTCATTTTATGTGTATATTGTTCACAATACCTGATCCCATCCCTGCCCAGAGAAAGTAATTACAGAAACATTGTATAATGTTACATTATGTGTGTGTCTCTTGGAAGGGGGGGGGGGAGGGGAGAAGAGTTTATTGGTCCATCCACTAATCATTATAGGTCCAAGGATAATATTTTTTGACTGAGTTGCTTACATTTCTTCAAAAGTAAAGCTGTGAAAAGTATGAAATTAAAATATTGTATAGTTGGTTCTGCATGGAATGTTTTGTTATAATATATTTAATTATTCAAAATCTATTCACTTACTGTGAACTGTTAGACATCAGCTGTATTAGGTATAAATGTAACACCTATTAGTGACATATGAAAATTTCAGCCGGACTGCAACTTGAACCTACATTTCTCTTGTGTTGCGAGGAAATATTCCATGAAGTTCAGATGTTACTGAACCAATCTTTTTGACTGCATAACTTCCAGCAATCCGAATGTGAATGGGATGAACAAATACTGAATATCCATTGTCCTAGAAACCTCATCAAAGATTCACTGTGTATATGTTTAGAATAATGTATAATGGGCCAACTGTAACACATTCAGCAATGATACACAGCTTCTTATTTGTTATGTGTTCTTTCCACACATCACCTCTCCTCTGCTTGTAACTTTGAATTGATCAGTCTGTGAGAGTACATAATGGGCTATGAAAATGAACACTAATTTACAACAGTTTCTTCTAGATATGTTCAGATTGGTTTGACCTTTTGGATATGACATGATCTTTCAGAAACAGAACAAGCAGAAGTAGCAACTGTTATGACCAGTGCTTGATTTGTAAAGAAGTAGTAATACCAGTACTGTGACCTACAAGGGACTTTTTTTTTTAATTACTGTCTTAAAACATTATTTTAATGGATTTTTATCAAAGGTATCGGTACGGTACACCATCACAAATCAAGCACTGGTTATAACAACAAAAGCAGTTTTCTGGTTTAAAATAGTGACACCAATAAGTGAACCTGAATTGCTTCATCATCTCACAGCAATAAAAAAGGAAGATTAATGTTTGACAATATTACAAAAAGGATAGTTGCTACTCACCTCTGATTCACAGTTAGGCACAACTAAAAGATTGTCAAACAAAGCTTTCAGCCAAACAGGCATTCATCACAATTAGGCAACATATATTCAATATCTCCGCTATATGGTGAGTAGTAACTACCATTTTCTTAACATTGTCATTATTACATAACAGATTTTCCATTGTGTGAAGATTAGTGTTTAATGTCCCATTGACCACAGTAGTAAGAACAGACTATCAGGTTTCTACCAACAGACAGTTCATGCAATGGATATCTTGCCAAGAGTGGAGCTTATCTCTTACTATATGGTCTCCATCAAGATGGACACAATCTTCCACAAGGCTTTTTGCATTAGATCTGTGGCTGAGTAGCAGCCAACTGAATGTTGCCTCAAACCAAATTAGTGATAAGTAAAAAAAAATAAACAGAGAGGAAATTTGTTCAGGGCATAAATTTGAAACTGATATTAAATTGACAGATTCTTTGACCAAAAGTTGGCTTACGCTACACAAACTGTTTTTGCAGAAGTAGTTTTCTTCTTAATTGAAATTCATGACAGTTTCTGTTCATCAGTATGTTTGAGAATTATCCCCAAACTAAAAATATGTATAAAAAGATTTTAGTGGCAATTGAAGTATGGTATAGTAAGTTTGATTTCATGGCTATTATTTATTTCAGTGTATCTGCTTTCCTTTTCTGATTTTCTTCAGCTGGCATGTGTGGCACATTTTCATTTCCTTACAATGCAAATGGAGGTGGAGAAATAGGTGCTTAAATCAAGCAAGCTAAAAAAAAAATACGGAAATTCTGTGTAACTGTAAAAGAATGAAATACTGCTTAACTGGAGCTTCAGTTGTTACATGAGGCTATTTGTCTATATGGAGGCTTAGAAGCTGGAAGACTACGGCAAAGTGCAGGAAGGCTTGCAGAGAATCAACAATTGGTGGAGTGGCTGGCACTGTGAATAACTGTCAAGACAGAAATCCATGTTGATGCACTGTTTTCTAGTGACCAACGGTTTGTAATTGAAGAGATCATTCCAATTTCCATCAGCTGAAGTCTTGGTACAAGAACTGCTCTCCACACAACAATGATCTGTTCCTGTGCAAATTTTTAAATTTATGCAAAAGCAAAGTCAGTTACGTTGTATTTGTTTCTTCAGTGACAGTATGTCTATAGGTAATAATTTTGCAGTAACATTACAGTGAGAGAGATACAGAAGATGAAATGGATTGTGGCTAAAACTGTGAATTCACTTGTTTATCAGGTGTGCATAGTATGATGATGTAAATTCTTTATCAGAGGCCATCAACTGATTTGGATGTAAACCTACAAGAATGAAGTCATTTCTTTTGTCTTGGATGAATACAGTTTAAAATAATATAACATATCATAGGGCTATGTTACTTACCTGGTTTATGCTTCAGGAGCAAAGGCTGCCGGAATTTCAGGTCTTCTGAGACAACGAATTCATCATTTTAGGATAATCTGGGCAATAATTTACTTATGTCTGCAAACATGTTTGGGAAGAATAACTTCATAATAGAGACTCTGCTTCTGTGTAGTTAACAAGATAACATTAATGACAAAATTTCTGTCATTGAAATGGAAATGTCTAGTTGGGGGCACTGACTTGGTTGTTTAACTTAAGCCATAGCTATTGTAAATGTAAATGATGTGGTTGAGAGATGGTTATATGACAATTCACTTCATGGTGTATGGCTGGTGAGTGGGGGAAGGGGGAGGGGGGGCTCGTGTGAAAGTTTACACTGTCATCTCATATCTGTAACCGCTTAGGCTGATGACCAAACAAAAAGATAGCACCAATGTAGTTTATTTGTAGCAGTAAACATGATGCCTCAGGGTTTCAATTTCAGCCTGATCTCTCTTCTGCTATGCAGTACTGTGACAGGATACCTCAGCAACATCTTTTGACATGCATCTGGCTGGTGTTAGGCACTTTTCTGTATCACTGAACACCTTCACAAGAGTTTCACTAAGATATTGACGTCAATGATACAATTAACTCTGAAATGCACACTGCCTGAGAAAGTAGAGAAATGTGGTGATGATTTTTGCAGAAAAGTTGCTGAACATATCAACAATGTTTTGTGTTCAGTAGCTGCAAAAGACTGTTGTCATCAAGACTGCTGTGCTAAATTGGTCTCAAACCCCTCCTCTGTTTGAAATGGGGGCCACACTATTGGTACCAAGGCAACCTACCTACATTCCTTCAGAACCTCAACACCCTTTGTCCTATCTGCTTCACCAGGTCCTCCTCTACACAATGTGCCACCTTCCTGGAAGATGACTTCCACCTCTCTGATGGCTCCATCCACACCTTAGTCAACATCAAACTCACTAACCACCAACAGTACCTCCATGTCGACAGCTGCCATTCCTTCCACACAAAAAAATCCCCCACATACAGCTTAGCCACCTGAGGAGAACACACTTGCCCTGTATGCTGAAGGGCTTACGAAGGCCTTTGCAGACAGCAATATTTCCCCAATCTAGTCCACAAACAAATTTCCAATGCCATATCCTCACACATCTCCAATCCTCCCACCATCCCTAAGAATCAGCTAAAACGAGTGCCCCCTCGTCACCCAATATCACTCTAGACTGGAACAAATGAGCCATATTGTTCACCAGGGCCCTGAAAGAGGGACATCCTACCTAAGAATCTTCACACCCCTCCTAAAGTGGTGTTTCATTGCCCACTCAACCTACATAGCATCCTAGTCTATCTCTGTGCCACTCCCACTCTCATCTGCTTATCACAGAGATCATATTCATGTGGCAGACCAAAGTACAAGTTCTGCCTAATCCACCCACCAGCATCTACTACTCTAGTCGAGTCACTGGCTTATCCTACGTACCCCATCAGAGGCTGGGCCACCTGTGAGGGCAGCCATCATATACCAGCTCTGGTGCAATCACTGCACAGTTTTCTGTATTGTATGACTACCAACCAGCTGTCCACCAGGATGAATTGCCACCCCCAAATTGTGGCCAAAAGCAAAGTAGACCATACTTGTGGCACAACATGCAGCTGAACATAAAATGATCGATTTTAATGGCTGGTTCATAACCCAGATTATATAGATCCTCCCGTCCACCACTAGCTTTTCAAACCTCACAGACCAGAGTTATCCGTACAACATATTCTCTGTTTCTGAAATTATTCCAGCCTCAA
This sequence comes from Schistocerca serialis cubense, assembly GCF_023864345.2. Taxonomy (NCBI): domain Eukaryota; kingdom Metazoa; phylum Arthropoda; class Insecta; order Orthoptera; family Acrididae; genus Schistocerca; species Schistocerca serialis. The sequence goes on along the minus strand of NC_064638.1, from coordinate 604,460,298 downwards.
CCTACAGTAACCTGCTGTCCCCACACCCTCAACCCAACAATTTCTGTCCCCTCTATCCTGTCACCCTTCCCAAGTTAAGTTGCTTTCAGCATGTGTCCCTTCTCTCTGGATGCTACAATTGTGCCAGCCCATATACCTGCCACCCCCCCCCCCCTCCCACAAGCAAGTTTTCTTTCTTTTGTTCGTGTCTATCAACAACTCAATACTTCTGTTTTTCGGTGAGTGGTCTTCTGTAATCCTAACGTGTTTATCTTGTTTAAAACATGCATATGAACTTCTTTGAGCAGAATTTCACTAGAAATATTTTTTGTCATAATAGATGTCTTTGAAAGATGAACTGTTTTTCATAAAAACAGAAAAATAAAGTTAAAAAAATTGAATTGGGTTGGTGGAGGCAGACACTCACCCATTAGGGGAGGGAACTTTTGTGTTTCTCACTACTACATCCAGTATGAGTATTTTCCTAAAGTTTCAAAATCTTATACATTATTTCCCCTATTTTTCTTAATTTTCCTGGGGTATAGGAAAGACAACAAGGCACAGGGTGTACACTGATTATTCTTAACTGGTTTTAGAATAACAATTTTATCTCAAAGAAATAACACAGATAAATAACTATCAACTATATTCCCTGAGTAACACATATTTAGAAGCATGGGTATGGCATATCATTAACAACATGGCATAACACTGTATCTTATTTTTATTAATATTAGCAGATGCAATTCACTCCACTGCTATACAAGCACCCCCCCACCCGCAGTCTCCTCCATTAGGGGGAGGAGCAAGCTGTTTGAGGGCATGCTAACTACCCTTTCCAGCCGTAGGTTTTAACAACTTTTATTTTTATTGCATTTATATCCCTTCCCTTAAAATAAGCAGGTAGTTTCTTTTGTTCAATCTTACCATTTTAAGGTATTTCTTTAGATTGCTGTTACAAATTTTGCACATAAATAATATACATAGCTAAAGAAAAGACAAGAGCATTGAAATATGTGGTACATGTATAGCTAAAGAAAAAATTATGAGAAAATTGCAAGTAAATAATTTTATGCCTTGGGGTTTATTCTCAGGTTCCAGCCTTAGTGGGACTAATCTTTTCCCCACCTTTTTACCTTTCATCTCAGGGTGATCATTGAGGATGTGCACCTGAGGATCTCATAGATGTCTATATGTTGATAGTTCACTAAGCACTGAATGGAGCAAGCACCAAGTAGATGATAGGCATACCAGGGTGGCCAACTAGCCCCGGATTTATGATTATCACCTTGACTCTTGTTGATAGTACGCATTTCAACTTTTCTCTTTAAAAATGCGAAACATTACTGATTAAATACATTTGTGTGAGTCTCACTGAAGTACAGGATTATATATCATTGCTCATCTTTTTACAGTTGGCAAGAAACTGTTTTTGTTTTAGAATAATACATATGCAGGGTTATGATGTGTTAGAGAACTGTTGAAAAATTGCTTTCAAAGCAGCAGTGACAGCAGCATCATGTTGACTGAGATCTAATGGTGAATCTTGAAATTCTGGCCTTAGTACTAACTGTGCCCACAAACTATCAGGTGTGATGTTCAGTGATGTCTGCAAGAGACTGTTCCAGTCAATGTTCCAGTCACCTGTTAGAAGCTGGAAAAGATAAAAATCACATATCACTCCAATTGCTTCAGGAGGACTAGGGTTTTAGGCAATATGATGCACATAGACACAGATATGCACCAAAAGCTGCCGCATTGTGCATGAAATTTAAATCTTTTACTTCTTTGCTACTACGAGGTGCATTCAAGTTCTAAGGCCTCCGATATTTTTTCTAATTAACTACTCACCCGAAATCGATGAAACTGGCATTACTTTTCGACGTAATCGCCCTGCAGACGTACACATTTTTCACAACGCTGACGCCATGATTCCATGGCAGCGGCAAAGGCTTCTTTAGGAGTCTGTTTTGACCACTGGAAAATCGCTGAGGCAATAGCAGCATGGCTGGTGAATGTGCGGCCACGGAGAGTGTCTTTCATTGTTGGAAAAAGCCAAAAGTCACTAGGAGCCAGGTCAGGTGAGTAGGGAGCATGAGGAATCACTTCAAAGTTGTTATCACGAAGAAACTGTTGCGTAAAGTTAGCTCAATGTGCGGGTGCGTTGTCTTGGTGAAACAGCACACGCGCAGCCCTTCCCGGACATTTCTGTTGCAGTGCAGGAAGGAATTTGTTCTTCAAAACATTTTCGTAGGATGCACCTGTTACCGTAGTGCCCTTTGGAACGCAATGGTTAAGGATTACGCCCTCGCTGTCCCAGAGCATGGACACCATCATTTTTTCAGTACTGGCAGTTACCCGAATTTTTTTTGGTGGCGGTGAATCTGTGTGCTTCCATTGAGCTGACTGGAGCTTCGTTTCTGGACTGAAAAATGGCATCCACATCTCATCCATTGTCACAACCGACGAAAAGAAAGTCCCATTCATGCTGTCGTTGTGCATCAACATTGCTTGGCAACATGCCACACGGGCAGCCATGTTGTTGTCCGTCAGCATTCGTGGCACCCACCTGGATGACACTTTTCGCATTTTCAGGTCATCATGCAGGATTGCGTGCACAGAACCCACAGAAATGCCAACTCTGGAGGTGATCTGTTCAACAGTCATTCGGCGATCCCCCAAAACAATTCTCTCCACTTTCTCGATTATGTCGTCAGACTGGCTTGTGCGAGCTCGAGGTTTTTTCGGTTTGTTGTCACACGATGTTCTGCCTTCATTAAACTGTCGCAACCACTAACACACATTCGACACATCCATAACTCCATCACCACATGTCTCCTTCAACTGTCGATGAATTTCTATGATCACACCACGTAAATTCCGAAAACGAATGATTGCACACTGTTCAAGTAAGGAAAACATCACAATTTTAAGTATTTAAAACAGTTCTCATTCTCGCTGCTGGCCGTAAAATTCCATCTGCCGTACGGTGCTGCCATCTCTGAGACGTATTGACAATGAACGCGGCCTCATTTTAAAACAATGCGCATGTTTCTATCTCTTTCCAGTCCAGAGAAAAAAAATCGGAGGCCTTAGAACTTGAATGCACCTCGTAACTCTGCTCTTAACATATCTCACAGACAGCACCCACATATGCTGCTGGAAGTAGCTACAACCACACATATATCATTCTCCAATTCATAGTTCAAGAGATACGACTTCAAAACACTGAGATACGTGAAAACATGTTGCATCATGCATGAAATTTTATTACATTTATTTTATTCTTTACCACTAAGACACTCCTACAGCCAAGTCAACTTAAGGAAATCCCTGACACCTGGCAATGCTTTTTGTCAGCTTTCAACTGCAAAGCACAAAGAACTGTAGGCAAAAACAGTAGCCATCTATAGAGTTATGAAGAGGCATTTTCAAAATTGTATTGTGGACATATAAAACAGCTGCACACAGCATACAGGAACTGTCTGGGATCACATTTCTTAATTTGGATACTGTACTTATAAATTTGTACATTATGCATATTACTTTACATGACAATTTTATAATTTCAAAGGTGTTGTGAAGTACATGGCAATGAATTTTTTTTTTGATACTTCACTACAAACACAGTTTATAAATATATATAATGTATGTCTGCTTGTCTGCTTGTGTGTGTATATGTGTGGATGGATATGTGTGTGTGTGCGAATGTATACCCATCCTTTTTACCCCCTAAGGTAAGTCTTTCCGCTCCCGGGATTGGAACAACTCCTTACTCTCTCCCTTAAAACCCAAATCCTTTCGTCTTTCCCTCTCCTTCCCTCTTTCGTGACGAGGCAACCGTTGGTTGCGAAAGCTAGAATGTTGTGTGTTTGTTTGTGTGTCTATCGACGTGCCAGCGCTTTCGTTTGGTAAGTCACATCATCTTTGTTTTTAGATATATTTTTTCCCACATGGAATGTTTCCCTCTATTATTTTTATGATAGTGACAGTAGTCTATTTTATTTTTCTTCTAATGTTGGCAGTTTTACAACAAGCTTCCAAGGGAACATTTTTAAATAACTGACATAAATACTAAAGAAAAAGGAGATCAATATGCTTCCATATTAGAAAAGAAGCAGGCATTGGGAGTATATTTGGAAAGAAAGCCTTTTGCATAGTTGCTTTGGAGAACATTAGACAAATAGTTATTTGAATATCATTAATTTCTGATTTTGTTTAAAGATATTTCATGGAGCTTAAACTTGCATTCAGTGGCACAAAAGGTCAACTGGTAGCCAGAGCAGAAAATGCCAAAATGAAGGTTCAAATTCCATATTCAGAAGTTTGGCATCACCTGGATATCAGTGAATGCATGTGCACTTAGTTTCAAGTATAGCAGGGAATGAAAGAGTATGTCTAAAAACATCAACTATCAAATAAAAAACAATAAACTTACCAAAATAAAGACAGTCTATTTGAAAGTGAAAGCTCTTACACACCAGTGAAGTCAAAATTATCTTCTGGGAAACATTAGATATCATGTTGCTCCTCCACCACATACATGCATTGCCACAAGCTTGGAGCCTCTTTAGCACATTTTCCAAATTCTGTCAAGAGTTTGCTGCTTAAGCCCACCCCAGTCTTTTGTGATGGTCCTGCTGAGGTCACCAGGCAAAGGAACAAATCAGTTTCAGATGTAGATAGATTCGGGTGAACCGTGTGTAAGATTTTCACTCAGTTTCAATTAAATCTGCACAGAAAGCTTCAGAAAAAGGTATTTATTTAATCAATATTATAGTCTGATTAATGAATGATGGTGGTTCATACAGCCTGAAGGATGGACAGTGTCCGCATTGTTGCTGGTTGCGTGAGACAGTTGTCATGTACACATACATGTGCTTTGCGCATGAAGAAAGCATTACCTTGAAAATTGAGTCTCTCAATTCCTTATGCACTTTGTCACTTACCACCACTATCAGTGATTACAACTCACAACAAATGGAATAAAAATTCAATAAATAACTTACTATGATCACATTTCATGCTCACAATGGCTAGAACATTAACAGTAGAGTGCTCATAACACTACCAAATGCTCATTTCTGTTGGAGAATGTGAGACATAGACATGCAAAACAAGCCAAACATTGTCTGTCATCACTCACAATTCCAACTGCAGTACACTGAAGAACAAACAGAGTGTATAAGGGGGAATGGTCATTATTCAGGGATATGTCAGGAACAATCATTCAAAGTGAAAAAGTCTAGTGTATATGGGCTCTATAATGTATACCTTAAGAGCTATAATCTCTTCCTCATTTTCAATACTGTGAAACAAATCTCTTCTACTTCAAGCTCTTTGCTTTCCATATTTTGAAATGTGGTAGTATGGACCAATACAAGAAAAAATTATGGTAAGCATGGGCTCTAAAGTGCATACATTAAGAGCTATGAGCACTTTTCATCTTTGCTAATGTGAAACATTTCTTCTACTGAACAACTGCTGATAGCTCATAATGTATGCAGCTCATGTGATTCTTGAGTTTCTCCCGGCGTATTTGATAATCAAAATATCCATGGGTATGCTGCCGGTCTATAGTGTCCAACAGGCACAATATTTCGGCGATCATACATGTCACCATCATCAGGTGAACTGACGGACTGAGCTCCTGTGAACGTGCCGGCACAGAGATCCGTACGCTATGGCTGCTCAGAGGGAACTGGGTTCGGTCGCGGCGGCGGCCGATTTAAATACCCTCCGCCCGCGGTGCGCTCCCTCCGCCGTCCGCGCCCCACGCCACAGTCGCGCGGTGGAACAGATTGCGACGGCGTCTGAGATGACGTTGGTGTGATGGCTCTGTTCGCCGTGGTCGTCACAACTATACGTTTGCTTGATTTACTCTTGATTAACCCGATCGCTGGTTCCCAGGCCTTGCTAAGATTATAGCCACAGTCACGGTTTATGAGGTCGTCATTGGTGCGAATTTTGATGGCCTCTCTAACAACGCTGTCCCAGTATCTCGACGTCTGTACCAGAATCCTCGTGCGGTCATACTCCATGGCGTGATTTTCCGACAAACAATGTTCAGCGACCGCCGACTTGCTCGGATACATCAGTCGAGTGTGCCTCTGGTGTTCACGGCATTGATCCTCGACAGTACGCATCGTCTGACCAATATACGACTTGCCACATTGACACGGAATCTGGTACACGCCGGCCTTCCTCAAACCGAGGTCATCTTTGGCGCTCCCCACCAGTGCACGAGTTTTATTTGGAGGACAAAACACAGTTCCAACCCGGTGTTTCTTCAGACTGCAGGCGATTTTCCCCGAGAGTGCGCCTGTGCATGGAATAAATGCAGTGCCTACCTCCTCCCTCGTGACTTCATCCATCTCAACAGGTTGTGCTGCAGTGGTTGGGCGGAGAGCACGTTGAATCTGCCACTCTGAGTACCCATTTTTTCGAAATATAGTTCTCAGATGTTCCAATTCCTGGGGTAGACTCTCTGCGCTCCCATCCCCAAGTTCACTCTGGTCGCAGAAATTGTTAGTGCTGTTGAACAGGTTGCAGCTCGACTTCCGCCAGAATCAGCCGAGGAAGTACGTCGTGAAACTTGTCGTGCGTTGACGAAATCCAAGCCGATGAAGTCAAATATCAGCAGTAAAGAGAGGGCGGCCATTCGTGATCTCAGGGAGCGCTCTGAAATTGTTGTCTTACCGGCTGACAAAGGCAATGTTACAGTTGTTGTCTCCCATAAGGACTACACTGATAAGATGCAGAGCCTGCTAAATGACGATTCCTACCGGAAGATCAGCGTTGACCCTACAAAGAAGGTGGAGAACAAGACGAGGGCGCTTCTCAAGGACGCAGATTTACCGGAGGGTGACGCTAAGAAATTGTTACCCCAAGGTCCGGTACCGCCTAGACTATATGGACTCCCGAAGTTTCACAAAGAGGGGGTACCATTACGGCCCATTGTCAGCAACATCAGGGCACCTACATATTTGTTGGCCAAATACCTGACGGGAATATTAAGTCCTTCTGTGGGTAAATGCCTTCATCACATCCGTAATTCCGTGGATTTTGTTAAACGCCTTGATAGCTTCAGGTTGGAGGAGTCAGATATCATGGTGAGTTTTGACGTCGTTTCCTTGTTTACGAGGGTACCCCTGCGAGAGTCACTAGAATTGATTAGTCAGAAGTTTGACGAGAAGACCACTGAACTTTTTAGGCATGTCTTGACTTCCACGTATTTTCTTTTTAATGGAGAATACTATGAACAAATGGAGGGAGTCGCCATGGGTAGCCCACTCTCACCGGTGGTAGTGAATTTGTACATGGAGAACTTCGAGGAGGAAGCCCTGTCGTCATCCGTATGGAAACCTACTTGCTTTTTCTGTTACGTGGACGACACGTTCGTCATCTGGCCACATGGTATGGATAAACTCCTTGACTTCCTTACACATCTAAACTCCATACACCCCAACATCAAATTCACTATGGAGACTGAAACAGAGGGTAAATTATCTTTCCTTGACGTCTTGGTCAAGAGAAGGGCTGACGGCACCCTAGGTCATGGGGTGTATCGGAAGACTACGCACACTGATCTATATTTGCACGCAGACAGCTGCCACCACCCTTCACAGAGGAATGGGGTACTTAAAACTCTAGTACATAGGGCGTGCACTATCTCTGACGCAGAGAGTCTACCCCAGGAATTGGAACATCTGAGAACTGTATTTCGAAAAAATGGGTACTCAGAGTGGCAGATTCAACGTGCTCTCCGCCTAACCACTGCAGCACAACCTGTTGAGATGGATGAAGTCACGAGGGAGGAGGTAGGCACTGCATTTATTCCATACACAGGCACCCTCTTGGGGAAAATCGCCCGCATTCTGAAGAAACACCGGGTCGGAACTGTGTTTTGTCCTCCAAATAAAACTCGTGCACTGGTGGGGAGCGGCAAAGATGACCTCGGTTTGAGGAAGGCCGGCGTGTACCAGATTCCATGTCAATGTGGCAAGTCGTATATTGGTCAGACGATGTGTACTGTCGAGGATCAATGCCGTGAACACCAGAGGCACACTCGACTGATGTATCCGAGCAAGTCGGCGGTCGCTGAACACTGTTTGTCGGAAAATCACGCCATGGAGTATGACCGCACGAGGATTCTGGTACAGACGTTGAGATACTGGGACAGCGTTGTTAGGGAGGCCATCGAAATTCGCACCAATGACGACCTCATAAACCGTGACTGTGGCTATAATCTTAGCAAGGATTGGGAACCAGCGATCGGGTTAATCAAGAGTAAATTGAGCAAACGTATAGTTGTGACGACCACGGCGGACAGAGCCATCACACCAACGTCATCTCAGACGCCGTTGCAACCTGTTCCACCACGCGACCGTGGCACGGGGCGCGGACGGCGGAGGGAACGCGCCATGGGCGGAGGGTATTTAAATCGGCCGCCGCCGTGACCGAACCCAGTTCCCTCTGAGCAGCCATAGCGTATGGATATTCATGCCGGCATGTTCACAGGAGCTCAGTCCGTCAGTTCACCTGATGATGGCGACATGTATGATCGCCGAAATATTGTGCCCATTGGATACTATAGACCGGCAGCATACCCGTGGATATTTTGATTATGCAGCTTATGTTTACTAGACAGTTTTTTTTCTTCTTTCTGTTCACAATGCTTTTTCCCAAAATGTGGAAAGCAAAGAATTTGTATTCAAAGAGATTTATTTTAAAGCATCAAAAATAAAGTGCTCATATCTCTTAATGTACACATTTTAAGCCCATGTTTATTAGGCTTTTTTGCTTCAAATGATCGTTCCTGCCCTATTCCTGGATACTGACTGTTCCTCCTGGGACACCTTGTATATACCAATGCTACAGCCTACATTATACTTCATCAGATAAACAAGGATCTAGAACTGATATCTATTACTCCCCTTTTTGTAATTTACAAAATATTGACTAAAATTAATAATAACTGCACAGAAATAAACACTGAAATTTAATCAAACAAAGGAGTTAGTTGGCTTTAGTTGTAGATTAGTGAATACGGTAATGCTTCACAATTGCTAAATGTGTATGTGAATTGGATGCGTGTCCTAATGTCTGTCTGCCTCCTCTCTCTGTCAGTCTCCCCCTACACACTATATTTGCCCATCTGCTCCTCCTCCCTCCTTTCTTTGCTCATCACCTTTTTGCTTCAAATGATCATTCCTGCCCTATTCCTGGATACTGACTGTTCCTCCTGGGACACCTTGTATATAACGATGCTACAGCCTACATTATACTTCATCAGATAAACAAGGATCTAGAACTGATATCTATTACTCCCCTTTTTGTAATTTACAAAATATTGACTAAAATTAATAATAACTGCACAGAAATAAACACTGAAATTTAATCAAACAAAGGAGTTAGCTGGCTTTAGTTGTAGATTAGTGAATACGGTAATGCTTCACAATTGCTAAATGCGTATGTGAATTGGATGTGTGTCCTAATGTCTGTCTGCCTCCTCTCTCTGTCAGTCTCCCCCTACACACTATATTTGCCCATCTGCTCCTCCTCCCTCCTTTCTTTGCTCATCACCTCCTCCTCCCTCTCTCTGTCATTCTCCCCCTTCCCCATCTCTTAAGTTCATTTCCTCCATCCTCTCTGTCCACCTCCTCTTTTCTCAGACATAGAGCCTTGTTTAGTGATGTTGCAAACAAAACCTTGATTGGAAATTGAAGTCTCTTAAAATGAATGGGTAAGTTTGTTGGGACCATTGGTATACAGAATATGAGAGAGACCTCCAGTGCTGGATCTGGCAAATCAGTAGCTTCAATGACAGTATTTCACATGTTTTTAATCTGCTTACAGTTAGGGTTACAAAGTTTCAGATCATTCAGTTTCTGTAGTAGTATTATAACCACAAGCCTATAAAATGCAATCACAACTTTCCCGTTTTCCATTAAAACTGACTGTGAGCAATAAAATGAAGAGAAAGTTTGTTTAAAATTATATACAAAGAGAAAGAATAAAAAGGAAAAACAATTTGTCTAATGGTTTAAATGCC